>NC_141598.1:27263165-27863165 GCF_047967505.1 Dipteris shenzhenensis | reverse complement strand
GGGGTTTTAGAAGGAGTGAAATTGATCACTGCCTCTACACTAAAAGGGCTGAGGATAATAGCCTGATAATCCTGGCACTATATGTGGATGATATGCTATTGGCTAGCAAGAATACTTATGAGCTAGATGCATTAAAGGCCAAGTTGTATGAGGCCTTTGATATGAAGGATTTAGGACTTGCAGGTCATATTCTTGGTATGCGCATCACGCATGATTGGAGTAGGAAACTCCTTTGGCTTTCACAGAAGGAGTATGTTACAAAATTATTGCAACGTTTCAATATGGAGGGGGGGAAGGTAGTGAGTACTCCATTGCCTCCATATGTGAAACTGAGTCATATAGATAGTCCCAAATTAGATGAGGAGAGGGCCATGATGGCCAAGGTTCCTTATGCATCAGCGGTTGGGAGTCTTTATGCTATGATGGCTACTAGACCAGACATTGCATTTGCAGTGGGAGTTGTTAGCCGGTATATGGCTAATCCAGGAAAGAGGCATTGGGAGGCAGTTAAGTGCATCATGAGGTACATGAAGGGTACCAAGGAGATGTGCATCTGCTTTGGTAGAGGAGACATGTGTGTACTTGGGTATACAAATTCAGACTATGCAGGGCATGTGGATAGTAGGAGATCCACTTCTGGTTATGTGTTCACCTTTGCAAGTGGTGCAGTATCGTGGATGTCTCACGCACAGAAGTGCATTGCTTTGTTTACCACAAAGGCTGAGTATGTTGCAGCCACAGAGGGTTACAAGGAGGCTATATGGCTTAATCGGCTAGTGGGAGATTTGGGGATTCATACAGGTGTACCGACATTGCATAGTGATTCCATGAGTGCTATTCAGCTAACACGGAATCCAGTCTTTCATGCAAAGACGAAACACATTGAGGTCAGGTACCATTTCATCAAGGAGATACTTGAGGACAAGCTCATAGAGCTTGTCAAGGTTCATACAGATGATAACGCTGTAGATATGCTGACGAAGAGTCTACCTAGTCAGTGGTTTGAGTATTGTCGTGTATTGATGGGCATTGGATAGTATGCTCAGTGGTTGTTCTCCCTTAAAGGCACATTGTCCTTTAAGTGGGAGGTTGTGGGGGCTAAAGGTCACTGTGCCTTTACCTCGGTTATGTACAATACTCAAACACATATATAAATGAATGAAAAAAAGAAGATTAGGGTGTTCTGCACCCACCAAAACTTGTGTGGCTCTCTATTTCTCTCTCTCCCTCTTCCATTCTTGCTTCTATTGAGAGCACACTCTCAATATGGCTGTGCACATGGCTTTATTACGGTTGCATCAGATGTATGAAAGGGATCTCAAGGAGACAACAAGCTTCCTCAAGTAGTGCAACCTCCACAGCCGACCTTCTGTTGTCACAAGCCTCCTATGTGCCTCCATGCACACTCTACAACATCTCCTCTGCAACCGGCTTCAGCAAAACAGAAAGCCTACCATGACCCTCTCTTGCAAGGCAGCCCCCATCAACGCCGGCTCCTAGTTGCTCACATACAACACCCACCAAACGGCCCCCCATGGCTTCAGTGAAACACAAAGAGCAGTGCCTTGCTACTCCAGCATCAAAGCTAACTAGCCCGCGACACAAATGGCAGATGGCATGAGATAAAAGCATGTCTCCATTGATGCTTTAATTTGGTCGACTATTTAAGACTCCTCCCTCTATCGCTCTCTTCTATCCATAGACTCAATTGCACATGGATTCCATCATTTCCTTTCATCATTAACTCTCCATCTACACTTTAATTTTGTTCACTATGTAAGGATCCCCTCTACTTTCTATCCATAGCAAATTCTCAAGGATACAATTCCATGAGTTTTAACAAACTAGACAAAGCAATTCCACACTTGTATCCAAGGCACTTCAATGAATATTCAACTTGACTATTCAATGAGCAGCTCCATCCAAAATTACATGTTTTGCTTCTACCTTCATTAGTGAAAGTAGGTTGATTTTCCTCTATCTATGCAGGCAAACAAAAGCAAGGCAAAGTAAAAAGATGGCAATGCCAAAAAGCTAGGCAATGTGGGGTAAAATGAGCAAAGGAGAATTGACTAAGGCAAAATAAGAATGCAAAATATCAAAGAAAAACAAATGAAGCAACAAGCAAAGTAAAGTAATGGAAAGCTAGAAAGCACGAGAGGGATGACATCGAGCTGGCATAAAAAGAATTAAGCCATAATGCGTGTGGATCAGGGATGTTTTTATCAAAGCTATAATTATATATTAATATAAAATCCTAGCGAAAGTTTATTCAGCTAATTTATTTAGTTTTGCAATGTTGTTAGAACATGGTATGCTTATATATATTTTAGTTGGAATTTTGTAGTAATCCTGGTGAAACTTTGCATTTTTTTACATAAAAGTTTCAAATCCTGGCGAATGTTTGGAACTTTTTTTAAAATTAGGGCATATAAACTTTCATTGCCAATATAAAAGTTTCGCGTCTTAACGAAACTAACATGAAAAAATCAGCAATGGTGTGGATGACACATGAACAATTGGGAACTTGGAAAAATACCATAAGCTATAATGGAAGATTGTAGTCATTGGATATAAAAAGGGTTAGAGGCCCTTCCCACTATCCCAGCCGGATCTTTTTGGGTAGTGGGGAGGCATGTGTGGCTAGGAGGGGGGGGAGTGGGACCTCCCATACTCGATGCTCCTTTCGCTACCATGTGGCAACATCTGCAATGATGGCCATAATTATATCATGGTAACAGAGCTAGCAGTTGGCCTACGGACTATGGGTGTAACATGTGTATTGGCCCAACATTCAGTGATCTCTAACAGACGGCGGCGACTGTGTATGAAAGCCTTTGTGCGCAATTCTCTGACAGCTGTTGCTCTATGTGTGCTTATAGAACAAGGCGGCTAAGTTAGGGAAAGTATTTGGCGTGGTTTTCAAGGCAGCTGACAAAGGGGTGATGGCCTGTGTAGTTTGCATGTGTTCTTGGCTTGTGAATGGCCATATTTTGAAGGGCTCTTGTATTCCATGTGTGTGATGGGATGACCTTGTGCAGGCCCTAAGGGGGTCAGATTTGAGGCATCTGGATACTTGCTTGGAAATAGGTGCCTTTGTGTGGCCCAAACCCCTCGAATGGCATAAAAAGAATTGTGTGGGTGACGTGTGGAGAATTGGAACCTTGGAATAATCTCATAAGCTATAATGGAAGCTTGTAGTCCTTGAATATAAGGGAGGCCATGCGTGCCTAGGAGGCCATCGGTGCTCCTTTCGCTGCCATGTGGCATTATCTGCAGTGATGGCCAGAATTATTTCTCTTGTGAGTAATCAAGACTCACAAAATACATCGTGGAATGAAAGTAAACGAAGACTTTTGCATTCATATTGAAATCCTTTGCACATAGCAACATAATAAGAGCACATGTGTGCTTCGAAGATAGAGAACACAACGCTCGCGACGCAATAAGGGCAAGTCTTTTGAGTGCGACTGCTCTTTAGAATAAGGGGTAATTTGCGTGTATACGTTACGCGTACAAGGTTTTTCTTCGGTCAATTGACGTAGACATCTGAGTATGCGTAAATTAACCAACAACCTCCGTGGAAACTTTCGGAAACATTCACCCGCCTCTTTCTCTTTATAAAAGCAAGAAGAGGTTTTGGCCTCCTCACCCGAACTACATTAAGGCTTACCCAGTACCTCCATACATCGCTCCAGCCTCCCAGTACCCTTCTCATTCTCTGCAACTTGCTGCTTCCTATATTTGCACTTATGGCCAACTCCAGCATCGCCTTCTTCCTCGGGCTCACCCTCGCCCTTTCAGCCCTCCTCAGCCCGCCTCATCAACTGCTGGCCGCTGCCAAGACCGCCCACAAACCCCACTCCCTCGATTTCTACATGTACATAGCCGTGCAGAATAACACTTATCTCGACAACCCCGCCCCCTTCACTGCCATCCAGTCGGCCCAACCGGTCCAGGCCCAGAATTATTCCTTCGGGATCATTCATACCTTCGATAACCCCCTCACCTCCGCTGCTTCTCTCAACTCCCCGCAATTGGGCCGCGTCCAGGGATGGTATGGGGACGCTGGCAAGGAGATCCTAACCCTTTTCCTCGTACAGACGTTCACCTTCGCCACCCCGCACTACAATGGCTCCCTTAGTCTAGTGGGCGTAGATGTTGCCACGGATGCTGTCAAGTATGCTCCCATCGTGGGTGGCACCGGGGACTTCGCCTACGCCCGTGGAGTGGCGAAACAAACACTCGTCTCTACTGCGACAATCGACAGCCAAACTGTCTCTTGGTTCCATTTTTTTATTGAATTGAAATACTAGGCAATTGTCATCTGCGGCCACCTATCAGTCTTGCCATGGCGTCTACAAACGCGATCCCGCCGAGGGTATTCGATATTCTTTGATCAGCGAGTCCAACACTTGCAAGTATTTTTTTGTGGAATTTTGGAAAAATAAAAGATTCTATTAAACAAGTACCAATAAATCTGACTACTGTCCGAACGTGGCGAATCGATTCGATCTCTTGATACAACGACTTCACCATACTACGTTTTTGCTTATCAATCGTAGCTCTCAAATCTCCCTTGAATCCCTTATATTTCAAAAGCTGCAACGCACGCAGGGAGGTCGCCTCTTTCAAGATATAAAATCAAGTGTAACGCAGAACCTACTGCCGTGCAGGTGTTCTTCATATTTTATTAATTACGCTCACACCAATATAGTCCAAGCCAATAGATATTGTGAGTTCGGAAAAAGCCCTTCGATTTATGTGTGCTTTAAAAACCAGAAGACCAAATCGAACAGATTTAATTATGCTGGCATCCAAGTTCAAGGAAACACCAAGAAAGCATTCTCCTCTGTTCAAAACGTCCAATTTGGAGTTAAAAACTTCATTTTCCAAAGGATAGTATTGGTAGATGTAAGCTAGCCCTCGTCTGCCCTTCCTACTTGTTCTACCTTCTTAGGTCTTATCTTCACGACAACAAATTATTCGGTTAATACTGTCCACGGAGATCTTTGGATAGAGGACACAATAATTCAACGTGGTAGAAACACACTTGCAAAACGTCGAATTTTAGGAAGCGTGCAGTAGTACCAGTCAACCATCTGAGGGAACGAAAGTAATGCTAGAAGATGTGTGAGAGTCTAAGAGACAAAGATCAAAAAGTGTTGGCCGCCTGATGATAATGCCAGGACGCTTTGGTTTGTCCGTAGCGGGTGGTACGGGCCCCACAAGTGTCGGAGGTGCATGAAACGCAGAGGTTTCACATATGTGCAATGTGCACAAGCCTGCAGGTAGTCCGATGGTAGGAGCGTCACATAAAAACCAGAAGAGAACTGAAGCCCATTCATGTAATGCTTTATAGAATATTCAGCCCGAAAGGAGGAGTGCTCTATCAAGTCACCCAAAACCTAGCATTTTAGTGACAGATTAAACCAAACGACCTTGGCAACTCTAGTATGTCTAATGTTACGCCACTCTCTATCAAGTGGTTCTGGAAGAGGAGAAGTCACCCAAAACCCAGCATTTTAGTGACGGATTCAACCCAAGGACCTTGGCAACGTTAGTATGTCTAATGTTACTATGATCACAAGTCCAAAACAAATGTTCCGATGTTTCAAGCCACGCGTGACATCCGCAACAAAGACCATCTAATGGCCTCCTGTGCCTAGGTCTTTCAACAGTCAGAGCTCCAACAAAAACTTAACTAGTCCATCATCGAGAGGAGTAAGAATAGATTCAGAAGCAATGCAATTTGGTGACATAGAACCCAATTTCCCTTATTCAACAAAATGAATGTTGATGCGAGGAGTAATTTCTCTATAGAATTTCTAACCTAGGCAAAAAACAACTCAGTCTTTTTATCTATTATGATCAAGCGAGATACATGGCCAATAAATAGCCAAAAGCACCTTTGTGTGGCATTCCACTGTTTCTTCAGGCCCAAGGGAAGGCCTATAAGAAAGACTCATTAGGTTTTCCGGCCTATAAGAAAGACCCATTAGGTTTTTCCAACCTCCAAGGTAGAGAAGACCTAGGATCCACCATTTCATGTGCCTAATCTCAACCATATCATGGGATATGCATCGTGTCTAGATAATATTCACAAACTTTTAGTGAATTACCAGCCAGCCTACATTGGCCATCTTAATTAAGTATAGTTCCTAAAGGAACTCCCAATACATGATTATAGTGCCTGGTAGACCAACCAACTTGACTTTGGTAATAGTCATAGAGAGAACAAGGTTATCAATCAAGTATTCAAATACTTCCCAGTTCTACAACAAGAGAGCTTCAAGAATATGTAATCATGGGTGATGACATTCCTAGCAATGACTAAGCATATCAAATCTTCAAGCTATAAGATGATTCAAAAGATAAAAAACTCTAACCTACCTCTATCTTAAGTAAGATATATAATTCTCCAACTTATGCTGGCATTGCACTTCCCATAAGGATCACCAAACCAAAAAGACTAAATTAAAGCCAGATTCAAGTTTCTTTGAATGCATTCTCTTCCATGTGAGCCAAGGTAAATAAAATAGAATTATGACTCAAACATTCCTTGGAAAACCTTTAGCCTTACATGTAAAGGACAATGAATATGCTTCCAACCCAATAGTTTTTATCACATTTTCCCCAAGATCCATGTGAAAGGATACATGATAGGAGTGACCTATTAGATATCCTAGGTATCTGCTTACCTTTCCAACATCTTTTGCATCTACTGCTCCAAGGGGAGTGTTTCATTGAGTTACCTTTCAATGATAGAATCTGGGTTTTCTCCCAATTTATACTCAGTTTATACTGCACAGCTGTAGCAATAGAGAAAATATCTAGTAATCGTATAGCATATTCCATGTTTTTGGTGAGCTTTTAGAGCCATGAGCATGTCATCAAATGCCTAGCCTGGAGATTGATATCGTGAAGGTAACTCAAGGACTTCAATACACCTATAATTCCTAAGAGACTTTAATTTGCATAACATTGGATGAGTTGCCACTGCAAAAGTTGATAGGCTTAGCTTTGCAAAAAGTAGTAGCTTAGAGGAGATCCTTGTCTAATGCCCCTAAAAATGGGTATCAGTGCAGAAAGACCATCCAAAAATTCAATTCCATTGCCCTCTCCTAAGAAGGAAATTATGTTGCCCCATTTTGTCTAGAATTTGAGATATTGTAGCATAATGTGAATGAAATCCCAGGCTGCTTCATTCAACACCCAACAAAACCATGGCATAATCCTCACTCTCATAATTTCCCCCACTGAAGGGACATGGTCAATATTATTGTATATATCAGTCACATAAATAAATCGATCGACAATACTTATTTTATAGGAAAGAGTCTTGCTTATGTAGCAAAACTATTCTACCCTGAGCCCAAGAATTACGCATGATGCCTCCTTTCTAGAATTGGTTGTAGAAATCCAAGATCTTGCTTTCCACATTATTTTAAAATTTAGCCAATGTTTCTTTGTTAATGCCATCTTATATCACAGCTCTATGTTTACTGAGGTGATTAAAATACCAATGCAATTTAGTAAGGGTAAAATGGCCATACAATTTTTCTACAACCTTCATTGATAGCCTGTGTCTTGAAGAATCCAATCTATGGCTCCAGGATGATATGTTGTCACTTAAGAGAAGCATCTTTGGCATATACATTTCTAAAATGCTCCATAAGAACTTCACAAAATCCTTACTTATCGCAAGTAACTCTATCTTGTTTTACAATATGCTTAATGCAGGTGAGCCTTTTATGTTGTATTTTGAGTTTATCAACGAAATCTCTCTCCATACTTGTTCAATCGAGGATTTTTCAATGCAACCATTGATTCAATTGGTGGTGCATATACAACTACTACTCTCTTTCTTTAATCAGTTGGACCTTGGCAAGGCTCTAAGCTTCTTACACCAATTGATTAAGGAGTCTAGACAGAGCCAAAGTTTCATATCTATGACTCCAATGAGTAATCCAACCAAGCATGTGCTACCTCTCCCTGGCTAACATTTCATAATATTGCCTTGCATTTTCACCGAAGGCATCCATGAGATTATCACAGTCTCTTAGGGTTACCAAAGAAGAGTTATGAATACAATTATGCACCCAACAAAGGAAAGCTTTTGAAGCTCAAAAATTGGATGGGCCCAGCCACACAATAAATATTTTGCACTGAATGAAAACCTGCCCAGTATGAGATGGACAAGCTGCAACAAGGCCTTGCATCTACTAGGGAGGAGCTTACCAATACTTCAGCCACTCTACCTTTGTTACAGGCAGTGTCTGCTACCACAAAAGTACAACTCAAGAAGCAACTTTTATACCAACATGAGGGACACCTATGTGAGATTATAGATCCTCGTGCCTATTGCACCACTCTCTTGGGTACAATTGATACTCAAAAGCAAGACTTCATTCCACTCTAGGCCACCCCTAAAAGATATAAAAAGAAGGCATCCACATACAAGAAGGGATCTAGAGAGTACAAAGGCAAGTACAATGGGTTTCAATGTATCATGGAGACAATTGAAAGTTGAGGAGAGAGAGACACAGAGTCCCACTGATCCCCACTTATTCCCACTACCACTCAGACATCTTGCCTCTATGGGTTTGTGAGGAGATGATGCACCAATTTCATCTACTTGATTCTCAATTTTTGACGGTTGATTTACATCCAAAAAGCCTTTTGGTTTGGATGTGTTGCTTTCAGTGGATTATGTCATTTTGACCTTTTGGCAACACTCTCTATATTTGCATGTTTTGGCTCATTCATGACACAACCAATTATTACCATGTTATTACATTCATTTTATTAAAAAAATGTGTATTAGAATGTGTAGAGGTGGGAATATGGTCAAAGTAGGAAGGTAGGTATGCTTTAGGTAAAGACATGCACTTGTAGAGTAAGGGATTTCATGTAAACTTTTTGGTTTTGTAGCTATATCAAAATTTTGATCCTTTTCAGAATACCATTGTACCTTTTTACAATTACGTAAATATTGACCATTTTTAAATTTGCTATGACAAATATTCTTAATTTTAAGCCCCTTTTTTGCATTCTTTTTTTCCATAATTAGGATACTATGCAATAGTGTTTCTAAATTTGAAAAAAAAAGTCTCAATTATTTGCTTTTAAAAAAGGATATTCCATTTAGTTATCATTTGTGCACAATGTTATCCATTGTATACATAGTAGTGTTGGATAAAGAAGCTTGTAGTAGAGACATCTTATGCATTCACAATTGTAATTTAGGGTTCTAGGCCTCTATACTGCCAGCTCCTTCTCGACAAGTCTTTGACAGATGCTACATCCCATGCCGATGGATGTTTTTCTATGCACACATCAGACGCTTCAGCTCATGACAATTGAGCATACATGTTTGGCACGTTGCCATACCCTATCATTTGTACGGGCCTCTTCATTAGCAGAGTAGCATATCACACCTGCACCTTCGGCCCCATATTTTATGTCCTTAGATCACTCTGTCCACATGAACTATGTGGCCTTCTTCGACGTGCCATCATTCGACAGAGATTATACCTCTACTGTAGCATACCTCGCACATTGCTATCAGTTCTTTTGGGTTGGTGACACCCTCGTATGTCACAACCTAACGGATTCTTTTTCCATCACTACATCCACTAGCCTCACATTCAGATGCCTCTTCCATGTAGCAACTGCACGGTCCATGGTGACACATGACATGTTCAGATTTCACATGTTCAGCATGCAACCATACACAGTTTTCCACACTTTCATCTTTTGATCAATCAGTCTTTGATCCAGGTGGACTTGACTTTCTGCATATTTCCTTCCTCTTCCTTTTGCCTGTCTTCTGGGTTTTATTCCCAAAGGCAAAAGATGACCCACAACTTAAGAGCGGGAAATCCACATTATATACAGGATCGTAAGTTGTACTCATTGTACATGCTTCCACTACGTAGTCCCTGTGGTCACATATGCACATACTACTCTGATTTATTTTTAGTTTTCTTTTAAGTTTTGGATGCTATCATATGCACCAAACAAAATCCATAAAAAGGTATTGTAAATGCACCTTCTATTTACCCAATTTAAGAGGGGGTGTTAAAGATAGTGTAAATTGCACTATCGACATAGGGCATAGGGGCAAACTCTAACCCTAACCCTAAGGGGGAGAGATTAAGAGAGAGAAGAGAGTCTCTAGGCAGTCGTGGCTGCTAGAGGGAGGGAGAGAGTAGGGAGGGAGAGGAAAAGAGAGAGAGAGAGAAGAGAGGAGGGAGACTTAGGGAGAGAGAGAGAGAAAGAGAGAGAGGGAGAGAGAAAGAGAGATAGGGAGAGAGAGGGAATGAAACTTCTGTGCTAGAGGGAGGGAGAGAGTAGGGAGGGAGAGGGAGAGAGAGAGAGAGAAGAGAGGAGGGAGACTTAGGGAGAGAGAAAGAGAGAGAGGGAGAGAGAGAGAGAGAGAGAGAGAGAGAGAGAGAGAGAGAAAGAGAGAGAGAGAGATGAGAGAGAAGAGAGGAGGGAGACTTAGGGAGAGAGAGATAAAGAGAGAGGGAGAGAGAATGAAACTTCTAGCGGCCGTGGCCGCCAAGAGAGGGAGGTAGAGAGAGAGAGAAAGAGAGAGAGAGAGATTTCTCGCAGCCGTGGCCGCCAAGGGAGGGAGGGAGGGAGAGAGAGAGAGAATGAGAAATGAGAGAGAAGAGGGGAGGGAGAGAAAGAGAGATTAAGAGTGAGAAGAGGGATAGAGGAGAGAGAGAAAGGGAGAGAGGGAGGTAGTGAGGGAGGGAGGAAGGCTGAGAGAGATTAAGAGAGAGAATTTAGAGAGAGAGAGAGAGACATAGAGAGGGAAAGAATGACAAATCCTAGCGGCCAAGAGGATAGAGGTAGGGAGGTAGAGAGGTTAAGAGAGAGAGAGAGAGAGGGAGAGAGAGAGAAGAGGAGAGAGAGAGAGAGAGAGGAGAGAGATGGAGAGAGAGAGAGAAATAATTACAAATCCTAGGTAGAGAGAGAGAGATAAAGAGAGAGAATGATAAATCTTAGCCGCCATGGGAGGGAGAGAAAGAGAGACTTGAGATAAACTAAGAGAGAGAATGAGTGGGATGAGGACAGAGAGGGAAACACATAAGAGTTCTCAAAGAGAGAGAGAGAGATTAAGAGAGAGAATGAGGTGTCTTGACTATGGCTATAGAGAGAATTAGGAGTCGAGAGAGAGAGAGAGAGAAAGTAAAGAGAGAGTTTTATATATTTACATGTTTTATATTATACTTTTAAAAATTTATAAAAGAGTGAATTTATGGTTTGTTTTGAAGGTGAGATAATATTTTTATATATATTCATCTTTTAAATTAAAAAATGTTAACTTTTCTTTAGATACTTGTTCTTCATTTCTCTCACATGCAGGTTTAGCCTCTACATCAAAACCCCTTCTTTTGCATATTTAAGCCTCTTAAACCCTAGCACATTAAAATGAACACAGAAAAAGAAATTATTTATTGCTTTTCTTCGCTTCGACGGTTGGTTTAGCATATTTTAGCATAGATTAGATTGCCTTAGAGGAAAGACAATGCTCCAAGTTGCCAATCGAAGCCATGCTCAAATTTTTCTAACTAGTTCCTAATCGTTGTCAGTCCCTTCACTCACATGCGGTTTAACACTCATAACATTCTATTAAATAAGACCTTTTACCATTTACTAAGAAGTTTATCAGTGGGCAGATTGCATGAGCAGATATCAGTGGACAGATTACATATATCAGTGGACAAATTACATGTCATGGGACATATTGGAGCTTGATGATTATTGGTTATTTTTATTGCATTTGTATAAATATTTAAGCTCATTCATTGTCATAAAAAACCTTGTAAAGCCTTCTATGCTATTTTTTACATTTATCATCATATGAAGCGCCTTGTAATAAACCCGACCATCCCGACCATTCACTATTTAACGAGTATCAGTGGGCTGCATAAGTGGATATCATGTGGGCTGCATAAGTGGATATCAGTGGAATAGTTTTTAATGGGTAGATTGCATCAGTTGGGTATCAGTGCACATATATCAATGGATGGACAGATTACATGTCATCATGAAGATTGAAGCTTTATGACTAGAGGGCAAGATAGATTACATGTCTTCACGAAGATTGAAGCTTTATCACTAGAGGACATTTTATTTCATTGTATTGGCTAATTTTTTTACATTTGTACAAATATTTAAGCCTTGTAAAGCCTTCTAGGCTATTTCCCACATTTATTGCCATATGAAGCCTTGTAAAGCCTTTTGGGCTATTTCCCACATTTATTGTATCAAGCGTTGTATATTGTACTTTACTTGTATGTATCTAAATTCTTCATTATCTTTTCTTGTAGGATTATGGAGCAATCAACTAATGTGGGGGCTATCCTAAATGACTTTGATATCAGAGCATGGGTCTCTGATGTCACTTTGAATTTGAAAGGAAAGGAATATAGCCCCAATGGCTTTAGTAGGTGGACTCGATATCACATGGGCAAAAGAGCTTGGTTTCTTCATCAAAAGGAAAAGAGACTCTTTCTACTTATGTCAAAAAGGGAGTTCGATGATGTTGAAGATCCATGGGATGCTACTTTCTTAAAAAAAGATATGACTTCGAGCCTTGTAGTAGGCATAATGATAGAGCCAAAAGAGACTTTTATGGATATTTTTACAAAGAGTTCAGATCCTGAAGTTGGCGGTCTTTATATTGTTGTGTCAAGGAGAGACTCAAAGACCTTTGTGATGCCTCCTCCTCAACCATCAAAGTTTCCAGAGCTACAAAGTGCATTGGAGGCTCTTGCATTTACTTGGGAGCAATTTCCTAGTGTGGTGGCAAAAAGGATGCATGCAAAGATAATGTTTGAGTACTTTCAGGATGCACAATATGCTCCTCATATTCAAGGATCTTCACATGAAGGAGATCAAAAAGCTCAGACTTCGATGCAGGGACAAGAAGAACACGCACACTGTCACAAACGTGTAGAACATGAGCGCAAACTTCTAGAGCAAGAAATGGTGGATGTAACTAAGGATGATGAAACACAAGCCTTGAGTGCACGGGAATTAAAAAAAATTGAAGAAGATCAAGTTCGATCCACTGCAGTTATGCTAGAAGCTCTTGCTAGCAAACCACGACGTGAAATGCAAAAGGCTAGTACTACAAGCGCCATGGTTCCAAGCAGTAAAAAAAGGCATCGTCCCACTGTAGAGAGAGATAATGTGGATGAAAAATGGTTAAAAGAAGAGAAAGATGAAGAAGACTCAGAACCCAAGGCTGAAGATGATCAGGATGAACTCACATCAATCAAAAATCTTAATCTGCATCTTAATGAAGTAGTTACAGATGATGATGTGGGATATATCTGGGGTCAAAGGACATGGTTTGTGAATGCCAAAGATGTGGAAGCTACAGCTATCTTTACTAATAGCCGAAGCCTTGATATATCCTATGCACTACAAATATACGAGGCTTTGAGAGATGGTAAGAAACCTGTGGCAAGCAATGTGGTCCTGCGCCCAATAATGTTTTGTCCAATCAAAAATAGTTTTCTAGATCAAATAACATTTACAGGGCCTACACATTTCGAGGAAACCTTCAGTCGATTCTTTAAAGACACTCTTAAAAATATTCCACATGAACAAGGCGAAGAGGCACAAGGTGAGAATATGCTAAAGGAAGCAAAGAAGGAATACCTCCTTCATTGCAGATTCCAGCCCATTGATGGTCAACATTGGGCTTATGCTTGTAATCAGATCGCAAAGCAAGCAAAGGAGGTCAAAAGACTCACTTTAGAACAATTTGCAAAGATAAGTTCATTCCATTATTATCCTGCAACAATCTGTATATTCAAGCATGAGATCAAGTATTTGATTGAGTCCGAAAGACTTAATCATTATGTCCATGGAAAGCGTAAGATATCCTCAACATAAGAGGTCTTACAGAAGGCAAGGGTTATATGGACAACATTTGGTTCTCCAAATCTTGATTTGAAGCGAAAGGTCACAAAAGCAGACGTCGACACACTCACAAACTTCTATACTTCTTTGAGTGCAGTTGTGCCTAGGGGAACTCAAGAGCGAGAAGAAAATATGACAAGCCTCAAGGTGGTGAGGGACAGATATGCCGACTACACTTCTATCATATTTCGTCCTGTTGAAGTGTTCAATGAGATGCTTGAAACGTGCATTGCTTGTGAGCATGGACAGTTGACCTATGAAGTTCCTTTGTTTATCTCCAAAAAGTCAAAGGTAATGGATAAGAAGGAGTTGATGGCAAGGATGCGTACTTACCTGATAAGTACGCATCCATGGCAGCACAAAATTTTTTAAAGAAAGAATGTTTTTTTGGAAAAAAAGACAAAGACCACTGCATGGAAGAATGCATCAATGTACAGGTGAGGCATGATGCAGTGCATAGTGCCATTAAGTATTTGCTATTAGAGAAACAAATTCCACTTACTCATTGTAACATTGACTATAATGTGGTCAAGCATATAGCTTCTTTGTCAACACCCAAGGTAAAGCTATGGGCAAACAGGTGGATTAAAAAGGATGAAGATGGGTCAGAAATAGTAACCTCTTATATGAGAAAAGAAATCCCACAACAGGTGGTTGCATATGTGGAAAGATTAATCAGCGAGATAAGGATGCCGACAGATATGCACCAAAGCTTTCAATTCAATGTAGAGGTTACGGCAGAGTCTGGAAAGCTTGTGAACTTCAGGGGAGTCTCAGAAGATGACTTCATCAAGAATGAGTCAGCATGGGATAAGCCACAACTATTCTTTATCAATGAAGTTTCTAGCGATGATATCCATAACTTCATTGATAGAATAGTATATACCACCATTAGCAAAGTGGCAATTTGCAACATTGTCATTTTTGTTGATAAAAAAGACAAAGAAGCCATGCAGGTTACTCTAGAGCGAGCGTATTCATCAGATTTGAAGATCTATAGTGGTGTTTATGCAGCAAAGAGAGGCAAGAGAGAATGTGGCATAGCAATTCAATCTCTTGAATCATTCTTTTTGTGTATGCGTAGTCAAACCCTGATCACTCCTTAAAAAATAACATAAGAGGGAATTCAAATAATTTGAGATTGATGTTGGAAGAGCAAGATGTTCCCAGGTCCATACATTATCAAAAAAACAACTATGGAAGTCCTGCAAAAAGTGGGAGTCTCTTGCTTACCATGATGGAGAATTTGCTACCGGCAGGTTGGGAGGTCACCTTGTGCAGGATGGGATATTTATTTGAGGATCTCCTCAGAAAAGTCAACTCCACAAATATTATTGAAAACAAGCATTTCATGGCTTATTTTCAGCTTCAGGCAGATCTAACCACAGGCTATGAAAAAGAGATAGACCACAAGGACACTTATGACATGGATGATTACCTTGAAGATCATAATGTCCCAGTTGATGATGAAGAAAAGATGGACTTACATGACCCGCTCAGAGAGAGGTTGGTGGATGAAGACAAACATGATGATGCCTTCTTTGATAATTATGGCTCGCAGGGTTATGAAAAAAGGCCACTACGACAATACTTAGCGGTATGAACTCTCTATTTCTCAACTAAATACAAATTTTTAAATAAGATTTAAATTTAAAGATAATGAATCTAATCTCTCATATTTGTTTACAGGCAATAGAGGGAGAAGAAATGGATGAAGTCAATATGGAGGCACTCTCTTCTACTTCAGCAATGCAACCACCTCTAAATTTGATTGAAGAATCCCATGAGCACAAGAGCTTTAAAGACACCATGGAAAAGCAGAATGACCGCAAACATAAAATACAAGCTATGACAGAGACCCATTCTGCAAATTTAGCTGCATTGGATAAAATGGAGAGCTCATTTGAAGTTAGGATCGTTTTGAAACGAGAACCTCAGTATTTGAGCTTTGGTAGAGAGGAGGTTTCAATCCTCTCCAATCCTTTAAAAGAGGTTAATGACAATGTTATCCTAGCCATTCTCAGGTAACGTTTGTTTATTTGTTGCTACTTCAATGAGCTAACATTTGTTTATTTGTTTACAGTGTAGTTATATATATCAGTTTCCTAGTGTAGAATGCAAATCAATTCTATGAGCTAACATTTGTTTATTTCTTGGTGCAGTGTAGTTATTTCTCAGCTTCCTAGTGCAGTGTGCAGCATCGTGTCTACATGCTCGATGCTCTCCTTTCTTCTATTCTTAGCTCTCCTCAAAAGACTATAGAAGATGTTTGTACCTGGTTAAGCCCTTTGAATTTAGATGGGGTGCGAGTCATCTTTATGCCTTATCATGAGGAGTAAGTATCAACTCTAACCTTATTTTTACTATTTCTTTGGCAAGTTTGAGTAAAACAATAATCATTTTTATTCTGGTCGGGTAGCTCACATTGGAGTCTGATTGCCTGGGACCTTGAACTCAACCGTTTGTGGTTTGTGAATTCAATGGAAGGCTATCATGCCAACTCCCCAAGGCTCAAGGGGGGTCACTACGTATAAACCCTCTATATCACGTGCGTTCAAGGCCTATTTCTTAAATCCCTTATCTGTAAAATTTTCATCAATAAAATGTACCCCTTTTCTATACAAATCTATAAATTTTTTCTTAAACTATTTATAATAATACCTTATGTATATTTATTTCTGTAAGTTTTAGAAATAAAAAATATCCTTTTGTTGAACTCACGTGAGAGGGTTACATATGATGAGTGAGCCCCCCGAGCCCCAAGGTAATTATTCTCTTAATATTTTTGTTACTTTCTTATTTTGTATCTTATGATCATGACATATTAATATATTTAATATGCCATGATGGACAGTGCTGCATATCGGCTAGTATCTATTGTCAGAACAATCACGGAGCAATAAGACCAAGTAGAATTCAAAAGACGTCTGCCAGTGGAGCAAAAAGATGGGCACAGCTGTGGGTGGAGAGTTGCCTACAACTGTATGTTGTTTCTTAGAGAGATTTTTGATTTGGAGTTACCAGTCAAAATGGAATCATATACAGAAGCCGATCTGCTAGCATTTTGGGATGAGAGTATTCAGCGTCTAATTGCTACCATTGGGAAACAACCTGAAAATATGACTACATTGCAGCATGTATAAAACCTTATCTTTATACTTGTATGCTTGTTCAAGCCTTTAATTGGGATGTGTAAATCTCATAACTTTTTTATATTTTCCTCCAAGAGGAGAAGAGACTGAGTCTAATGAAAGCATGCTATCTTTATACTTCTATGATTATTTAAACCTTTATTTTTATTTGGGATGTGTAAATCTCCTAACTTTTTAAAATTTTCCTCCAAGAGGAGGAGAGACTCACTCTAATGAAAGCATGTATGAAACCTTACTTTTTAAATTTTTGCTCCAAGAGGAGGAGAGACTCACTCTAATGAAAGCATGTATGAAACTTTATCTGCTTGTTTAAGCCTTTATTTGGGATTTGTACATCGCATAACTTTTTTATATTTTTATAGCAGGAAGGAGGATGTAGAAGACATAGCAAGTGAAGAAGAATACGATGTAGACTACTCTCTCAATAAGATGAGTCATGAAAATATGAATCTATTGGAGCAGATTGGAAGTTCATTCACCGCTATGTTGTTAATTCAACAACAACCTCATTTTTTTGAATTTGGTGAAGAAGATATTTCAATCCTCTTGAATCGAAAGACGTTAATGTCAAAGTCATTACAACCATCCTCAGGTTTGATGCAGCCTTTTCCTTGGCTTTATACTTTGCTTATTTTGATTAAACCCAAGAAGCTAATACTTTTTTTTTTAATATAGTAATGTTATAGCAAATTTTCCGCAAAATATACAAAGCGTTTCATATATGCTCGATTCTCGTATTTCGGAAGTGCTTAGCAACAAAGAAGAAACCATAGAGGATGTTTGCAAGTGGTTGAAGCACGTTCCTATGAATGATGCACGAGTTATTTTTACAGCATATTATGAGAAGTAAGCATCAAACCCTACTTGTTTTTTCTATTGCATTGCTAGAATTGTCTCAAATACAGTAATTATTCTTTATTAATAATGCAGCTCACATTGGAGTCTGGTAGTCGTGGACACCTTTGCTAAGAAGTGCTTCTTTGCCAACTCAATGACATCCGTCCATGGCACTATGTTAGAGTAAGTATAGACTATACTTGTTGTCACTTCTTAACATGTAGATTGATATGCAATGCACATATTCACTGTTGTTATATGTTTTGATGTGCAGATCAACTCGAAAGTTAGTAGGTGCTATCGACACAGTAATGCGGCAATGTGACTTGGCACAACAAATAGAGTATATAACATGTCAGGTATCACATCAAGAGAATAGCCACATCTATAATTGTGGATGGAGGGTGGGCTACAATTGCTTTTTGGTACTTGGTCAAATTTTTGAGATACAAAATGACACCACATTGTCAACATATATGGATTTGCATCTCTATGCATTTATAACATGTACCCAATCATTAAGGGCAACATTATGGACCCTCCCACAAGGCAAATAGATAATGGCTCAGAGGAGTGCGAAATGAATGCCGTCAAAGAGTCAAAGGGGATAGAAGACCTCAACTCTACAAACATGGCTTCATTGGAAGAATTGGGAAGCTCTTTTAATGTTAGGGTTATGATTCAACATAGACCTCAGTATCTTGAATTTGGGGGAGAGGAGATTTCAATCCTCTCTAGAGCTTCAAATGAGGTCAATAACAATGTTATGATGGCCATTCTCAGGTTTGATACAAAATTTTTCTCTGCTTGATAATTCAATATTTTGATTAAATCTAATAAGCTAATATTCATTTATTTGTTGGTGCAGTATAGTTATCTCACGATTTGGTAGAGCTGTACAAAACCGTGTGTATCGATGCGCATTTCGCATAGGAACAAAGCCGTGGTTTATTGAGCAAGAGGCAATGGGAGCAACGGTCGATTGGGCTGAGGTGGCTACCCGCACGGTATAAGTCTACTCCTACTTGTAATCTCACTTTTTAAATTGTTTTATTCGTTAAGTTCCAATCTAATTTTCGATTTATATGGTTCACTCTTAGGGTCAAAGCTCAAGCGTCCCATCACCGAAGGTGAGGATAAGGCGTAGCTCATGAGGACCAAGGAACAAGCCAACAAGATGAGGATGAGGACGATTCGGATGAGTAGTAGTAGTAGTAGTAGTAGCAGTTTGCATTTTGTTCACCATGTATGTCATTTTGTATATCCGCTCGTTTGAGCAACTTTGTATCACCCTTTCAAAAGGGTAATTTTGTAACAAACAATGTTGTATATGTTCGACATGTATATGCTTTTGTTGCTCGATCATTTCATTTGAGCGATTTTGTATCACCCTTTTCGCAAGGGAAATTTTGTTATAAAAAACTTTGTTTTGTAATTACCCAAAAAAAAAAAGGATTAGTGGGGCTAAACAGGGCCATAGCAAGCCCTGTTTAGCCCCACTAATCCTTTTTTTTTAGTTCGGTTAATCGTCGCTATATAGCGACGTTAACAGTGTCGCTATATAGTGACGATTAACAGTGTCGCTATATAGCGACGTTTATCATCGTTGCTATATAGCGACGGTTCTTTTCCGATGCTTTTAGCGACTTTAATAATGATGTTTGCGCCCGTGAAAAAAAAATTTGTAATGTAAAAAGTGTCCGTATTTTCATCGGAAAAGGGCCTATGCCTTGTAGTGATTCAAAGCCAACCATAAATGATGGCACTTGCATATCTATTGGTTCTTCATGTATGAGTGGAGGTTTTACTTCCATGACCTTAGCGTCAATTCGTGGGAGAGATTGGATCTAGTGTATGGCAGTTGTCAATGGTCGCCAATGCTTGTATCCAATTGTTGATATTGCTTTTTCTATCTCCAGCTAAGCATGGATGTTTTTAGCGAAGCTATGATTATATATTAATAAAAATTCTTCGTGAAAGTTTATTGAGATCATTTTTTTAGTTTCACAATTTTGATAGAATGTAGTATTTTTAATTTATATATTTTCTTTTGAAGTATTTGAAGTTAAAAATGTAAATCTTGACAAAACTTTAATTTTTTTAACAGAAATTTTCTATGCTATTTTCAAGAAAAGAACTTTAAAAATCCTACCACTTAAAAAAATAATACTAATTATTATATTTGTAAACTATTTAAAATTTTAAACAATTAAGATTACAACTATCAACCAACAAAAATTTCAATGTTATTGTCTACATACCAAAATTTATATACCTGTTGAGAGTTGTGGTGCCATGAGCACATGTAGAGCAAAGGTATCAGCAAAGGACAAGCTGCCACATGGCATGGAGGAGATATCCCACATGTGAGCAAGCAAAATGGATGTAAGTACCCTCACCTATAAAAGGGAGGTTCATTTGAAGTAATATCAATCAAGCACTTTGCACTATCTCAAGATTCTCTTTATGAGTCCAAGCTAATCTATCTTGGAACCTAATTGACTTGAGGTACATGTCATGAGCACTCTCTTCATCATGTTTGCAGTTAGGTTGCATCCTCCTTAGATAAGTGTTGTATTAGGATGTTGTCTCATGACTAGGAGAACTCGATCCCCCGATTTGACATGGTATCAGAGCTTAGGTCTAGTCTCCTAGATCAGTTATAGGCCTGCCTTAGGAGTTCATGGGTTCTCCTAAGTTAGTTTCAGTTTTAGTTTTTAGATCGAGAGTGTTGTTCTTGAGTGTTCTTTGCAAGGGAAAATTTCCATTCATATACTCTTTCCTTTGTGAGAGATAGATAGGGAAAGAATAGACATTCTAGTTTGAGGGAAAGCTTGTCACCTTTCATCTCCATCTCTAAAGAGCTATGACACAGCAAAGAAAGTGCTATCTACAAGCTTTACAAGCTCCCAATCTTGAACCATGACCTATACAATGAGTAAGGTGCACCTATCTACAAGAAAGCAAGCAAAGCAAGTGCCAAGCATACAAGAGGCATCGCCACAGCAATAGCTGCAACAATGCCTGCAAAAGCAGCCGGCCAGTGGACTCTATAGCTACAATTGCAGCTCTAACGACTAAAGCAACAAGCAACTTCAGCGATCCATGCTAAAGCCTCCTAGCTAATAGAAGAGACCAACAGCTTATGCGACCTTTTCCATCACATCAGCTGGCTCTCCTCCAAGGTAAGCAATATTCAAGACAACTAGCTAACGGACAAAGCTCTCGGCTAGCTCTCCTCCAAGGTAAGCTTAGCCTCCCAACCGCATGTAACGAGCGATGCTCAACAAAGCCAGCAGCTTCCCAAGCTCCAAGCCTCTCCTGGTAGCCTTCAACACAGCCCAAGCTTCCTCAGTAGTAGCAGTGAAGCAAATGAGTGCAGCTTCTACTTCTCCACGATGAGACAAAGGAAGCTCCAGTCACTCAAACGGCCAATGCGCAACATGCTTCAACCTTCTGTAGAGGCTTCAACATGCACACGCTTCAACAGACGCGATGACTGTAGCAAAGCCTCCTTCAACGAGACTAGCGCCTCCCAAAGCCTTCTACGAGGCCGTTCTCTGCTAGCTCACAGCTCCAAACGGCCCATAGCCTTTTGCAATGCCATTGCCAGCCAGCCCACTGACGTCGGACCTCTCCAAATCAACCTGCCAGCCTTCAAGCTTAGCGCACCATGCTCCAACCTCGTAGCAGAGCTCCTACAACAAGTGCCTCTGCAACAGCGATGACTGTAGCCCGACAGCAGCAACCAGGCTCCCACCAGCGCGCTCTCTCTCCATGCAAATCAAGCCTTCCCTAACTCGAAGGCAACTGACGAGCGATCTCCCACAGCAGATTCGATTGATGACAAGTAGAGAATTAATTTGCGACACAGACGAGATCTCTGCTCAGAATTCTCTCTTCACAAAGTTTCCCTAACGTTCACCACATTTTGACACGTGGCGGATAAGTCTTTGACCTGCGTTAGCTCAAAGCAACCCTGGGTTAGTTGGTTTGGTCAGTGCTCTAGTCTATGCCACGTGGCAGATAAGGTTTGGTGTGGTTAAGTTGAACCTTGGTTAAGCTAATGGTTAGGTTCAGCTGGACCATGGTCAAATTTGTGTAACCATGGGTAAACCTATTTGGGTTTTAAAATTGCCACATGGCATAGTGCCTTTTAAGCACACAGCCTCTTGTTAAGCACAGTATGGAATTCAGCATGTGAATCCCTGTGCCACATCATCAAAGGCACTCTTCTTCACAAAAGCTTCAACAAGCCATAACTTGCAATCCAGAAAGAATTGCACATGCTCCAAAAAGGAAAAGTGATCGTCTTTTCGAGCTCTACCCGCCTGTCATGTCAGCATCATTGTATGCAATTAGACACTGCCAATATTGAAAGAAATCAATTGGTAAGACCTTTGGAACAAATGAAAAAGCAACGCATGAATGTAGAAAGCATGCCAAAAGCACAAGTGCATGAGATGACCATAGTGGAAAGGATGGCATCCACACAGAAAGCATTAAGGCACATGGAACAGCAAAGCATCATGCAACCAGCTACGTCAAGCAAAGAAGCAAATGCCATCGTCATCAAGCCATGAGCCAAAAGGTGACATCAATGAAATGTATTGAGAAACAAAAACCTTGCCAACCTTGCCTATATGTTTGTAAATCAAGCCTGACCACCTGAGAGTAGCTATGAAAGCACCCGGGGGAGGTATTGACATGTAAACCACACTTTACCACCTTAAGTAGCAATGCAAGCACTAAGGGGAGGTGATGGAATGTAACTCACATCTGACCACCTTGCAGTAGCCAAAGGATTATGGCACCAAGGGGAGATGTTGAGAGTTGTGGTGCCATGAGCACATGTAGAGCAAAGGTATCAGCAAAGGACAAGCTGCCACATGGCATGGAGGAGATATTCCACATGTGAGCAAGCAAAATGGATGTAAGTACCCTCACCTATAAAAGGGAGGTTCATTTGAAGTAATATCAATCAAGCACTTTGCACTATCTCAAGATTCTCTTTATGAGTCCAAGCTAATCTATCTTGGAACCTAATTGACTTGAGGTACATGTCATGAGCACTCTCTTCATCATGTTTGCACTTAGGTTGCATCCTCCTTAGATAAGTGTTGTATTAGGATGTTGTCTCATGACTAGGAGAACTCGATCGCCCGATTTGACAATACCATCTTGCAAAGGTGAGTCCACCACTAACATGTGATCCTTTTCAAAAGGATAAAAATTATAATTTTGTTTCAGAGCTTTGTTTATCCTTTTTGAGATCTTTCTTATTATTTTCAAGGCTCCAAGTGAACCAAAAACTCAAAAATCATAATAGTATGATGGCAACCAAAAAATATGTATAGTTAAGTTATAATGCATGGTATTGTAATAGTACCACACGATATATGTATTGACACGATGCTATGTATTGACACGATGCTATGTATAAAAA
Source organism: Dipteris shenzhenensis (assembly GCF_047967505.1). Taxonomy (NCBI): domain Eukaryota; kingdom Viridiplantae; phylum Streptophyta; class Polypodiopsida; order Gleicheniales; family Dipteridaceae; genus Dipteris; species Dipteris shenzhenensis. Next base: position 27,839,780 of record NC_141598.1, on the reverse strand, counting down.
CACTGCCAATTTACACCGTAAGGTACCACATGGTATTATATTTTACTTTGTAGTGATCGCTTGTAACTGGCCTCAATAAAAAAATGTTACTATCTCATTTTGAATCACTACCAAGTCAATTTTATAATAAAAAACCATGTTTTAAAATAGTGAATTAAATTGTACCTTCTAAAACCCCCACAAAGCACTATAGAAGTTGTATCACATGGTGCAAGCATGTGATTCAAGTTGCATTGAGGAACCAACATGTCCTGAAGAATAAGGATGTCAAGGAGGAGATGCAAAATGGATTATCCTTCCTATCTCAAAAACTAGTGGCTATACCTTGGGTGGTGTACAACTAAGAAACCCTATGTATCACTTGTGTTCAAGGGGTGTTTAAAATACCCTTAACCTAAAATTACCTGCACCCCTCTTTACTTATGAACTAAAAAATTAGTTCTTAAAGAAATTAAAACCATTCCTATTATTGTAATTTTGTTAAATTCTCCTTTAAGGTTGAATTAAAAGACCTCTTGCACACATGGTATACTAACATTCAGTGAGGTGAAACCCCCATGGGCTATACATATTTTAAGCTCTCTGGGGCATTACTTAGACCTAGACATACTAGGGGGTATAGCTTTGATATGGAGGATATCCAAGACTTAGCACATGATGGCATGATGTGAATCACATGATAGTATCAATGTGTTATTAGATGTTCATGCAAAATATCCCATATCTGACTACATAATGCGTTTGTTGTGTCAAGCTATACTCATCTTTCAAGGAGTCATGTATGATTCCTGGATTATTTTATGTTTGAAGGTTCAAGTCTAGCTTCTTGTTTGCTTACAATTTCCATGCAATACACTATGAAAACTCAAAATATATTTTACTGAAAATGAGACATGAAAAAAACTTGCAAGTTTGTAATACAGTTCATCTTAGAATAGACATTATGGATGCTCATTCCAACCTCTGTTTTGATGTTTGTATCGACGTCTGTTAATTTTGTTAAAAAGCATTGATAGGTGGCATTGTAAATCTGGAACCTCTCTTTAGAACTATCAAACATCTAGATTAAGCACACTTTTTCATGTAGAAAATTAGTTGGAGAGAGATGCAAACACTGGCGCTACATGGATGTTGAGATGTCTTTCCATATTTCTTAGTACTAAGCAATATTTTGACCTCCATTCCTTCTTTATCAAGGGATAAGGGACTCTAGCAATGAATGCCCTCATGAAGTCACTCTCACGCATGGGAATGATGTCTTGTTTTGATGGTTGATATCTTCCCTCATCCCATGATGCAATAGAGAAATGCTCGTCGGAGTATTTTCTTGCGTGAGTGGCATCCGCTACGTTCCATTTTTTGTATGCAAGAAAATGACTAAGTGTAATTCTTTGTGTCAAGGTATGAGGGGTTGAAAACTAGGGTTGAAAACCACACTGGAAAACGACAGACAACAATTTATCTTCCTTTTGCCATCTTAGCAAATCAACTTTCTGAGCCATCTTCTAAGACGTGTGTTTGGTCCAGCTTAGAATATTGATGGTTACCGGTTGGGTCTATTGATTGTAATTGTCCTAACCCCCAACCTTGACTTAGAGGAAGATACCAAGTTGCGATAACTTTAATGTACGGCGATTTGTAAGATTAAAATAATCCTCCCTCTACCACCCGTAGAATTTAGGGCCGTTCTTGAATGCGTCGAGACGCCCGCGGCCCAACAAAACGTTCGACCGTGTTATTCTCGCCTCGACTCGCCAGACCGACTGCATATTGAATGTCGGCACAGTGTGACATCTATATAGCACGATATCATCATCTGTTTTTAATCTCCATCTCGATTTCGATTAGCAAGCAAACATTTGTGAACTCACAAGCTAGCAGCTCCGAACAATCAAAATGGATCGTGTCGTCACAGTAGCAAGCATGTGTGCTGCCGTCGTTGTGTGTCTCTGCACCTACTCTCTGTGGACAGGTAACGTTTCCTTCACCCATGCAGTTACGTTTCAAACCTCGCGTTCTTACTCTTTTCTGCTGGAGCAGTTGCTAGCATGGTTTTGGACTGATTTCTGCTTGTTTACAGATGCGGCGCCTATATGCATTTGCCATGGTACGCCGTGGTGCACGATGATTGATATCCAATCCGTCACAACAGCCAATCCTGCTAATCCCACTGACAGTTATTACGTGCACGTCAAGAACCTCTGTGGTTCCTGCTCGGCCAACTGGTTGTCCGTCGAAGGAAGCACACCGGGTAATCCCACTCTTATAAACGGACAAGATAGTCTGCAACCATATCAGGCCGTTACATATGGACCCGTGTTCGGCTCTCCACGGAACCATCCTGTTACCCAAGTGAATTACACTTGTATCTACTGATGATTATGACGATGCCTTATTACCTTGGAAGGATGCGACTACATAATCATTTTGCCAGTCGATTGAAGTTTTTTGTTATAATACAACTCCACATCTCTCTCTCTCTCTCTCTCTCTCGCTCGTTCTCCCTTCCCATCCATGACTAGGTTTGCAAACGTCAATATATGAAAGGACATATTGTGTGAGTGCTTGTCCATTTGGAATGATAATCAATGGCTACGAACTTGTTACCAGTAAGGTAAATACATCTTTGGGACACCTGGAGGTACGCTCTCCTTCATCGTGCCACAATTGAAGATTGTGAAAGCGAAGGCGAGTGATCGAAACGGGGGGCTTCCCATTGAACTGAAACTTTATTTCCCTAATAAATAGCATAAATGATGATTTCTCAAATTGTGGAGGCTAATCACATAGCTCATGCCTAAATTATATATGATAGTTATAAAACTAAATATTTTATGTCATCACTGAGGGCTCTTGCCTACAAAGTTTCAAAAAGATAAGACCCTCGAAACAAAAAGTTTCTTAGGGTGTGCTAGCAAGGTGGATTTGTTTCCTCGTACATCCAAGGCTCCAAGGCCTATGACAATAAAGATGACTACTACATCAAATTTTATGTTGGCAAGAAGATGTTATGTAGAATTTCAACATAGAGGTAGTTGTGAAGTGAAAAGCAATCTGGAGTACCCTTATAACGCTCAAGGATGTAATTATTACTTCTTTAATGCTAGTAAAGGTGAATGCTAGATTCAAAAAAAAGCTAGGAGTAGAGGTTATGTGGAAGTTGAAGGTTGAGAGGTGTGTGGAGCAGAAATGAGTTGGCGATTATCACGATCATGTTGAAGAATGTAATTGTCAGTAACTTGAGAGAAATACCTTGAAGATCTATAGCATTCACCTCTTATACTAGTTGATGGAAGGTTTCATAAAGATAAAGAATATCAATAACTCTCACTTGGAGGTAAAGTCATTAAAGATAACCAGTAATTTGTTGAAAATAGTAGTGAGAATAGAAAACATACATATTTAATGGACATGTGGCTACTACCTTGCACGAAACCAAAAGAGAAGAGGCACATGCAATCGTCCTAGAATGCCCCTACCATGGAGGGATGTCATATGGTGAGCTAGTGGTAGCAAGCGATGTTGAGTGGATTGCCGCTAAAATGCCTCTCAATGGCCATCAGATGGCTTTTCCTTTGTATCTCTCTCTACTCTTTAGGTTAAGTCTTCTCTATCATATGTCCTCTATCTACTTGCTACTAAATTGTCTAGTGTTTTTTCCCTGTCACATTATCTCCATGGTCTTCTCTCTCCACTCTCCCTCTATTCTCACTCTGAAAATCTCTCCAAAGTGGATCATATCGTTGTAATGCTCCTAAAAACCACAAAATAATTACAACATTCTAGTTATAATGTAAAGGCATACCTCTCGTCTCCCACCTTGTCAACTGAAGATGTCACTCTAACCCTTGCAATTCATGGAACTTTCCTTTTATAGACCCTGTACGTATGTGGATTTTGTATTTGCTACATTTGAATAATGTTAAAACATACCCACACAGTTTGCTCCAAAATAATGATTCTTCGATTCGCTCACCCGCAACTAACTTACAGTCGTCAGTGCTTAGCTGACCCTGTGCAGTGCTTGGCAAAGATGCTCTCTTGCAATCTTAAGTACAATGTGCTTGGGTGATAGGACAAAAGAAGACATTAACACTTAGAGTTCGGGGTAAGTTGTTCATAGGAGAACCACATGATGACGGGAGAATACTGAGTTACACACACTTGAGGAAATAATACACAGTACACTTTGTCATAAAAGACCTGAGTATAAGAAAAAAGAATCAACTTATATTGATCTACTTACAACCAAGCCGCCTCATGTTACAATAGACACTCAGTAAGCTTCCTAACCTAGCAAGCTTGGGTGAGAGGAAGAGAACTTGGCTCACTACTCTCTGTGTTCCTCTCCCTATTACAACCGCATCTTTCCTAGCTAAGTAAAACCACCTTCTAAGAGATGCAATGCTCGGCGCATCATGCCACTACCTGTAATTGGTGGATCTACTACAATCTCATGTACCTTAATTGTAAAATGGTGCTTGGTCTAGAACATTTCACTACTTTCAAGTAAGTCAGCACTCGGTGAATGCACTTCAAACCCCTACCCATGTTAGCTTAATCCGAGAGATAACCCATGGTATCCTACCTCCATATAAAACAACACTATGGATAAATCTTGTAAAAAGGGTAATATCTCCTCAAATATATAGTTAAAATAAGTCCTAGGACTCTTTAACTATACAAAGTCCCTTGGGGTGCTTGACATCATCCTATGGCACTAGGGGATAGCCCATCCAAGAAGGGTTTAATTAGGATCTAAATAGGAGGCGCATGCATCCATATTAACTTATTGTCAACCAATCTATGCTACCACCACCATCAATCAATATAGTCTCTAATTTTTCAATTTGTTTCTCTCATGATATCTTTTATAGTTTGATTTTTCATTGCATCTTATTGCATTCCTTGGTTTTATTACATTAATGGTTGCAAGTGTGTGGAAGGTGAAATCCCAAGTGTGAGGGGAAGGTGATCCTAGTAGTAAGTAACATTCACCATCTTGGGAGGGGAATTTTTGCAATTTCCTAAGTTTTGTTACCCCTTGTGGCCTATCCTATAGTGTTAATCTACCATCCCCCCCCCCCCTCTCTCTCTTGTGTGTGTGTGTGTCTGTTCCTTTTATTGATTTGGTTATAGGCCAAGTTTGTGGTGATAATTATCTGCTCAATTTACTTGATTTGCATGCAAACCCAATGGTGCATGCAAGCCCAGGGATTGTTATTGTGGCTGTAGTTTGAATCATTACTACATACTTAGATTGATTCCACACTTGCACTCCCAGATTGTGATATTATAGTCCTTTTCAGCTTCAAATGCGTGATATGGGTTCTCTTGTTAGCTTCACCAAGATGTTATAATAAGTGAATGTGAAGGATGAATATATTGTCTATCATGATTAAAAAAATCATGTTCTTGGAAGCCTATTTGAAAAGGTAATCATATTCTCAAGACATCGAAAGACTAACTATATTGTGTACCTAGTGCAAGTATCTACCAATGAAAGTAGAGGTTACATGTACATTGGCGGTAAAAAGAAAGCCTTACCTTGATGAAGGGAAGATGTAGCCTTCTAGAAGCCTCCTCATGAAGGGAAGGAGCCTAATCTTTGAGCCCCTTGATGAGCGCTTGTTTAAGGGTACAAGACTAAGATTGAGCCCCTTCTATTTCTTTACAATACTAATACAGTAGAGCGCTAATATTACTATTGTAGTTTCTATAATAGATTACTAATGTAGTACTAATGTAGTGCAATCTGTGACTATTGTAGCACTATATATTTCTCTGTTACAACTAGTCAAATTTTTAAAACTAAGGTGGTATTGTTGGTTTAGTACTAAACTGTTTCCCTATAGTACTAAAATGGAATGCAGCTGGATTCCATGTTACTCAAGATATGAAGAAGTCTAGGAGTTTACTTGTCCAAGATGAAATTTTCAAAACCCCTAGAACTACAATTTTTAATCAAAACATGAAGAAGGAATAGCATGTATTCACATAGGCCTCATGTGGTAAACCCACCATTAATGATCTCCAAGGGGTGAATCAGATAATTGTGCTAAGCCAGATGTTGACATGTTTGATGCCTTTGAATCTGGGTTACCTCTGCCATCCTCGGAAGAGGGGGAGGGTTTTATGGTTAGAAGGAGGGTCCAAGCTTCAAAGTAGAGTACATGGTGGAGAACGCCTCTCCCTCATAGATCATGGAGGTCAAGGGTTCATGAGTTAATCTAAGAGGTTAAGGGTTTAGGGGGAGCATAGGATTGGAGAGAAAGAAGGTGTAAGAGCATGGGGGTGGAGGAGAGATAGGAGAAGGGAGGTGGAGAGGGAGAGGAAGAGTTACGAGGTTAGAGGAGCGGGTAGTAGGAGGCAAGGTTAGGACATGCTTTTGGACATGGATTGCAAGGGAACATGGACACTTGGAGACCCTTGCATGGAATAGGAAAGTAGAACTCAATATGATACCCCAAAGAGTGTAGGCCTCATTCCATTATGGCATGAGGACATGGCTGTGATGTTTGTCATGGGTTTCATTGTTGTTGAGGTTGTAAACTCTTTTGTCAAATTGTCTTGAGATCTGGCATAGCTTCTTGTCCTACTTGTGAATTCTTTGCATGGTTTGAGAGTTTGAAATGAACGTACTATTATTGATGCAATCTACTATGTACCTATGTGAAATTGTGTGAGTCCCCATGACCTATCAACAAGTTATCGACTAACTATATTTTATTATCTATGGGATTTCATAGGGAAACTAAGACTCGATCATCATTTCTAAGATCTATCTTGAAATCAATTAGGTCTACCTATATGTGCAAAAATGAGCCTATGCTAATGATTGCATGGGTAACAATTTGGTGTTAACTATATGTGCAAAAAAATGCATATGCTAGTGAATGCTCGTGACACAATCTATAAAAGCTAACTATGGAAGGCTTGGGGCTCTAAAAAACTTCATTATTACTGGTGATGGCTTGAAGTAGCACTTCAATTAGCTCCTATGTATTGTTGTGTGAATTGGACTCCATCCAATGTTTCCAGTAGCACAGTTCCAATAGGATTCATCCTTTTGACTCTATAAGGTGCTTGACCTAGATATTTGAGTTTTCCCTTGCATACTTTGACATTGTATAACAAAACTAGGTCACCTTCATTAATCTCTTTATCTTTAAGATTTTTGACAAACAATGCCTTCCTTTTTCATTTATCTACTATCATGCCATGTTAGGCAAGTAACCTTGTGTATGCATGATTTTCCAATTGATAGAGTCTTTCATTGAGGGACTCATGGTTGCCCATGTCTACTTGCATTGCTATGCATAAGATTGGTATGACAAATTCCAGTGGGCCCACTACTTCAAGGAGGTACACGAGTTGAAAGGGCATAAACTATATACTAACCTTTAATGTGGTTTGATCTGCCCATAAGGTTCTCTGCCCAGTCATATTTCTTGGGCTCCACTATTTTGGTGAGGAAAATGCATAGTATCTTGTTGGTAGACTCTGCTCATCCATTTCCTTAGGGATAGTAGGGTGTTCTTTTTCTGTGGATACCATAAAGCCAGACGAAATTTCTTGATTTCCTCATTGATAAAATGGGTTGATCTTCTATCTGACACAATTTCAATGGTTCATTCCAATCTTGTAATCACATTTTCATACAAGAACTTTTTTGTGCTTCTTTGCCTTTCTCACTCCTTTAGCTTCAACCAACTTTGTGTAGTCTGTGGCCACAATGATGTAGCGTGATTGTGTTCCCTTTGTGGCTGGATGTATTGGTCCCACGAATTCAATCTCCCATTTTCCAAATGGTTGTCTATCAATAATATTGTTAGGGATTTGAAATCCTTGTGTTGGGGTTTGATTGTTCTTTGGCATGCATCACATTATTCGACATAGTCACAAGCATCTACCCAAAGGGTCGGTGGCCACCATATCCTGCTAAGAGGATTTTTCTTGAAGTTGCTTCCCCTACAAAGTGTCCTCCTGCTCTATCTTCAAGAACTTCTCTTATGATTGGCATGATTTCATGTGTTATAACACATCTTTTGAGATGTTCACTACCCATTTTGTATAGCTGACCTGCAATTATGGTAGGGGAATATTTTTAGAATTAAATTTCTTCCCTCCACTGGTATCAGTTCACGGGGTGGTCTTCTTGTCATTAAATACCCAATGATGTCTACACACCAGTCTAGAAAAGCATCTATTAAAAATAGTGTGGCATCTGGCAGCTCATATTCTATTCTAGTGGCTACTTATTCCAACTTGACATGAGACATGTGATCAGCAATGTAGTGTTGGGCACATTTGTGGACCACTATTTTGAAATTGAATGCTTGAAGCAAGAGGATCCATCTATTTATTCTTGATATTTTACATGGATGGTTTACCATTAAATAGTGTCAAAATTTCTATAAGTATTGCACCAACAATTTGTAAAGTGGTCTGGCTATCATAGCATACTGCAAGATAAATCTTCTATAGTAGCCATCATTTCCCATAAAGACTTGTACACCTTTGGTATTTTTAGGAAGTGGCAATTCCATGATGATTTTGATTTTGACCATGTCAGTTGCAATCCCATGTTCACAAACAATGTGTCCTAAAACAACTCTGTGGGTGACCATTAACTTACATTTGGTTGGATTTAGGAGATGCCATACTCCTTGCATTTGACTCGGGGGGTGCATTACTAAGAAACCCTACATATCATGTGCATTCACTGGGTATTTAAAAAACCCCTCAACTAAAATTTTCACCTCAATAAAGCAACCCTCTTTACTTATAAAGTAATGGATTTTTTTCTAAAATTGAATTTAAAAACCCCTCTTGTTATTGTAATTCTGTTAAATTTTTCCCAAGCATTGAGTTAAAATACCCCTCCTTTTGAATGCATGTGGTGCACTAAATTTATTTGAGGTGAACCCCCTGAGGTATTTGATTAGAACTGTTTCAAGACATTTAAAGTGGACTTGCTTGTTTGAGTGGATGCACAAATCATCAAAGAATACCTGTGAGCCATTTTTGGTGAGGTTCAGGGACTTTTCTATATATAGGTATCTTGCATGACCCATAATTTATGCATTGCTCAACAGAATTCAGCAAACTTTGTCTTCAAGTTGTAGTACCCATTCCAAATTGAACATGAGAGAAAAAAATTATGGAATAAGGATTCGGAATGAGAGTATTAAAGCATTACAAGTGCTATTTTTCATGTGAATCATACATCCTAAAGACTATAGGATATAGTAATTTATTCAAAAACATCAAAATTTTGTTCTATACATACATGCAACCAATTAATCATTCAAAATTACACTACGTGAGCTTCTCCTAAACCCAAGGACACACCTAAATGAGATCATTATGCATGGGTTAATGGGCCTCCAGTGTTGTGCTAAAGTGATGCATACCCATTTGAGGGCACGCTCCATAACTTTTTTTTTTTTGGTTGAAAACCAAAACAGATTGAAAATTTGGAATGCAAACTATTGGGACTAGTGCATGGTGGTCTTTAAACATTGATAGTTTTTTATATTGGTATCTAGATTCACCCTAAAATGGAAGAAGTTGGAAAAGTGCAATTTGTGCATGTGCAAAGATATTTTAATTCCACCACTATTTACAATTTTGAATTGTTTCTTTTTCCATGCACTTGCTTGCGATATGGCTCGTAAGCAAGCCAAAGGTCATTGCATTTAATAATACACACCATCAAACCTGATAGCGTGCCCTTTGTCCTATTTGTGTTTTGAAGCATTTTATGCCACATTGCACTTGTTTGCAATATTCAATTCTGCTCATGTGTATCACCAGAGGGCAAAAAACCGGTGGCTGAAATTTCACTACTCCCACAAATTTTAAATTTTCACACCTCCCGCCTTTTAAATCTTGGAAGATTAAGTACCTACAACCTATCCCTGCCCTGCAAATGCCTTGCAACTTGCATGCACCTCGATGTGACCTTGCACAGACTTTGGTTTGCCATTGTCTTCTTTTGGCTAAGTTGTCTTCTATTCTTTGCTTGCCTTACCAGCTAGCTTCTCTGGGTCTGATCATGGCCATGGCATTAATGGCAACATGTAGCTTGTCATGGCTTTCAAGAGAAGCAGACAGAAGCTTCAAGATCGGAAAGTCGAAAAGCTAGGTAAGGCACAAGGAACAGAGTGTGGGTCAATGAAAGCGCTGGCACGCTATCGAATCGAAAACAGAAGATACTTTTGCAACATCTGTGAAGGTTGAAACAATGAGAAGAAAGAAGACTCCTTGCAGAGCAACAAAGCAAGAAGCAGTTGCAGGTGCATGCATTAGATCATTGCCACCATCAGAGCGAAGAACACGAACTATGGTGTCATGATTAGTGGGAGCATTCGAGGCAGCTACATCAGGTTGGCACAAAAATACGAGAGTTTCTCCAAATAGAAAGGACATCTGTAAGAAGCAGACAGGTCGTAAGGTATTTGAGGAGCACATCATACACATGCTAGATACAACGTAGGTTAGTGGTGTCTAAACCAGCATGGCTGAATGGGCATTACTTGTTGTCCAGCCCAGTGACATGGTTGAGCAAAAAATAACAGCAATATATTTCGCAATATATTGTTATTTTACTAAACCAGCCTGGTGGTTGGAACATCATGCAACTGTGGCTGCTTCAGCTCAATCACCAAATATATGATTGTCCTGAACCAGCTTGGTTGAATAGAAATTAGTTATTGACCAGCATGATGGTTGATATTATTGTGTTTCTTAGTACTTAAATTCATTAAATTTAATTTCCTACTATTCGAGTCATATACCACTGTTAAATTGTGAAATTCAGAAATGAAAAGCAATATATTGTTATTTTCTAATTATGAAATTCAGAAATGAAAAGCAATATATTTGTTATTATCTAATATGTGAAGTTGAGACCGTCAAACTAAACCATCCCGGTAGTTGAAACTATGACAGTGTCCTAAACCATCCCGATGGTTGAAATTGTGATTGTCCTAAACCAGCCCAGTAGTTAACTCTCCTAAACGTGTCCTAAATTAGCCCGGTGATTGAAATTATGATTGTCCTAAACAACGCGGTGGTTGAAAATTGTTTTGCTTCATTATATACTTTAAATAGACTGTGTTTTGTATTCTTTTAGTAGTAGCAAAAAGGGGGCTCATTGTTCTATTGTTCCCATAGGTTGGGTCAGTAGACGGAGTTGTATCTCCAGTTTATGATCAGAGTCCAGACATTTCAATTGGGCAGAGGATCTTTGCACATTGTAAGCCCTAGTATGTCAAGAAACTCAAAGACAAGAATGTTTGTTGTTGCAAAACACACATAGACTTTGACCTGGCTCGGCAAGCTATGAATGACTTGAGATCTAATCATGTTGGAGCATTACTCCATGGGGATCGATGCCCATGCCTCTCCAATGAATGCGCAGTCTGTAGGCCACCTGGATCCTCATCATGTGCTGCAAGGGAGGGTAGGTTTTGTAGCCTAAGGTCTCTATGGGAGCCAGTGGTTTGTCCAAAGGGACACCATGAGTGGTGGCACATGATTGAATGCATTCAGGACACATGCAAGAAGTGCAGTTTAAAGATGAAGAAGAAGACATTCAATGTTTGTCCAAATGAAATGAGGGAAGACAACCATGTTACTCTAAAATGGAGGAGATTTGAAAATGTCAATGTTGAAGGATCCAATAAAAAGATATGGCTATTGTCATATAAGAGCACCCAGCCAAGGGAGCTTGTAGATCCCATGGTTTAGTCCATCCCAAAATAAGTGCTTCACAATTTCATGACCATCAGGCAGGATAAGCAGTTCAGGAAGTGCCTTGCCAATTTTCCCTATGACACTATTGTATCTATCATAGATTTTACAAAAAATTATTCTTTTCAAGAACAAGATGAGATACAAAGTGCTCACTGGTACAACAAGCAGATAACAATTCTTGTGCATATCACATACAGTCATTTGCTTGATTCTTCCACGCCTGGCCAATCTACCTACTGACTCACAAAAGTTCAGGTGAGTGCAACGCACGTACCATTTCTACATTTGAGATCATAGGGAACATGGCACCCTATTTGTTCAACATGCTTTTCTATTGCATTGGGAATGGCTAAAAAAGGAAAATCCCCATGCAGGAAATATAAAACAACATTTGGTGTGGTGCTGCCTCTCAATTTAAATCAGCACATGGATTCTACTTCGTCTCAAGTTTCAAATCCCTCACCGATCTAGACATGATGTGGAATTTCTTTTGGTCTAGCCATGGTGAGGGTGAACATGATGGATGTGGTGCTATTATTAAGCAAGCTCTGTTTAAACACCAATAGTAGCATGCCCTCAAGAAAAACTCAATGATGCCCATGATGCTGTAACATGGCTTACAGCCAACCTCTCCATAGGCACGCATTCAACATACAGTAAACAAAGCCTTAAGAATACTATAGTATGTAGAGTATTCCACGAAGTGAAAGTAGATGAAGTGCAAAGGAGAAGCCGGCACGATTGCGAGAAAATTAAAGGAGTTCGTGGTCTACACAGCATATGAGGCTTTTCAAACAACCAATTGATTAAAACGAGAAAACTTTCTTGTTTTTGCAGTGCATGCATCATACTAGGGATCATGACGATTGTCAATGGAGAGACAAACCACTCGCCATAGTTTGGGGAGAGTTTTGATGACCTCACTGATTGTCTAGAAGAGGAGGATAACTTTGCAGTTGTCGCACATTCTGGGTAGAACGAGGACGATGAGCCATACTTTTTGTGGTAGTGCACAAAACCTAACTACAAGGTTAAGGAAATATTTAAGGATAATTGGGGAACAACCTATGAGAAGTGGGATGTAGTAGTCGAAGAGTTTTGATACAAAAAAACATCCAAGAGAGGCATGGTGATAACTTATCCTACGCTACTACCGTGCTATCCCTACACTACTGCTATGCTATCCTAAAATTTGTTGCACTGTGCTATACTAAAATAGTGCTCTTTAGATTGTTTATCATTTCGTTAACCATTAGATTTCATCGCATGCTTTTAGTATATCCCAACAACCACCGCTCTGGTTTCCCATAACGAATCCACACATCCTACAAATCCATTCATCTTGTAATAATAGAAGCAAACCACCATGTTGGTGGTTGTTAATATCATAGTCAACCAACCACCGCGTTGGCGATAACTTATCCTGCACTTATCCTGCACTACTACCGTACTATCCCTTCACTACTACCATCCTATCCTAAAATTTGTTGCACAGTGCTATACTAAAACAGTGCCCTTTAGATTGTTTATCATTTTGTTTACTATCAGATTTCATCCCATTCTTGCTTTTAGTATATCCCAACAACCACCGTGCTAGTTTTCCATAACGAATCCATGCATCCTACAAATCCATTCATGTTGTAATAATAGAAGCAAACCACCGTGCTGGTGGCTATTAATATCCTAGTGCAACCAACCACCACAATGGCGATAACTTATCCTGCACTAATCTTGCACTAATACTGTGCTATCCCTACACTACTACCATGCCATTCTAAAATTTGTTGCATAATGCTAGTGCCCTTTAGATTGGTTATTGTTGACCGTCAAATTTCAAACACCGGGATACTTAAAACATTTAAGTACTAACATGGAAGTAGGTCGATACAAAATCAGGTATTACAAGCACCATGAGAAAGTGCAAAAGTTCAAGAAATGTTTGCAAGATTTTTATTCTTTCAAAACACGACATTTTTCTTTTTCAAGGAAATTCCAAACTCCCAACTATCTTATCAACCTCTCTATGGAAAGCATCTCCCAGCTCTCTTGAGGCCAGTCTGCTGCACAATGGCAAAACTCTTCACACACTTGGATTACACACTACTTGCTTGACTCTGCCAACTTATACGCCCATAGTAACTCCCCCTTTCGCTGGGTTTCCTCTTCATCCTAGCCTTTGCACTCTATACCTCTTCGCGCCTCTATCATGTCCTGCCAAAAGAAACCTACATCATGAGCTTGACAAGTACCTTAAAGGAATAGGAAAAACAATAGCTAGGGAAACCAATATTCACAGTATTTGCCAACTCTAAGTTATGCACCCACCACCAAAGCATGTCCTCCTTGCAACTATTTTCCTCCTTCTTCGGGTCTGTTTTTGCAAGGATGCCATCCAACATGGTTTTCAGATAGAACAACATCATTCCAAAGTTATTTCGGTATGCCATATATTCATTGTAGGTGGATCGGTGTACAAAGTTTGGATTAGTGTACAGAGTTTTGGGGCTAGATTTTGTAATGGCTCTTAGTTGTGCCAGCAATGCACTTAAATAGGAAGAGTTCATTGACCCGACCTTCTGAATCTTCAGTCTCATGTTAGTTTGGTAATCAAAATCTTTAAGTTCATTGAGCCCGACCTTCTCATTCTTCAATCTCATGTTAGTTGTCTAATCAAAATCTTTCATCTCACATTAGTTGTCCAATCGAAATCTTTCATCTCAATTTAGTTCACTAATTGAAATCTTTCAGTCTCACAATAGCGATCTAATCGAATTTTTTTGTCTCACATTACTTGTCAAATCAAATCTTTCATCTCATTATTATCACCGTGCTGGCGTGGATCAAAGGACACTATCTAGTCACATAGTTGAGAAAATATTGCACTCTAGAGAAGATTAACAATTCAATAAATTGCACACAAATTACATAGATTACAATCTCAAAGACTCTCTTACTTTAGATTACATCTCAAGGACTCCTTGTTGAGCTCTTTGATTGCAGGCTCGGCCCTCCTTACCCCCTTCCAGAATGGGGCTGGTTCCTTCCTATAGGGGCCTGGCACCTCCCTTCATGCCGCTTCCTCTTTCCTTTATTTGAGCTTCTTGGTTGCAGGATCGGGCCTTCTTGCTCCTTCCCTGAAGAAGGGGGTTGGTTCCTCCCTTTAGGCTCCTTTTCCTCATAGTCAGGCTCTCAGCTTGGCCTTCTTCAATTTAGCTCCTTGTCTTTAAGATCTTATGCCCAAATGGCAAATTGAGTTGCAGCATCTACTTTCTCGTCATAGATAGCTATAGCAGGCATGCACATTTGATCTGTCTATGACCTTGGCAATGGAAAATGGAATTCTCTACAGCTAGATTTTGTATGCACAAGCACTCCAAAGCAAAAAAAGTGCACAAGTTGGTAGCACACAGGCCATCAGATACAACATTCATCTATGATGGGGGTATGGCACACCATGCATTTTGGACCCTACTGCATAGCAAGATAGGCAACCGATTTAACTATTGTGGCCGTCAATACCACAGTCTTGCTCTATACATGACGAAGTTTCTTCTTAATTCCTTCCTCCCTCATCGAAGGCTGCAGATATTCTCCTTCATCTCCTACACTTTTTGCTCACTCTGTGCAACAACTTCATCTGAATCTCTCATCATTTGTTGAACCTGCGTAAATTGCTGAAAAACATCTTCATGGGCCGTTTCCAAGACTTCCACTCTAGTTTGGAAATCTCTCAAGATGACGGATTGCTTTTCATAACTGTCAAAAGCCACGGCAAGCTCGTGCACACATCTATCATGATCTTCTTGCAGGGTTTTGTAGCTTACTCTTTGGACGTCCAACAACAGTGTTTCAAAAAAACTACCCTCACCGTGGATGCTGCTATTTGATCCACCATGGTGGCTAGAACTGCTCCACCATGCCTACTCTTTGCATCCTTCCTAGCCTAGAGAGCTACTTCATTGTCTTCTCCACCCCAGTTGTTCTTTTCCCCATCCTGCCTGGCCTTAAGCTCTGTCGCCTACATCATCTTTTTGGTTTTTGCATTCTCCCTTTTCAACTCCTCCATCATGTGGTCTTTTTCAATGTTCAATGTTTCTACATGTTGCAGAGCCATTTCTAAAGACCCTCTTTTTTTCTCTCTGATCTTCAAGATCCTTTCGCATCTTTTCGAGCTCCTTGTCCACCATGTTCATTTATCACTTCTTTGAGGCTATCTTGAAGGTTGGAGCTCCTTCATGTGCTTCTTTGCTTCTTCTCTTCTATGCCTTTCCATGTCGACCAATTTTGTAGCGGCCTTAGCTTGCTCTTGTGCCTACAAGGCCCTCACTTGTGTCTCCTCTACCTTGGCTTATGCACCTTCCTTGATACTTTTCTCAAGTTGTGCTGCCTTTACTGCATCTGTCGCTTTCTCTTGTAGAAAAGTCACATTCTGATCTGCTTATCGTATTGCTCAAAATCCCACTGAGGGTAGATTTCATCAGGTGCATTGCATCTCCAATAGACTGAGATGACAATTGGGATTTGCCATCCATGCAATTCTTCAGGTTGGTTAACACGCTCTTGGAGATCGTACTTAAGAAAGATACATCACGTCCTTTCAATTGCTCTACTATTGCTTGAACCTACCAGAATTTGCAAGCTCCTCTTGTATCAAGAAACAAGTGAATGGTCTTCTTTAGCACATCTTGGAGGTCTATTGGCAAGCTCAAAATCTTGACTCCACCATCTTTACTAATTTCAGCATTGGATATACATCTATAATATCTTGTCTCTTCCATTGCTTCTCGAAAAAGTGTGCTTGCAAACTACCTCTAGAAATTCCTAGAGCATTTTCAATCATGCTTTCATTGATGGTAATCTTTTGACCTTGACAGACTAGTTGTCCCTCCTTCACATTCACCTCTTGTACCAACTTGGTGAAGTTTTGGAGAGCATCCGAATTGGGCTTTTGAAGAGCGAGAGAGGGGCTCCCATATGTCATGATTTCACGATCGGGGGAGGAGGGGCTCTTGTAATGTGCTGCAGAGGGAGAGGAAAGATTGTGTGAGGAGTCCCCGGACTGTGCAGGGTCCATTACGAGAGGGGATAGAAGTTGTAGGAAGAGTGCAAGGGAGATAGAAATGGTTGAGAGGGATTAAAGATGAAACAGTGAAGGAAATAGAATAGTGGAGGCTTGAGTTTGTAGTTTGATTGCAAGGGAGAAAGAAATGGTCAAGAGGGATAGAAGATGAAGCAATGAAGGAAATGGAATAGTGGACGCTTGAGATTGCAAGGGAGAATGAACCGGTCGAGAGGGATAGAAGACAAAACAGTTAAGGGAATGGAACAGGGTTTGTAGCCTGACTACATTGTCAAAGTGAGAGCCACCACGGTGGTTGTAGCCTCTGACTACTGTCAAGGTGAGAGCCACCGCAGTGGTTGGCCCAAATTTTGATTAATTCGAGACAGTACTGACTTGCATGGTAATGAATGATTAGAGGTGGTGGCATCTAAGATTCCCACCCACATCTGTGGTGGTAGCTAAGAACTAGGATGGTAGTTAATTACCAACCACTGTAGTGGCCCGCAATCACTTAGCTTCCAGTTACCACCACTGGGCTTGCATGCATGATTATTATGAGTGCAGTAAATTACCAATCATCAGGCTTGCATGCTAAGGAGAGTACTAGAGTGCATGGTAATGAGGGATTAGAGGTGATTAGGCTTCATGATTTAATTTTGTGGGAATTACTACCCAATGGTGGTGGCTGTCCAGCCACGTCTGTCATGGCTACAATTCCACCGTGCCACCACTCACCCACCACCGCACTTAAGCATGCATGATCACTACGAGTGCAATCAAACTTACCAGTAACCAGGCTCGCATGCTCACAGTAGTGTACTAGAGTGCATGGTAATGAGTCATTACATCCACGTCTATTGTGGCTATGATTCCACCAGGCTGGCAGTTAAAATTACCAGCCACCACTCACCCACCACTCGGCTTAAGTATGCATGATCAATATGAGTGCAGTAAAAGTTACGAGTCACCAGGCTCGCATGATCAGTAGAGAACTAGACTGCATGGTAATGAGTGATTAGAGCTTCATGATTTACCTTTGTGGGAATTACTGCCCGGTGGTGGTGGCTCTCATCAGCCACATCTATCATGGCTAAGATTCCACTGGGCTGGCAATTAATTACCAGCGACCAGAGTGGCACCACATGGCATCTTCTTCATGATTACCAGCCCATCTAGGGTGGTGCCTAAGATTCCACCACAATGTCCTGCAATAAGTATGGATGGAACTCTAGGCTCCAGCCACCACGGTGGCTCGAACTTTATAATATATATAAGATCCGTGGCATTTGGCATTTTGCTACGTTGCTCTGATCCACCCATGCTCTGCTACTTTGCTCCACACCCCTCCTCTAGCTCTTTTTTGTCTCTGCTCTACTTTTCTCCATGCTCCCTCATCCAACTCTCATCACTCATCTGTTGCTCAACCACTCATCTTCAGTATGCCTACTACCACTCCCCCTTGATGCTATGTGATCCCAATGTTATGCCTTTTGATATAAAGTGATTGTGTTGCAGTCACCTCGAGTAGAAATGCTAGCACTAGTGGAGACCCTTCACTCCCACATTTGATTCCTCAAACCTACGGCCGTGTTTTTATATGGTTGTGCATGACACTAAGGCAAAAACGGTGTTTTATGCTTGATCGACAATGCAAAGCATATCCGATGGGCACAATACCTTGCACACACCTTCAACTAGGTGGAATTGACTTACATGCAAAGTGGCATTCCCATCGCATAAGTACTTGATCGGATAACACACCTAGCAGCATGTTTTTTAACGGATGTGCATGACACTAAGGCAAAAATGGTATTTAATGCTCGATCGACCATGCAAAGCATATCCGATGAGCACAATACTTTTCCTATGCCTTAACCTAGGTGGTATTGATCAAAGAGGCACACCCATCCGATAAGTACCTGGTCAGATAACACACCTAAGGGCGTGTTTTTTTGCGGATGTGCATATCACTCGGGAAAAAATGGTGTATAATGCGTGATCGACTATGCAAAGCATATCCGATGGTGACAATACTTTGCATGCACCTCAACGTAGTTGAAACAGACTTGCGTGCAAAGTGGAGCCCCCATTCGATAAGTACTTGTTTGAATAACACACCTATAGCCCAGTTTTTATTTGGTTGTGCATGACACTAAGGCAAAAACGGTGTTTTATGCTTGATCGACAATGAAAAGCATATCCGATGGGTACAATACCTTGCACACACCTTCAACTATGTGGATTTGACTTACATGCAAAGTGGCATTCCCATCGGATAAGTACTTGATCGGATAACACACCTAGCAGCGTGTTTTTTTACAGATGTGCATGACACTAAGGGAAAAATTGTATTTAATGCTCGATTGACCATGCAAAGCATATCCGATGGGCACAATACTTTTCCTACGCCTTAACCTAGGTGGTATTGAAATGTTCTTAAAGAGGTACACCCATCCGATAAGCACTTGGTCAGATAACATACGTAAGGGCATGTTTTTTTGCAGATGTGCATATCACTACGGGAAAAACGTTGTATAATGCGTAATCGACCATGCAGAGCATATCCGATAGTGACAATACTTTGCACGCATCTTAACCTAGTTGAAACCGACTTGCGTGCAAACTGGAGCCCCCATCCGATAAGTACTTGTTTGATTAACACACTTAGGACCGTGTTTTTTCATGGTTGTGCATGACACTAAGCCAAAAACGGTGTTTTATGGTTGATCGACAATGCAAAGCATATCCGATGGGCACAATACTTTGCACACACCTTCAACTAGGTGAAATTGACTTACACGCAAAGTGGAACACCCATCCCATAAGTGCTTGATTGGATAACATACCTAGCAGCGTGTTTTTTTTACGGATGTGCATCACACTAGAGCAAAAAAAGTATTTAATGCTCGATCGACCATGCAAAGGATATCCGATGGGCACAATAATTTTCCTACACTGCAACCTAGGTGGTATTGAAATGTTCTCGAAGAGGCACATCCATCCGATAAGTACTTGGTCAGATAACACACCTAAGGGCGTGTTTTTTTGCGGATGTGCATACCACTCGGTAAAAAATGGTGTATAATGTGTCATTGGCCATGCAAAGCATATCCGATGGTGACAATACCTTGCACGCATCTCAAGGTAGTTAAAACGGACTTGCGTGCAAAGTGGAGCCTCCATCTGATAAGTACTTGTTTGAATAACGCACCTACGGCCATGTTTTTATATGGTTGTGCATGACACTAAGGCAAAAATGGTGTTTTATGCTTGATCGACAATGCAAAGCATATCCGATGGGCACAATACCTTGCACACACCTTCAACTAGGTGGAATTGACTTACATGAAAAGTGGCATTCCCATCGCATAAGTACTTGATCAGATAACACACCTAGCAGTGTGTTTTTTAACGGATGTGCATGACACTAAGGCAAAAATGGTATTTAATGCTCGATCGACCATGCAAAGCATATCCGATGAGCACAAGACTTTTCCTATGCCTTAACCTAGGTGGTATTGAAATGTTCTTAAAGAGGCACACCCATCTGATAAGTACTTGGTCAGATAACATACCTAAGGGCATGTTTTTTTGCGGATGTGCATATCACTACGGCAAAAATGTTGTATAATGCATAATCGACCATGCAGATCATATCTGATGGTGAAAATACTTTGCACGCATCTCAACCTAGTTGAAATACACTTGCGTGCAAACTGGAGCCCCCATCCGATAAGTAGTTGTTTGATTAACACACTTAGGACCGTGTTTTTTCATGGTTGTGCATGACACTAAGCCAAAAACGGTGTTTTATGTTTGATCGACAATGCAAAGCATATGCGATGGGCACAATACTTTGCACACACCTTACAATAGGTGGAATTGACTTACATGCAAAGGGGCACACCCATCCCATAAGTGCTTGATCGGATAACATACCTAGCAGTGTGTTTTTTTTACGGATGTGAATGACACTAGAGCAAAAATAGTATTTAATGCTCGATCGACCATGCAAAGGATATCCGATGGGCACAATACTTTTCCCACACTGCAACGTAGGTGGTATTGAAATGTTCTCAAAGAGGCACACCCATCCGATAAGTACTTGGTCAGATAACAGACCTAAGGGCGTGTTTTTTTGCGGATGTGCATATCACTCGAGAAAAAATGGTGTATAATGCGTAATAGACCATGCAAATCATATCCAATGGTGACAATACTTTGCACGCACCTCAAGGTAGTTGAAACGGACTTGCGTGCAAAGTCGAGCCCCCATCCGATAAGTACTTGTTTGATTAACACACCTAGGACCGTGTTTTTTCATGGTTGTGCATGACACTAAGGCAAACACCTTGTTTTATGCTTGATCGACAATGCAAAGCATATCCGATGGGCACATTACTTTGCACACACCTTCAACTAGGTGAAATTGACTTACATGCAAAGTGGCACTCCCATCCCATAAGTGATTGATCCGATAACATACCTACCAGCGTGTTTTTTTACAGATGTGCATGACACTAGAGCAAAAATAGTATTTATTGCTCGATCGATCATGCAAAGGATATCCGATGGGCACAACACTTTTTGTATGCCTCAACCTAGGTGGTATTGGAATGTTCTCAAAGAGGCACACCCATCCGATAAGTACTTGGTCAGATAACACACCTAAGGGCGTGTTTTTTTGCGGATGTGCATATCACTCGGGAAAAAATGGTGTATAATGCGTGATGGACCATGGAAAGCATATCCAATGGTGACAATACTTTGCACGCACCTCAACGTAGTTGAAACAGACTTGCGTGCAAAGTGGAGCCCCCATTCGATAAGTACTTGTTTGAATAACACACCTACAGCCGTGTTTTTATATGGTTGTGCATGACAGTAAGGCAAAAACGGTGTTTTATGCTTGATCGACAATGCAAAGCATATCCGATGGGCACAATACCTTGCACACACCTTAAACTAGGTGGATTTGACCTACATGAAAAGTGGCATTCCCATCGCATAAGTACTTGATCGGATAACACACCTAGCAGCGTGTTTTTTTACGGATGTGCATGACACTAAGGGAAAAATGGTATTTAATGCTCGATCGACCATGTAAAGCATATCCGATGGCCACAATACTTTTCCTACACCTTAACCTAGGTGGTATTGAAATGTTCTAAAGAGGCACACCCATCCGATAAGTACTTGGTCAGATAACATACCTAAGGGCGTGTTTTTTTGCGGATGTGCATATCACTACGAGAAAAACGTTGTATAATGCGTAATCGACCATGCAGAGCATATCCGATGGTGACAATACTCTGCATGCATCTCAACCTAGTTAAAACGGACTTGCGTGCAAACTGGAGCCCCCATCCGATAAGTACTTGTTTGATTAACACACTTAGGACCGTGTTTTTTCATGGTTGTGCATGACACTAAGCCAAAAACGGTGTTTCATGCTTGATCGACAATGAAAAGCATATCCGATGGGCACAATACTTTGCACACACCTTCAAATAGGTGGAATTGACTTACATGCAAAGTGGCACACCCATCCCATAAGTGCTTGATCGGATAACATACCTAGCAGCATGTTTTTTTAACGGATATGCATGACACTAGAGCAAAAATAGTATTTAATGCTCGATCGACCATGCAAAGGATATCCGATGGGCACAATAATTTTACTACATCGCAACCTAGGTGGTATTGAAATGTTCTCAAAGAGGCACACCCATCCGATAAGTACTTGGTCAAATAACACACGTAAGGGCGTGTTTTTTTGCGGATGTGCATATCACTCGGGAAAAAATGGTGTATAATGCGTGATCGACGATGCAAAGCATATCCGATGGTGACAATACTTTGCACGCACCTCAAGGTAGTTGAAACGGACTTGCATGCAAAGTGGAGCCCCCATCCGATAAGTACTTGGTTGAATAACACACCTACGGCCGTGTTTTTATATGGTTGTGCATGACACTAAGGCAAAAACGGTGTTTTATGCTTGATCGATAATGCAAAGCATATCCGATGGGCACAATACCTTGCACACACCTTCAACTAGGTGTATTTGACTTACATGCAAAGTAGCATTCCCATCGCATAAGTACTTGATCGGATAACACACCTAGCAGGGTGTTTTTTAACGGATGTGCATGACACTAAGGGAAAAATGGTATTTAATACTCGATCGACCATGCAAAGCATATCCGATGGGCACAATACTTTTCCTATGCCTTAACCTAGGTGGTATTGAAATTTTCTTAAAGAGGCACACCCATCCAATAAGTACTTGTTCAGATAACATACCTAAGGGCATGTTTTTTTGCAGATGTGCATATCACTACGGGAAAAACGTTGTATAATGCATAATCGACCATGTAGAGTATATCCGATGTGGTGACAATACTTTGCACGCATCTCAACCTAGTTGAAACGGACTTGGGTGCAAACTGGAGCCCCCATCCGATAAGTACTTGTTTGATTAACACACTTAGGATCGTGTTTTTTCATGGTTGTGCATGACACTAAGCCAAAAACGTTGTTTTATGCTTGATCG
The DNA here is from genome assembly GCF_047967505.1 of Dipteris shenzhenensis. Taxonomy (NCBI): domain Eukaryota; kingdom Viridiplantae; phylum Streptophyta; class Polypodiopsida; order Gleicheniales; family Dipteridaceae; genus Dipteris; species Dipteris shenzhenensis. The sequence continues at coordinate 27,816,399 of NC_141598.1, read as the reverse complement.
ACAATGGAAACCATATCCGATGGGCACAATACTTTGCAAACACCTTCAACTAGGTGGAATTGACTTACATGGAAACTGGCATACCCATCCCATAAGTGCTTGATCGGATAACATACCTAGCAGCGTGTTTTTTTTACGGATGTGCACGACACTAGAGCAAAAATAGTATTTAATGCTCGATCGACAATGAAAAGGATATCTGATGGCCACAATACTTTTCCTACACCGCAACCTAGGTGGTATTGAAATGTTCTCAAAGAGGCACACCCATCCGATAAGTACTTGGTCAGATAACACACCTAAGGGCATGTTTTTTTGCGGATCTACATATCACTAGGGAAAAAACGATGTATAATGCGTGATCGACCATGCAAATCATATCCGATGGTGACAATACTTTGCACGCTTTTCAATTTAGTTGAAAAGGACTTGCGTACAAAGCGGAGCCCCCATCCAATAAGTACTTGTTTGATTAACACACCTGGGACCGTGTTTTTTCATGGTTGTGCATGACACTAAGGCAAACATGTTGTTTTATGCTTGATCGACAATGCAAAGCATATCCGATGGGCACAATACTTTGCACACACCTTCAACTAGGTGGAATTGACTTACATGCAAAGTGGCACTCCCATCCCATAAGTGCTTGATCGGATAACATACCTAGCAGCGTGTTTTTTTAACGGATGTGCATGACACTAGAGCAAAAATAGTATTTAATGCTCGATCGACCATGCAAAGGATATCCGATGGGCACAATAATTTTACTACACCGCAACCTAGGTGGTATTGAAATGTTCTGAAAGAGGCACACCCATCCGATAAGTACTTGGTCAGATAACACACCTAAGGGCGTGTTTTTTTGCGGATGTGCATATCACTCTGGAAAAAATGGTGTATAATGCGAGATCGACCATGAAAAGCATATCCGATGGTGACAATACTTTGCAAACACCTCAAGGTAGTTGAAATGGACTTGCGTGCAAAGTGGAGCCCCCATCCGATAAGTACTTGTTTGAATAACACACCTACGGCCGTGTTTTTATATGATCGTGCATGACACTAAGGCAAAAACAATGTTTTATGCTTGATCGACAATGCAAAGCATATCCGATGGGCACAATACCTTGCACACACCTTCAACTAGGTGGAATTGACTTACATGAAAAGTGGCATTCCCATCGCATAAGTACTTGATCGGATAACACACCTAGCAGTGTGTTTTTGTACGGATGTGCATGACACTAAGGCAAAAATGGTATTTAATGCTCGATCGACCATGCAAAGCATATCCGATGGGAATAATACTTTTCCTATGCCTTAACCCAAATGGTATTGAAATGTTCTTAAAGAGGCACACCCACCCGATAAGTACTTGGTCAGATAACATACCTAAGGGCGTGTTTTTTTGCGGATGTGCATATCACTACGGGAAAAACGTTGTATAATGTGTAATCGACCATGCAGAGCATATCCGATGGTGACAATACTTTGCACACATCTCAACCTAGTTGAAAGGACTTGCGTGCAAAGTGGAGCCTGCATTCGATAAGTACTTGTTTGATTAACACACTTAGGACCGTGTTTTTTCATGGTTGTGCATGACACTAAGCTAAAAACGGTGTTTTATGCTTGATCGACAATGCAAAGCATATCCGATGGGCACAATACTTTGCACACACCTTAAACTAGGAGGAATTGACTTACATGCAAAGTGGCACACCCATCCCATAAGTGCTTGATTTGATAACATACCTAGCAGCGTGTTTTTTTTACGGATGTGCATGACACTAGAGCAAAAATAGTATTTAATGCTCGATCGACCATGCAAAGGATATCCGATGGGCACAATAATTTTCCTACACTGCAACCTAGGTGGTATTGCAATGTTCTCAAAGAGGCACACCCATCCGATAAGTACTTGGTCAGATAACACACCTAAGGGCGTGTTTTTTTGCGGATGTGCATATCACTCGGGAAAAAATGGTGTATAATGCGTGATCGACCATGCAAAGCATATTCGATGGTGACAATACTTTGCACGCACCTCAAGGTAGTTGAAACGAACTTGCGTACAAAGTGGAGCCCCCATCCGATAAGTACTTGTTTGAATAACACACCTACGGCCGTGTTTTTATATGGTTGTGCATGACACTGAGGCAAAAACGGAGTTCTATGCTTGATCGACAATGCAAAGCATATCCGATGGGCACAATACCTTGCACACACCTTAAACTAGGTGGATTTGACTTACATGCAAAGTGGCAATCCCATCGCATAAGTACTTGATCGGATAACACACCTAGCAGCGTGTTTTTTCACGGATGTGCATGACACTAAGGGAAAAATGGTATTTAATGCTTGATCGACCATGCAAAGCATATCCGATGGGCACAATACTTTTCCTATGCCTTAACCTAGGTGGTATTGAAATGTTCTTAAAGAGGCACAGCCATCGGATAAGTACTTAACACTGTATTAGGGAATTTGGGAATTTTCAAATAGTTTGGGACTTCCCAATATGGGTAAGATTTGGCCACATGGTCAAATCAAAACCCATTACTTGAATGTGGAATCCATTCTAAACACCATATTAGGGAATCCTCCGAATTCTCACTTTCAAATAAGGGTTCAAGTTTTGGCCATATGGTTAAATCTTAACCCTTTACTTGAAAGTGGAACTTGGGATATTCCCAAATTCTCCAGTATAGTGTTACTTGGTCAGATAACATACCTAAGGGCGTGTTTTTCTATGGATGTGCATATCACTACGGGAAAAACGTTGTATAATGCGTAATCGACCATGAAGAGCATATCCGATGGTGACAATACTTTGCACGCATCTCAACCTAGTTGAAACAGACTTGCGTGCAAACTGGAGCCCCCATACGATAAGTTCTTGTTTGATTAACACACTTAGGACCGTGTTTTTTCATGGTTGTGTATGACACTAAGCCAAAAACAGTGTTTTATGGTTGATCGACAATGCAAAGCATATCCGATGGGCACAATACTTTGCACACACCTTCAACTCGGTGGAATTGACTTACATACAAAGTGGCACACCCATCCCATAAGTGCTTGATTAGATAACATACCTAGCAGCGTGTTTTTTTTACGGATGTGCATGACACGAGCAAAAATAGTATTTAATGCTCGATCGACCATGCAAAGGATATCCGATGGGCACAATACTTTTCCTACACCGCAACCTAGGTGGTATTGAAATGTTCTCAAAGAGGAACACCCATCCGATAAGTACTTGGTCAGATAACACACCTAAGGGCGTGTTTTTTTACGGATGTGCATATCACTAGAAAAAAACGGTGTATAATGCGTGATCGACCATGCAAATCATATCCGATGGTGACAATACTTTGCACACAGCTCAAGGTAGTTGAAAAGGACTTGCGTGCAAAGTGGAGCCTGCATTCGATAAGTACTTGTTTGATTAACACACCTAGGACCGTGTTTTTTCATGGTTGTGCATGACACTAAGGCAAAAACGTTGTTTTATGCTTAATCGACAATGCAAAGCATATCCGATGGGCACAATACTTTGCACACAACTTCAACTAGGTGGAATTGACTTATATGCAAAGTGGAACTCCCATCCCATAAGTGCTTGATTGGATAACATACCTAGCAGCGTGTTTTTTTTACGGATGTGCATGATACTAGAGCAAAAATAGTATTTATTGCTCCATCGATCATGCAAAGGATATCCGATGGGCACAACACTTTTTTTACACCTCAACCTAGGTGGTATTGGAATGTTCTCAAAGAGGCACACCCATCCGATAAGTTCTTGGTTAGATAACACACCTAAGGGCGTGTTTTTTTGCGGATGTGCATATCACTCGGGAAAAAATAGTATATAATGCGTGATTGACCATGCAAAGCATATCCGATGGTGATATTACTTTGCACGCACCTCAACGTAGTTGAAACGGTCTTGCGTGGAAAGTGGAGCCCCCATCCGATAAGTGCTTGTTTGAATAACACACCTAGGGCTGTGTTTTGATATGGTTGTGCATGACACTAAGGCAGAAATGGAGTTTTATGCTTGATTCACAATGCAAAGCATATCCGATGGGCACAATACTTTGCACACACCTTCAACTAGGTGGAATTGACTTACATGCAAAGTGGCATTCCCATTGCATAAGTACTTGATCGGATAACACAGCTAGCAGTGTGTTTTTTTACGGATGTGCATGAGACTAAGGCAAAAATGGTATTTAATGCTCGATCGACCATGCAAAGCATATCCGATGGGAACAATACTTTTCCTACGCCTTAAGCTAGGTGGTATTGAAATTTTCTCAAAGAGGCACACCCATCCAATAAGTACTTGGTCAGATAACATACCTAAGGGCGTGTTTTTTTGCGGATGTGCATATCACTATAGGAAAAACGTTGTATAATGCGTAATCGACCATGCAGAGCATATCCGATGGTGATAATACTTTGCACGCATCTCAACCTAGTTGAAACGGACTTGCGTGCAAACGACTTGCGTGCAAACTGGAGCCCCCATCCGATAAGTACTTGTTTGATTAACACACTCAGGACCGTGTTTTTTCATGGTTGTGCATGATACTAAGGCAAAAATGGTATTTTACGCTTGATCGACAATGCAAAGCATATCCGATGGGCACAATACTTTGCACACACCTTCAACTAGGTGGAATTGACTTACATGCAAAGTGGCACACCCATCCCATAAGTGCTTGATCGGATAACATACCTAGCAGGCTCGTGTTTTTTTACGGATGTGCATGACACTAGAGCAAAATAGTATTTAATGCTTGATCGACCATACAAAGGATAACTTGGCGTGTCCATCTGATTAGTACTTGATCGGATAACTTCTGCCGCCAATAAATTAAGTACTAATTAAAAATTATAATAAATGAGTAGATTATTAAAAAGAGACTAATATTTATGTAATTGTTGCTACTGCAGCTTGCTTGCGAAGGACTCTCACAAAGGAGATGGCTATAGATTTTGTTCCAGGGATGGATGTGATTTTATGTAGCAAAAGAGAAGTAGTTTCATTTGCTACAATCGATGATAGTGATCCCAATTCAGTTTGCCACTTTCGAAGACTTGGCAAAGATAAGGTGGCAGTTACTGTATCAAAGATTCTTAGCACACATGTTGAGCTAAACTATAAATGTGGAGATATGGAAACACTTGAAGATGTTATGCCCTACAATACATCCAACAAATCATTTATAGCATGGGACAAAGATGAGACTTATGCAACAAACATTATCAAGAATACAAAGTGCACCACCTTGGATTTTACTATAGGGGACATTTTACAAATGAGATCATTTGCAAATAAGATTGTAGCAGAAGGTGAAGTATTGGGATTTGAACAAGTGGAGCAATGGTCATTTGCATAGATGAGGATTCTAAAAGTCACTGATGACGGTATGGTTGATAGCATAACATCCTTATGTGATCCCTACTATGAGCTCGGGGGGGTCACTCGTCATATGTAACCCTATCACGTGAGTTCAACAGAAGGATGTTTTTTATTTCTAAAATTTACAGAAATAAATATACATAAGGGACTATTTAAAATAGTTTTGGAAAAAATTTACAGATTTGTATAGAAAAGGGGTACATTTTATTGATGAAAAATTTTATAGATAAGGGGTTTTAAATATAGGCCTTGAACGCACGTGATATAGAGGGTTTATACGTAGTGACCCCCCTGAGACTATGAGGTAGGCAAGAATATGAGATGGAGCATGCAATTTTTAAACATGAGAAAGAGGCATGTGGTTTTCAATGATAAAGACAAGGTATACTACAATATCAAAGGACCTAAAAAGCGTGCTTATGTGCTAGGCTCTATCACTTCAAATGTGGATGATTTCAATATAGTCAATTATAGAAGTGACATCTTATCCGGAGTGGATGAGTTCATTGGTTCTGAGAAACAAAATGATTTTAGAAGCGAAGCCTTATCTGGGGTGGATGAATTCTTGCACAGTGAGAAGAGCAAAGGTTTCAATAGCGATGTCTTGTCAAGTGTGGATGAGTTCATGCATATTAACAAACCTGGTGTCAATCAAGCTTGTGGATTTGTGAAAGCCATGCAAGATGTCCCAATGAGTGATGTTCTCTCAGGAGTGGAAGAGTTTCAAGGTTCTCAATACTCTCGTAGAATATTGAATTCATTGAATGGTCCTAAGAGTATGTTAAAAATGAGGATGAGATCAACAAAGGATTATTCAATATTTAACTTTGATTATGATATGGCCAAGGATGCAACAACCAATCATGGATGCTTGGTTACAAACAAATGTGAGAAGAAGAAGTGCATAAATATAGATAACAACGTGCACGAGGAATGAAAATGGTCATACATATGCATGAAGAGAAAGCAAATCCAGGCAGATCCACAAAAGCAACCAAAGAGGAAGAGAGTATTAAAGGAGGAGAACATGTTAAATGCATTAGGATATCTATGTTGCAAGTGAAGATGTATGCGCTTCATTGATCTTGCAGACATTAGGGAATGTAGAGGACACGTGTGGCAAAGAAGAGGAAGCGAAAGAAATGAATACCTTCTCACAAGTCTCTCTTACTTTCTTTAGAATGGCAATAAAAGGCTAAGTTCAAGACAAAAGGTAAAACCTCTCGTAAATGGAAAAAGGATTTGTAATAAGGAATATCGCAATATTACTGGATTATCCCATGGTACATATTGGGATTTAGTCACCAAGGCAAAGGGCGGCAACAAATTTAGCATTCACGGTAATAGAGGAAGGTCCAAATCAAGAATCTCAACTGTCAAGGCAGCAGCAATTTTGCAAGACTTCATACATGAAAATGCTTTACCTCAACCCCATATATCTACCAAACTCCCTAACGGTGACGCGATCACTAAAATGCACCTTCCAATGGGCTTGACAAAGCTCGAAGTATTTGACTCTATTGCAGAAAAGCAAAGGCAAAGAGGGGATGCCGTAGCTTCTTCTCATACTTTGTATACTCTTTGGAAGAAGAACTTTGGATATGTTAAAAAACCAAGGAGGCAAAAAATGTCAAAGTGCAATGTCTGTGATGATTTAAAGCGAGCGATTGAGAGTGCAACATGTCCAAATCAAAGGGAATTATATAAAAAAACCCAAAAATCTCATCATGACCTTATTCGACATTCCAAACAAAAATATGCATTTTGGAAGGAGCAAGCTATTTCGCATCCCGATGGCTACATGTGCCTTATTGTAGATGGCATGGATCAGAATACAACAACATTGCCTCGTTTTGTTGCCACTCCACCTAAATTACAAGGAAAGCACTTCCTAAAGACACATCTATGTGGAGTGTTAGTGCATGGAATTAAGTTCTTTGCAGATATATGGATTGATTCCTTGCATCTACATGATAGCAATCAAGTTGTAACATCTATTATGAAGGCAATTCGCAATGTACATGCAGAAAAAGGTCGCCTACCACCGACTTTGAGAATACAAGCTGATAATTGATGGCGAGAAAATAAGAATGTACTCATGTTTGCATTCTGCTCCATGCTAGTTACTCATCGAATCTTCAATGAGGTCGAATGTGGATTTTTGTATGTTGGGCATACACATGAGGATATCGATCAGGTTTTTAGCATAGTCTCAAGGGAGCTTAAATGCAAGGATGTGGAGACAATAGATGACTTGGTAAGAAGATGTGCAGGCAAGTTGGTGGTCGTAAGGAAAGTACAGTATGTGAGAGGCCTGAAAGAATGTATGATTGGAAGAGCTTCATTCTACCTTTCATACAAATGGGTGGTGATGCATTGACAGGTCATACCAATCCACACTACTTTCATTTTTTTTTAAAAGATGAAAAACCTGTAAATGCAATGGCAACAGTATTCTCATGATACAAAATGGGAACCTGAAGAACCTTACAGTCTCTTAACTTCAATTCCCAGCAAGGAAAGGTATCCAACATGGGCTCCTATACAAGAATTCAATGAGAGGTCTAACTGTGAAATAGAAGGATTAAAAGCATTTATTACATACAAAGAGGAAATGCTCCGGAGATATCCTGATTCAAAGCCTACTTAGAGAGAACACACTACCACTGTAATTAACAAGACACAAAATTTAATAAAGGACCTTGAGAGAATGCGAGGCTCAAAGGATGTTAAGGAAGAATGCAATATGTTTTGGCCAAATGTTCATAACGATTTGCACCCAGCTCCAGTCTTTAAAAATGCATTTGTATCATTACTCCCACATCCATATTGTGGATCGAAGAAGAGAGAGTTTATGCCACAAGTAGATATAGAGGTCGATTGTTTTGTTGTGGTTCGGCCATCGGATGATGAATATGAGAATGTGAAGTTTTGGGTTGCAAAAGTAGTTGATGTGCAAAGAGATAACCAAGGGAGAGCTACAACATTTACAACGGTATGGTATGAGCCAAAGGGCAGGAAGGAGAATATGGATAACAACACATTGTATACTAATTGTATAATGAAGGAGTGGGTCCCAAATGATGAAGCGGTCTCTCAAGTTTCGACGGAGACAATCATAGTGTCTTGGCATTCAAGGGCAAAGAAATCAAAGAAGCACATGGGATATGAGGTAGAAGGAAAAATAAAAATACCACAGCAAACTATTTTGCATATACACGAAAATTTAAGGATGCTCGCCATGGAGAAAGTAGAAGGAGACAACGCAAATGAAGAATGTCCATGATTAAAGCTTTGTATTGAAGTCCATTGAAGGATTTTATTTGGGTACTAGGCAAGAAGCCAATCCAAGACAATTATAATTAGAGTCATCACCTCCTATGTTAAATGAGAGTCAAAATATGCACTGGATGTCACCCAAGGGTCAAGGCTTGCCAAGACAATAGGGAGTTAATGCAGATGGCACCTGGCAAGGGACTATCACATTGAGCAATAAGACAATGGGGAGTCAATGCACCCAAGGGGCAAGGCTTGGCAAGACAACTTGTGGGAGTTAATGCAGATGGCACCTGTATTTTGCACTGGATGTCACCCAAGGGTCAAGGCTTGGCAAGACAATAGGGAGTTAATGCAGATGGCACCTGGCAAGGGACTATCGCATTGAGCAATAAGACAATGGGGAGTCAATGCACCCAAGGGGCAAGGCTTCGCAAGACAAGTGGGAGTCAAATTATGCAGATGGCACCTCGCAAGGGACTGTCATGACATTGAGCAATAAGACAATGGGGAGTCAAATTATGTAGATGGCACGAATTGAGGCTCTTTAAGAGCAAAAATTTAAATTGTAAACATATGTTCAATCTATATCATTTTGGATATAAAGACTCTAGCTGAGAGCAACGTCTCTCAATGTAATCATATAATAATAGCTGTAATTGCTATTATACCTCTTTGGTTCAATACAAAACTTGGGTCTTATGGCATCATGTCTTTTTTCTATTTATCAAAAGTTTTAAAAATTTTGTGCATATTCATGAAATATTTAAGTCTCCTTTCATGGATTTATAAATTTATCACGTCAAGGAAAAATGTTAAGGAAAAATATTAAAAATAATTAAATTAACAAATGATTTAGATATAGCTAGAATTTCTAATATAGGATTATTTCAAATTCTTGCATGTTGGTGCAAAAGTATAGATTGAAAAAATAATATTTTCATGTGAATATGATAGTGCCACAAAGTGAACTTTTGATTTGGGAAGAATATTTTCAGAAAGTAAAATTTTAATTTGGGAAGGATATTTTCACAAAGTAAACTTTTCATTTGGGAAGGATTTTTGGGCTTCGTCCAAAAACAATAGAAAAAGTCCAAAATTAATGAAATAGGTGTTCAAGGGTTTTTTCATCCATAGCTAGAGGGCCTAGTTTGAGTGGGGATGTTAGAGCTATAAATAGCTTGCCCTAACTCAGTCCTCAAGTGTATGTATGCCTATGATCTATAAATAGAATCAATTCCTTGGGAGAAACTCGTGTCTGTCTCTCTCCTCTTTCTCTTCCTCTCAACAATGCCATTAGATGAAGGAAATGACATCAGAAGTAGAATCATTATCAAATTGAAAAGGAAAGGAGGTAAGAAAGGACTCAATATCTTTTGCATCCTCGATAGACCATGTCCCTCCCACTAACTGCTCATTGAATATGGTAGCATGACTAATTATCACCTTCTTAGAAGAGGGATCATAGAATTTATAACCTTTAGAATTAGGAGAATATCCAATGAATATGACCTTCAAACCAAGAGGATCTAGCTTTTTCCATGTCTCTTTTGGTACATGAATCTAAGCAATGCAGCAAAAAGTTTGAAAATGTGATACAGAAGGAGTCTGCCCTATGACGACCAAGTAACATACATGGAGATGCGACTCACAGGAGGATCCTAGAAGGATATGATGAGATCGGTTGGGGGGGTGTCTCTATTATGGAAACAAAAAGTACTATAGAGCAGGGAGCCCAAGCGATCGGCTGAGGGAGCTATGGAGTGCTGGAGCTTGTAAGCAACAGGGGAAGGGAGCAATCATGCTAAGCTTGGAGGCTTCTAAGGAGATGGGGGTGCAGTCGTGAGCTACAGAAGATCGTATTCCATGAGATGGGCGGGCTTGAGAGTCTGGAGGGAGAGGCTTGGAGGATGTTGTAAAGGCAGTGAAGGGCGAGGAGTTTCTAAAGTGGGTGAATGCTACAATATGCTATGGGAGCTTGGGCAATAGAGCACTAGAGGGCCTCTGGAGTTGACTGTGGTCTTTACTAATGGGCTAGATGAGCTTTGGACGTCGGGTGATCTTTGTGAGCGTGAGCAAATTAAAGCCGCCGAGTATCTCGTTGCATGAGAGAAGATGGGCAGTTGCTTGAGTCTTGGAGAACCTTGGGCGTCGCTACTATTATATCGTCATGAAAGCTTGGATGACGGGTTGTGGGCGATAGGAGGTCGTGGTCTCCAATGCTCTGTGATGACAATCTTGATTGTGCAGATGGTGCACACTGAAGTTGTAGAGATTGACTATGGCGTCACTTTTGATTACCAGGAGGCTCCTAGATGGTAGATGGTAGAGACGTAAATACTGTGTAGGCTGAAAGAATTTGGAGGAAGTTATGTGAGTGCTCTATGTGCAGAAGAGCAGCTACAATGGATCCGGCTGTGAGAGATGGCCGGGAGCTTGCGGATAGGGGTGGCATCTTTACTACACTAAAGCTTGGAGAACCATGGGCGACAGAAGGCAGGGTCAGGTGCTACTGTCGAGACCTTGGCTGTGGGAACTTGGAGAAGCCATGAAGGGTTATCATAGCATGAAGAATTGAGGGATAACGAGGATGGTGTAGAGGAGAAGTGCAGGCTGGTTAGTTGTCATATAGCTTATAAGCATACAATAGTTTACAGGCGATAGTTGTAGAGAACTTGGCCGATGGAATTGCGGAGATCACGAGCAGTAACGAGCTGGTCGAAGTGTTTAGTGAACACATGGGGCTGTTCTTCAACATATGCTGCTGCGAGATGCTTTGAGTAGTCTCCTTTAGGTTGAGCGTCATCAATTATACCCTGCTTGCTAGACTTCGCACATGTTTGCATGTGAAGGAGTGCTAGCCGACCTAAACATGAATTGTTTGGGACTTGTTGCTGCATGAGTTTACTATTGGGTGCTTTCAACCACTACTTGGAGGCTGGACGACTGCATATATGGCTTGAAGTAGGCCGATTTGCTTGCTAGTGTATACCTGTATATTCTTGGGTGAAGAGCTCCATGAAGAGGTGAAGATAACTAATGGTTGAGGTGCTGTACAGCTGCATATGATCTCCTATAGGATGCAAATTGTACTTGGTTATTTGGGTGGTCCTCTAACTAATTTTGAGGCTACATAGAAAGGCAGATTGGTGACTTTTGCTGTCTGTAGATTTGTGGAAAATGCCATGTGCAAGTTGACTTGAATTTGGGTCCTCCAAGGCTATTTAGCAAGTTCTTTTGAGGTGGTTTGTTGTTTTCAATATTCCAAGAGTATGCTGTTGGGTTTTGATAGAGTATGTGCTGAATGTAGAGGTGTGTAGGGACGAGGGTTTTGAACGAATGCCTTTACCTTGTGATTGTGTTGTTTAGTTGCTTTAAATGTGGATGAGGGTGGCTATGAAGGCGGACTAGGCTCTATCTTTTTTTTTCATCCACGTTTTGGTGCCTCCGCGGAGGAGTTCACTTCAGTTTACAACATTGAAAGAGCAGATGTTTTGAGTGGTGTTACAAGCAATGGGGAGAAATCTACACATGAGAGTGATTCTCTACTGTGAGTGGTGTGGAGGGTGTGGTCACAAGAAGGATAGATGCATTGAAGTCCATCTACATGTGATCCGACTCTATGCCAGAGTGTAGAGATCTCTGAAAGTGCATGCCCGCAGAAGAAAGAATGCTGTTAAGATGCATTCAGGTTCTTGGAAAAGATGGAATTTACAACACTTATGAAAGATAGGGCAACCCCTGAGATTTTGTTTCAGATCATGAATTATTGCTTGCAGGGAGATGCAAAAGCATGCCTGCAGACTCAAATTGCTACCTTCAAGACTGCTCATCCTCAGCAGCAAAATCCGGAGCATACAGTGGTGAGAGCAGCCTTCCTTGCACGATTTGCACAAGCCAAGAACCCTAATGAAGTTTGGAAAGAGCTATGTAAAGTAAGGCAGGAGGAAGAGCAAGATGTGAATCAATATCTAATTCAATTTGGGAGATTATGGAGTTTATGGTGTGAAACTCTTGTTTTAGAGCTACTGTCTTAGATGATCAAGCGTGATCATTTCATAGCTAGCCTGAAGCCTATGCTCAGATTGAAAGTGGAGTTGAAGAATCTAGATAGTTTAGAAGATGCTGTCAGAGAGGCTAGGGAGAAGGAATGAAAAGTCAAGAGACTGAGGCAGCTTGGCATGTAAGAAGAGCCTAAGAATCTGATTGGAAGTCTAGAAGTAATAAAGGCTTATGCAGAGAGAGAGCCGATGTCTATTACTGTGCAGGATGATTCCCTAAAGAAGGACTTGCATGATGATGTAGAGATTATGAAGTCACTCAGCCTGAATTTGATGGAGATTGCAGCAAGAGGAAGAGGCCGAGGTGTGCAAAATAGAGATGCACACTCTAATAAACATTGCTATATAGCGACACCAGTAAATGTCGCTATATAGCGACAATTAACAGAACTTGAAAAAAACATTAGTGGGACTAAACAGGGCCACAACAAGCCCTATTCTGCCCCACTAATGTTTTTTTTTAGTAATTACAAAAAAAAGTTTTTTATTACAAAATTTCCCTTGCGAAAAGGGTGATACAAAATCGCTCAAATGAACCGATCGAGTGGTAGAAGCATATACATGTCGAAGATATACAACATTGTTTGTTACAAAATAACCCTTTCAAAAAGGGTGATACAAAATCGCTCAAACAAGCTGATATACAAAAGGATATACATGGCGAAGTATATGCAAACTACTACTACTACTACTACTATTGCTCATTCGAATCGTCGTCCTCCTCCTCATCCTCGTCTTGCTGGCCTGATCCTTAGCCCTCGTGAGCTGGGCCTGATCCCTGACCCTCATGAGTTGCGCCTGGTCCCTAGCCCTTGTCATCACTCGCCTCCAGTGATGGGACACTCGAGCTTTGACTCTAAGAGCGAAATCATATTAATTGGAAATTAGATTGGAACTTAAAGAATAAAACAATTTAAAAAGTGAGATTACAAGAAGGAGTAGACTTATACCGTGCGAGCAGCCACCTCAGCCCAATCAACCGTCGCTCCCATTGCCTCCTACTCAATAAACCACGGCTTTGTTCCTACATGAAACACGCGTCTCGTCTCTGCATCTGTAGGAAAGCGACCCATCGCAACTTGCTGTGGACCCAATTTACGAGAGTTAGAAAAAGTGCATGTAATATGTACTAAAACAAAAAGAACAATACATTAAATGAGAAGAAGTAGACTTACCACGGTTGCCTTCAATGCCAACCATTCGCCTGCACCAAAGTGCGAAGTACCTATGGCGTCCAACCGTCTCCTCGTAGCCCTCCTCTGACCCTCGAACATTTCGGGATCGTACCTGTTCTGCTTCTTGAAAAACCTCCAATCAGCTTTGTCTGCCCAACTGGGTTTAGCCCTCTCGTTTGTGATGGAAGTATGCAAGGTTGATCTACGATGCTTCAAGACCAAACCCATGTGCTTTCACATGTAATTCTCATTAAACTCCCAATTTAGGGGGTTAGGGTATTTTGCTTTCAATTCATCGATGAAAGAAGTGGTGGCTCATCAATCGCCTCATGGTGGTCATTACTACTTTGCCCTTTTAATCTTCTATTATCTCTCCAGCAGTCGTGATTTGATAGGATAGGTCCTCGATGGGGTAAGGAGGACTCATGGTAGTGGCAGAGTCAGAGCAAGTGGTGTTTGTGTGAGCGCTTCCGGAGTGAGGAGTAGCAGTGGAAGTAGGAGAGGGCAAGGGACCTGACTAGTACTGGGGCTTGGGACCAAGTGGAGACCTGTAGGGATGTGCGTGTGCTGACTCGTCTACATCTTTCGAGTCAGCACAACATAAGCGACCCCTCCTACTCTTCCTTCCCTTACGATGGGCATGCCCAGGTGATGACCCCTCAGTCGACGAAGGGACACAAGAGGATGGTTGGGCAGTAGGTCCAATCATTGGTGTAGGAGAGGGAATTGCTGAGGTCCTCTAGGATAGCAGAGAGAAGAATCTGGCTACCTCCTCATAAGTCATTTGTGCCACAAACTCGTCGGGACTCCTGCCAAAGCCATGGGCTACTAGCAAAGGAGACCCCCGAGGGGTAGTCTCAGTGCTACGTCCGAGAGGAGTCGGGCCAGGGGTAGTTGCAGGGGTGCCCTTGAGGTGTCGCTTGAGGGGAATCAAAGTCCTCTAGAGAATAGAGATCATGATGTCTCCTCCTATGAGGGTTTCCGTACTCATCGGACGTGCGACGTGATCCCATGCCTAATGTAGACACAAACATGAAAACCAAAAACAAAAAACAAGAGAATACATTGAGAAAGCATATGAGAATACATTGGCAAAGCATAAGAGAATACATTGAGAAAGCATATGCTCATGCTTATGCATAAGCATATGAGCATATGCTCATGCATAAGCATAGGCATAGGCATAGGCATAGGCATATGCTTATGAAAAGAAGAGAAAAAGAGAGGAAAAAAGAAGAGAAAGAAAGGAAAAGGAGAAGAAGAAGGACATGCATAGGCATAGGCATAGGCATATGCTTATGAAAAGAATAGAAAAAGAGAGGAAAAAAGAAGAGAAAGAAAGGAGAAGGAGAAGGAGAAGGAGAAGGACATGCATAGGCATAGGCATAGGTATAAGAGAAGGAGACATATGCTCATGCATAAGCATAAGCATAAGAGAAGGAAGAGGGAAAAAGAGCATAAGCATAAGAGATATGGAACGAAAGCATATGCTTATGCTTATGCTTGAGCATATGAGCATAAAAGAAAAAGAGAGAAAACTAAAGCATAGGCAAATACATATGCTTATGAAAAGAGATCGAAAGAGGGAAAAGAGGGGGAGAAAGAGAGAGGAAAAGAGGAAAAGAGAAGGAGAAGGAGAAGGAGACATATGCTCATGCGTAAGCATAAGCATAAGAGAAGGAAGGGGGAAAAAGAGCATTTAAGCATAAGAGAAAAAAAAAGAAAGGATATGCTTATGCTTATGCATGAGCATATGAGCATAAAATAAAAAGAGAGAAAGCATAAGCTTGTGCTTATGCATGAGCATATGAGTATATGCTCATGCATAAGCATAGGCAAATACATATGCTTATGAAAAGAGATTGAGAGAGGGGAAAGAGAGGGAAAAAGAGGAAAAGAGATTGAAAGAGGAGAAAAAGAAGAGGGAAAAAGAGCATAAACATAAGAGAAGGAAGAGGGGAAAAGAGATTGAAAGAGGGGATAAAAGAGGGAAAAAAGAAGAGGGAAAAAGAGCATAAACATAAGAGAAGGAAGAGGGGAAAAGAGATTGAAAGAGGGGAAAAAGAAGAGAAGGAAAGGAGGAAGAGGGGAAAAAGAGATTTAAAGAGGGGATAAAGAAGAGGAAAGGTGCTAGCTGCAGACCAATGTAAATAACAAAAATAACAAAAGGAAAAAATAGGAAGGACTTTCTTACCTGGAATAGTCCCGCTCGATGTTTTGTGGACTAGCCCTACAAAAGAGAGGAAACATACCATTTTTCAAATAACTAGTTAGAGGAAGGAGGAGTTTAGAGAAGCAACTTCTCAAAGGGATTGGATTGAGGAGACAAGCATAAGTCTACAAACAAGGAGAAAGCATAAGCCTACAAACAAGGAGAAAGAGAAGGAAGAGAAATACCAAAAAGAGAAGAGGCGAGTCTTCTTTCTTTCACAAAATCTCGTTTTTTGTCTTTAACCCTTGAAAATCAAGCATGAAAACTAGCACATAGCCTTAGCAATACAAGGAGAAACATGCTTCAACACTCACAATATAAAATCTCACAAAAAACAAACCTACATTGCTTAAAGAGACTCACCTTCTTGAAAAACTCCTTTTCACACAAGCAAAGAGGGAGAAGGGTGGAGAGGAAGCACAAGTGCTAGGAGAGGGGCTGAGTAGTGGAGAATAGAGAGGAGGAAAGCGAGGTCGTCGAATATAAGGTGGGAGGAGAAATTTTTGCTTTTCCTACAATAGAGATGCTAAAGAAAGCGTCGCGCGAGGTTTCAGGTGTAAGCCCCCAGCATCGCTATATAGTGACACTTATATCCAAAAAGCGTCGCTATATAGTGACAGAACATGGCAAAGCATCACTATATAGCGACGGAACATAGCAAAAAGTCACTATATAGTGACAGTTCAAGGCACTTATTGTTAGAAAAGAGAAAAGAAGCTCATGGGTGGCTATTTTTTGGATCTTAATAGATTTCCTTGCAACTCATGTTGTGATTTTGGAAGTGTGCAGATGGAAGGGATGAGTTGAAGCTTGTCAGATGATGCGCCAACGCCCGAGAGCACAGAGTGGCTTATGAAGAGATTGTATTGTCATTGCACTCATTGCAAGCGAGAAGTATGACATCAACATCATATTATCATGTGCCACTTGCAGATGTATGGGGAGGAGCCCAAACCAGTATCCACCGTTGGTGTTACATGTGGTGATGGATTATCGGTAAGTCAATGCTATTTGAGTTCATGGTTAATATTGGATACCATTATGACACGAAACCTTGAGACAAGATCTTATATATACACGAAATCTTGAAATAGGATGAGGAGGGTGACGAGGGTGCGCATATACCTTCACACTTTGAGCAAGACTATAGTCTCTTGGATCATGACGAGGGTATGGTGGACATGATGGATTCTATTTTTAGGGGCACTACATCACATGTACACGTGATGTCAGATTCTAAGGTCAAAATGCAAGAGTTGCAATCAACACAATTGTACGAGGGTGCTAGGATGTCTAAACTACGGGCTTGTCTCTCAATCTTGAATCTACAAGCAAAGTATGGGTGGTCGGATACAAGTGTCTCAGCCTTAATGAGGTTAGCTCCTGCATTGATTTGACTTATTATTTGGATATTGTTTGTTTTGAGAATCATCATGTATGTTTGAGAATCATCATTATTTGAAGCCTTTGTATCCCCACTTTTTCTCTCTTTTATCCCCACTTTTTCTCTTTTCACTTTCCCTCTTTTTCTCTCTTATCTCCTCTCTTTTTCTCTCTTATCTCCTCTCTTTTCTCCTTTTTCTCCTCTCTTTTCCTCTCTTTTCTCCTCTCTTTCCTCCTCTCTTTTCTCCTCTCTTTCCTCCCATGTGAAGCTTCAATAGCCTACTATTGAGCAAACAGATACAAACCTTTGTCACTCTAATTCAAAGAATGCAGGAGTCTATAAATGTTTGCTCAATGTGAGGTTGTAAGATTCTAAGCTTGCTCAATATCTTACAAGGATTCTAAGCTATAGGATTAGTGTACCGAATCATCATTATTCAAAGCCTATGTATGTTTGAATTGTGATAGGTTGCTCCAGAAGATGTTAACTGCACCAAATACCATGCCCGCATCAAGATGAAGCGAAGAAGATGCTAACAACAGTGGGTATGGATTATGATACCATCCATTCTTGCCGTAATGACTGTATTCTCTTTCATTGTGAGCATGGAGATTGGGCTAGTTGTCTGAAGTGTGGGGAACAACGATATAGAGATGACTTGTAGGTGAGCAAATACCGGTAAAGGTCTTGAGACACTTTCCCATCATTGCAATAATACAACACATATTCAAATGCAAATCCATCGCGGAGTTGATGACATGGCATGCATCTCATCAGTCCACTAATGACACATTGAAGATTCCCGCAGATTGTGCAGCTTGGAAGCACATAGACAATCAGCTGTAGGATTAGGGTACTGATAATTGTGATGTGTCAGTGTAATTATGATTATGTTATATTGTTTACATGAATTCTTTGTTGCTTTGACAATTCATCCTCCCAATTACAATAAAAGGGTGCTTACAAGGAGATGTTAGAAATGCTATATTCAAGATTAGTGGTATTGTGTGCCTGTACAACACCGCTCCCACTGACTCCTAAGAGTGAAGATAATCTCAGCCCAAATGGAAGCAAGAGTGTCAGCCTCCGGAACCTCATAGTATGGCTGACGCGAGACGCTCCTATGAGCTTCCCTCTCCCCCTCGCTAGCTACCTCCACTCCCTAGCCCCCCCCCCCCCGCCGCGACCACCCCCCGCCCCCTGTCTCTCCACCCTCGCCTTCCGCTCGCCATCCCCCTCACCCGCCACCTCGCTCACCCGCCCCCCATCCCTCCGCCTTGCTCGCCGCCTCCCATCCCCCGCCCCCTGCCTCTCCGCCCTCGCCCCCCCGCCCGCCCTCGCTCACCCGCCCCCCTCGCTCACCCGACCCGCCCCTCGCTCACCCGCCTCGCTCACTCCACCTGACCCCCTCGCTCCCCGCCTCCATCCCGCTCCCCCCCGTCCCCCGCGCCCTCACCCACCTCTCTGCCACTCCGCCTTCCACCCCCCCTCGCCTCCATTCCGCTCCCCCCGCGTCCTTCCGCTCCACCCCCCTCGCCTTCATTCCGCTCCCCCCGCGTCCTTCCGCGCCACTGTTTTTTTTTTTTTTTTTTCACAGCACCCCCGCCCCCCCCGCCCTCCCGCGCCACCCGCCTGCCCCGTACCCTTCACCCCGCCTCACCCGACCCCCCCCCGTTCACCCACCTCGCTTCGCCCGCCCCTCTGCTTCACTTCCCCACCCCGCCTCCACCCTCCGCCTCCACCACCAACCCTTCCATACCCAGGCGCCATCCTCCCGCTTCATCTCCCCTTTTGGGGTGGCAGCCTGTTCTTCATCGGAAGCTTGCAGTTAGTCTTGGCGGTATGGCGGCCCCCTGCCCGGATCCGGAGGCCCAGTCGGACCCTCCCTCTCCAGATGCCTACCGTGTTATCCTGACAGAGCAACAATCATCTCGTGTGCAGGAGGTTGCCACTGACTTTGCCCGTACCTCTGTTTACGGTAGAGTCATTGGACACTCTCCCTCCAGAGCAGCCATCAGGGACTGGCTCCAGTCCACTCTCCTGCTAGAGGATGGCCATATTGAGGAGGTGGCCCTTATGGGAAGGGGCATCTTCTGGCTCAAACTCACCAATGAGAAAGCTGCGAGCAACCTGATTGCCGGTTCCCCCACAGCGGTGGATGGAAAGATTATCATGATAGTCCCGTGGTACCGTGGATTCAGCGCAGCAGATTTTGATGTTCGGTTCCGTATACCTCGCCACCCAGTGACACTTGTTTTTCCAGGGCTTGCTGCTGAGCTGCGGCCGATTGTCAGGGACTTGGGCTCCCATTTTGGATGGGTTATGCACGACACCTTCGCCGATGCGGTGACCACGGCAGGAGCCCCCCGTGTCCGAGTGGCTGTGGCAGACCCTGCGACCCTCCCTGCAGTGATCGAGATTGTGACAGATGCCGGCAGCATCACCCAGAGCATGATAGTCACCGGACAGCCAGGTCAGTGCCTGAGGTGCCATGGCTTTGGGCACTTGGCGGCTGCGTGCCCACGCTTCGCCAATTCATCTCGACCCCCCCCGTCCCCGCCTCCTCCGCCCCCGCCCCCCCCGGACAGTCACGTCAGGAGGAGCCGAGGCAGGCGCAGCCCGGTCCAGAGTTAGTGGGTGGCTGGACCGAGGTTAGAAGGAAAAGAGGAAGGAACAAGAAGATCTCGGATAAAGGCAAGGAGGCAGAGGTTACCCTTCCGGCAGCAGCACCCCAGAGACCTGACAGGCAGCTGCCCCAGGGATCTGGGAGAGCTTCTTCGTCGACGGCAGGCCGCCCTTCACAGCCTCAGATCCCCCCCTCTCCCGCTCCCCCGCCCCTTTCCACTCAGTCCCAGTCCCCTCCCCAGTTTCCCCTCCCATCGCCCGGCCCGCAGCCTCAGCCTCCGTCTCTTCCTCCTCAGTCTCCTTCTCCTCCCTCTCAGCCCCAGCTCCAGAGGAGTCCCCATCCCCCCCCTCCCTCCGCTCCCCTCGACTCCTCTATAGTGTTAGCTGCACCCTCGGCTTCCCAGTCGAGGGCAGCCCCCGCTCCGCCTCCTCCATCTGCTCCGCCAGTCGCCTCCGTGGAGCTCGAGTCACCTACCCCTCAGCCTCCTCCCCCTCCCCCCCCGCTGGCAGGACACCCGGAGTCTACACCACCACCGGAGCAGGCTTCCATGGCCGCTAGCCCCTCAGTGGCAGACTCTGATGGGTCTCAGCCTCAAGAGAGAGCGCTTCCTCGAGACTTTTACAGATCAGGCCCCTGGGACTACTTGGACGTGGCCGACCTTGGGACCTTCCCGGCTTATCTCGACATCAGCATCTTCTTGCTCCGCAAAGGGGCGGATGGGAAGATTGTCGCCTTGGCCCCTAGGGATGGCCCTAGCTTCGCCTTCACGTTCCTCAGCGATGGCACCGAGACCTGGACAGACGACTCGGTTTGGGAGGCGCTCAGAGAGCAGACACACGCCCAGGTCTGTTCCTGGATAGGCCCGTCCGGTGGGCAGCTTCTCGAGACTCAGTGGTCCGAGGGCGATGTGCGCTTGCGGTGGCGCTGCGCCGCCAAACGCTTCCGACTGATTGTGATCCTCAGACCTACCCCGTCATGGCCTCTCCCCCAGGATGTCAGAGCTTGGTCCCATCAGAAACTCCGCACCTTCTATGGGATGACCACTTCAGAGATCTCGAGCTGGCTCGAGAAAGCATTTGTTCATGGCACCAAAGGCCTCTCGCCTTTGTTGAAGGTGTTGAAGGACGGGCAGGACGATCCCGTCTCCCCCTCCAAACCTTCTCATAAGCGGCAGCGCCTCCATTCCGACATGCCTGATTCTTCATCGACTTCGACCGCGAGCAGACAGTTGTTCGCAGCCCCCCATCCCTCGCCATGAGCCTACACCTCGTATCCTGGAATGTGAACGGGTTTCACTCTTCTGGCACCCGTGGTCCCAGGAAGCTCATTTTGCGGCAGGAACTTCAGCCTGCAGTGATTGGTCGTTTGGATGTACTTCTGCTCCAGGAGCACAAGCTCTCTGCGGCTCATTCCCGTAGCTACGGGAAGGTTCTCCCTGGACATTCCTACACTTACTGGGAGCCCTCGATCGGCGCACAGGGGAGGAGTGGGGGTGTCTGTACCTCCGTGTGCGAGCAGTTAGCCCAGGGAGTTTTCGGTCATGGCACGTTGATCCTAGGCCGAGCCCTTTGGGTAGGCCTGGATTTGGAGGGATCCAAAATTGGAATACTCAACATCTACGCTCCTACAAACCTCCGATGCAGAGCCACTTTCTAGAGGACACTTACAGGGATTCTTCCAGTCATGGATTCCTGGATTGTTGGAGGTGACTTCAACAATCTGAAGTCATTGGAGGACCAGTAGGGCAGAGGTCCGGAGTTTACAGGTATGGCTCAGGCAGAGCAGTCAGCTTGGGACTCCTTCATCTTCACGACAGGAAGTAGGGACAGCTGGAGAGACCCGTCCTTCCGGCATTGGCACGTGAGCCTGGACTTCTCTTGGGGCTTCCGCAGGGAAGGAGGCAGACTCCTGGAGAGGCTTGATAGATTCTATGTCAGTGATTGGGCCATCAGTAGAGGCGGTCAGGCGGGTATAGTTCCAGGGACGACACTTTCCGACCATGCGCCGGTACTCCTCTCATTAGATTAGGCAGCCCAGACCCTCCCCCCCCGGTCATGCAGGATTCCCGATTCTATTTTCTCGAGGGAGGACGTGCGTAGCAGTATTTGCAGTCTTTGGGACAGAGATTGGGGGGAGTGCATGGATTTGCTGGACTCAGTTGCGCAGGCTCTGCAGGAGTCCAGCCAGATCTGCCAGCTAGCAGCCCTACAGGTTCGTCAGGAGTGGTGGAGTAGAGAGAGAGCTCTTCGGAGGGACCTCGCATCCATTCAGCGACTCCAGCAGGCTTCCCCGGGCTCGGAGGAGCTTCGGATCCAGGCCCTTCGAGCCAGAGCACTCCTGGAGGAGACACTCCAGCGCCGTTCAGAGTTTTCCTATCACGCCTCTCTCTCCTTCTGGGCCTGGAAGGGTGATCGGATGTGCAGAGAGTTCTTCAGGACGCATGGCCAGAGAGCTGCAGGTGATCAGCTTCGGAGTCTCAGGACAGCGGATGGTCACATCGTTACGGATTCGGGGGAGGTCCTGGGGTTGGCCACTGACTTCTACAGGACCCTCTTCCAGTAGGAGCCGCTTGCCCCTCGTGCTAGTCGTGCCCGTGAGGAGGTGTGGAGGCACATTCCATCCCTGGTCCAGCCTAGCATGCAGGCGATGTTGTTGGCGCCGTTTACCTCGGATGAGATGCTGGAGGCCTTGATGGCTATCGACGGACAGAAATGCCCAGGAGAGGATGGGCTTCCCCGAGCTTTCTTCACTTCCTTCTGGGACCAGATCCCTCAGCCCCTCCTTGCAGCTCTGCAGGGGATTTTCAGCAGCGGTTTGATGCCAGAGAGCCTCTCTTCGGGACTGATTTGCCTCATCCCGAAGGGAGGAGATAGACAGGAGATCCGCCAGTGGCGTCCGATCACTCTCCTTACTACCGCCTACAAAATCCTCGCTAAGATGATCAGTGCCAGAGTTCGGCCTCTACTCCCAGACCTCATTCATGACACTCAGACAGGCTTTGTCCAGGATCGCAGTATCTTGGATAATGTCTTCACCTTTTTAGAGGCAGCGGAGTGGGCTCAGCACAGTGGATCACACCTTGCCATTCTACTTCTCGACTTTGAGAAGGCCTACGATCGCGTGGATTGGGCCTTTTTGGAGGGGACTCTGGAGCGGCTAGGTTTCCCCGCAGGATGGATTCAGGGTATCTCAGCTTTGTACAGGACAGCGTCTAGCAGGGTCATCATTGGAGGCAGGATGGGTGAGCGCTTTAGCCTGGAGAGATCAGTGCGTCAGGGTTGCCCCCTTGCTCCTTACCTATTTCTTTTCTTCGCCGAGGCCATGACTTACTACCTTCGGGCGAGGTCTACCGGGATCCAGGGGGTTCGCCTTCCACTTCGGGAGGACACGGAGCTTCTGGACTCGGAGTACGCAGATGATACAGCCCTTTATGTCCAGGATGATGAGAGGATGCTAGAGAGGGTGCGGATGGCCTTGGAGGTCTTCTGTTCGGCCGCTGGTGCGAAAATCAACTGGAACAAGTCAGTTGGTTTTCTCACAGACCCTGGGGCGTGTTCTCAGTGGGGGCGATTTCTGGGTTTCAGATGGATTCCACGAGCTAGATACCTTGGCTTCCAGGTTGGCCTAGACATCACGCCAGCTCAGCAGTTTCTCCCGGTGCTAGACTCCATCCGACGGAAGCTGGCTTTCTGGAGTACTGCTAAGCTGTCTCTTGCAGGTCGTGCCCTGGTAGTTAACCAAGTCCTTCTAGCCACGGCTTGGTATGTGGCTTCATGCTGGTGCTTCTCAAGATCCAGCGTGGCACAGCTCAGGAGGTTGGTTCGGAACTTCCTTTGGTCTGGGGAGGATGGTCTTAGAGATACCAGAGCCAGGGTTGCTTGGCAGACAGTCATTCTTCCACAGGCTGAGGGTGGCCTGGGGGTTATCGATCCAGAGCTTCAGAGTCAGGCCTTGTTAGGCAAGCTTGTCATCCGCGGTTTGACCCCGGGGGGGCAGACGTGGAAGATGTTACTTCAGCAGGGAATAGGCTCTTGTGTCCCGCGCCGAGGTGGAGAGTGGCCACCATCCCTCAGGTGGATCTTCACTTCTGCCCCGCTCACTCAGCCCCGTTCTCCACTCGTTCGTAGCCTCCTCATGGTTTGGAGGCGGCTTTGTCTCAGTCTCATACAGTCCCAGCCCAGTTGTCAGGAGGAGATCGATCGCCAGCCGCTCGTCTGGAATGGGCAGGTCAGAGATGCCGAGGGCCTTCAGTTGGGGGAGAGATCACATATCAGGTGGGACGGCTGGATGAGGGGGCCAGCCCGGTCCCTTCGAGTTTGGAGGGATACGTACAGACATCTGGAGATGACCGATCTTGCAGTCGCAGCTGGAGGTGCACGTGGAGTCCAGGCGAGACGCATGGAGATTGACGGAGCGATCCCAGCCGCTTGGTTGGCTCCACCTGAGCCTCAGGTCCTCATGCCTGGAGACACCCGTTGGCTGGGACAGTTCACCCCCCGTGGCATCCCACTGGTGGTCGCAGGACGTTTGGATGACTCCTCTATCGCCTTCTTCGCGGTTTTAGGGGATGGACGACTCAGGAGAGAGGATGCGCTCATCGACCCCCTACTCCCGTGGCAGAGGGTTAGGGTCGTAGGCCTTCTGGGGAAGGTCTGGCGTACCGACCCTAGTATCGAGCAGGACCAGTTGCAGCTTTGGCGTCTTTGGCTATGGGAGGGGCGGGCCTTGTCAGAGCTTGAGTGGGACCCAGGAGAGTGGTGGTGGCCAGAGATTGTGACAGGACAGGGGCCGACTTCCTTTTTTGCTTACAGCACGACTCTGGGCAGGCGAGTTCTCGGGAGGATGCAGAGCCGCCCCCCCACCCAGCGACCTAGCTGGTACGCACAGGGTATTTCCAGGTTCTTTTTGCAGGCATTCTGGAAGGCCTTGTGGGAGAGCTGGCGGCCGCGGAAGATCTCATACTTCCTGTGGCTTCTTGCCCACAAAGGTCTTCCAGTGGGGAGCTGGCTGAGGCAGATAGGCCAGGACGGTTGCTGTCAGATTTGCCATGCGGACGAGGAGTCACCAAAACACTGCCTGTGGAGCTGCACGCGTGCCCAAGAAGTGTGGAGGTGGACCTTCGGGCTTCTTACCCGCGCAGCACCAGAGCTAGGAGTGATCACTTGGGGCGCGTTCTGTTGGTGCAGCACCGCACCTGGTCTTCATCACTTGTTCGAGGCATGCCAGCAGGACCCCACCTTCCTTATCACACAGGGGACGTGGGGGCCGCTCGAGGGTATCCCACAGCACCTAGCAGAGGCTGATACAGGAGTTCGGGAGAGGTAGCCAATCTGGGAGATTATCAGCAGCATTACAGGATGGCACATCTGGACCTCGCGCTGCGCGCAGATCCTCGGTGGCACTTCCTTATCGACTGCCCAGATTATGGCGGAGATTTGGAGTGAGATTATTCATACCCTCAGAGGCCAGTGGGACCAGATTCAGGGAGACTCCCGGGCTGGTCAGGAGAAGCGGAGACACTTCCTCCAGGCTTGGGACACACAGAGCCTCTTCTTCGAGCAGACTACGCAGGGCCTTCGGTGGCACTACTCACCACCCCGATGGCTGTTCATTCACACTCAGCATATCCCTCCGTGAGAGTATGATTTATTATGCTACCTTTTAGGGCTGCGTCCGGTTTGTGAACGCAACCGTCAGCTATAAGCTAACCTCTTGTATTTTGTTCTCGAAGTAATATAATTAGCACTGTTTTTTCTCAAAAAAAAAAAAGATTAGTGGTATTGTGAGGTATGCTTACTATCAAATTTCATTGATTGCATTTTCTTCAATTTAAGCTGAATTATATGTAGACTGATAATGAATATATCTTACATGGGCATGTGAAATAGGTGGATATCTCAAAAAGAGATCTCCATATCGAGCATCAAGAAGGCTAGGGTGAAATCCATCGAAGCCGTATGCTTGCTTGAGAAGCACTTTCCCTCAAGCATTATGACAACTCAAGTGCACTTGCTTGTGCACATAGTTGATGAGGTGGCCATTGCAGGTACCGTTCATAGTTGGTGGATGTTTTTTCTCGAGCGGTTTATGAAAACTTTAAAGGGATTTGTAAGACAAAGAGCAAGACCTGAAGAAAGCATGGCAGAGGGATGGCTTGTGCAAGAGTCATTAGTATATATCACGGAGTTTCTTGCATCCACGGATCTCGATATGCTGCAAGCTTGGCATAACAAGGATGATGATCGCATCATTGGTGAGGTTCTCCAAGGAAAATGGATTAAAAGAAAGATGAGCGAAGAGCAAATGGAGAAATTCAATAAGTTTTATATCCTCAATAACAAGGAGATGCAGAAGTGGATTGAGAGATATGAAGCGGCCAAAGCAGAAAGAATGAATGCAAGAACTAGATTCAAAGTAATGTACAGGCGATCACAACCATATCCATGGGATCTGGCTCTTCTCGCCACTCACATGTCACTTGATTGGCTACAACTCACTCTATGTAAAGCCGAACGTGATGGAGAGACAATAAACAAGCACGAGCGAGAGTTATCATCTGGATGTATGATGCATGTAAGTTTCTTACCTCTTGACATAATTAAGTAATTATTTACGCTATAAAATATATGCATCTTCATTGTTTTAATGATGCTCTTTTACATTACAAAAAGTACAGTGCATTATGGTCATATGAACGACATTTTCACATGGAACACATTGATTCAAAGAGAGTGACATATGATTGTGGAGTCATGGCTACCTTCACACAAGATAGCCGAGCAAGTGCTTTGAATACCAATCTTCTCTCCTCACAATTGGATTATTATGGAACCATATGCGAAATCTATGAAGTTGATTTCAGACGATTTAGTATTTTCATTCTTGATGTAAAATGGTTTAGAACTATTTACAACGGTCCCCATGCGACAGTGAGAAAAGACAGTAGCAGTTTCTTTGCAATAGACTCCACCAAACTTTGGACCGATGAAAGTGATACTTTTGTTCTTCTCGAGCACTGTGAGCAGCTGCATACTAATGATTTAATTAATCGAAGCTTTTGTTTTTAAAGATCCATTGATACATGTACTTAAGCATAATTTCATATATGTAATTGATGGAATTTGGCACCCATCTTCAATATAGATGGTTTTTCATCTGCATCGTTATGATCCAAGATGGTGGTATGTGATCCAAGTTGCACTATGAAGTAAGTAAATTTTTGAAGATAGAGATGGGGATATGGAGATGCCACTACCAATGCCGGATCCAATTGATCTAGATGGATCTAGCGAAGAAGATGAAGATCACAATATGAGCCAAGAGGAAGATGCGCATAATGACATCGTACGGGAGGAAGACATCTTGAGCCAAGTCTAATGCACCAAACAAGTCTATCTCTAACTCTATACCGAGTTGATATCCTATATCATTATTGTACTCTAGCATCGTACGTTCACCTAAGAGTACTTGATCATCTTCTTCAATAAAGTGTGGTGAGTCTTGATGATCGTCGGCTTCTTCCTCAATATCATGATCTCCAAACCGTTGATGTAAATTCTCTTCATTGATTTTTTTCCATCTCAAACTTGGACATGAATATATGAGCTTTAAAGGCTTGATGTACATGCTCTTGTACTTTTACTCTCTCAAAAGATCAAACCTATATGAAAATTTAAAAAAAATTGTCATTGGGAAAAACTATCTTTTAAGGTCCGTATGGGAAAAAAAACTCTCTATAAAACATCGCTATAGAAAACTATCTCAGTGTCACTATATAACGAGAATTACCAATCTGATAAAAGTCGCTATATAGTGACCCTTCACGAACCCCACTCCAATACTAATGATTAGCACCCCGCGCATGCTAAACGTCGGTACTTAAGTGTCGCACTAGGATCGGTGTCTAGTAGTGTGCATATGAATTGCAAGTAGCAGAAATTCAAGAAGCTAAGGAGGAGAGTAAGCTAAGGAGTGGAGAAGGAGAAGTATATGAAGGTCATTCATCAGTATCAAAAGCTGTTCATTACCTCACATGAAGAGATCAGGGGTTTCATATTTGAGCCAATGCACATTGAGCTAAAAGAAGGCAGCAATCCTATGTTTTAGAAGTTGAGGAGAATACACAAAGAGCTTTTGCATGTGTCGAGAGAGGAGTTAAATAAGTTTGTCAAAGCTAGGCTAATATATCCGGTGGAGCATTTAGATTGCAGCAATCTAGTGGTAATCATTCCCAAGCACATAGGAGGATGGAGACTATGCATTGATTACAAACCTCTTAATGTGGTAACAAAAAGCAATCATTATCTTCTTCTTTTTATTGATAATATATTGGATAGAGTGGCAGGGTATATAAGGTACAATGTGTGATGGATATTCAGGATGTACTTCCAAATCTCAATTGTAGAGGAAGATCAAATCAAAACTACATTTATCACAACATGGGATTGCTTTTATTACAGAGTAGTGCCATTTGGATTGAAAAATGCACCGGCATGGTATCAGGAGAATATTGATGATGAAGTGTTAGCCCCTTTCATTGATAAATTTATGAGAGCATTTCTGGATGATATATGTCTATACAGTTCCAAGAGAGAGCATGCATGGAGGCTGGATCAAGCGTTCCACAGAATGGATGAAATGGGAGGACATTTCAATCCACGGAAGTGTCATTTGGGATGCTCCAGAGTGAAGTTATTGGGACATATAGTGTCTCAAAATGGCATTTAACTTGATCCAGAGAAGGTGAAAGCCCTTATCTTACTTCTAGCTCCCTCTACATCTAAACAGTTACTGACTTTTGTGCAGAAAGTGAAGTATATGACAAGATTCATACATTTGGTCTCTCAGTTGTTGTACCCTTTGCAACAAGCTATGAAAGAAGAGGGAAAGAAGCTATGAAAGAAGAGCCTCTACAATGGAGTGAAGATTGTGAAGCAGTGTTCAATAGAGTGAAGGAAGTGTTGGGAGAGATTGCATGTGTGAAAGCTCCAGATTTCTCTCATACCTTTTATGTAAACCCATCATTTGGACCAGATGCTGTGGGAGCCATCTTATTGCAAAAAGGGGAGCAGTCCCATTATATGAGGCCTATGTATTATGCTAGCAGAGTTAAGACAGAAGTAGAGAGGAGATATACAGAGGTAGAGCTAGTTCTGTCAAGTTTAGTGTATGCTTGCAGGAAGTTCAAGGCATATCTTATCTCGAAGCCATTTGTTGTTTTGACTTACTACACTTTATTGCCTCAATTGGTCAATAATTCAGCCCTTTCTCGGAGTATGATGAAGTGGTTGGTTGAACTACAAGAATATACTTTCTCATTTTTGGTGGAGAGCACTTCTAGAGCCACACTGGCGGATCTGTTAACATACAAAGAAAGTCCCATTTTGGTGAAAGAAGTGGAAAAGAGGATAGATAAAGAGGAGCGTGCTATCGTTACAGGAGCATCTATCTTGAATTTTAATGGCTCATACAGGAAGATTTTACATCAAGCTAAAGGAGGCTATGTGATTAATGATTTAGAGAGAAAGTTGATTTAGGAGGGAGTGCATCTGGAAGCTGGAAGCAATAATGAGGCAGAGTATGCAGCATTATATGAAGGGTTAAAGGTTGCACTAAAGCTGAAAATTCATAAGATAATGATCAAGGGAGATTCTCTATTAGTAGTGAAGCAAGTCATGGGAAGTTGGCAAGTAAGAAACCCTTGAAGAAATAGCATGGCGATTTCAAGAACTGGAAGAAGCTAAAGGTGATGTGTAGAAACACGTGGGATAGAATAGATGCATCTTGGAAGAGGAGTGAGAGCACAAGATGTAACCAAAAATGTTGTTCTCTATTGATTGTGAGAGAGGTGACTCTCTCTAATAGAAATGGGGAGAAGGTGGCCTAGATCAAAGGCACCTTCCCTACATCAGTGGCAATCAGCCCCCACATTAGTGGGACTGGCCTAAATCAAAGGAACCTCCCATGTGGGGGCCTTTGGCTTACACACTAGACACATCATAGCACTAGATGTGCCTCTACAACATACACACACACACATGTGACTCCCCTAGATGCACACATGCACCATAGAGCAAGCCCTTGATCACACTTATCCCAACATGATGTGCAAGCTCTCCAACTGTTGACATTTGTCATGGCATTCTTGTTTGCCTTGATGAACAACCTCATGCAGCACCGTGTCTCTAACCCTCGCTTGTAAAGATGGATGCAATATCATGAGGGTTGGTCCTTTTAAGATTGTCTATGAGCTATTATATGCTGAAGATTCTTCCCGTGTAGTATTTCACAATACACCAGTCACACCCTACCCTGCCTATGTATGCTTTGTGGATGTATCTTCACCCGATTTTCAGTTCAAGCTTCCTCTTTCTATTCTTTGTCAATAGATAGGCCTCATTTCTCCTCTCTCTTTTCCATTTTCCAAGCATGGCAAACATTCTTGTGTTCTGTGGATGGGTTGAAGAAAATCCTTGTGAGTATCTTGTGGCCTTGAAGCGCCATTGTGTTTCTCTCAACTTTCTTACTGAAGAAAGATGGCTATTGGTTCCTCCCACATTTCTAGAGGGTTTGGCTCAAGTGTGGTATGAGAAGCATGCCGAAGATGTTTGCCAAATTTGGCGAAGGTTGACATCAACTATGATTGAGTATTTCAGCAAAGAAGAGAAGCCTGAGAATGTGTACTTGCAGGTGGCAAACTTGAAGTAGTCGGAAGGTGAGACAGCGCGTCGATATGTGGATTGAGCGGTCGTGCTTTTGGACTGTTTATTTGCCATGCAAGAGGACAATGCTGGATATTGAGCTAGAATGACTCAGCATGTGCTAAGCTACCTTGTAGCAGGAGCAAGTGACAAAAGCTTAAATGGGAGAATCCAAAAACTATGGTGCTAGCACATGAGATTGCTCAAAAGTTTGATAAAGTTCAGTCTGCTGACCCCTCTTCAAACAAGAAGATTGTCCCTCCGCAACCCCCTCAATTCTTGCAACAACAACCTGGGGGGTCTAACTCAGGGGCATACCCCCACCCCTCATCACGGATGTATTCACCACCTCCACCTCAAATGTATGGTCCTCCCTTAGATGCTTACCCTCAACAAGGAGTATATCCTCAACCTCTACCTGGAAGATTTCCCCAGCCTCGCCCACGAGCCCCCCTCCTTCCTACTCCCCCGGCCCCTCCTGCTAAGGAACCTGGAGTCAATGATCTAGCCAAGGCCCTGAATGATCTTCGACTTGAGATGGTGGGCATCAAAAATCAATCCAATCGCCATCCAAGAGAACATGCCAATGTTGTATGCTACGAGTGCCACCAGAAGGGTCATTATTGCATGGAATGTCCCAATATTCCAAGGGTGAATCTTCTAAGTGAATCAAGAACTGAGGATTCTGACGTAGAGATCCTTGACCTTGGGAAAAGAAGTCATACCACCTCGGACCCCTCTCAAACTGTGGACCACCGGGCCACCCCAGGAAGAAGTTGTCCTTCTCAGAGCCCTCAGATGCTGAGATGGTAGACCCACCAATAGAGAAGACTAAAAGATCTCGCAGGAGTAAGTGGTCGCCCTCAGATTTTCCCATCGGCTCGGGGCAAGAGGACTATTCGGTCGTTTAGAACCTTGCTCATCGGTCTTTGAGCATCACCCTCCCTCAACTAATAGCATTAAGCCCTAAGGTGAGACATGAGCTACAGTAAGGGCTCTCAACAAGGAGGAGCAAGAAAAAGGAAAATTGATTGGCACCCACATACAGTAGATGTCATCATAGATAATTGTCATGTCAAAAGTGTGTGTGTTGATGGGGGAGCTGCATGTAATATCATGGTGCCTTGAATCATGAAGAAATTGAATTTGAAATGCACAAGGCATTCCTCCACTCGAATCAATGTAGCAGATGGTCGATGACTCGCCACCCTGGGAGTCATTGAGTATTTGCCCATTATTGTCAATGGGTTGACCACCACCATCAATTTCTATGTAGTGGACATCGAAGATACGGGCAAGAGTTGCCCAGCCATACTCGGGAGACCATGGTTGAGAAAGAGTGATGCAGTCAGCTATTGGAAGACAAGACACATGTCTTTTGGTGCTTCTAAGGAGAAGATTCTGGTGCAACCAGGTGCCACGGAACCAGAAGAAGAAGAGGAGCAAGACAGTGATACTCTCTCATCCTTAGTGTCTGAATCAATGGAAGAATCAGACGAGGGGGAGGAGTTCTCAGAGGAGGAAGTTTACATGATGGGGGTGTCTCCAACCCCGCCACCTATAGAAAAGGTAATAGCTAGTCCTCAACAGCTTGAATCTATGCTTTCCCCAGACCTCACTCCAAGTGAGAAAGATGAGTTCCTAGAAATGTTTCAAAGATTTCCCTGACCTCTTTGCAACTAGCTACCGCCACCTTCGCCATGTGACTGCCATAGAGCACAAGATAGAGCAGAAGCCTGATGCGAAGCCTGTGGCTCAGAAGTATCGGAGATTAGGGCCCCTACAGACCAATGCTTTGTGCTCAGAATTGCAAAAACTTGTAAAAGTTGGGTTTATTGTTCCGGTTCGCAATATTGAATGGGTTTCACCAGTGGTAGTCACCCCAAAGAAAAACAACAAGTGGCGGGTTTGCATCGATCATAAGAAACTCAATGCGGCCACCAAGAGGGATCATCATCCTCTGCCCTTTCAAGACCTCATTCTTGAGAAGGTAAGTGGTCATGAGATGTATACTTTCTGTGATGGTTACTCCGGGTTCTATCAAATTAGAATTGCTGAGGAGGATGTGCTTAAAACCACATTTGCCACATGTTGGGGGACATTTGCATTCAAAGTAATGCCACTTGGCCTCACCAATGCTCTTGCTACCTTTTAAAGATTTATGCAGATGGTGTTTGCTCCTTATTTGGGGGTTTTCTTGGAGGTGTTTTTAGCTGAGGTTCGTTTTTTGTGAGATTTCATTTTGTGAGTGTTGAAGCATGTTTTTCCTTGTATTGCTAAGGCTATGTGCTAGTTTTCATGCTTGATTTTCAAGAGTTAAAGACAAAAAATGAGATTTTGTGAAAGAAAGAAGACTCACCTCTTCTAGTCCTTTTTGTAATTCTCTTCCTCCTCTTTCTCCTTGTCTCCTCAATCCAATCCCTTTGAGAAGTTGCTTCTTTAAACTCATCCTTCCTCTAACTAGTTATTTGAAAAATGGTATGTTTCCTCTCTTTTATAGGGCCAGTCCACAAAACACCGAGCGGGACTATTCTAGGTAAGAAAGTGCTTCCTCTTTTTTCCTTTTATTATTTTTGTTATTTGCATTGGCTTGCAGCTAGCGCCTTAAGCGCTAGCTATAGTGATGGGTGTAGGAATCCTCTCTTCCCCTCTCTTCCCCTCTCTTCCCTCTTCTTCCCCTCTTTTCTCCTCTTCCTTCTCTTCTTTTATCCTCTTCTTTTTCCCGTCTTTCAATCTCTCTTCCCCTCTTCTTTTCCCCCCTCTTTCAATCTCTTTTTCCCTCCTTTCCTTCTCTTCTTTTTTTCGTCTTTCAATCTCTTTTCCCCTCTTCTTTTTTCCCCTCTTTCAATCTCTTTTTCCCTCCTTTCCTTCTCTTCTTTTTTCCCTCTTTCAATCTCTTTTCCCCTCTTCCTTCTCTTATGTTTATGCTCTCTCTTTCTCTTTTATGCTTAAGCTTTCTCTCTTTTTCTTTTATGCTTATATGCTCATGCATAAGCATAAGCATATGCTTTGTTTCCTTTCCCTCTTCTTCCTCTTATGCATAAGCATAAGCATATGTCTCCTTCTCTTATGCTCATGCATAAGCATAAGCATGAGCATATGTCTCCTTCTCTTATGCTCATGCATAAGCATAAGCATAAGCGTGAGCATATGTCTCCTTCTCTTATGCTTATGCTTATGTATGAGCATATGTATCCCTCTTTCAATCTCTTTTTCTCTTTTCCTCTCTCTTTCCCCCCCTCTTTCCTCTCTTTCAATCTCTTTTTCTCTCTTTTTCTTTTATGCTTAAGCTTTCTCTCTTTTTCTTTTATGCTTATATGCTCATGCATAAGCATAAGCATATGCTTTGTTTCCTTTCCCTCTTCTTCCTCTTATGCATAAGCATAAGCATATGTCTCCTTCTCTTATGCTCATGGATAAGCATAAGCATGAGCATATGTCTCCTTCTCTTATGCTCATGCATAAGCATAAGCATAAGGATGAGCATATGTCTCCTTCTCTTATGCTCATGCATAAGCATAAGCATAAGGATGAGCATATGTTTCCTTCTCTTATGCTTATGCTTATGCATGAGCATATGTCTCCCTCTATCAATCTCTTTTCCTCTCTCTTTCCCCCCTCTTTCCGCTCTTTCAATCTCTTTTTCTCTCTTTTTCTTTTATGCTTAAGCTTTCTCTCTTTTTCTTTTATGCTTATATGCTCATGCATAAGCATGAGCATATGTTTCCTTCTCCTTCTCCTCTTTTCCTCCTTTCCTCTCTCTTTCCCCTCTTCTTTTTCCCCTCTTTCAATCTCTTTTCCCCCCTCTTTCCCCTCTTTCAATCTCTTTTTCTCTCTTTTTCTTTTATGCTTAAGCTTTCTCTCTTTTTCTTTTATGCTTATATGCATAAGCATAAGCATATGTCTCCTTCTCTTATGCTCATGCATAAGCATAAGCATAAGCATATGTCTCCTTCTCTTGTGCTTATGCTTATGCATTAGCATATGTCTCCTTCTCCTTCTCCTTCTCCTTCTCCTTCTTATGTTTATGTTATTTTCCCCTCTTTCAATCTCTTTTCCTCTTTTCCTCTCTTTTTCCCCTCTTTCAATCTCTTTTTCTCTCTTTTTCTTTTATGGTTAAGCTTTCTGTCTTTTTCTTTTATGCTTATATGCTCATGCATAAGCATGAGCATATGTCTCCTCCTCCTCTTTTCCTCCTTTCCTCTCTCTTTCCCCCCCTCTTTTCCTTCTTTCAATCTCTTTTCATAAGCATATGTATTTGCCTATGCATAAGCATAAGCATATGTCTCCTTCTCTTATGCTCATGCATAAGCATAAGCATAAGCATGAGCATACGTCTCCTTCTCTTATGCTTATGCTTATGCATGAGCATATGTCTCCTTCTCCTTCTCCTTCTCCTCTTTTCCTCCTTTCCTCTCTCTTTCCCCCCTCTTTTCCCTCTTTCAATCTCTTTTTCATAAGCATATGTATTTGCCTATGCATAAGCATAAGCACATGTCTCCTTCTCTTATGCTCATGCATAAGCATAAGCATAAGCATGAGCATATGTCTCCTTCTTCTTTCCTTCTTTCAATCTCTTTTTCCCCTCTTCCTCCTTTCCTTCTCTCATGAGCATGTCTCATTTTCCTCTTTTCCTCTCTCTTTCTCCCCCTCTTGCCCCTCTTTCGATCTCTTTTCATAAGCATATGTATTTGCCTATGCTTAATCTTTCTCTCTTTTTCTTTTATGCTCATATGCTCATGCATAAGCATAAGCATGAGCATGAGCATAAGTTTTCTCCCCCTCTTCCCTACTCTTTCGATCATAAGCATATGTATTTGCCTATGCCTATGCCTATGCCTATGCTTATGTTTGTTTTTTGTTTTCTATTTTTGTGTTTGTGTCTACGTTAGACATGGGATCACGTCGCGCGTCCGATGAGTACAGACAGCCTCACAGAAGGAGACATCATGATCTCTATGCTCCAGAGGACTTTGATTCCTCTCAGGCAACACCTCAGGGGCCTACCCCTGCGACTACTCGACTCCTCTCAGACGTAGCACTGCGACTACCCCTCGGGAAACTCCTTTGCTAGCAGCCCATGGCTTTGTCGAGAGTCCCGATCAATTTGTAGCACAAATGACCGATGAGGAGGTAGCGAGATTCTTCTCTCTACTATCTCAAAGGACCTCAGCAATTCCCTCTCCTACACTGACGGCTAGACCTATTGCCCACCAGCCGTCCCCTCATGCCCCTTCGACCGAGGGGTCATCACCTATGCGTGCCTATCGTAAGGGAAGGAATAGTAGGAGGGGCCGCTTATGTTGTGCTGACTCGGGAGATGTAAACGAGTCAGCACACTCACATCCCTATAGGTCTCCACTTGGTCTTGAGACACTGTATCAGTCAGGTCCCTTGCCCTCTCCTACTCCCACTACTACTCCTCGCTCTGGAAGCGCTTGCATAGCTTCCACTCGCTTTGACTCTTCCACTACCATGAGCCCTCCTTACCCAGTTGAGGACCTTTCCTATCAAATTAAGAGATAATAGAAGATAGAAAGGGCAAAGCAATGATGGCCATCATGAGGTGGTTGATGAGCCACCACTTCAAGAGTGGCATTGCTACTGATTGGCGGTATCAAGATGACCAAAAGAAGCAGGCGGTCATCGATGAATTAAAACAAAAATACCCTAACCCGCCAAATTGGAAGTTCAATGAGAATTATATGCGAGAGCGCATGGGTTTGGTCTTGAAGCATCGTAGATCAACCTTGTGTACTTCCATCGCAAAGGGGATGGCTAAACCCAGCTGGCCAGACAAAGCTGATTGGAAGTTCTTCAAGAAGCAGAATAGGGACCATCCTGAAATATTCGAGGGTCAGAGGAGGGCTGTGAGTAGACGGCTGGATGCCATAGGTACTTCGCACTTTGGTGCAGGTGGATGGTTGGCATTCGAGGCAACCGTGGTAAGTCCACTTCTTCTCATTTAATGTATTGTTCTATTTGTTTTACTACATATTACATGCACTTTATCTAACTCTCGTAAATTGGATCCACAGCAAGCTGCGAAGTAGTAGTAGTAGTTTGCATATACTTCGCCATGTATATCATTTTGTATATCGGCTTGTTTGAGCAATTTTGTATCACCCTTTTTGAAAGGGTAATTTTGTAACAAACAATGTTGTATATCTTCGACATGTATATGCTTTTGTTGCTCGATCATTTCATTTGAGCGATTTTGTATCACCCTTTTCGCAAGGGAAATTTTGTAATAAAAAACTTTTTTTTGTAATTACCAAAAAAAAAAACATTAGTGGGGCAAAATAGGGCTTGCTCAGTGTTGCTATATAGCGACGTTTACTAGTGTCGCTATATAGCGATGTTTATTAGCGTCGCTATATAGCGACGCTTTATAGCGACCATTCTTTTCCGACACTTATAATGACGTTTGCACCCGAAGGATGTACAGCACTAGTGTAGGTCCTACTATGAATGCCAGAGGATGGGAAAAAGAATTCTTAAAATGGAGCCGAGAAATATTATGCTGGTTTATGATATTTTTGAGAGATGGGGAATAGATGTAGTTGGTCCTCTACCCAGAACTGCCAGAGGGAAATGTTATATGTTGACTGCAGTAAAGTACTTATCAAAATGGGTGGAGGTGAAGGCAGTAAAGAGAGTGGATAGAAAAGGGGTTGCTGATTTCGTATATGAGCACATATGTTGTAGATTTGGGATTCCCCTGGATCTACTTTCAGATAATAGAGGAGAAGTGATGGATCATTTCTGTCGTAAGTTGAATATTAATCATAAGTACATCACCTCATATTATCCTCAGTGCAATGGGATGAATGAGAATTTTCATGGAGATTTCAAATTAATGATGACTAAGATGATGGGAAGTCACACCAAAAACGGGGATTTGGAGATGAATCGAGTTTTGTGGGCATATAGGGTAGCAGTGAAGCACAACAGTCAATTCTCTCCATTTCATTTGGTGTATGGGAAAGAGGCAATACTACCACCAAATGTGGAAATACCAGCCTTGAAATTTTTAGTTGACAAAGGATATAGCCTGTAAACGGTTACAGGGAGAGATTATTGGCACTGCAGGTGATGTAGTGGCTTTTGAGCATTATGCTAGAGTGCAAATGTGGAGGCAAGAGTTGGAGAATGCAAAAATTAAGAATTTAAGGGAAATCAAAGATGGAGACTTGGTTCTTAGATACAATAGCAAACTAGATACTACATTTCATATTGCTTTTCAGACCAAGTGGGAAGGTCCATACATAGTGGCGAAGAAATTTGAAAATGGAACTTATCAACTAACTGATTTACATGGCAAAAAACATAAGAAGAGAGTCAATTGTATCCGGTTGAAGAAATACTTTGCATGGTTGATGGTAGCATTGAAAGAGGAAGATCGTGAAGATAATGAGCTATGGCAAAAGCAGTGGAAGTCAGTGCAGAGTGAAGAAGAAGAGAATCTAGATCTTTCATCTCTTTTTAGCTCACTGCTGGACATGAATGTCATAGCAGAAGAGAGCGTTGCTAGAGATGTGTGGATAAAATTGTAAATATGTTTCCCACTTTTTGCATGCTGATGAGTAGATACATAGCTATGCCAATAGCTAGTGGGTGGTGGCTTTGAGTTATGTCACTCTCATAAAAGACTCTATACTGATGTAGATATTTTCTTGAGATGGTAAATACTTTTGTAGGGACTCTTAGGAAAGGATGAGGAAAGTGTAGATGCACCAGGCATCCTAGTGCATGTAGAGTCCCTGTCTAACTGGTTTTGGGCCTCTTGGGATATTTTTATCTTTGGATGTGCCCTTTTGTGTTCCTCGATGAAGGTTTTTTTCACTGTGAGATCTTCCTATCAATGTGGAGTCCAGGTTTGTGAAATATATGTGCCCTGGGTGAGTGCCTATGACAAGTATGTGGGTTTGAGGAGGTTTGTCATTAGTGAAATTTGAAGTGGAGGTGATAGATTTGTGCCTTAATGGTACTAGTATTTCTTCAGTGTGTGGGTAGAGTGGTCTTAAAAAATATTGATATGGCTTTTTTTGAAAGAATGTAAGCCATGCATGCAAGCTTCGTTACGTGAGGGGTAAGAGGAGATTCTGGATGGACAACCAAGTCACGTACATGGAGATGTGATGCACAAGAGAGTCTTGGAAGGATACTGTGAGCTCAGTTGGGGAGGTGTCTCTATCATGGAAGCAAAAAGTATTGCAGAGCAGGGAGTCCAAGCAATCGGCTGAGGGAGCTATGGAGTGCTGGAGCTTGTAGGTGATGGGGGAAGGGAGAAATCATGGTAAGTTTGGAGGCTTATAAGGAGATGGGGGTGCAGTCATGAGCTATAGAAGATCGTATTCCATGAGATGGGTGGGCTGGAGAGTCTGGAGACAGAGGCTTGGAGGATTTCGTAAAGGCAGTGAAGGGCGATGAGTTTCTAGAGAGGGTGAATGCTACTATATGATATGGGAGCTTGGGCAACAGAAATGAGATCTCTATGATGTAGAGGAGAAGCCACAACACTAGAGGGCCTCTGGACTTGATCGTGGTCTTTACTAATGGGCTAGATGAGCTTTAGACATCACATGGTCTTTGTGAGCAGGAGCAAAGCTGTCGGATATCCCGTTGCATGAGAGATGATGGGCACTTGCTTGAGGCTTGAAGAACCTTGGACATTGCTACTATTATCATCATGAACGCTTGGATGATGGGTTGTGGGCGATAGGAGGTCATGGTCTCCAGATGCTCTGTGATGACAAGCTTGATTGTGCAGATGTGCTCACTGAAGTTGTAGAGATTGGTTGTGGCA
This sequence comes from Dipteris shenzhenensis, assembly GCF_047967505.1. NCBI lineage: Eukaryota > Viridiplantae > Streptophyta > Polypodiopsida > Gleicheniales > Dipteridaceae > Dipteris > Dipteris shenzhenensis. The sequence goes on along the minus strand of NC_141598.1, from coordinate 27,776,719 downwards.
TCGTTTTTTATTACCCAGAGGCTCCTAGATGGTAGATGGTAGAGATGTAAATGCTATGTAGGCTGAAAAAATTTGGAGGAAGGTACATGAGCGCTCTCTATGTAGAAGAGCAGCTACAATGGCTCATGGATCCGACTGTGAGAGCTAGACGAGAGCTTGCGGATAGGGGTGGCATCCTTACTACACTAGAGCTTGGAGAACCATGGGTGACAGAAGGCAAGGTCAAGTGCTATTGTAGAGACCTTGGCTATGGGAACTTGGAGAAGCCATGAAGGGCTGTCATATTATGAAGAAGTCAAGGATAATAAGGATGGTGCAGAGGAGAAGCACAGAGGCTGGCTCGGGGGGGTCACTATGTATAAACCCTCTATATCACGTGCGTTCAAGGCCTATATTTAAAGTCCCTTATCTGTAAAAAATTTCATGAATAAAATGTACCCCTTTTCTATACAAATCTGTAAATTTTTTCCAAAACTATTTTAAATAGTCCCTTATGTATATTTATTTCTGTAAATTTTAGAAAAAAAAAAAATCCTTCTGTTGAACTCACGTGATAGGGTTACATATGATGAGTGACCCCCCCGAGGAGGCTGGTTAGTATTCATATAGCTTATAAGCATAGAGTAGCTTACAGGACATAGTTGTAGAGACCTTGGCCAATGGAATTGGAGAGATGACAAGCAGTAATGAGCTGGTCCAAGTGTTTGGCGAACCCACGGAGTTGTTCTTCAACATATGTTGCTGCATGATGATTTGAGTATTCTCCTACAGGTTGAGCGACAATAATTATATCCTACTTGCTGGACTTTGCACATGTTTGCATGTGAAGGAGGGCTAGCCGACCTAAACATGAACTGTTTGGGGCTTGTTGCTGCATGAATTTGCTGTTGGGTGCTTTCAACCAGTGCTTGGAAGCTGGATAACTGCATATATGGCTTGAAGAAGGCCTATTTGCTTGCTAGTGTATACCTATGTATTCTCAGGTGAAGAGTTCCATGAAGAGGTGAAGATAACTGCTGGTTGAGGTGTTGTATAGCTGCATATAATCTCCTACAGGATGGTGAATTGTATGTGGCTATTTGGGTGGTCATGTGATAGATTTTGAGGCTACATAGAGAGGCAGCTTGGTGACTTTTGATGTCTACAGATTCGTGGAAACTGCCATGTGCAGCTTGAGTTGACTATTTAGCAAGTTATTTTGAGGTGGTTTGTTCTTTTCAGTATTCCAAGAGTAGGCTTTTGGGTTTTGACAGAGTATGTGTTGAATGTAGAGGTGTGCAAAGACAAGGATTTTGAATGAATGCCTCTACCTTATGATTGTGTTTTTCAGTTGCTTTAAATATGGATGAGGGTGGCTATGAAGGCGGACTAGGCTCTATCTTTTTTGTTCATCCAACGTGTGTGTCGGAGCTCACGACAAAGAACGAGAACACAATTGTCACTCAAACAATAAAAAAGTCGAGATACGTCCAAAAAGGATCAGATGCATGATGGGAGTGTGCTAGAAATAGCATACATGCCAAGAAAATAACTATGAGCTTGTTGATCACGAAACCAATATATTTTTGGAGAAAAGCACTATGAGCGTGCCAATCATCCTGTTTCAAGATTTCGTGTAAATATAAGATCTTGTCTCAAGGTTTCGTGTCATAATGGTATCCAATATTAACCACGAACTCAAATAGCATTGACTTACCGATGATCAATGACCATGTGCAACACCAATGGTGGATACTGGTTCGGGCTCCTCCCCATACATCCACAAGTGGTGCATGATAATATGATGTTGATGTCATACTTCTCGCTTGCAATGAGTGCAATGACGATACAAACTCTCCGTAAGCCACTTTGTGTTTCTAGGCATTGGCGCATCATTTGATGAGCTTCCACTCATCCCCTCCATCTGCACACTTCTAAAATCACAACATGAGCTGCAAGGAAATCTATTAAGATCCAAAAAATAGCCACCCATGAGCTCCTTTTCTCTCTTCTCACAATAAGTGCCCTAAACTGTCGCTATATAGTGACGCTTTGCTCTATTCTGTCGCTATATAGCGACTCTTTTCTCTATTTCTTTGCTCTGTTTCTTTGCTCTATAGTGACACTTTTTGGATATAAGTGTCGCTATATAGTGACTGACCAGCATCGCTGGGAGGGGGCTTAAACTCGAAACCCCGTGCAACGATTTCTTTAGCATCTCTATTGTGAGAAAAGCAAAAATCTGTCCTCCCACCTTATATTCGATGACCTCGCTTTCCTCCCCTCTATTCTCCACTCCTCACCCCTACCCAGCCCCTCTCCTAACACTTGTGCTCCCTCTCCACCCTTCTCCCTCTTTGCTTGTGTGAAAAGAAGCTTTTCAAGAAGGTGAGTCTCTTTAAGCAATGTAAGTTCGTTTTTTGTGAGATTTTGTTTTATAAGTGTTGAAGCATCTTTCTCCTTGTATTCGTAAGGCTAAGTACTAGTTTTCATGCTTGATTTTCAGAGATTAAGGACAAAAAACGAGATTTTGTGAAAGAAAGAAGACTCACCTTTTCTCTTTTTGGTATAATTTCTCTTCCTCCTCTTTCTCCTTGTTTGTAGGCTTATCCTTTCTCCCTGTTTGTAGGCTTATGCTTGTCTCCTCAATCCCATCCCTTTGAGAAGTTGCTTCTCTAAACTCCTGCTTCCTCTAACTAGTTATTTGAAAAATGGTATGTTTCCTCTCTTTTGTAGGGCTAGTCCACAAAACACCGAGCGGGACTATTCCAGGTAAGAAAGTGCTTCCGCTTTTTTCCTTTTGTTATTTTTGTTATTTGCATCGGCCTGCAGCTAGCTACAGTGATGTGCGTAGGAACCTTCTCTTCCCCTCTCTTTCCCTATCCCCTCTTCTTTCCCTCTCTTACCCTCTTCCTTCTCTTCTTTTTCCCTCTTCTTCTTCCCCTCTTTCAATCTCTTTTGCCCTCTTCTTCTTCCCCCTCTTGCAATCTCTTTTTCCCTCCTTTCCTTCTCTTCTTTTTTCCCTCTTTCAATCTCTTTTCCCCTCTTCTTTTTTCCCCTCTTTCAATCTCTTTTTCTCTCCTTTCCTTCTCTTCTTTTTCCCCTCTTTCAATCTCTTTTCCCCTCTTCTTTTTCCCCCTCTTTCAATCTCTTTTTCTCTCCTTTCCTTCTCTTCTTTTTCCCCTCTTTCAATCTCTTTCCCCCTCTTCCTTCTCTTAAGTTTATGCTCTTTTCCCCTCTTCTTTTTCCCCTCTTTCATCCCTTCTTTCAATCTCTTTTCCCCTCTTCCAATCTCTTTTCCCCTCTTTGCCTATGCTTATTCTCCTTTCCTTCTCTTCTTTTTCCCCTCTTTCTTCACTTATGTTTATGCTCTTTTCCCCTCTTCTTTTTCCCCTCTTTCATCCCCTCTTTCAATCTCTTTTCCCCTCTTCCAATCTCTTTCCCCCTCTTTTCCCCTCTTTGCATATGCTTATGCTTATGCATGAGCATATGCTCATATGCTCATGTATTAGCACAAGCTTATGCTTTCTCTCTTTTTCTTTTATGCTCATATGCTCATGAATAAGCATAAGCATATGCTTTCTTTCCTTTTCTCTTATGCTTATGCTCTTTTCCCCTCTTCCTTCTCTTATGCTTATGCTTATGCATGAGCATATGTCTCCTTCTCCCTCTCCTTCTCCTCTTTTCCTCTTTTCCTCTCTCTTTTCCCCCCTCTTTCCCCTCTTTCAATCTCTTTTCATAAGCATATGTATTTGCCTATGCTTAAGCTTTCTCTCTTTTTCTTTTATGCTCATATGCTCATGCATAAGCATAAGCATATGCTTTCTTTCCTTATCTCTTATGCTTATGCTCTTTTTCCCTCTTCCTTCTCTTATGCTTATGCTTATGCATGAGCATATGTCTCCTTCTCCTTCTCCTTCTCCTTCTCTTATGCTTATGCATGTCCTTATCCTTCTCCTTCTCCTTTCCTTCTCTTCTTTTTCCCTCTTTTCCTCTTCTTTTCATAAGCCTATGCCTATGCCTATGCCTATGCTTATGCTTATGCTGATGCATGAGCATATGCTCATATGCTTATGCATAAGCATAAGCATATGCTTTCTCAATATATTCTCTTATGCTTTGTAAATGTATTCTAATATGCTTTCTCAATGTATTCTCTTGTTTTGGTTTTTTGTTTTCGTGTTTGTGTCTACGTTAGACATGGGATCACATCGCATGTCCGATGAGTACGAAAACCCTCGTAGGAGAAGACATCATGATCTCTATTCTCCACAGCACTTTGATTTCCTTCAGGTGACAACTCAGGGGGCCTACCCCTGTGACTACCCCTGGCCTGACTCCTCTCGAATGTAGCATTGGGACTACCCCTCAGGGAACTCCTTTACTAGCAGCCCATGGCTTTGTCGGGAGTCCCGACGAGTTTGTGGCACAGATGACCGATGAGAAGGTAGTGAGATTCCTCTCTCTGCTATCCCAGGGGACCTCAGCAATTTCCTCTCCTACACCAATGGCTGGACCTACTGTGGAAGCGCTCGCACAAACACAACTCGCTCTGACTCTGCCACTACCATGAGTCCTGCTTACCCGGTTGAGGACCTGTCCTATCAAATCACAACTGCTGGAGAGATAATAGAAGATACAAAGGGCACAGCAGTGATGGCCACCATGAGGCGGTCACCACTTTAGGGGCGGCATAGCTACTGATTGGATGTATTAAGATAACTAAAAGAAGCAGGCGGTCATCGATGAATTGAAAGCAAAATACCCTAACCCCCCAAATTGGAAGTTCAATAAGAATTACACGCGAGAGCGCATGGGTTTGGTCTTGAAGCATTGTAGATCAACCTTGCATACTTCCATCGCAAAGGGGAGGGCTAAACCCAGCTAGGCAGATAAAGATGATTGGAAGTTTTTCAAGAAGTAGAACAGGGACCATCTTGAAATGTTCGAGGGTCAAAGGAGGGTTGTGAGGAGATGGTTGGACACCATAGGTACTTCACACTTTGGTGCAAGCACATGGCTGGCATTTAAGGCAACCATGGTATGTCTACTTCTTCTCATTTAATGTATTGTTCTATTTGTTTTACTACATATTGCATGCACTTTATCTAACTCTCGTAAATTGGGTCCACAGCAAGATGCGATGGGTCACCTTCCTATAAACGCAGAGACGAGATGCGCATTTTGCGTAGGAAGAAATCCACGATTTATTGAGCAGGAGGCAATGGGAGTGACGGTTGATTGGGCTACCAAGCGCATCTATAGTTGCTTTGTGTTGTTGTGATCATATAATAGCCAATGTTAATGTAGGACACCTTAGAATTAATTTATTATACAACACCTAAGGAAGATTAATTATTATTATCTAATTGCTTCATTAAAAACATCTTTTTAAAAAACATAAAAAATCTCTCTTTTATATCTCTTTTATATTACATATTTATTATATTATAAATTTCTTATCTTAAAAACATATTATAATCGAACTATTATGATCATAAAATCATATTTAAAAATATTATCATAAAAACATAATAAATCTCTCTCTCTCTAACATAATAAATCTCTCTCTCTCTCTCTCTCTCTCTCTCTCTCTCTCTCTCTCTCTTTCCCCATCTCCCCACATTGAAAACACATTAAAAATAATATTTTTTATATTAAAAAATGCCTTATTACATATTAAAAATCTCTCTCTCTATTGAAAATATTATTACATACTACTAAAAACATAATAAAGACTCTCCATATTTTTTAAATATGTTTTGAGAGAGAGAGAGAGACATTGAAAGAGTGAACGTGCAGAGAGAGAAAGACATAGAGAGAGAATGTGGAGAGGGAGAGAGGGAGAGAGAGAGAGAGAGATGCTTTCAAATACTTGATGGGGGCGGGATGGATTTTGATGGTCATAGGGATGGAATTTGTTGACGAAAGGCCGTGGGCTACGACGTTGATGGACTTTGAGGTGTTCTTAGCTAGGGGGAGAGTCTGACGCGAAGGCGCTGAACGGAGTGAGCAGGAGCGGACGCTGACGCCGTCCAGCGAGGAGGCATTGTCAGCACGCACAGAGAGACGATGTCAGCAGAGCCGGAGGCGTCAGAGAGAAACGTGAATGGAGGCGGTGTCAGCAGAGGCAGAGGCAACGGAGCTGGACGGAGTGGGAAATTGGGAATGGAGAGGAAAAGACCAAACGCGATGGGGAGGGAGCTTTGGAGAGTGAGAGCATTGAAGGTGGTGGCGCGGGCGTTCAAAAAACCACCGCCATCTCTTCTCTTGCATATTAATCCGCCTTGGCCCGCGCAGTTTTTGGGTGCCATGTGGCATTTTATCTGGCCGAGGCCGTGAGCTGCCATGTGGAATTCTGTGCGCCATTTAGTTGTGCTCATGTAGTGCCTGTGCCACCTGGCTCTCTATCCAGTGACCCAAGCTTCGGAGCTGCTGACCAATCTAGTGGGGCAGCGCTGGGACACGTGGCGAGGTAGCCTCTACGCGGTCGTCAGAGCGTTTACTCCTCTGGCGTGCTGTTAGAGCTCTGTGTTGTTAGAGCTTAGACAAAGGGCTGCGCAATCCACGATGTGGTGCCCCTCTGCCCTGCAACTCACCCTGATGCCGCGTTCGCAAACCACCATGCAGTCTGCCCACTGACGCCGCCATGCCACATGGCACGTTGCACATGCCAGTTGCAGCCATGTGGCCACTCGTCGCGTGTCCTTGGTGTGTGTCTACCACTGTGGTGCTGTGCTCCCCCCAAAACTACCGTTTGCTACAGGTGAGGTTGTTACAGCGCTACCGCTGTCGCTGCCACGTGATCGTTTGCAGCCGCACACCCCCTAAACATTTACTACCCTTTGCTGAGGGTGAGGTTGTTGCATGCTGCCGCTGCCACGTGGCCATTTGCCTCGCGAACTGTGCGTCTGTCCCCCCGTGGCGCTCATGCGAGTTGTCTGTCCCTCTATCCCCCCACGCGCTCATCCCACGTGCTGCAATTCGCCTGCCATGTGGCCGATCTCTCCGCTTTGTTACATGTGTGCCCTTCGGCCAGCCAACGGGACTTGTGCGCGCCATGTTTGCCCTTTGCCAGTCTGCTGGCGGCTACCATGTCTGCCTCTGCCACGTAGGAAAACTGGATGCAGATGCCTTGGCCTAGGATCACGATTTGCCGCGCATAGCATCTGGATGTGTGCCACATCAGATTCTGATTGTCTCCATGTCTGGACCTTGTGCCAGCTAAGCTGCTCTACCGCGCTCTTCCCCCAACTGCACCCACGTTTCCTCCAACGGTTTACCTTCAGAGTCTGCCATAGTTAGGCGCATTTACTTCTACCCCTCTGCCTCATAGCTTTTGCGCCCCCGCTACAGTGTGCCATGTGGCACCTTTTTCAGTCTCTCACCGTGACAGTCTGCCCCGCCTCGAACTCCTGCCTTGTGGCATATTTTGAGTTCTCTCCTCGCCCCGAACCTCCTTCTCTTCCCCGAGCCTCTCTCCTTGACCCCCTCCCCACTATTCGTTTTGGGTAGTGGGGAGGCATGTGTGCGTAGCAGGGGAGGGGGAATGGCACCCCCTGTACTCGGTGCTCCTTTCCTCAGAATTCCAACACATCTCCTGAAGGCCGATCGATTGTAAGGGTGACATCGATAGGCAGGTCCACCGATTGAATTTTCTCAAATAGAAGATGGCAATATCTGACGGCTGGAGCCGATCGCGGACGTTGGCAGAGAGGTGGGGATGGGGGGGGTTTGCCAAAGTGCAAGGTTGAGAATTCGAAATCTCGTCACTAATCAAGACTTTTCAATGAAAGTAAACGGAGACTTTTCAATGCATATTGAAATCCTTTGCACATAATCTGCTGCGAAGATAGAGAACACAACACTGGCTCTTTAGAATCAGGGGTAATTTCCCCTGTATACGTTACGCGTAGAAGGTTCTTCTTCAGTCAATTGCGTAAATTAACCAACAAGCTGCGTGGAAACTTTCACGGCTTGAGCAACAACCTGCAGTCACGGTCGACACATTCACCCGCGTCTTTCTCTTTATAAAAGCAAGAAGAGGTTTTGGCCTCCTTACCCGAACTACATTAAGGCTTCCGCTAGCATACATCGCTCCAGCCTCCTAGTACGCTTCTCATTCTCTGCAACTCGCTGCTTCCTATATTTGCACTTATGGCCAACTCCAGCATCGCCTTCTTCCTCGGGCTCACCCTCGCCCTTTCAGCCCTCCTCAGCCCGCCTCATCAGCTGCTGGCCGCTGCCAAGACCGCCCACAAACCCCACTCCCTCGACTTCTACATGTACATAGCCGTGCAGAATAACACTTATCTCGACAACCCCGCCCCCTTCACTGCCATCCAGTCCGCCCAACCCGTCCAGGCCCAGAATTATTCCTTCGGGATCATTCATACCTTCGATAACCCCCTCACCTCCGCTGCTTCTCTCAACTCCACGCAATTGGGCCGCGTCCAGGGATTGTATGGGGACGCTGGCAAGGAGATCCTAACCCTTTTCCTCGTACAGACGTTCACCTTCGCCACCCCGCACTACAATGGCTCCCTTAGTCTAGTGGGCGTAGATGTTGCCACGGATGCTGTCAAGTATGCTCCCATCGTGGGTGGCACCGGGGACTTCGCCTACGCCCGTGGAGTGGCGAAACAAATACTCGTCTCTACTGCGACAATCGACAGCCAAACTGTCTCTTGGTTCCATTTCTTTATTGAATTGAAATACTAGGCAATTGTCGTCTGCGGCCACCTATCATTCTTGGCATGGCGTCTGCAAACGCGATCCCGCCGAGGGTATTAGATATTCTTTGATCAACGAGTTGATCCAGCCAACACTTGCAAGTAACGATTTTTTTTGTGGAATTTTGGAAAAATTAAAGATTATATTAAACAAATACCAAGAAATGTGATTACTGACCGAACGTGTCGAATCGGTTCGATCTCTTGATACAACGAATTCACCATACTACGTTTTTGCTTATCAATCGCAGCTCTCAAATCTCCCTTGAATCCCTTGAATCCCTTATATTTCAAAAGCTGCAACGCACGCAGGGAGGTCGCCTCTTTCAAGATATAAAATCAAGTGGAAAAGCAGAACCTACTGCCGTGCAGGTGTTCTTCATATTTTATTTACGCTCACACCAATATAGTCCAAGCCAATATTGTGAGTTCGGAAAAAGCCCTTCGATTTATGTGAGATTTAAAAAACAGAAGACCAAATCGAACAGATTTAATTATGCTGGCATCTAAGTTCAAGGAAACACCAAGCAAGCATTCTCCTCTGTTCAAAACGTCCAATTTGAAGTTAAAAACTTCATTTTCCAACATGTGACTTAGGGTCATCATCATCAGTTGACCCCGCCAAAACAAAGGGTAGTATTCGAAGAGGTTGTGCACATAAGCTAGCCGTCCTCTTCCCTTCCTACTTGTTCTACCTTCTTAGGTCTTACCTTCACGACACAATAACGTCGAATTTTAGGAAGTGTGTAGTAGTACCAATCAACTATCTCAGGGAACGAAAGTAATGGTAGAAGATGTGTGAGAGTCCAAGAGACAAAGATAAAAAAGTGATGGCCGCCTGATGATAATTCTAGGGCACTTTGGTTTGTCTGTAGAGGGTGGTACGGGCCCCACCACGCCGGAGATGAAATTTCAGTGCCGGAGGTGCATGAAACGCAGATGTTTCACATATGTGCAATGATTTTCAGTATATGTGCACAAGCTTGCACGTAGTCCAATGGTAGGAACGTCACATAAAAAACCAGAAGTGAACTGAAGCCCATTGATGTAATGCTCTCTAGAATATTTAGATTGAAAAAAGGAGTGCCCTATCACACCACCCAAAACCTAGCATTTTAGTGCACATTAAACCCAAGGACCTTGGCAACTCTAGTATGTCTAATGTTATGCCACTCTCTATCAAGTGGTTCTAGAAGAGAGGAGAAGTCACCCGAAACCCAACATTTTAGTGACGGATTCAACCCAAGGACCTTGGCAACTCTACTATGTCTAATGTTACTATGATCACAAGTCCGAAACAAATGTTGCGATGTTTCAAGCCAAGTGTGACATCCGCAACAAAGACCATCTAGTAGCCTCCTGTGCCTAGGTCTTTCACCAGTCATAGAGCTCCAACCAAAACTTAACTAGTCTATCATCGAGAGGAGCAAGAATAGATTCAGAAGCAATGCAATTTGGTGACCTAGCACCTGATATCCCTTATTCTGCAATGAGTGTTGATGCAAGGAGTAATTTCTATATAGAATTTCTAGCTAGAAATCTTGTGAAGGCTTGAGCTAAAAACAACCCAGTCTTTCTATCTATTATGATCAAGAGAGATGCATGGCCAATCAATAGCCAAAAGCGTCTTTGCATGGCATTCCACTATTTCTTCAGGCCCAAGGGAAGACCTATAAGAAAGACCCATTAAGTTTTCCCAAGCTCTAAGGTAGAGAAGACCTAGGATCCACCATTTCATGTGCCTAATCTCAACCATATTCTGGGATATACATTGTGTCTAGATAATATTCTCAAACTTTTAGTGAATTACGAGCCAGCCTGCACTGGCCATCTTATTTAAGTATAGTTCCTAAAGGAACTCCCAATGCATGATTATAGTGTGTGGTAGACCAACCAACTTGACTTTGGTATTAGTCTTAGAGAGAAGAAGATTATCACAATCAATTATTCAAATACTTCTCAGCTCTACAACAAGAGAGCTTTAAGAATATGTAGTCATGGATGATGACATTCCTAGGAATGACTAAGCATATCAAATCTTCAAGCTATAAGATGATTTGAAAGATCTAGAACTCTTACCCACCTCTATCTTTAGGAAGTAAGACAATTCTCCAACTTATGGTGGCATTGCACTTCCCATAAGGATAACCAAACCAAAAAGACCAAATGAAAGCTAGATTCAAATTTCTTTGAATGAGTTTTCTTACATGTGAGCCAAGGTAAATAAAATAGAATTAATGTAAGGACAATGAATATGCTTCCACCCAATAGTTTTCATCACATTTTCTCCAAGATCCATGTGAAAGGATGCATAGGAGTGACCTATTAGATATCCTAGGTATCTGCTAACCTTGCCAACATCTTTTGCATCTACAGCTCCAAGGAGAGTGTTTCATGTTAGAGCTATATATAACTCGCTCTAACTTGAACTAGGTCTCAGCTATATATGTGTAACTTGTGATCAATATGAAGGCATGATTACAAAGGTTTGAGGAGGTTGGACTAGATTGAATTTGGAGACGACAAGGTCTCCTATTCAGATAAAGAGCTCAAACATCGAACTTGAAGATCTCAAGCCTTGATTATACATCATCACTATGTCAAACAAGTTTACATTTCTAGGCAAACACAACAACACAAAGCAACTATAGACGTGCTTGGTAGACGTGCAAAATAGCGAGCGTAAAATCGCACATCTAACAATTCGTCTGTTGGTGCATGTATTAACACATCTATTTGCATCTCTACACTGAGAAAATATGGGCTCGTCTAACATTGTGTTTATCAGTGCGTCTATTTGCGCGTGTATTAGCGCATCTATTAGCGCATTTACACTAAGAATTAGATGTGTATTGAGACACGTATTTAGATGCAAAACAGAGAATGTAGAAAGTGAGATTTTGGTGTACATCATTGCTTTCCAAACATTGCCCATGATTACCAAACCACATAATTTTAACAAAAACATCAATGCTTTTTTGCAAGCCCACATATACAAGAATTGAGGTGAGGAGAATGAGACAATATGTAAAATAGTTTTTCCAATATCAATGATGGGCTACGGTTCAATCTCATCCTCAATGAGATCAACCCTTGCCAAACTATCTACTTAAAAATCCAAACAAGTGTTTAGATCTACAAATACATTCAATCCACTACTACTTGTGCTACTCATGTGCTCATCGAAATCACCATCACCAATGGTAGGCTCGCCCTCTCGGGTAATGGCCTCAATATCTGTATCTCCTATCTCATGATCATCCTCCTCTCTCGTATCATGGTCATCATCACGTCCATGGCCATGATCATCCTCCATACGCTCCATATTAGTAAATGTACTATACATCACTTTGGAACATGGCATAATAGGTATGACATGCCACCATCTATTATTATCTACCATTGGTTGATAGACAACCTAATTCAAACACAAATACAATTATGTTATTTTCCTTGCATCAAATATTTAAAAGCGAGTATTTTTATATGTGTGCATAGTACCTGTTCACGTTGTTGCAGTAGTACTAGTGTGTCCTTCCTACTTTGCCAAAACTTTGTGGAGTCAATAGTTACAAAGCCACTTGCATGGCGTTTGATTGTTGCATTAGGGCCTCTTTCCACCACGTCCTTAAACCACTTTACATCCAAAACATACACAAAGAAGCGTCGGAAGTCAAGCTTAATAATATCTTGGATTATGCCACAATAATCATCCATGGCTCCATTGGCTCCCTCAAAGCTAGCAATGACACCACAATCTTGTGTGTTTCTCTTATCATCAATCCGTTGTGTTCGAAAATGCTTGCCCTCATACCATATAGCATTGAACACAATGCACTATACCAAGAAAAAATCAATTAAATAAGCAATCTAAATTATTGAAAGCTCCTAACTTATGCATAACATTCTATATACCGACCTTGCTCATGCATCCCCTAGCATACCTCCATTCTTCCATTGTGATATGCATCCTCTCGTCTTTCTCTGCTTTCTCCATTTCATCAAGGAGCCAATCCACATGAATATCCTTTGGAAGTGCTCTTAGATACTGAGGGTATGGCACACGAGATCCGTGGTGTGTACGAAAGAGGGCCCTTTCTTCTTGTTTTCTTGCCTTTGCATCCTCGTATCTTGTCACCCATCTTTTCATCACATCACTATTAAGCATGCAATAGAGGTTGATATGCAACTCCGTGTCTATTACTTTGTTGTGTCCTTTCCCTTGAGGCACAATAGAGGTCATCCTTAGGTCTTCATCATCTCTCCATAGTCGTGGGAGAGAGCTATCCACATCAACAAGAAACTCAAAAATATATACAAGTGATTCTTGTACCAACCAACCCTCGGCCATGCTACCTTCGGGTCTTGCATTTTGTCTCACGAAGCCCTTCAAGGTCTTCATGAAGCGCTCGAGGAAGAACAACCATCGTGCATGTATAGTACCGCATATAGCAATCTCATCCACCAAATGCACTATAAGATGTAGTTGGCTTGTCAGAATAGAACGTGGAAATGTCTCCTCCACTAAACAAACCACCTCCACTGACATAACTCGAGCATTCTCAAGTGTGGTGGGATCTATTTCCTTTGAGCTCACATACCTAGAAATGAAAAAGTACACCATATTAGCAATATGAACACCTTGCATGGAGCATTGATACACATCATATTTTGTATCATGTAAAGTACCTCACAAGCTCGCCCATCTTGTAAATACAATCTTTCACATCCTTCGATGCACTACGTGAAATGCTAGTAGGTAGTATGAACTGAACCCACGAGGAGGTGGTTGATTAGTTGCTTATAATTATTCACTCAGAAATTTGAAAGGAAAAAGATATTATGCACATAAAATACTTACTTGGAGCATCTTGTGCCAATCATGAGATTTCAAGGCATATAATTGCTCTACACCTCTTTTCTTGCTCTTTGTAAAGGCTCCCTTCAAAACCTCATGCATCCAGTGGGAGTACGAATTGTAGTAATAGCACGCTTCACCGTAGCCATCTCTAGCTTTGATAACATCCACGGTGCACGAGATAAAAAAACATGCCCATTTGGTCTCTCTTTGGCCAAGCTTCACGCATCCTCCCTGTGGTAGGTAGATCCTCCCTTATGCCTATGGAATCTCATGTCCCATTCAAATGCTCCCAAATGGTAGATGCCACACTCTTGAAGATATGCATGGGATCAAGCAGGTGATTGATCTTGAGGTGGGACCAATATGGCAGATGATAAAAGATGGAGTATCTAAACAAAAGTTGGTGTTAGTGGGCAATCTTTATTTCCAGCCAATATAGCACACAATAGTTACAAACCCTTACCGGCTCATGCCAAGTGGTGGAGGAGTCATGGAACCATCCCAAATTCTCATCCAATCTCCCGCAGTGAGTGATTGTGGGAGGACTTCATTCCAAGGGGAAATATATCTAGGATGATCAGGTGGGAGAAATCGATGGTGATTATCATAGATGACCTTATTCAATGCATCTGCCTGTGAGGCAACTAGCGAAGGACCACAAACAACACATGCATGGTAACCCGATGTAGTGAGACCTGAACAATAGATGCAATTAAGAGTTGAAGGTGGGTTTAGGGTGCCACATCCTTTGCCTATTAATAATTAGAAGTGCAATGCTTACCTGAACACTTGCCATAGCCTGGGAAGTCATGCATCATCCACATCAAGACTGCTTTGCAGTTGAAGTCTTGTGACGAGGGAGGCCTGCTCACATCATGCACCTTGATACCTCTCCAAAGTATCTCTAGCTCGTCAATCAAAGGCTCCAAATAAACATAAGGGTTTTTGACTTTATGTTTCCCTGGAATTAGAAGGGACAGCATAACATGTCCTTTCTTAATAGTCATAGAGGGTGGAAGATTATAATTCACCAATATCACTGGCCATACACTGTAAGAGGTGCTTTTGAGACCAAATGGGTTCACACCATCCATACCCAATCCAAGTCTCAAGCTCCTAGGTTCTTCCTTGAAGCTTGGCCATGTGTCTTCAATATGCTTCCACGCAGGAGAGTCTACGGGATTTCTCCACTTGCCATCGGTTGATCGATGGGAGGAATGCCATGACATGAGCTCTGCAATGGATTTGCACTTGAACATATGTTGGATGCGAGGGATTATGGGAAAATGTCGCAAAACCTTACGAGGCACGTCCAAAGTTTTGAGATCTGCTCTATATCTTGCCTCTCCACAAGTAGGGCACTCTCTTGCATCCTTATGTAGTCCACGAAACAAAACGCAATCGTTGACACATGCATGGATGCGCTTGTAATCTAATCCTCCAAGAGAGGTCACATGTTGCCTTGCCATATCTCTTGAGGTCGGTAATTTATTCTCCCTTGGAAGCATTTTACACAATAGCCTGCACATGAAGACCATAAATGAGGAAAAGCATTTGAGTAATTGACCCACTAGCATAATTCACCATGTTTGCAAAATAGACTTTAAAGCTTACTTGAGAAATGCATTAAAACTTGCATTGTCCATCCATAGATGGTTTATGCAAAGGGTAACTCAAGGGAGGCACGTAGAATAGGGAATGTGCAACCCTCAAACAGTGGAGTCGATGCTGCAGTAAAAATATCATCCTGCTCCATGCGAGCTCCATGCTATTTCGCGATGGTGGACATGGAGGGATTCATCCTCACTGGAGCTACTTGTTGAAGATGAAGACATCCTACAAACAAACAACCCAAAAAAATTTACTTTTCTTCAAATATTTAATTTTAAACTCTGTGGCGTGTTTAAAGGCGCATCTAAAACCGCGTCTATTTGTTCTGTGGTGCGTATCTCCAAGCGCGTCTAAAACCGCGTCTGTCTATTCTGTGGTGCACATCTACAAGCACATCTAAAACCGCGTCTGCTTTGTGTATTTAGATGCGTGTATAGATGCGCTATTAGACATGCTTATAGACGCGGCTTTTAAATCTGCTTTTAGCGTGCTCACTTTGCTTTTCTTCACATTACTTATACTTCGCGCGGCTTGCCTTCTTTGCTATTAGTAGATCCATAGCTTCGACGCTTAAGAGGAAGGCACCCACACTTACTTCCAAGCTTAAAGGAGAAGAGGGTGAACAAGGAAGAGAAGCAACTTTGAAAAAGGAGAAGAATCTTCCATACCTCTATCCAAGGTAAGTCTTTTTGTAGTTGATCTTTTTTGGAAGTTTGCTCTCTTTGGATTTGTACTTTCTCGTATCCAAGAAACGCATCATTTTGGTATCAGTGTTACGTTTTTGTGTTGGGTGCATGTCCTTTTCTACTTTTTAGAAAAGTCTGTCTGTCAGAGCGTGTCTATAGGCGCGTCTCAGAGCGCATCTAAAACTGTATCTATAGGCACGTCTAGATGCGTGTCTAGCCTGTGTGCAGACACAGACAGTCGCATCTATAGATGCACTGTTATACGCAAAAATAGACGCGCTTCTCAGACGCGTGTATAGATGTGCTCCGATAGTAATCTTTTCTTCCCTTCCCCTTTCTTCTCAGCTCATCAATAATTGTCTTTTTTTCTTTCTTCCAGTTCATCATGTGGCCAGGAAGCTCTTCGGGCTCACCTGATCTCTGAGAGTCTATTTTTAGGGACTTCTATAACCTTTTAGGGCACCCTCCTAGTCCTGCGGAGTTATATGGGTATATGACGGGTACTCTAAACACCCCCCCGGAGTCGGCACTATAGACTCCAAACCACCCCACACCAGTTGAGATTACCCTAGTGGAGTCAACACAACCCAGCTGGCTACACAGTGCGGGCCCATCTCCCATGCCATCTTATGCCCCTTCCCCCATGCCGTCTTATGCCCCTTCCGCCATGCCATCTTATGCCCCTTCCCCCATGCCGTCAGGAGGTCCTTCTGTCTCGTAGAGCCATCGGCATACTCCTGTGTAGTCGAGACTCGGTTCTCCAGCTATGAGTGGTCCACGTAGTCCTGTGCAGTCTCCAACTACGAGGGGCCAGCGTACTAGCTCGACATGACATGGTAGTAGGCGTAGTAGTAGGGAGAGCGGTGGGGGATGCATGGCACAGTGCTTTGGGAGGGGTGGTGGTGGGGACGATGATGATTTAGATGATTTAGGCATGCCTCTGGGTGATGGTACGATATTCTATGACATCACTCAGATAGGAGGCATCTTGATGGATGCACGGGGAAAGGACATCATGGCCTTCATGCGCTCTGTAATTGCTAACAATTACAGAGATTACTTTATCCACTACAAAGACCAGCCAAAGAGGTTGGCTGATGAGACCCTCGCTGCTATTCGCTCTAGGTATCCTAACCCCCCCAATCGTCAGTTCACAGATAAATGGGCCAAGTCAAAGATTGTTATGATACTTGGCAATAAGAGATCTTCGCTTAAGAGGCAGGCACTAGCAAAGCTTGCTAGGCTCGAGGGAGGTCAACCACCAAGGGGCCCGCCCCACACCACTCACAAGCGTGAGTGGAAGAAAGCAATGAAGTCAGCGAGGGAGGACCCCAGTCTGCAGCACATGGAGGCACGAAGGATCCAAATGGAGCAATATGGAAGCGTGCATTTTGGAGCAGGGGGGGTTGATTCATGGGAGGCCCAATTTGTAAGTATCGATCTCAAATTATATTGCTTATGTAGTTTATTAGGAGGTTGTTTCTTTGTACTAACCCCTCCGCAAATTGTGTCGTCTTGCAGCTTGATATCGTGGGCAGATACCCTACTCTTGTCGAGACAGCCTACCACCGCCACCATCGCAGAGGAGATACATGGAGGCATTTATATCATGACGGGTTGATTACTGAGGAGTAGTATATCCAGGCTACTGGAGCGGCCCTCGAGGTATTTGAAAGTAATTAAATAATGTCAATATTATAAGTAAAGATTTGATTTTTCATACATTGATATATGTTGTCCCTCGTTTACAGGTCCCTGCACAAGAAGATGAGAAAGAAGACAAGGAAGGAGGCGGAGAAGGGAGCGCAGAAGGGAGCATGGAAGGGAGCGAGGATTAGTCGTAGAAGTAGTGCTAGCTACTCTTTTGTGTACTTAAAGCCACTAGCTTCGTGCCTCTTGTATATACACTCCTCTTATTTTTTGTACTTGAAGCCACACGATGTGGCTTAGCTTCGTGCTATATGTACATACAAGCACTTTTTGAGCTTTCAATTTTATTGCGTTTTGGAGTTGTAATGTTTTATTTGGAATTGTAATTAAAATGCGGTTGGCTATAAGAATTGAATTACACAATGTGGAAATGGGATTCTTGTAACTATATAGCATACACAACATACACAGCATTCTGTAAATTTAAAAAAAAATATTATATAGCGCGTCTATCAGTGCATCTATAAACGCATCTATATATGCATCTATCTCTTCGAGAAGCGTTTATTTGCATGTCTATAAACGAGTCTATAAGACCGTTTATAAACACATCTATACACGCGTTTAACGATGCGTCTGTCTATTTTTTATATTTTTTAGCAGAGCGTCTATTTACGCGTCTAGATGCGTGTCTATACGCACGTCTATCTGCTATATAGACGTGCTATTAGATGCGGGTCTCTAGACGCAGAAATAGATGCGTAAATAGACACGCCCGTAAGTTTTTTTTTAAGTTCAGTAAATGCGTTTGTGTGCATGTTTGTGGGTGCTTTGTCTTGTTGTGAAAGTTTCCATTTTTCACACCTACTTTGTACTATATCATGCACCAAACATAATTTCCACACATGTACATATTTTGCACTGTATCATGCACCAAACATAATTTCCACACATGTACATACTTTGCACTGTATCATGCACCAAACATAGCGCCTATACTTTGCACTGTACTAGGACAAGTGCTTGTCTTATGCCTTTGTACTATCCACATGCACTTTGCACTGTATCATCCAACATTACATTGTATCATTCAAAGTGGCCTATGGCCATGCTTTGTATACTTTGCACTGTACTAGGATAAGTGCTTGTCTTATGCCTTTGTACTATCCACATGCACTTTGCACTATATCATCCAACATTACACGATATCATTCAAACTGTCCTATGGCCATCCTTTGTATATATATTTTCACATAGATACATATATACTGGCTCGGGTTTTTTCCTTCTACTCCCTAAGGGTTTTTTTTCATATGTAGTTAGAGGGCCTAGTTTGAGTCGGGGTATTAGAGCTATATATAGCTCGCCCTAACTTATCCTAGTCTTCAGCTATTTATATGTCTATGATCTATGAATAGAATCACTTCCTTGGAAGCAACTCTTGTGTCCTTCTCTCCCATCTTTCTCTTCCTATCAACAAGCTTCCCGTTCTTGGTACATGAAAATTGATCACTTTCTTACATCTCCAGGTCAACTCTTGTTTCTCTGACCCCAACTTATATGTCAAATATAAGTTGATCATAGAGTTAAAGTGATGCATTTGTACAATTATATACAAGTATGTAATGCTGATCATAAATTGCCAGCAATGCAGATATGCATCTATATACAAATGTTGAAAGTCAACCATAGGTATGCTAATCTTGGAAGAGAGGGGTTGCAAGAAGTGGGACAACTTCTCTTGATGTCTGACATAATGATAATGAATATCAATATGCTTGGATTTTTTATGCTGAACATAGTCTTTAGCCAGACTAATGGCACTTTGATTATTATCACATTTGAGAGGAGTACCAAATGAGGGAGGATGTTCAATATTTATAAGTAGCTAGCATAGCCAAACCAATTCTCGAGCTACTATAGAGGCCGCTACATACTTAGATTTTGTAGTAGAAACGGCAACACAACACTACTTCTTACTTGCCCAAGAGACTAAGCAACCATTGATAAAGAAACAATTACCACTTGTAGACCGCATAGAGAAGTGAGAGCTTGCTCAGTCTGCATCTACATATCTCGAAAGATCAAGATATGTTACAAAAGATGATTTTGGATGATGTTGATAAACTAATCCAAAGTGTGCAGCCTTTCAAATAGTTTAGAACACGTTTTGCTATGCAGATTAATGTTGCATTGAGGGAGCAACCAGATATTGACCTAGAAAATTGGGAGTAAAAAGAATATCTACTCGAGTGTTCAACCCGACAAACTATAGGCAACCAACAAGATTGCCATAGGTTGATGTCACTACAAGGCATAGGCCCTTTTCTGATGAAAATACCGATGTTTTTTACATTAAATTATTATTTTTTGACGAGTGCAAAGGTCGTTATTTACATTGCTATAAGCATCGAAAAAGAACGATCGCTATATAAGCGTCGCTATATAGCGATGCTATCAAACGTCAATATATAGCAACACTGGTAAACGTCACTATATAGCAATGATTAATAGAACTCTAAAAAAAAACATTAGTGGGGCTAAACAGGGCCACATCAAGCCCTATTTTGCCCCACTAATGTTTTTTTTAGTAATTACAAAAAAAACCCAAAAAAAAAATTCCCTTGTGGAAAGGGTGATACAGAATCGCTCAAATGAACCGATCGAGTGACAGAAGCATATACATGTCGAAGATATACAACATTTTTTGTTACAAAATTACCCTTTTAAAAAGGGTGATACAAAATCGCTAAAATGAGCCGATATACAAAATGATATACATGGTGAAGTATATGAAAACTACTACCACTACTACTACTGCTCATTCGAATCGTCATCGTTGTCCTTGTCCTCATCCTATTGGCCTGATCCTTGGCCCTTGTGAGCTGCGCCTAATCCTTGGCCCTCATCACCGATCACCTCCACTAATGGGACGCTTGAGCTTTGATTCTAAGAGTGAAACCATATTAATTGGAAATTACATTGGAACTTAAAGAATAAAAAAGTTGAAAAAGTGAGATTACAAGTAGGAGTAGACTTATACCGTGCGAGCAGCCACCAGATGCGCAAAATAGCATACGCGTCTATAGGCATTGCTTGAATAGAGAAATTACGGGCGCATCTAATCGCACGTCTAACAACTCGTCTATTTGCGCATGTATTAACACGTCTATTTGCGCGTCTACACTGAGAAAATATAGGCCTGTCTAACATTGCGTTTATCAGCGCGTCTATTTGCACGTGTATTAGCGCATTTACACTGAGAATTAGACGCATATTTAGATGCAAAACAAAGAATACAGAAAGTGAGATTTTGGTGTACATCATTGCTTTCCAAACATTGCCCATGATTAGCAAAGCACATAATTTTAACAAAAACATCAATGCTTTTTTGCAAGTCCACATATACAAGAATTAAGTAAGGTGAGGAGAATGAGACAATATGTAAAATAGTTTTGCCAATATCAATGATGGGCTACGGTTCAATCTCATCTTCAATGAGATCAACCCTTGCCAAACTATCTACTTCAAAATCCAAACAAGTGTTTAGATCTACAAATACATTCAACCCACTACTACTTGTGCTACTCATGTGCTCATCGAAATCAGCATCACCAATGGTAGGCTTGTCCTCACAGGTAATGGCCTCAATATCTGTATCTCCTATCTCATGATCATCCTCCTCTCTCGTATCACGGTCATCATCACGTCCATGGCTATGATCATCCTCCATATGCTCCATATTAGTAAATGTACTATACATCACTTTGGAACGTGGCATAATAGGTATGACATGCCACCATCTATTATTATCTACCATTGGTTGCTAGACAACTTCATTCAAACACAAATACAATCATGTTATTTTCCTTGCTTCAAATATTTAAAAGCGAGTATTTTTATATGTGTGCACAATACCTGTTCACATTACCTGTTCACATTGTTGCGGTAGTACTAGTGTGTCCTTCCTACTTTGCCAAAACTTTGTGGAGTCAATGGTTACAAAGCCACTTGCATGGCGTTTGATTGTTGCATTAGGACCTCTTTCCACCACGTCCTTAAACCACTTTACATCCAAAACATACACAAAGAAGCGTCGAAAGTCAAGCTTAATAATATCTTGGATTATGCCACAATAATCATCCATGGCTCCATTGGCTCCCTCAAAGCTAGCAATGACGCTGCAATCTTGTGTGTTTCTCTTATCATCAATCCGTTGTGTTCGAAAATACTTGCCCTCACACCATATAGCATTGAACATAGTGCACTACACCAAGAAAAAATCAATTAAATAAGCAATCTAAATTATTAAAAGCTCCCAACTTATGCATAACATTCTATATACTGACCTTGCTCATGCACCCCCTAGCATACTCCCATTCTTCCATTGTGATATGCATCCCCTCGTCTTTCTCTACTTTCTCCATTTCATCAAGTAGCCAATCCACATGAATATCCTTTGGAAGTGCTCTTAGATATTGAGGGTATGGCACACGAGATCCGTGGTGTGTATGAAAGAGGCTCGGGGGGGTTACTCAGATTCATATGTAACCCTATCACGTGAGTTCAACAGAAGGATATTTTCGATTTCTAAAATTTACAGAAATAAATATACATGAGGGACTATTTAAAATAGTTTTGGAAAATTTTTACAGATTTGTATAGAAAAGGGATACATTTTATTAATGAAAAAATTTACAGATAAGGGATTTTAAATATAGGCCTTGCACGCACGTGATATAGAGGGTTTATACATAGTGACCCCCCTGAGGAAAGAGGGCCCTTTCTTCTTGTCTTCTTGCATTTGCATCCTCATATCTTGTCACCCATCTTTTCATCACATCACTATTAAGCACACAATAGAGGTTGATACTATTCTGCAACTCCGTGTCTATTACTTTGTTGCATCCTTTCCCTTGAGGCACAATAGAGGTCATCCTTAGGTCTTCATCATCTCTCCATAGTTGTGGGAGAGAGCTATCCACATCAACAAGAAACTTAGAAATATATACAAGTGACTCTTGTACCAACAAACCCTCGGCCATGCTACCTTTGGGTCTTGCATTTTGTCTCACGAAGCCCTTCAAGGTCTTCATGAAGCGCTCGAGGAAGAACAACCATCGTGCATGTATAGTACCGCATATAGCAATCTCATCTACCAAATGCACTATAAGATGTACTTGGCTTGTGAGAATAGAACGTGGAAATGTCTCCTCCACTAAACAAACCACCTCCACTGACATAACTCGAGCATTCTTAAGCGTGGTGGGATCTATTTCCTTTGAGCTCACATACCTAGAAATGAAAAAGTACACCATATTAGCAATATGAACACCTTGCATGGAGCATTGATACGCATCATATTTTGTATCATGTAAAGTACCTCACTGGCTCGCCCATCTTGTAAATACAATCTTTCACGTCCTTCGATGCACTACGTGAAATGCTAGTAGGTAGTATGAATTGAACCCACGAGGAGGTGGTTGATTAGTTGCTTATAATTATTCACTCACAAATTTGAAAGGAAAAAGATATTATGCACATAAAATACTTACTTGGAGTATCTTGTGCCAATCATGAGATATCAAGCCATATAATTGCTCTACACCTCTTTTCTTGCTCTTTGTAAGGCTCCCTTCAAACACCTCATGCATCCAGTGGGAGTACGAATTGTAGTAATAGTGCGCTTCACCGTTGCCATCTCTAGCTTTGATAACCTCCACGGTGCATGAGGTAATAAAACACGCCCATTTGGTCTCTCTTGTGGCCAAGCTTCATGCATCCTCCCTGTGGTACGTAGATCCTCCCTTATGCCTACGGAATCTCGTGTCCCATACAAATGCTTCCAAATGGTAGATGCCACATTCTTGAAGATATGCATGGGATCAAACAGGTGACTGATCTTGAGGTGGGACCAATATGGTAAACGATAAAAGATGGAGTATCTAAACAAAATAAAGTGTTAGTGAGCAATCTTCGTTTTCCAGCTAATATAGCACACAATAGTTACAGACCCTTACCGGCTCATGCCAAGTAGTGGAGGAGTCGTGGAACCGTCCCAAATTCTCATCCAATCTCCTGTGGTGAGTGATTGTGGGAGGACTTCATTCTAAGGAGCAACATATCTAGGATGATCAGGTGGGAGAAATCGATGGTGATTCTCATAGATGACCTTATTCAATGCGTCTGCCCGTGAGGCAACTAGCGAAGGACCACAAACAGGACATGCATGGTAACCCAATATAGTGAGACCTAAACAATAGATGCAATTAAGAGTTGAAGGTGGGTTTAGGGTGCCACATCCTTTGCCTATTCATAATTGGAAGTGCAATGCTTACTTGAACACTCGCCATAGCCTGGGAAGTCATGCATCGTCCACATCAAGACTGCTTTACAGTTGAAGTCTCATGACAAGGGAGGCCTGCTCACATCATGCACCTCGATACCTCTCCAAAGTATCTCTAGCTCGTCAATCAGGATTTTTGACTTTATGTTTCCCTGGAATTAGAAGGGACAGCATAACATGTCCTTTCTTAATAGCCATAGAGGGTGGAAGATTATAATTCACCAATATCACTGGCCATACACTATAAGAGGTGCTTTTGAGACCAAATGGGTTCACACCGTCCATACCCCAATCCAAGTCTCAAGCTCCTAGGTTCTTCCTCGCTTGGCGATGTGTCTTCAATATGCTTCCATGCAGGAGAGTCTGCAGGAGTTCTCCACTTGCCATCGGTTGATCGATGGGAGGAATGCCATGACATGAGCTCTGCAATGGATTTGCACTTGAACATATGTTGGATGCGAGGGATTATGGGAAAATGTCGCAAAACCTTGCGAGGCATGTCCAAAGTTTTGAGATCTGCTCTATATCTTGCCTCTCCACAAGTAGGGCACTCTCTTGCATCCTTATGTAGTCCACGAAACAAAACGCACATGCATGGATGCGCTTGTAATGTAATCCTCCAAGAGAGGTCAAATCTTACCTTGCCATATCTCTTGAGGTCGGTAATCTATTCTCCCTTGGAAGCATTTTACACAATAGCCTGCACGTGAAGACCATAAATGAGGAAAAGCATTCGAGTAATTGACCCACTAGCATAATTCACCATGTTTGCAAAATAGACTTTAAAGCTTACTTGAGTAATGCATTCAAACTTACATTGCTCCATCCATAGATGGTTTGCAAGTTTAGTAACTCAAGGGAGGCACGTAGAACAGAGAATGTGCACCCCTCAAACAGTGGAGTCGATGCTGTAGTAAAAAGATCATCCTGCTCCATGCTATCATCCCTCCCTTGATGGACATATAAGTCCCGCACCATATCATCAAACACCTCCTCCTCCACAGCTTCATGAGGTAATGGTGGAGGGCTACTATCACCATCACTCCATGCATCCGTAACGGTCCCTCTTGAAGATCCCACCTCATATCACTGACGCTTCGCCTCCGCGTAGCGAGCATAGGGCAACATATGCGGGTGTGGCACTGCATCCTGTATCAAATTAAAACGGGATCATAACTCAAACATATGAACACCCTTAGGTATCTCAATCAACCTTAACTCTTTAACACTTACCATGTTTACGGTTGCATCCCATTCTCCATACTTTGAGATGTGATTGAGTGTAATTCTGCATGCACGATACATGTTTCCTCGACATCGATCACACATACATTTGATTTTTTGCTCTGACCACATTTCGTGATGGTGGATATGGAGGGATTCATCCTCACTGGAGCTACTTGTTAAAGATGAAGACATCCTACAAACAAAAAACCCAAAAATTTTAGATTTTCTTCAAATATTTAATTTTAAACTCTGTGGCACGTCTAAAACCACGTCTGTCTGTTCTGTGGTGCGCGTCTACAAGCACATCTAAAACTGCATCTGTCTATTCTGTGGTGCGCATCTACAAGCGCGTCTAAAACTGTGTCTATTCTGTGTATTTAGATGCGTGTATAGGCACGCTATTAGACGCACCTATAGACGCGGCTTTTAAATCTGCTTTTAGCGCGCTCGCTTTGCTTTTCTTCACATTACTTATACTTCGCGCGGCTTGCTTGCTTTGCTATTAGCAGATCCATAGTTTCGACGCTTAAGAGGAAGGCACCCACACTTACTTCCAAGCTTACACTTAAGAGGAATGCACCCACACTTACTTCCAAGCTTAAAGGAGAAGAGGGTGAACAAGGAAGAGAAGCAACTTTGAAAAAGGAGAAGAACCTTTCATACCTCTATCCAAGGTAAGACTTTTTGCAGTTGATCTTTTTTGGAAGTTTGCTCTCTTTGGATTTGTACTTTCCCGGATGCACGGGGGAAGGACATCATGGCCTTCATGCGCTCTGTAATTGCTAACAATTACAAAGATTGTTTTATCCACTACAAAGACTAGCCAAAGAGGTTGGCTGATGAGACCCTTGCTGCTGTTCGCTCTAGGTATCCTAACCCCCCCAATCGTCAGTTCATAGATAAATGGGCCAAGTCAAAGATTGTTACGATACTTGGCAATAAAAGATCTTCGCTAAAGAGGCAGGCACTAGTGGAGCTTGCCAAGCTCAAGGGAGGTCAACCACCAAGGGGCCCACCCCACACCGCTCACAAGCGTGAGTGGAAGAAAGCAATGAAGTCAGCGAGGGAGGACCCCAGTCTGCAGCACATGGAGGCACGAAGGATCCAGATGGAGCAATATGGAAGCATGCATTTTGGAGCAGGGGGTGTTGATTCATGGGAGGCCCAATTTGTAAGTATCGATCTCAAATTATATTGCTTATGTAGTTTATTAGGAGGTTGTTTCTTTGTACTAACCCCTCTGCAAATTGTGTCGTCTGGCAGCTTGATATCATGGGCAGATACCCTACTCCTATTGAGACAGCCTACCACCGCCACCATCACAGAGGAGATACATGGAGGCACTTCTATCATGATGGGTTGATTACTGAGGAGCAGTATATCCAGGCTACTAGAGCGGCCCCTGAGGTATTTGAAAGTAATTAAATAATGTCAATATTATAAGTAAAGATTTGATTTTTCATACATTGATAAATGTTGTCCCTTGTTTAGAGGTCCCTGCATAAGAAGACGAGGAAGAAGACGAGGAAGGAGGCAGAGAAGGGAGCGTGGGAGCAAGGATTAGTCGTAGAAGTAGTGCTAGCTACTCTTTTTTGTACTTAAAGCCACTGACTTGGCTTCATGTCTCTTGTATATACACTCCTCTTATTTTTTGTACTTGAAGCCACATGGTGTGGCTTAGCTTCGTGTTATATGTACATACAAGCACTTTTTGAGCTTTCAATTTTATTGCGTTTTGGAGTTGTAATGTTTTATTTGGAATTGTAATTAAAATGCGGTTGGCTGTAAGAATTGAATTACACAATGTGGAAATGGGATTCTTGTAACTATATAGCATACACAACATACACACACAACATACACAGCATTCCGTAAATTTAAAAAAATATATTATATAGCGCGTCTATCAGTGCATCTATAAACGCGTCTATATACGCGTCTGTCTGTTTGAGAAGCATTTATTTGCACGTCTATAAACGCATCTATAAGACCGTTTATAAACGCGTCTATACACGCGTTTAACGATGTGTCTGTCTGTTTTTTAAATTTCTTAGCAGAGCGTCTATTTACGTGTCTAGATGCGCATCTATACGCGTGTCTGTCTGCTATAAAGATGCCCGTTAGACGCGGGTCTCTAGACACAAAAATAGACGTGCAAATAGACGCGCTTGTAAGTTTTTTTTTTAGTTCAGTAAACGCGTCTGTGTGCGCATTTGTGGGTGCTTTGTCTTGTTGTGGATGCCACAAGCTCATAGAATAATAATATTTGTAAGACAATATTTCATGTCTTTTATTCAAGAGAATGTATTAAATGTGGAGAGAGAGAGAGAGAGAGAGAGAGAGATTTAATGTGTTTTCAAGTTTGTGACATAACCATAGGCGCTTATAAAGATATGATTTGGATGTGATTGGATGTTTATTTAAATTGGATTCCATTCTACCATATGCTTTTAGTGCATGCTCTCTCTCTCTCTCTCTCTCTCTCTCTCTCTCTCTCTACATTTTTATCCTTAAAAATTATCCTAGAAAATGTTTTTACCCTAAAAAATGTTATCCTAAAGAATATTACTCTCTCTCTCTCTCTCACTCTCTCTCTCTCTCTCTCTCTCTCTCTCTCTCTCTTTCTCTCTCTCTCTCTCTCTCTCTCACTCACTCACTCTCTACATTTTTAACATATTACTATCCTAGAGAGAGAGAGAGTACTATCCTAGAGAGAGAGAGAGAGTGTGTGTGTGTGAGAGAGAGAGAGAGAGTAATATGTTAAAAATATGGCATTTTTAGATAGTTTGATGCTAAGGGAAAGTCCAGGCTCTCATCAAACGTTTCTTACTTAATATAGGGCTTTAATTATATAAAGTACATGCATGCATGCATTTTTAAAAAGTAGTATATGCCACGGAATGGCTACGGTGATCGATGTGTGTGTGAAAGAGACATATATAAGCTAGATGCTTAATTAGGTTGTGTAGCCATATAATTGTGCTTTTGAACCTACAAGATCAACATTGAGGCCTTTGTAGAAAAAGTTTGCCAGACATAACCATAGGCACTTATAAAGATATGATTTGGATGTAATTGGATGTTTATTTAAATTGGATTGAATTCTACCATATTCTTTAATGCAAGGAGAGGTTAGGGGGATGTCCATGTTTAAAAAAAAAAAACATTTATGGCATTTTTAGATAGCTTGATGCTAAGGGAGAGTCAAGGCTCTCATCAAATGTTTCTTACTTAATATAGGGCTTTAATTATATAAAGCACATGCATGCATGCATTTTTAAAAAGTAGTATACGCCATGGAATGGCTAGGGTAATCAATGTGTGTGTGAAAGAGACATATATAAGCCAGATGCACTACAAGGTACAGGCCCTTTTTCGACGGAAATACCGACCTTTTTTACGCTAAAAAGTGTTTTTTTAACGGGCGCAAAAACATCGCTATTAACATCGAAAAAGAAAGGTCTCTATATAAGCGTCGCTATATAGTGACACTAATAAATGTCTCTATATAGCGACACTGGTAAACATTGCTATATAGTGACGATTAACAGAAACTAAAAAGAAACATTAGTGGGGCTAAACAGGGCCACAACAAGCCCTGTTTTGCCACACTAATGATTTTTTTTAAGTAATTCAAAAGAATGTTGTTTGTTTCAAAGTTTCCTTTGTGAAAAGGGTGATACAAAATCGCTCAAACGAGCCGAGCGACAGAAGCATATACATGTCAAAGATATACAACATTGTTTGTTACAAAATTACCCTTTCGAAAGAGAGGAGAAAAGAAGAAAAGAGGGGAAAAAAGAGAAAAAGAGAGAAAGCATATGCTTATGAAAAGAAGAGAAAAAAAATGAAAGAGAGGAAATAAGAGAGGGAAAAAGAAGAGAAAGAAGAGAAAGGAAGAGGGGAAAAGAGAAGGAAAAAAGAGCGGGGAAAAGCATATGAGCATATGAGAATATGCTCATGAATAAGCATAAGCATATGAGCATAAGCATAGGCAAATGCATATGCTTATGAAAAGAATAGAAGAGATGATGAAAGAGAGGAAATAAGAGAGGGGAAAAGAAGAGAAGAGAAAGGAAGATAAGAAAAGAGATGGCAAAAAGAGAGGGAAAAAGCATATGAGCATATGAGCATATGCTCATGCATGAGCATAAGCATAGGCAAATGCATATGCTTATGAAAAGAAGAGAAAAGAGGATGAAAGAGAGGAAATAAGAGAAGGGAAAAGAAGAGAAGGAAGAGGAAGGAAGAGGGGGAAAAAGAATGAAAAAAGAAAGGGGAAAAGAAGAAAGAGATGAAAAAAGAGAAAGCATATGCATATGCTTATGCATGAGCATATGAGCATATGCTCATGCATAAGCATAGGCAAATGCATATGCTTATGAAAAGAGGAGAAAAGATGATGAAAGAGAGGAAATAAGAGAGGGGAAAAGAAGATAAGAAAGAGGGAAAAACAGAAGAAAAAAAGAGAGGGGAAAAGCATATGAGCATATGAGCATATGCTCATGCATAAGCATAAGCATATGAGCATAAGCATAGGCAAATGCATATGCTTATGAAAAGAAGACAAAAGAGGATGAAAGAGAGGAAATAAGAGAGGGGAAAAGAAGAGGAGAAAGAGCAAGGAAGAGGGGAAAAGAGATTAAAAAAAGAGAGGGGGAAAGAAGAAAAGAGAGGAAGAAGAGGAAATAAGAGAGGGAGGGAAAGAGGGGGGAAAGAGGGAGGAAAAGAGGAAAAAAGGGGAACAAGAGGGAACAAGAGAAGAGGTGGAAGAAAGGACTCCTACGCTCATCACTGTAGCTAGCGCAAGCCAATCCAAATAACGAAAACAAAAAAAGGAAAAAAGAGGAAGCACTTTCTTACCTGGAAAAGTCCCATTCGATTTTTCGTGGACTGGCCCTACAAAAGAGAGGAAACATACCATTTTTCAGATAACTAGTTAGAGGAAGGAGGAGTTTGGAGAAGCAACTTTCCAAAGGGATTGGATTGAGGAGACAAGCATAAGCTTACAAACAAGGAGAAAGCATCGAAAGGAAGGGAAAGAGGAGAAAGAGAAATACCAAAAAGAGAAGAGCAAATCTCGTTTTTTGTCCTTAATCTCTGAAAATCAAGCATGAAAATTAGCATATAGGCTTAGTAATGCAAGGAGAAACATGCTTCAACACTTACAAAATGAAATCTCACAAAAAATGAACCTACATTGCCTAAAGAGGCACACCTTCTTGAAAAACTTCCTTTCACACAAGTAGAGAGGGAGCACAAGTGTCAATGGGAGAGCGACTTGGTAGGGCTGAGGAGTGTGGGGAATAGAGGAGGAAAGCGAGATCGCCGAATATAACATTGGAGGAAAGAATTTTGCTTTTCTCACAATAGAGTTGTGAAAGACAGCGTAGTGCAGGGTTTCGGGTTTTAGTCCCCCAACGTTGCTATATAGCGACACTGGTCAATCGTTATATAGTGACACTTATACCTTAAAGGTTGCTATATAGCTACACGTATAGCCTAAAGGTCGCAATATAGTGACACTTATATCCTAAAAGCGTCGCTATATAGCGACGAAACAAGGCACTTGATCTAAGAAGGGAGAGAAGGAGCTCATGGGTGGCTATTTTTTGGATCTTAATGGATTTCCTTGCATTTTGTGTTGTGATTTTGGAGGTGTGCAGATGGAAGGGATGAGTGGAAGCTTGTCAGATGATGCGCCAATGCTTGGGAGAGCAAAGTGGCTTACAGAGAGATTGTATTGTCATTGCACTCATTGCAAGCGAGAAGTACGACATCAACGCCGTATTGTCATGTGCCACCTGAGGATGTATGGGGAGGAGCCCAAATCAATACCCACCGTTGGTGGTGCACGTGGTGATGGATCATTGGAAAGTCAATGCTATTTGAGTTTGTGATTAATATTGCCTGCGTACACGACACGAAATATTGAGACAAGATCTTATATTTACATGAAATCTTGAGAAAGGATGAGGAGGGTGGCGAGGGTTGTGTGCGTATACCTTTACACTTTGAGAAGGAGTATGGCTTATGGAGAGGTTGTATTGTCATTGCACTCATTGTAAGTGAGAAGTATGATATCAATGCCGTATTATCATGCACCACTTGAGGATGTATGGGGAGGAGTCCAAACCAGTACCCACCGTTGGTGGTGCACGTGGTGATGGATCATTGAAAAGTCAATGCTATTTGAGTTAGTGATTAATATTGCCTGCGTACATGACACGAAATCTTGAGACAAGATCTTATATTTACACGAAACCTTGAGACAAGATGAGGAGGGTGGCGAGGGTGGTGTGCGTATACCTTCACACTTTGAGAAGGAGTATAGTCTCCCAGTTGTGCCAAATGATGAGGAGGGTATGGTAGACATGATGGATTCTATTTTTAGGGGCACTGCACGTGATGTTCGAGTCTGAGGCCGTGTACATGGTACCTTTGATAGAGAAGTTACAGATCTTATGGACAGGAGTGTGGGTCTGATATTTCCAGAGCTCCTAGACATACAAATGACATTTTTGTGTAGAACACATCGATTGAAAGAGAGTCACGTATGATTGTGGAGTCATGGTTAACTTCACACAAGATAGCCAAGCAAGTGCTTCGGATACCAATCTTCTCTCCTCGCAGCTGGATTATTGTGGGACCATACACAAAATCTATGAAATTGATTTCAGACGATTTAGTATATTCATTCTTGATGTAAAATGGTTTAGAACTATTTACGACGGTCTTTATTCTTCCCGAGTATTGTGAGTAGGTGCATACTAATGATTTAATTAATTGAATCTTTTGTTTTTAAATATCAATTGGTACATGTACTTAAGCATAGTTTCATATAATTGATGGCATTTGACACCCATCTTCAATATAGGTGGTTTTTCATCCGGATTGTTCTGATCCAAGATGGTGGTACGTGATCCAAGTTGCACCACGAAGTAAGCAAATTTTTGAAGATAGAGATGTGGATATGGAGATGCCACTACCAATGCTAGATCCAATTGATCCACATGGATTTAGAGAAGAAGATGAAGATTACAATATGAGCCAACAGGAAGATGTGCATAATCACATCATATGGGAGGAAGATGGAGATCATGATATTGAGGAAGAAGATGATGATCATCAAGAATCACCCGACTTTATTGAAGAAGATGATCAAGTCTATGGTGAACGTACGATGCCAGAGTACGATGATGATATAGGAGATCAACTCAATATAGAGTTGGAGATAGACTTGTTTGGCACACTAGACTTGCCAAGTGTCAAACATGGACATGAATATATGATCTTCCAACTTGATGTACATGCTCTTATACTTTTATTCTTTCAAAGGATCAAACATGTATGAAAAGAAAATTTTTTTGTCATTGGGTAAAACTATATTTAAAGGTCAGTATGGGAAAAAAAACACTCTATAAAATGTCGCCATATAATGACTTTATACAAGTCTGGCAAGTGTCGCTATATAGCGACACTTTTTAAGACCGCTTTGCATACCGACGATTAGCGTCCCGCACGGGCTAAACGTCGATGCTTAACCATCGGAATAAGGCCTTTGTGTAGTAGTGATGCTTAATTAGGTTTTGTAGCCATAAAATTGTGCTTTTGAACCTACAAGACCAACATTGAGGCCTTTGTAGAAAAAGTTTGCTAGACATAACCATAGGCACTTATAATGATATGATTTGGATATGATTGGATGTTTATTTAGATTGGATTGCATTATACCATATTCTTTAATGCTAAGTATGCTTTAATGGTGACAAGTGGGAATATTGTTGACATCTATACTAAATTATAGTGAAGATGGGAAGCCTATTCATTACATAAGAATGCAAGGAGAATAGTTATCATGTATGTTTGACATATTGCCATATCTTTAAAAAAATGTATGAAATGGGCAATAATGATCCACATTTCTTATACTTTATAAGGGAAAACCTTCATTGAGAATGTGTTATAATGGAGGGAAATAGGTTAGGGGATACTGGTGAGAAATAATAAGGTATACCTTTGCATCTCTTCTAATTAAATTGAAAACCTATGAAAGATGGAGTGGTGTACCTTATGATGTTTTATATAGTTTCCTCATAGCTTAGAGTAGCCATCCATAGTAATCTATTTGTATGATGTCCGTAAACCATGAAAGTGCATCGTGATTTGAGAGGATAATATGTAAGGTATTTAATATGGTAAGAATTTCTATCCATCACATGATTTGTCAAGCTAGAGAGAGCAAAGTG
This sequence comes from Dipteris shenzhenensis, assembly GCF_047967505.1. Taxonomy (NCBI): domain Eukaryota; kingdom Viridiplantae; phylum Streptophyta; class Polypodiopsida; order Gleicheniales; family Dipteridaceae; genus Dipteris; species Dipteris shenzhenensis. The sequence continues at coordinate 27,743,378 of NC_141598.1, read as the reverse complement.
AGAGAGAGAGAGAGAGAGAGAGAGAGAGCAAATGCAAGGAGAGGTGAGGGGGATGTCCATGTTTTTAAAACAAAAACATTTATGGCATTTTTCTAAGATAGTTTGATGCTAAGGGAGGCTCAAGGCTCTCATCAAACGTTTCTTACTTTAATATAGGGCTTTAATTATATAAAGTACATGCACGCATGCATTTTTAAAAAGTAGCATACGCCACGAAATGGCTAGGGTGATCAATGTGTGTGTGAAAGAAATAGATAAGCCAGATGCTTAATTAGGTTGTGTAGCAAAAAAATTGTGCTTTTGAACCTACAAGACCAACATTGAGGCCTTTGTAGAAAAAGTTTGCCAAACATAACCATAGGCACTTATAAAGATATTATTTGGATGTGATTGGATGTTTATTTAAATTGGATTGCATTCTACCATATTCTTTAATGCTAAGTATGCTTTAATGGTGACAAGACGTGGGAATATCGTGGACATCTATATTAAATTATAGTGAAGATGGGAAGCCTATTCATTACATAAGAATGCATTAAGGAGAATAGTTATGATGTATGTTTGACATATTGGCATATCTTTAAAAAATGCATGAAATGGGCAATAATGATCCACATTTCTTATACTTTATAAGGGAAAACCTTCATTGAGAATGTGTTAGAATGGAGGGCAATAGGTTAGGGGCTAATGGTGAGAAATAATAAGGTATACCTTTGCATCTCTTCTAATTAAATTTAAAACCTATGAAAGATGGAGTGGTGTACCTTATGATGTTTTATATAGTTTCCTTATAGCTTAGAGTAGCCATCCATAGTAATGTATTTGTATGATGTCCGTAAACTATAAAAGTGCATCGTGATTTGAGAGTATACTATGTAAGGTATTTAATATGGTAAGAGTTTCTATCCATCACATGATTTGTTAAGCTAGAGAGAGCAAAGTAATAGAGAGAGAGAGAGAGAGAGAGAGAGAGAGAAACCATAAGGAGAGGGGAGGGGAAGGTGGGACACAAATTTTTCTTTTTTCTTTTATTTAGGGGGGGGGGCAGCCACAAGGAAAGGTTGGTGATTAGAGGTAAGGGGTTGAGGGAGTTGCCATGAGAGGGGTATAGGGAGAGGTGGAGTGAAGTTGAAGGGGGTTGCCCATGAGAAGGTGATAGTGAGTAGAGGTACAGAGCTAAGGGAGTGCATAGAGAAGACTTTTGAGAATGCTTGGATTTGTTTTGATCTTTGTCTTCTTGGAGACCTTGGGGTGATTCTCCTTAAATACCCGTACAAGAAGCGTTGGGGGAGGGAAGTTATGGCCTTCACTAATGTTCATAAATAGAAGGTGAATGGAAATTTGTGAAAATGTTTTAAATTTGAAAATAAAAGGTCTAAAACTTACAAAATAGATATATTTTTGCTTAAAACTTCCAAATTTTGAATGAAGTCTTTACAAAATATCAACTTAGAGGTTTTTGTAAACGCTTTCGATGAATACTTAGACTTTTAGAGCTACAAAACTACATTTGCACGTGATAGGCTAATTCAAAATGGTTGATGAATTCGACGTGACCTTCGTGGTCGAGAACTATAATGACAAAATATACTTGAAAGGATGTGTGTGTGTGTGTGTGTCTTTTGTGAAAGAACAACCAAACATTCTTTTTAAAGGTTTTTTTTTAATATTATCTTTTATTTTTGCAGGCACTCCATTGAGCTATTAGTAGTAGCGCTCCAGACTAGGACTTCTTTTGCTTGGTGAGGTAGGTGATGTTTTCTCCTTGCCACTTGCTTTTAATATAAATAAAAAATGAAATTAGTTTTTATTCAAAGTGTGTTAAACTCTCTCTCTCTCTCTCTCTCTCTCTCTCTCTCTCTCTCTCTCTTTCTTAAATCAAGGTAGTGTTGGTTTTATTTGGGCAGCTTAAATTAGGCAATGTTGCTAATTAGGCTTGGTTTATGATAATTCGTGAGGAAGGTACTGAGGGTTGAAATAGAGGATAGGGGCGCATCCTCTGAAACTCTCATTGAGAGGATTTCTCATATTGAGAATAATGTAAATGACACGAACCAGTATGTATGACAACTTTTAGGGGGGGTGAAGAAGGCTCAGTAGTATGTGATAGAGGATGTAGGTTGCAAGTTGACAAGCTAAAAGAGCAAGTTGATTTGTTGTGCACTGAGGTGTCAACATTCAAAATTGGTTTGAAGAGGCTAACAGCCTTGATGACAAGGATGAGTCATAAGTAGCACATTACAACTCATGAAAATTGAGATGGTTTTGGGACTTCTATATTGATTTTTGTAAAGGATCGCAAAGTTCTTCTATGTTATTTGCATACTGGGGTCAATCTTAAGTTATTTAGTAGGATAGCCTATTGTGCCTACCACACAAAACTTATGTATTTGGTTTTCAATTGTAATAATAACTTTTTTTGAGCTTTCTTATCTTTATTTGTGATATATGTGGCAATGTAAGTCAAATTAATGTAAAATTTTAATAATTATGGATTGTACATGTAAATAGAAATACATGGATATCTGTGAGTGAGACACTTATTTAAAGTGTGTTTGAGTCTCTCTCTCTCTCTCACTTCCCAATATTTGTATTTTACTTGCATATATGTTACAAGAAGGTGTCACTCTCCTCTTTAGGTTGCATCTAAGTCCATTTTAGGAGCATGCAATGTATGCAATTTGATGCATACTATGTTTTCTCTGGTTATCTTTTGGAGGAGGCCGTAATCTATATCTTTATAACATAGTACTCTATGAGTCGAGGTCTTACTTATGCAATTTCTTATGTCATGGAAGGTAAGGAAGAAAGTTCGATGAGGCACTTAATATATGAATATAAGTGAGTCACCTTGAATGATCCTAGGTCCTTCAGATACATTTATTTAATGCGCTCTCTTTTTATGATATTAGCGTATGTCATGCACGTAGATACATACATACACACAACTTACCTACATATATCGCTCATGTGCATGTAGTCACACCCTTATGCTGTTCATCTTAGTTCCCAATCTTTGTTATTTACTAGAATATGTTACAAGAATGTCTCACCATATTCTTTAGGTTGCATCTACATACATGGAATTGAGTCTTTCCATACATATTTTTGCATGAATTTACACATATATGCATGCATCATGTGCATGCACTCACACCCACAAAGCATTTACACCTACATATGTTTCATGGATGCAACAAGCCATGGATGCAAATCTTAAGCAAAAAGGTTAAAGCTTTATTCTATGAAATTACAATAGGAAGTTATAGCTTCTTTTTGTCTTTTTCATTATCAAGCATTCCATTTAGCATGCATGAATATTTCTATTAGTTGACTCCATTTGGCACGCATCATTACTTATATGTGAGTGAGACACTTATTTAAAGTGTGTTAGAGTCTCTCTCTCTCTCACTTCCCAATATTTGTATTTTACTTGCATATATGTTACAAGAAGGTGTCACCCTCCTCTTTAGGTTTCATCTAAGTCCATTTTATGTGCTCACAATCTTCTCAAATAATGTAGAAGGAGCATGCAATGTATGCAATTTGATGCATACTATGTTTTCTCTGGTTATCTCTTGGAGGATGCCCCATTTACAAGGCCATAACCTTTGCAAATCTTTGTAACATAATACTCTATGAGTAGAGTTCTCACTTATGCAATTGCTTATGTCATGGAAGGTAAGGAAGAAAGTTCGATGAGTGAAATATATGAATATAAGTGAGTAACCTTGAATGATCCTAGGTCCTTTAGATACATTTATTTAATGCACTCTCTTTTTGAGTACATATTTAATTATGATATTAGCCTACATCATGCATGTAGATACAAACATACACACAACTTACCTACATATATCGCTCATGTGCATGTAGTCACACCCTTATGCTATTCATCTTAGTTCCCAATCTTTGTATTTTACTAGAATACATGTTAGTCTCACCATATTCTTTAGGTTACATCTACATACATGGCATTGAGTCTTTCCATACATATCTTTGCATGAATAACACATATATGCATGCAATTATGCACTCATGTGCATGCACTCACACCCACAAAGCATTTACACCTACAAATGTTTCATGGATGCAACAAGCCATGGATGCATATCTTAAGCGAAAAGGTGAAAGCTGCATGCTACGAAATTACAATAGGAAGTATATTTTTTGCATTTCTCATTATCAAGAATTCCATTTAGCATGCATGAATATTTCTATTTGTTGACTCCATTTGGCATGCATCATTACTTCTACCAAATGAGTCCATGTACAATCCATTTATTTGATTGACAATTTAATCCTTTGCCTTATATGCCATAAATCCCAAACCTTATATATATATATATATATAGATAAATAGATAGAGAGAGAGAGAATAAGGTATATATGGTTGTGTTCATAAACAGACAATGGCAAAAGAAACAAGTTGTCATAGGAGAAAATTATGGGATTCAACACACACAGCACGTCGCAGTATTGCTAGACAGAGAACAATGTTGAAAAAACAAGGCTTTAGACACATGGGGCCAATTGTAGAGGTTGTTCATTGCAGACAACATAATCAAATGCAGGGACATAATGATGTGCAATGGAATGTAGATAATTTAACGTGTCTTGATAAGAGAAGTTTAGTGCATTCAACACATAAGGCACGTCATAATATTGCTAGGCAGAGAACAATGCTCAAAAAACAAGGTACGACTACAGCTATGGAATGTATGAGTATGGAATTTGCTGATAGTCTTAGAGAAGGGAATGTTTTTTGTACTGCAATTAGAAGTGTGAGAGTGCAGCCACATGCAAGCATGGATTCTCACTTTCTAGAGCCAGCAAAATCTACTTTTCTCCTTGATGGTGCACCGAATGTGCAGCATTGTGTTGTTGGGGGAAGAAATACAATAGATGCTCCAGTAACAGGTACAATAATTCAATTGGATGCAGTTATGGATTATGGGCAGTCAAGGGCATGAGAGCATGTTGTTGGCAGCAATAGGAATGCAAGTTTAGGTTCTAGGGGGATCCTATCTATCTTGAATCGATTTCAACTAAGGGATGACATAGGGCACCCATCTTTGTATCCATTGGTTTCAAATAGTCCTATTGTTCATTCACTTGGAGGTATGGATTGCATATGTAGTTTTTGTCATGCTCAATTGTGGAAGCAAGAGACCAAAAGTATGCATCAAGTTGTGGGAAAGTATTGTTGAAAATTTGGCTGTGTGTCATTGTTGTTGCCATTGGAAGATCCACTAGAGATTTTAAAAGTTCTACTTCATGGAAGTGATGCTAGAAGCAGATCATTTAAGGATAATATAAAAGCCTATAATAGTGTCATGGTGTTTGCCTCATTGGGAGCCCAAGTTGATGATCAAATGTTTTTTGGGAATAGGGGTATACATAATTTTTAGATTCATGGCATAGTGTACCTTCGTGTCAGGAGTTTACTACCTGATGAGTCTAGACAGGAGCTTCCACGGTTTGCACAATTATATGTCCATGATACAGATCATGAGTTGCAAAACCATTTGGATGGGATGCCTGGTTTGAATCTAGATATTTTGGAATTGTTGCAAAGGATGATGCATGAATGCAATCCGTATGCCAGTGCACTAGTTGTTGTGGGGGAAGTATTGAGAAGAAATCCACATGCAGACTTGAAGATGGTAATTTGTGAGAGCCGGTCAACCTCAAGACAATACTTGGTCCCAACAGCTAGCGAGGTTGCTGCTATCATGCCAGGGCAAGGGGATGATTTTAATGTTGGGAATAGAGACATCCAGTTTTTATGATGCAATGGATTGATAACCAGAATATCAAATTTTCATTGATCATACATGTCACTCATGTATGTTCTTCTATTTCCCCAAGGGGAGGATGGATGGCATTTATATATCCCTTATATCTAGATGTTCTTACTCACGTATCATTACATGATGTACAAAGGAAAAATTGTGCAACACAGAGACAGTATTATGCGTACCGTCTGTAGGTAAGGCCTGATACAAGTGTGTGCCTTCTATGAGGGGGGAGATTATTGCAACAATATATTGTTGATGCATATAGTAGTATGGAAGAGTCCAGATTAGTGTGCAGGATACGCAACAATCAATCTTCTTTACGTGCAAAAGTTTATCAAGGATTGATGGACATGCTAAACATAGCTGATGCAGTGCATAATGTACTGGGCAATGCTATTAGTTGTGTTGCCATCATCTTTTATAGGAGGACTACAGTATATGTGCCAGTTATACCAGGATGCAATGGCAATTGTGAGGAAAAAGGGTAAACTAGATTTGTTTATTACATTCTACGTGCAACCCAAAATGGTTAGAAATATCTGAAGGATTGTTGCTAGGTCAAAGAGCACAAGATCGCCCTGATTTGACAACCCATGTATTTTATAAAAAACACAAGGATCTGATGCAGTCGATTATAAATCATGATTTGTTTGGAAAAGTTGTTGGGTATGTATGTGTGATTGAGTTTCAAATGAGAGGTCTTCCACACTCACACATACTATTGATTTTGGAAGGTGCATTCAAACCTACTCAGGTTGGTCACTATGATCAATTGGTATGTGCAGAAGTTCCAGATAAAACCCTTTTCCCTGAGTTGCATGAGATTATTGCATAATGCAATGTTCATGGCCCATGCAGTGCTCTTAATGTCTCTGATGCTTACATGTTTGATGGCAAATGCAGTCGTCACTATCCACGTCCATTCTCTTATTCTATTATGGTGGGTAACGATGGTTACCCTATCTACATGCATTGAGATGATGGTAGAAAGATATGGGTGAAAGAGGGTATAGTGGATAATCAGTGGATTGTGCCATTCAATCCTTTCCTCTCTATGAAGTACAAGGCACATATCAACATTGAAATTTGTTCCACAATTACTACAGTCAAGTATTTATATAAATATGTGTATAAGGGACATGACAGAGCAACTGTCAAGATGCAGATAAATCATGTGGAAGGACAAGGACAACTACACAACCCAGTCAATTGTGGAATTGATGAGATAAACAATTACCTAGATGCACATTAAGTATCAGCATCAGAAGCATGCTGGCACATTTATGAGTATGATATGCATGATGAAGAGCCAGATGTACAAAGGTTTCAGGTCCATCTTCCGATGTTAAATAATGTGATATTCAGACATGATGATGATTTGCACAATGTGGTGGATAGGGAACATAACAGAAAGACTAGCCTCACAGAATGGTTCACTTACAACCGATTGCAACATGATGCAAATAATTTGCTTTATAGTGACTTTCCATGCGAGATGGTTTGGAACAAATCCAATAACAAGTGGTCTAGAAGAAGGCCGGGCAATAGCATTTGTCGAATGTATAACACTTCTCCATCTACTGGTGAATTATATTTCATGTGTATGCTACTTAATGTTTGCAAGGGTTGTAAGTGTTTTGATGACTTGCGCACTTTTTATGGGCAAGTTTACCCTACTTTCAAGGCAACATGTGTAGCTAGACTAGGGTTGTTGGAAAGTGATGAGGAATAGTTTATCTACGTGCTAGAGGCCATTTTACATCAAAATAGCAAATAGTTGAGGCACCTTTTTGTTGCAATTTTGATTTTTTGTGAGCCAACATCTCCAGTAATTTTGTGGCGATCTATCGGATGATTTCTTCCATGCATTTGAATCAAGTATGGTTGACCATCCTGGATTAGCACGAAAGGAGGCTCTATGGCACTTGGAGCACATTCTCCAACAACATGGGAGAAGGTTGGTAGAGTTTGATGGATTGCCTACCTTGGGTAGATCATGTGTATTGGCAACTGCAAATGCTCTATTGCAAGAAGAAAGAATGTTTGCTTTTGAGAGTGAGGCATGACTTGGTCAACAGATGGAAAGTACCTTAAATCATTGTCAACGGACTGCCTTCGATCAAATTCTGCCAACTACAAATGCTCTATTGCAAGAAGAAAGAATGTTTGGTTTTGAGAGTGAGGCATGACTTGGTCAACAGATGGAAAGTACCTTAAATCATTGTCAACGGACTGCCTTCGATCAGATTCTGGCAGCGGTCTATGCAAATGTTGGTGCGGTGTTTTTTCTTGATGGTTCAGGAGGATCTGGAAAGACTTTCTTATACAATTGTTTGCTTTCTCGGTTGTGCGAGGAGGGCATGTTACTTTGGCATGCACTTCTTCTAGGATTACAGCATTGTTACTAAGCAATGGACGCACAGTACACTTGCGGTTCAAGATACCACTGGATTTGGATATCACTAGCAGCAGTTGCAATAAAAAGGTTAACAGTCATCTTGCAGATGTTTTGAAGATAGCAAAGTTGATAATATGGGATGAGGCACCTATGACTCATCGATTCGCATTTGAGGCATTGGACAGGACACTACAAGATATCATGTCAAATGACCAATTGTTTGGTGGAAAGGTGGTGTTGTTAGGGGGGGACTTTAGGCAGGTCTTGCCAGTTATTGCCAAGGCAAGACGAGAAGATATTGTCAACTCTACATTGTGCCACTCAAGGATTTGGAGATGCATCAAGGTATTGAAGCTAGTGTAGAATATGTGGGTTATTGAAGAAGGTGATAATTCAATAGAGCAGGATTCATACAATGGGTGTTAGATATTGGAAATGGAACTAGCAAGTGTATAAGAGAAGACACTGTTGCAATACCATCAAAGATGCTTTTAAGGACAAACTCTATGGAAGGTCTGATTGAGTGCATATATATAGGACTTGCAAGCGTTGTGGATTATGCACCGTGTTTTTGAGACCATGCTATTCTCGCACCTCGAAACCTTGAAGTTAATGCATTCAATGCTACTACACTAAAGGCAATGCCCAATGAGGAAAAGGAGTATCTAAGTGTAGATTTAGTACAGAGCTCATGTGAGATTCTTTTTTGTATGCAGTAGAGTATCTTAACATGCTCGATCTTGGTGGTGGATACCCACCTCATCGACTGGTTTTGAAACAAAATGCTCCCCTCATTTTGTTGCGCAATCTAAATCCTTGACAGGGATTATGCAATGGGACTCGGCTGATATGCAAAGAGTTCCACACGAAGGTATTGGAAATTAAGATTATCACTGGTACCAATGTTGGAGATAGGATGTTCATTCCAACAGTAACTTTCATTCCCAGTAACTTGAAACTTCCATTCGATATGAGAAGAAGGCAATTTCCTGTTCGACTAGCATTTGGCATGATGATAAACAAGGCACAGGGCCAAACAATATCTATCCTAGGCTTATACTTGGCGACACCACTGTTTAGTCATGGGCAATTATACATGGCTTTCTCACGTGTCCGATCATCAAATGTAGTCAAAGTATTCCTTCTAGAGAGTGTGGATCAGGTTAGTGATGAAGATGCTAAAATGAGTTGTACCACAAATGTTGTATACAAAGAGGTTTTACAATTGACATCAAGAAGAACCTAGCAGTATGCCAGTGCTCTTTGAAAGCCTCTTCAGACTTTGTTGGGTGACAAATTTTCACACTGTTTTTTGTATCATTGTGTTCTTTTAGGTGATCAAAGGTCTATCAATTGTAAGCCTTTGAAGCGTGGATTAAAAATCGGTGATGGCTATTTTTGTATAATTTTCATGAGCTCATTCCATATTCCATCACAACAACACAAAGCAACTATAGACGCGCTTGGTAGACGCGCAAAATAGCGGGCGCGTCTATAGGCGTTGCTTTAGTAGAGAAATTACGGGCGCGTCTATTAGCGCGGCTAAATGCCCGTCTATTTGCGCGTCAAATACCGCATTTATTAGCGCATTAGACTTGAGAAAATACGGGCCCGTCTAACATCCCGTCTATTAGCACGTCTATTTACGCGTGTATTTGCGCATTTACACTGAGACTCAGACGCGCATTTAGACGCGGGGTTAGACGCGCTCCAGAGAATACAGAAAGTGAGATTTTGGTGTACATCATTGCTTTCCAAACATTGCCCATGATTACCAAAGCACATAATTTTTTGCAAGCCCACATATACAAGAATTAAGGGAAATGAGGAGAATGAGACAATATGTAAAATAGTTTTGCCAATATCAATTGTGGGGCTACGGTTCAATCTCATCCTCAATGAGATCAACCCTTGCCAAACTATCTACTTCAAAATCCAAACAAGTGTTTAGATCTACAAATACATTCAACCCACTACTACTTGTGCCACTCATGTGCTCATCGTAATCAAGATCTCCAATGGTAGGCTCGTTCTCATGGGTAATGCCGGCCTCAATATCTATATCTCCTATCTCATGATCATCCTCCTCTCTTGTATAACGGTCATCATCACGTCCATGGGCATGATCATCCTCCATACACTCCATATTAGTAAATGTACTATACATCACTTTGGAACGTGGCATAATAGGTATGACATGCCACCACCTATTATTATCCACCATTGGTTGATAGACAACATAATTCAAACACAAATACAATCATGTTACTTTTCTTGCATCAAATATTTAAAAGCGAGTATTTTTATGTGTGTGCACAGTACCTGTTCACATTGTTGCGGTAGTATTAGTGTGTCCTTCCTACTTTGCCAAAACTTTGTGGAGTCAATAGTTACAAAGCCACTTGCATGGCGTTTGATTGTTGCATTAGGGCCTCTTTCCACCACGTCCTTAAACCACCTTACATCCAAAACATACACAAAGAAGCGTCGAAAGTCAAGCATAATGATATCTTGGATTATGCCACAATAATCATCCATGACTCCATTGGCTCCCTCAAAGCTAGCAATGACGCCGCAATCTTGTGTGTTTCTCTTATCATCAATCTGTTGTGTTCGAAAATGCTTGCCCTCACACCATATAGCATTGAACATAGTGCACTACACCAAGAAAAAATCAATTAAATAAGCAATCTAAATTATAAAAACCTCCTAACTTATGCATAACATTCTATATACCGACCTTGCTCATGCATCCCCTAGCATACTCCCATTCTTCCATTGTGATATGCATCCCCTCGTCTTTCTCTGCTTTCTCCATTTCATCAAGTAGCCAATCCACATGAATATCCTTTGGAAGTGCTCTTAGACGCTGAGGGTATGGCACACAAGATCCGTGGTGTGTACGAAAGAGGGCCCTTTCTTCTTGTCTTCTTGCCTTTGCATCCTCGTATCTTGTCACCCATCTTTTCATCACATCACTATTAAGCACGCAAAAGAGGTTGATACTATTACGCAACTCCGTGTCTATTACTTTGTTGCATCCTCTTCCTTGAGGCACAATAGAGGTCATCCTTAGGTCTTCATCATCTCTCCATAGTCGTGGGAGAGAGCTATCCACATCAACAAGAAACTCAGAAATATATACAAGTGACTCTTGTACCAACCAACCCTCGGCCATGCTACCTTCGGGTCTTGCATTTTGTCTCACGAAGCCCTTCAAGGTCTTCATGAAGCGCTCGAGGAAGAACAACCATCGTGCATGTATAGTACCGCATATAGCAATCTCATCCACCAAATGCACTATGAGATGTAGTTGGCTTTGAGAATAGAACGTGGAAATGTCTCCTCCACTAAACAAACCGCCTCCACTGACATAACTCGAGCATTCTCAAGCGTGGTGGGATCTATTTCCTTTGAGCTCACATACCTCACAAGCTCGCCCATCTTGTAAATACAATCTTTCACGTCCTTTGATGCACTACGTGAAATGCTAGTAGGTAGTATGAACTGAACCCGCGAGGAGGTGGTTGATTAGTTGCTTATAGCTATTCACTCACAAATTTGAAAGGAAAAAGATATTATGCATATAAAATACTTACTTGGAGCATCTTGTGCCAATCATGAGATTTCAAGCCATATAATTGCTCTACACCTCTTTTCTTGCTCTTTGTAAAGGCTCCCTTCAAACACCTCATGCATCCAGTGGGAGTACGAATTGTAGTAATAGCACGCTTCACCGTCGCCATCTCTAGCTTTGATAACATCCACGGTGCACGAGGTAAAAAAACACGCCCATTTGGTCTCTCTTGAGGCCAAGCTTCACGCATCCTCCCTGTGGTACGTAGATCCTCCCTTATGCCTGCCGAATCTCGTGTCCCATTCAAATGCTCCCAAATGGTAGATGCCACATTCTTGAAGATATGCATGGGATCGAGCAGGTGATTGATCTTGAGGTGGGACCAATATGGTAAACGATAAAAGATGGAGTATCTAAACAAAATAAAGTGTTAGCGTGCAATCTTCACTTTCAACCAATATAGCTTATCTTTACTTCCAACCAATAGTTACAAATCCTTACCGGCTCATGCCAAGTGGTGGAGGAGTCGTGGATCCGTCCCAAATTCTCATCCAATCTCCCGCGGTGAGTGATTGTGGGAGGACTTCATTCCAAGGGGCAACATATCTAGGATGATCAGGTGGGAGAAATCGATGGTGATTCTCATAGATGACCTTATTCAATGTGTCTGCCCATGAGGCAACTAGCGAAGGACCACAAACAGGACATGCATGGTAACCCGATGTAGTGAGACCTGAAACAATAGATGCAATTAAGAGTGGAAGGTGGGTTTAGGGTGCCACGTCCTTGCCTATTCATAATTAAAAAATGCAATGCTTACCTGAACACTCGCCATAGCCTGGGAAGTCATGCATCGTCCACATCAAGACTGCTTTGCAGTTGAAGTCTCGTGACGAGGGAGGCCTGCTCACATCATGCACCTCGATACCTCTCCAAAGTATCTCTAGCTCATCAATCAAAGGCTCCAAATAAACATCAGGGTTTTTGACTTTATGTTTCCCTGGAATTAGAAGGGACAGCATGACATGTCCTTTCTTAATAGCCATAGAGGGTGGAAGATTGTAATTCACCAATACCACTGGCCATACACTGTAAGACGTGCTTTTTAGACAAAATGGGTTCACACCGTCCATACCCAATCCAAGTCTCAAGCTCCTAGGTTCTTCCTTGAAGCTTGGCCATGTGTCTTCAATATGCTTCCACGCAGGAGAGTCCGCGGGAGTTCTCCACTTGCCATCGGTTGATCGATGGGAGGAATGCCATGACATGAGCTCTGCAATAGATTTGCACTTGAACATATGTTGGATGCGAGGGATTATGGGAAAATGTCGCAATACCTTACGAGGCACGTCCAAGGTTTTGAGATCTGCTCTATATCTTGCCTCTCCACAAGTAAGACACTCTCTTGCATCCTTATGTAGTCCACGAAACAAAACGCAATCGTTGACACATGCATGGATGCGCTTGTAATCTAATCCTCCAAGAGAGGTCACATGTTGCCTTGCCATATCTCTTGAGGTCGGTAATTTATTCTCCCTTGGAAGCATTTTACACAATAGCCTGCACGTGAAGACCATAAATGAGGAAAAGCATTCGAATAATTGACCCACGTGCATAATTCATCATGTTTGCAAAATCGACTTTAAATTAAAGCTTACTTGAGTAATGCATTCAAACTTGCATTGCTCCATCCATAGATGGTTTGCAAGTTTAGCAACTCAAGGGAGGCACGTAGAACAGAGAATGTGCACCCCTCAAACAGTGGAGTCGATGTTGCGGTAAAAAGATCATCCTGCTCCATGCTATTATCCCTCCCTTGATGGACATATAAATCCCGCACCATATCATCAAACACCTCCTCCTCCACGGCTTCATGAGGTAATGGTGGAGGGCTACTATCACCATCACTCCATGCATCCGTAACGGTCCCTCTTGAAGATCCCACCTCATATCGCCGACGCTTCGTCTCCTCACGACGGGCATAGGGTAACATGTGCGGGTGTGGCACTGCATCCTGTATCAAATTAAAACGGGATCATTATAACTCAAACATATGAACACCCATAGGTATCTCAATCAACCTTAACTTACAAATCCTTACCCTGTTTACGGTCACATCCCATTCTCCATACTTTGAGATATGATTGAGCGTAATCCTGTGTGCACGATACATGTTTCCTCGACATCGATCACACAGACATTTGATTTTTTGCTCCAACCACATTTCGCGATGGTGGATATGGAGGGATTCATCCTCACTGGAGCTGCTTGTTGAAGATGGAGACATCCTACAAACAAACAACCCACCAAATTTGCTCTTCTTCAAATGCATAACTTAAAAACTCTGTGTCGCGTCTAACTGCCCGTCTATCGTCGCGTCTACTGTCGCGTCTATTTGCGCATCTACTCTGTGTATTTAAACATGCCTATAGACGTGCTAATAGACGCGCCTATAGAGGCCCCCACTCTATGTATTCAGACGCGACTATAGACGCGCTAATAGACGCGACTATACCCGCGACTTTTAAACCTGCTTTTCGGCGCACCGCTCGCTTTGCTTTTCTTTTAACTACTTAAACTTCGCGAGCGGCTTTCTTCCTTCATTATTAGCAGTTCTATAGATTCGAAGCTTAAGAGAGAGCCTCCCATACACACACAGTTCCAAGCTTTCACTCAAGACAAAGGGACCGTACCTACACAGCTTGCTTCCAAGCCTAAAGAAGAGGAGGAGTACAAACAAGGAGAAGAGGAGGAGAAGAAACAAGTTTGGAAAAGAAAGATCCTCCCATACCTTTTTTCAAGTAAGTCCTTTTGAAGTTGTTCTTGCTTGCTCTTTCCAGTTTTGTACTTTTCGCATCCACGAAACGCAGCATCTAGGTATGAGCGACACGTTCTTTTGTCGGGCGAAATGTCCTTTTTCACTTTTGAGTATTCTCGACTGTCGGAGTGCGTGTATACAGGTGTCTGAGGGCGCGTCTAAATGCGCATCTACAGGCGCGTCTACTAGCGCGTCTGGCTTGCTACAGACAGGCACAGACGCGGATATAGACGCCCAAACAGACGATCGGTTAAACGGAAGTTTAAACGAATTGTTAGACGCGCTTTTAGATGCGCTGTTAGACGGATGTTTGGACGGGCTGTTAAACGCGCTTTTTAACGCACTGTTAGACGGATGTTCTGACGGTCTGTTAGACGCGGTGATAGACGCGCTTTTACTTGAACTGTTAAACGCTCTGTTAGACGCGTTTATAGACGCGAAGATTAGACGGGTCTATAGATGCGCTCTGACAGAGCCTCTTTTTTTTTTTCCCCCCTTTCTTCTCAGCTCCCAAAGTAATAGATTTGTTTATTTTTTTCCAGTTTAACATGTGGGGAGGAAGTGCTTCTAGCTCACCTGATCCGCGTGAATCGACATGGAAGGATTTATATAATATTTTAGGGCACCCTCCTAGTCCTGCGGAGTTATACGGGTACATGACGGGTACCCTTAACACTCCCCAGGAGTCGGCAGTACAGACTCCGAGCCACCCCACACCGCCTGAGATCACCCCAGCAGAGTCTTATGCCCCGTCTTATGCCCCTTCCCCCGTACTGTCTTATGCCCCTTCCCCCATGCCGTCTTATGTCCCTTCTGCCATCCCGTCTTATGCCCCTTCCCCCATGCCTTCAGGAGGTCCTTCTGCCTCAGCGAGCCGTCGACGTACTCCCCAGCTGTCGAGACTCGGTTCTCCGGCTACGAGTGGTCAGCGTAGTCCCGCGTAGTCCCCAGCTACGAGTGGCCAGCGTACGAGCTCGACACGACAGGGTGGCAGGCGTAGTAGTAGGGAGAGCGGTGGCGGATGCATGGCACAGTGCTTTGGGCCATGTGGTGGTGAGGCCGAGGATGATGATTCCGATGATTTGGACGTGCCTCTGGGTGATGGTACGATTTATTATGACATCACCCAGACAGGAGGCATCTTGATGGATGCGCGGGGAAAGGATGTAATGGCCTTCATGCGCTCTGTAATTGCTAACAATTACAGAGATTGCTTTATCCACTATAAAGACCACCCAAAGAGGTTGGCTGATGAGACCCTCGCTACTGTTCGCTCTAGGTATCCTAACCCCCCCAATCGCCAGTTCACAGATAAATGGGCCACAAGTCAAAGATTGTTACGATACTTAGCAATAAAAGATCTTCCCTTAAGAGGCAGGCACTAGCGGAGCTTGCCAGACTTGAGGCAGGTCAACCTCCAAGGGGCCCGCCCCACACCGCTCAGAAGCGTGAGTGGAAGAAGGCAATGAAGTCAGCGAGGGAGGAGCCCAGTCTGCAGCACGTTGGAGGCACGGAGGATCCAGATGGAGGAGTATGGGAGCGCGCATTTTGGAGCAGGGGGTGTTGAATCATGGGAGGCCCAATTTGTAAGTATCGATCTCAAATTATATTGCTTATGTAGTTTATTAGGAGGTTGGTTGTTTCTTTGTACTAATCCCTCCACAAAGTGTATCGCGGTCATGCAGCTTGAGATCGTGGGTAGATACCCTACTCCAGTGGAGACAGCCTACCACCGCCACCATCGCAGAGGAGATACATGGAGGCACTTCTATGATGACGGGTTGATTACTGAGGAGCAGTATACCCGAGCGACTGGACATGCCCCCGAGGTATTTGAAAGTAATTAAATAATGCCAAAATTATAAGTAAAGATTTGATTTTTCATACATTGATATATGTTGTCCCTTGTTTACAGGGTGCCCCTGCACAAGACGACGAGGAAGACGAGGAAGGAGGTGCAGAAGGGAGCGCAGAAGGCAGCGCATCAGGGAGCGTGGAAGGCAGCGAGGATTAGTCGTAGAAGTAGTGCTACTATTCTTTTTTGTACTTAAAGCCATTGGCTTGGCTTCGTGCCTCTTGTATATAGACTCCTCTTATTTTTTGTACTTGAAGCCACATGACATGGCTTAGCTTCCTTATTTTTTGTACTTGGAGCCACATGACGTGGCTTAGCTTCGTGCTATATGTATATACAAGCACTTTTTGAGCTTTCAATTTTATTGCGTTTTGGAGTTGTAATATTTTATTTGGAATTGTAATTAAAATGAGGTTGGCTGTAAGAATTGAATTACAGAATGTGGATATGGGATTCTTGTAACTATATAGCATACACAACATACACAGTATTCTGTAAATTTTATTTTTTTTTTTAAAGGCATGTCTATCAGCGCGTTTATATTCGCGTCTGTCTATTCGATATGCGTCTATACGTGCGTCTATCAAAGCGTTTATTTGCGCGTCTATTTACACGTGTATGAGCGCGTCTATACGCGCATAAGTTTGATATATAGACGCGCTAATAGACGCGGGTCTCCTGACGCGCTAATAGATGCGCAAATAGACGCGCCCGTAAGTTTTTTATTTAGTTCATGAAACGCGTCTGTGCGCGCGTCTATGGGTGCTTTGTCTTGTTATGCATCCAAACAATGTCGTCTCCATAATTTTGACAATGTATGATTTTTTTGAGTTTTATGGGTTCACACATTGTTATTTTTTCTTCAAATTATGGATTATCAAATGTACTGTAACTAATGTTCTTTTTAATTTGTGTCTTGGTGAAGCCTTTTAATTTCTTCGCTTATTCTACACCTCACATCCTGCTTATTCTGCAACTCCACCCTCACATCCTTCTCATTCTGCAACTCGCTTCATATTCTGCAACTCTAGCCTGCCTTCTTATTCTGCCACTCGCTGCTCCCTATATCAGCACTTATGCCCAACTTTAGCATCGCCTTCATCCTCCTCGCCCTTTCAACCCTCCTCCTCACCCCGCCTCATCAACTGCTGGCCGCTGCGAAGACCACCCACAAACCCCACTCCCTCGACTTCTACATGTATGTAGCGGTGCAGAATAACACTTATCTCGACAACCCTGTCCCCTTCACTGCCATCCAGTCCGCCCAGCGCGCCGAGGCCCAGAAGAATTCCTTTGGCATCATCCATACCTTCGATAACCCCCTCACCTCCGCTGCTTCTCTCAGCTCCATGCAATTGGGCCGCGTCCAAGGATGGTACAGCGACGCTGGCAAGGATATCCTCACCCTTTTCCTCGTGCAGACCTTCACCTTCGCCACCCCGCACTACAATGGCTCCCTTAGTCTGGTGGGCATAGAGATTGCCACGGATGCTGTCAAGTATGCTCCCATCGTGGGTGGCACCGGGGACTCTGCCTATGCCCGTGGAGTCACGAAACAAACGCTCGTCTCGACTGCGATGATCGATAGCCAAACTGTCTCTTGGTTCCATTTCTTTATTGAATTGAAATTCTAGGCCATTGTCATCGGCCACCTATTGTATTCTTTGAGGTCTGCAACATGATCCAGCACAAGGTATTCGAGTCTATACATTAATCCCCAGCCAACACTACAGACCGGTTTGTACTCATTTTTGAAGAGGTCTCTTCGAGAAGTAACGAAATTTTGGAAAATAAATTTCGAGCTAAATTCTTAGTTATCGACTCTATAATTACATCCTTACCTTATTAAGATGAGAACGTACTTTAGCAAAAATAATGGTATTTTCCATGGAAGCATTTAATGTGAACAATAATCTCACACATATTCCATGATACCAAGTGGTACTTTTAGCTCACTCTTTTAAATGAATCATGAATTTCTTTTTAAAAAGAAACTATTGTGTAAATGTACATATGGACAAAGGCAATACCGCATGCACACAACCCACATCTCATAGACGAGTAAAGCAAAATCTAGAAGAGACAAGAAGACAAATACAACAACTAAGACAACCACTCTAAGCACAAATCCATACACAACAATTCAATTTCAATTATCGAACCACCACCTACGTGCATGCACGTGCTCGTGTGGGCACACTTACACCGTGTGCCTATAACAACTTACAAACTATGAGGAAGTATCCCTTTGAACATTCATGGTCTCTTTGATAATGTTCTCTCCATGGAGTGTCATCCTCTATCATTCCTAATGAGCATGTTTCTTTTTTAGATTGCTACATTCCGAGTAGAAGATATTTTGAGATCTTATCCATTTCAATCCAACCTAAAAATTAATCCAACCCTTTGATCATATTTAGAAGATTTATACATTTTAGGCACAAAATGAGTTCATGCCAAGTGAGGTCAATCAATCCCACATGTGGATCAAACTTGTAAAACTTGTTTAATATCTTTCCATGCAACACTTTTCTTGAAGACTTCTGCTTACCATTAGTAGCACTAACAATTCATGAATAATTGGGTAAGGGAATGGAAGGAAAGGTATATCAGTTGTAGGTTATGGTGTGCCACATCTACTTAATGCCTAGTTTGGTATACGTTGGCAAGAGAAATGAATCCAATGATGATCATGGTCATGCTTCACTAAACACAGAGTTAGGAATGACTCTGATGCATAGAGCTGTGTGTCTAGCAATAAACTTTTCACATGACAAAGAGCTTTGGGCTGCCCACGACATGATCGCATGTCTCCCTCCTTCCTATGGATCATAGGCCACACAGATAAGAAAGTTGAATCCTTAAGAACATCCCCACCTAGATTGGCATTATCCTATCAATACATGTTAGATTTCATGCGGGGTGATAAATGAGTCTGAGTATGGATCATTGATTGGGAAAAGTTTCTACAATAAGAATGAGCAAGTCTATCCAATGTATGGTCCCCCATCTAGATTTTGGTAGAGATTTATGCCAGTCTAGGTGGACATCAAAAACCCCGAGGATGTGTGGTCTTTCACTGCAATCAAATTGCTTTGCTATTGATTGGTTGTTTGGAGAGAGAACCAACTTTATCTTAGACTATTGAGGAGCTTTAAAATTAAACTCACCTACGATGGGATTGGAATCAGGACTACCAAAGAGATTCAATAAATTCCACTCTTGATCTTGAGGGTTTCACTCATCATATGTAACCCTATCATGTGAGTTCAATAGAATGATATTTTACAGTTGTAAAATTTGCAAAATTTAGCCTACGTAAGGGAGTATTTAAAATGAATTTAGAAAAAATTTTATAGATTTGTATACGAAAAGGGTACATTTTATTAATGAAAAATATACGAATAAAGGATGTTTCGAATAAGCCTTGAATGCATGTGATATAGAGGCTTTATAAATAGTGACCCCATCGAGCTCTTGATTTGAGAGCTATTGTGGACGATATCTTGACAACTTAATTGCAATTTTGTAAATATTCAAGTTGTTCAATTTTATTTGGTCAATTATACTTTAACGGGTGTCTATTATTTTCAATAATTTTGTAGAATTCAAATTGTATTTTGATTGTAATCTTGCAAAAGACTTTTTTGCAATAATTTTGAAACAATATTTTCTATGCATATGTATTCTCATTTGGACTCTTGCACCATTTTGTCACTTACAATATGTACTTATGGCCGATATTCATTTTCATCTTTCCTATTAGGTTTTCTCAATATCTTTTTTAAAAATGGCATCATCTTGGCAATTGGTTGCACAAGCTGCTTATGAGGCATGAGACCAATGAACCCATGCCAAAGAAGCCGTGAAATAATAAATGGGTCTTGTTGAAGATACTTTGCATCCAATTAGGAGAGAAGAGGAACATGTAAAAGACCAAGCTAGCCCCTACCATAACCTTCAATGTTGGAAGTGGGATCTCCTAAAAACCATTGTCTCTACCGAGGAGATAGAACCTATTTGGCCCAATGCCACAACGGATCCATTGCACCAACTGGGCTATGCATAAGAATACACAATATCATTTCAAGGTGGTGCATTCAAAGAAATTGCATAGTGAAAGTATTTCACTATACTTCTCAAAAATGTTATATGCAAAGTTTTTCTAGGACATCCCATGGACTTCACTTCCTACGGTGGAACACACAAGGTGGGATATGTTACAACAACCCTAGGAACCGTGCCTTTGATGGCATCATCGCCTACAAACACTGTAAGTCCATCTCCATGTGAATAAATAGAGATTGTTTAGTCAAATGTCTTGCATTTATGATCAAAATTGATGATTTTTAATATATATGATGTGCTCATTGAGCTCTTTTGTATAGTGTAGTATCAATGAGTTATGACGAACGCACGTCTATAGTCAACGCTTACAAATCCAAATAAAACATTACAATAAATTCATTGATAGAACATTGCACAAGCAGTGTATATTGATAGAACATTGCACAAGAAATTGAATGCCAAAAAAATAAAAGGAGTGTATATTAATTCATAGCCCAAAAAGTGCTTGTATATACATATAGCACAAAGCCAAGCCACATGTGGCTTTAAGTACAAAAAATAAGAGGAGTGTATATACAAGAGAGGCACGAATCCAAGCCAATGGCTTCAAGTACAAAAAGGAGTAGCTAGCACTAATTTTAATACTACTTCTATGACTAATCTAAGTCATCCGCGTCCTCGCTTCCTTCTTCATCGCCTTCTTCTTTGCCTTCTTCATCGCCTTCTTCCTCCTCAGTATCCTTGCTTTCTTCCTCCTGAATATCCCCAGGGGCATGTACAGTGTAAAAGAGGGACAACATGTATCAATGTATGAAAAATCAAATCTTTCTTTACAATATTGACATTATTTAAATACTTTTAAATACCTGGGGGGGCGCTCCAGTAGCTTGGATATATTGCTCCTCAGTAATCAACCCCTCATCATAGAAGTGCCTCCATGTATGTCCTCTGCGATGTCCACGATGGTAGGCTGTCTTGACAGGAGTAGGGTACCTGCCCACGATATCAAGATGCAAGATGACATGATTTGTGGAGGGGTTAGTACAAAGAAACAACCGCCTAATAAACCACATAAACATGATATAATTTGAGATCGATACTTACAAATTGGGACTCCCATGAGTCAACAACCCCTACTCCAAAATGCATGTTTCCATATTGCTCCATTTGGATCCAATGTGCCTCCATGTGTTGCAGATTGGGGTCCATCTTCGCTACCTTCATTGCTTTCTTCCACTCACCCTTATGAGCGGTGTGGGGCTGGCCCCTTGGTGGTTGGCCTCCCTCCCTCCTGGCAATCTCGGCTAGTGCCTGCCTCTTAAGCAAAGATCTTTTATTGGCAAGTATAACAACAATCTTTGACTTTGCCCATTTCTCTGTGAACTCAACGTTAGGGGGATTGGGATACCTAGAGTGTACAACATTGATGGTCTCATCAGCCAAACTTTTTGGATGCTCTTTGTATGGAATAAAGCAATCTCTGTCGTTGTTAGCAACTATAGAGCGCATGAAGGCCATGATGTCCTTCGCCCGTGCATCCATCAAGATGTCTCCTCTCTGATCAGTGATGTCATAGAAGATCGTACCATCACCCTCTGGCACATCTGCATCATTTTATTCCTCCCCGCCCCAACCATTACCCCCCCTAAAGCCCTGAGCCATGCATCCCCCAGAGCTCTCCATGCTGCCCTGTCATGAGACGAGCTAGTATGCTTCACCACTCATCTCTGGAGAAGGGACTCTCGACCGCACGAAAGTATGCTAGCGGCTCTACGAGGCAGAACGGCCTCCTAACGACAGGGGAGAAGGGACTCCAGACCGTCACAGGGGAGAAGGGAGTGCTGATGATCGGGGAGAAGGGACTCCAAACTACAGGGGAGAAGGGACTTCCGATGATCGAGGAGAAGGCTGGCGGTTCTATCGCCTGCTGGGCTCTCTCGACTCCACATGAGTAATTTCAGTTGGTGTGGGTATGGGGTGGTTTGGAGTCTGTACTGCCGACTCCTGGCGGGTGTTTTGAGTACCCATCATGTATGTGTATAACTCTTGAGGAGTGAAGGGTGCCTCAAAATGTTATATAACTCTCGAAAGATGGCATCCCAAAGATCAGGCGAGGTTGAAGAGCTTCCTAGCCACATGATGAACTATAGAAAAGAAGAGAAGAAGATTTCCATCATGCATGCCCTCTTTCCATCATGGATGCAATCCCGTGATTTTCCATTATGCATGCCCTCTTTCTTTATCCCACCATCATGCTGCAATCCAATTTCCCTCATGCAATCACTTATTTCCATCATTCATGCAATCCCTTATTTCCTCACGAATGCTTAAGGCATTGAAAATTCGACTTAAACATGCATGCAAGGGAACAAAGAAAGAAAACTAAAGGGAGGATGGGAGAATAGAAGGAGGATGGAGAATGGAAGGGGAAGGGGGAAGGGCAAGGGGAAAGGAGAAGGGGAAGGGGAACTGTCTGTCAAAATTGCAAGTTTGGAACTCTGTCGGAGCTCATCTATAGACGCGGCAAACAGTGTGTCTATAGGCATGGCTACCCTATTTTCCTAAAATTTTGACACGCTTTTAGACGCACCTATAGGACGCACTCTGATAGATGCTTTTTGACAAAAAGGTGAAAAGGACATGCGCCTGACCCCAAAAAGAACAATAGTACCAAAAACATCCTTTCCCTACATACAACAAAGGACAAATCCAAAGAGAACAACTTCTAGAGAAGACCAACCACCAAGAGACTTACCTTGGATAGAGGTATAGAAGCTTTTTGTCTTTCTTCAAAGGTTCCTCTCCCTATTCTTTGGTGGCTTCCTTGTTCACCCTCTTCTCTTGTATGCTTGGGGATGAGTGTGTATGCCTGGAGATGAGTGTGGGTGCCTCGAAATGAGTGTGGATGCTTGGAGCTATGTGTGTTAAAAGGAAAGCAAGCGGTGCTAAAAGTATAGAAAGGAAAGTGCAATGCTAAAAGTAGGTTCAAAAACCAGTCCGCACTCCGTGCATCTAAAAGTGTGTCTATCAGCGCATCTACACTGTGTTTTAGACGTGCTCCATAGTACAGACACTCTTAAGGATGCGGTTTTAGACGCGATACAAAGTTTTGTCATTTAATACTCAAGGAAGAAGACATTTTTTGGGTTGTTTATCTATAGGATGTCTTCATCTACAACAAGTAGCCCCAATGAGGATGGATCCCATATCCACCATTCTAGAATGTGGTTGGAGCTAAAATCAAATGTATGTGTGATCGATGTCGAGGAAACATGTATCGCGCATGTAGAATTACAATCAATCACATCTCAAAGTATGGAGAATGGGATGCAACCTTATCCCAGGTAAGTGTTAAAGCATTGAGGTTGATTGAGACACCTATGGGTGTTCATGTACTGTTTGATATATGATCCTTTTTAAATTTGATATAGGATGCAATGCCACACCCGCATATGTTGCCCTATTCTCTTCATGAGGATCTTCAGGAGGGACCATTATGGATGCATGGAGTGATGGTGATAGTAGCCCTCCAGCATTACCTCATGAAGCCATGGAGGAGGAGGTGTTTGATGATATGGTGCGGGATTTATTTGTCCATCAGTCCTCAGGTAGGGATGATAGTGTGGAGCAGGATGATCTTTTTACTGCAGCATTGACACCATTGCTTGAGGGGTGCACATTCTCTATTCTACGTGCCTCCCTTGAGTTACTAAACTTGCAGACCATCTATGGAGCAATGCAAGTTTGAATGAATTACTCAAGTAAGATTTAAAGTCTATTTTGCAAACATGGTGAATTATGTTAGTGGATCAATTACTGGAATACTTTCTCTCATTTAAATGGTCTTCACATGTAGGCTATTGTGTAAAATGCTTCCAAGGGAGAATAAATTACTGACCTCAAGAGATATGGCAAGGCAACATGTGACCTCTCTTGGAGGATTGCATTACAAGCGCATCGATTGCGTTCTGTTTCGTGGACTGCATAAGGAGGCAAGAGAGTGTCCTACCTATGGAGAGGAAAAAGGTCAGTATATAGAATGTTATGCATAAGTTAGGAGCTTTCAACAATTTAGATTGCTTATTCAATTGATTTTGTCTTGGTGTAGTTTACTATTTTCAACGTTATATCTTGTGAGGGCAAGCATTTTCAGACACAACGGATTGATGATAAGAGAAAACACAAGATTGTGGCATCATTGCTAGCTTTGAGGGAGCCAATGGAGCCATGGATGATTATTGTGGCATAATCCAATATATTATTAATCTTGACTTTCGACGCTTCTTTGTGTATGTTTTGGATGTTAAGTGGTTTAAGAATGTGGTGGAAAGAATCCCTAATGCAGCAATCAAACACCATACAAGTGGCTTTGTAGCTATTGGCTCCACAAAGTTTTGGCAAAGAAAGAAGAACACACTAGTACTACCGCAGCAATGTGAACAGGCACTGTACACATTTATAAAATTACTCACTTTTTAATTTTTGATACCTTCGATGCAAGGAAAATAACATGACTGTATTTGTGTTTTAATTAGGTTGTCTATCAACCAATGGTGGATAATAATAGGTGGTGGCATGTCATACCTATTATGCCACATTCCAAATGTATAGTACATTTACTAATATGGTGAGTATGGAGGATCATCATGGCCATGGAGGTGATGATGATGGTGATACGAGAGAGGAGATATTCTCCAATGTGGTTGGCTCATCAATTGTATGACACACTCTACTGATCCAAGGCTCTGAAGAGTATGAATGATTTGGGAAACCATTTTGTAAACTTTAAATATCATTGGATCTATCTTTTAAAAACCATAAAGGTTAGAAGTGCATGTGCATTCTCCAATGCAGTTGGATTGTCAATTGTATGACATGCTCTGATGATCCAGGGCTCTAAAGAGTATGAATGATTTGGGAAACCATTTTGTAAACTTTAAATGTCATTGGATCCATCTATTTCGCAATTTTGAAGAAGTATATCTTTTCAAACTATGTTATAATAGATACAAATTGTTTTTCACACGAATCTTTCATATTTATGTTTAGCAAGTGCTTAAACAGAGATTGCAATAAAGAAATAAAGAGGAATTTCAATTATTTTGTTAAAGAGTGTCAAATTTTTGTTTCAATAGGTGTATTAAATAATGTTAAATGCAAAAGAGGTGTCTTATGCAATATGACTTTCTCATTAAGTTGCGTTATTTTTCAAATTAGATTTTAACAATGGCCACATTTGAAATACTCTTACCCCTACTCATTAAATCTCTCAATCCACTTCTGCATCTCCTTGCTATTGAGGATACAAAACTAATTGAAAATTTCCATTTTCTCTTCGCTCATCTTTCTTTCAATCCCTTTTCCTTGGGGAACCTCGCCAACGATGCGATCATCATCCTTGTGATGCCAAGCTTGCAGCATATCGGGATCTGTGGTTGCAAGAAACTCCGTGATATATACTAATGACTCTTACACAAGCCATCCCTCTACCATGCTTGCTTTTGGTCTTGCTCTTTGTCTTAAAAATCCCTTCAAAGTTTTTATAAACTACTCGAGAAAAAACATCCACCGACTATGAACGGTACCTGCAATGGCCACCTCATCAACTATGTGCACAAGCAAGTGCACTTGAGTTGTCATAATGATCGAGGAAAAGTGCTTCTCAAGCAAGCATACGGCTTCGATGGATTCCACCCCAGCCTTCTCGATGCTCGATATGAGATCTCTTTTTGAGATATCCACCTATTTCACATGCCCATGTAAGACATATTCATAATTAGTCTACAGATTATTCAACTTAAATTGAAGAAAATGCAATCAATGCAATTTGATAGTAAGCATACCTCACAATACCACTGATCTTGAATATAGCATTTCTAACATCTTCTTGTAAGCACCCTTTTATTGTAATTGGGAGGATGAACTATCAAAGAAATAAAGAAGTCATGTCAACAATATAACATAATCATAATTACGCTAACGCATCACGATTATCGGTACACTAATCCTACAGCTTAGAATACCTGTAAGACCTTGTCCTAATCATGGGACTTGAGGATTTGAGCCCACTAAGCTTATTGTCCTTTGAAAATGCTCCTTTCAAGCAACGCATGTACCCTGTGGGTGTTTGAAAAGAGGTAATGTCTGCCTTGACCACTGCCTCCTCTCTTGTAGAGAGGATCCATGTTGCTTTTGGGAGGATAACTTTTCCCGAAGCATGAACTTGGGGCCACAAATGATACATCCTATTCATAGCACGCAAGTCTTCTCACACTCCTCTTGAGTCTTTGGAACCAACCAAGTGTTCCCAAATAGTAGCCCCCACATTCTTGAAGATATGCATGGGATCCAAGAGATGACTGATTTGTAATTGACCCCAATAAGGAAGCTCGTGAGAGATCGATAGCCTCTTCATACCAGGAGGAGGTTCCTCCAAGCCTGAATCCAGTCACTTGCCTTCAAATATGATGGTGGTGGATCAAGCTGACCTCCACACGCAAGATGGTCTAGCGGAAGGTATCGAGCATGACCTTCATAAAAATTTTTCCTCATATGTTTGGAGCATTGTGCAAGAGATTTCAAACCTGGTCCACAAACAGGACAAGCATGGTACCCACTTGTAACAAGTCCTGCACGCGTGCATGAATGTATTAGTATAAGACATGCATGCGAAAGAGACTCATAAAAGCATACTCCTATATTATACATGTAAAGACACAACCATGTACCTGCACACTCTCCATATCCTAGGTAGTCATGCATGGTCCACATCAAGATACCCCTGACCAAAATATCATTGGTATGTCTAGGAGCTCTGGAAATATCAAAGACCCGCACTCCTCTCCATAAGATCTGTAACTCCTCTATCAAAGGTGCCATGTACACGTCCATATTTTTGGCCTTGTACTTCCCTGGCACAAGTAGTGCAAGCATGAGGTGTCCCTTCTTTATTGTTAGCCATGGTGGAATATTGTAATTCACCAAGGCTATGGGCCATGTCGACCAAGATGTCGAGCGTAACCCGAAAGGATTCACTCCGTCCATGGCGAGCCCAAGATGTAAGTTGCATGGCTCCCTCGCAAAGTCCGACCACTGATTGTCTATGTGCTTCCAAGCTACACAATCTACAGGAATCCTCAATGTGTCATTAGTGGATCGATGCGATGCATGCCATGTCATCAATTCCGCTATGGATTTCCATCGGAACATGTGTTGTATTCTTGCAATGATGGGAAAGTGTCTCAAGACCTTTACCGATATCTGCTCACCCTACAAGTCATCTCTATATCATTGCTCCCCACACTTTGGACAACTAGCCAAATATCCATGCTCATGACGAAAGAAAATACAACCATTATGGCAATCATGGATGGTATCATAATCCATACCCACCGTTGTTAGCATCTTCTTCGCTTCATCTCTTGATGCGGGCATGGTATTTGGTGCAAGCAACATCTTCTGGAGCAACCTATCACAATTCAAACATACATAGGCTTTGAATAATGATGATTCGGTACATAATCCTATAGCTTAGAATCCCTGTAAGATATTGAGCAAGCTTAGAATCTTACAACATACATAAAGTGGGGATACAAAGGCTTCGAATAATGATGATTCTCAAACATACATGATGATTCTCAAAACAAATAATATCCAAATAATGAGTCAAATTAATGTAGGAGCTAACCTCATTAAGGTCGAGACACTTGTATCCGACCACCCATACTTTGCTTGCAGATTCAAGATTGAGAGAGTACAAGCATGTAGTTTAGACATCCTAGCACCCTCATACAACTATGTTGATTGCAACTCTTGCATTTTGACCTCGGACTCTGACATCATGTGTACTGTTATCGATAAATTTGACTAAAGTAAAAGGCATAAATATGTGTGTGTACTTGTATGTGTGGAAATAGTATAATAAAATATGGTGTGCATAAGGCCCAGGGTTGAGGTGGCAGGGCATGACCATGTGCCACCCTTCCACGTAAGAGGAACCATAAGGTGTGTTGTACATAATCCATGGTAGTGATAATATAAAATGATAAGGTGGCATGGGTCCTCCATGTACCACCTCTACACCTAGGTGGTCCCACGCCTGCATTTAGTGAGATATGGCCCAAGGACCATGGGAGATGTAATATAAAATAGGTGGAGATGGATATTATATTGGATTATTCCCTCCATGTAAAATAGGCCTATGTGGGGGGGGGGGGTAGAAAGTCTAAGAATGCAAGTTAAATAATGGGAAAGTAGGATGAGGTAGCAAGATTCCTTGTGTCAACCCTCCACTTTTCCTCCCAGATGTTTGAATGCATTATAAAATTGGAAAGAGACCAAGGGAGTATCTTAGACTTGGGATATGGGGGTCGATTTATGTGGAAAAATGAGGCAAAGTGTTGTCGCACACAATTGAGAGTGCGTAACTGCCTAGCCCACATGGGAGACTTTTCCACACACACCATGCATGTGGGAGGATGAATTTATTGGGAGAGACCCCCCTCTCTTGGCTATAAAAGGAGGGGGCTATTCCTTGATGGAACACGCTCATTCTTGTAAAGCCACCTAGCTAGTACTTTGATTTCTTCCCCCCATCCTTCCTTTCAAATAAAGCATGACCCTCCTCCCTTGATGTCTCCATCTCTACATTCCTCGTCCCATTATGTACATGCTCCTCTTTTCCCTCTCCCTCTCCCCTTGTGCCATAGTCTCCCTCTTCATTCCCACACCTCTTAATCCCTTTTCCCCACCCATGTTAATGCTTCTCCCCTCACGCTCCCTTTTCCTATATGGCCCTCAAGCGTCGCCATGCCTAGTGTCTAGCCTCTTGTCTCGAATTCTTTTCTAGTTAATAGAATTGGTGTGGCTGCTGGGATCAAAATCTCCACGGCTAGTGGCATAAAATTCATTACTCCTACGGCTAGGTGTAGTTTTGCAGCACCTTCCGTGTGCGGTTCTTTGCTTCTGCGCCTCCAATCTACATATCTTCTGCTTGCAGTTCTCCGTCTCTATGGCTGCAGAACTTCTCAGTTTTTGTGCCTTTAGCTTGCGATTC
The DNA here is from genome assembly GCF_047967505.1 of Dipteris shenzhenensis. NCBI lineage: Eukaryota > Viridiplantae > Streptophyta > Polypodiopsida > Gleicheniales > Dipteridaceae > Dipteris > Dipteris shenzhenensis. The sequence continues at coordinate 27,713,806 of NC_141598.1, read as the reverse complement.
CTGCGCATCTTTTGGGTTCTTGCGTGTCTTTTGTGTGGTGCCACACGTCTTCTGGTCGACCGCACCTGCAAAACTGCTCCTGCGCATCTGCAACACCCGCATGCCCCCTAGTTGCAGTTGGCGCATCTGCACATCACGGACAGATCACGAATCGTGATTTTTTTTTTGAGTTCCTATGTCTTCTAGCGCATCTGCACATCGCAGACAGATCGCGACTATTTTCCTGTGTTCCTGCGTCTTCTGGTACACATGCGCATTGTGGATAGATCACGACAGACTTTTTGGGCTCCTGCAAAAGATCTCACGCCCCGATCTTCTTCTTCTCTTTCTCTTCTCTTCTCCTCTCCTCTCTTCTCTTTTTATTAAGGAGTGGGAATTGAACCCGAGACCTCCCCATTCACAAAAGGAAGACTTACCAATGGACCAGCAAATAGGAAGTGATAAAAGTGTAATGATATTGCTTATATGGTGAAATCTCATGAACTGTAACTCTCTAACCGTACGGAGTTTCCTCTTGTTGTAAAAAGCAAAAGTACTTCATTTCATATGCTCTATTCATATCTGACACTAGATCATAGATTCTGAATTTTTCAAGTTCACTCCTTGGATGCACGCCACATGAGGAGAGTGGATATTTATGTCACTTCTCGACGAGTTCAAGGATTTGGTGCTCGGTCCTCTGCTCATTACAACTACCAATTGGCGAGATCTCTTTCTTGATCTTCATGTCGATCTTCAACAACTGATTGTACAATGCATTGTTTAAGAAGTTTAAGAAGACGATGGGTGGGATGATACACTGTGGATGATTCAAGGTGAAGAACTAGTGATACACTGGGAGGACTTTGGTGGTTTCAATTCTACTCATTATGCAGTGATCAAGCTACTTGTTGCAAAAGGGTGACATTCTTCGAAGGGTGGGATGCTCCCCAAGTTGGGGGGAGATTTGGTGCATCTGCTTATTAATTCCTGTGGATAAGCTCATCTTGAATGATTTCTTCTCGATCTCACTACAAAGGTTTCTAGGGCTCGGCTATGGTTGGTAATGTTTCGACCAAGGAATCCCTTTGTGCCTCATTTTGAGCTTCAAATTGTAATTCTTTTTTGGTCTAAAGATAAACTATCAATAAAGGATTGCAAGTTTATTTGTTGCTGAATGTCTTGCTCAAGTATTGAATTCTCCCCACCCTCTCCTTCTACCTATCTTGGACTATCGAGAAACTTGGGATGTTTGGATTTTAGTCTTGGTGTGATGACATCTTGGCTCCTCCAATTTGAGGGCACATACAAACCTTCGACCAAGGCTGCTAGTGTGGGTGTGAAGCTCACTTCACTAGGGGGAGAGGTGTATTCTTATAGCAAGTCTGCACCAGCAAATACTTGCAAACAAGCTGATTACTCAGCACTCATTTTTGGGCTACAAAAGGCGCAAGAACATTGCATCAAGGAACTTGAGTTGCAAGGAGATTCTCAACTCGTGTGTGAACAAGTTAGAGGAAGGTGGAAGGTGTGGAGCGAAGCTTGTTCCATGACATCAACAAGCATTGGTACTTTGCCAACAATTTGAAAAGGTAAAAATTCAGCATATCCCTCGAGCTCAAAATTTAATTGCTGATTTCTTGGCACGAGAAGCTTGTACTTCAATCACGCATGAAGCGAGTGGAAGCACCGCCCCAACAAAGCCGTAAGCCACGAATGAGCATGATCATTTGTAACGAGATTTGTAAGGAATGCAAAGGCTGTGGTCATCATGAAACTAAGTGTTGGGCATATTTGATACGAGTTTACCAACTTTGAAAGATCATCAGAAAGGTCCTTAAGCACAATGCTCAAAAGAAGGATGCCAAACCGCACACCCCTTGAAGAAATAGCATGGCGACTACAAGAACTGGAAGAAGCTGAAGGTGATGTGCAAGCTCTCCCACTGTTGACATTTGTCATGGCATTCTTGTTTGCCTTGATGAACAACCTCATGCAGCGCCATGTCTCTAACCCTCACTTGTAAAGATGGATGCGATATCATGCGGATTGGTCCTTTTAAGATTGTCTATGAGCTATTCTATGCTAAAGATTCTTCCCGTGTGGTATTTCACAATACACCAGTCACACCCTACCTTGCCTATGTGTGCTTTGTGGATGTATCCTCACCTGATTTTCAGTTCAAGCTACCTCTTTCCATTGTTTGCCAATACATAAGCCTCATTTCATCTCTCTCTTTTCCATTTTCCAAGCATGGCTGACATGCCTGTGTTCTGTGGATGAGTTGAAGAAAATCCAAATGAGTATCTTATGGCCTTCAAGTGCCATTGTGTTTCTCTCAACTTTCTTACTGAAGATAGATGGCTGTTGGTTCTTCCCACATTTCTAGAGGGTTTGGCTCAAGTGTGGTATGAGAAGTAGGCTGAAGATGTTCACCAAAGCTGGCCAAGGTTGATAGCAGTAATGATTGAGTATTTCGGTAAAGAGGAGGAGCCAGAGAATGTGTACCTGCAGGTGGCAAACTTGAAGCAGTCAAAAGGTGAGACGGCGCATCGATATGTGGATGGAGCGGCCATGCTTGTGGATCGTTTAATTGCCACGCAGGAGGACAATGCCGGATTTCAAGCTGGAATGACTCAACATGTGCCGGGGCTACCTTGTAGCAGCAGCAAGTGATGAATTCTGCCTCAAGCTTAAATGGGAGAATCCGAAAACCATGTTGCTAGCACATGAGATTGCTCAAAAGTGTGATAAAGTTCAATCTGACCCCGCTTCAAAGAAGACAATTGTCCCTCCGCAACCCCCTCAATTCTTGCAACAACAACCTCGGGGGTCCAACTCAAGGGCATACCCCTATCCCCCATTAGGGATGTATCCACTGCCTCCACCTCAAATGTATGGTCCTCCCTTAGATGCTTACCCTCAACAAGGAGTATATCCTCAACCTCCGCCTGGAAGATTTCCCCAGCCTTGCCCACGAGCCCCCCTCCTTCCTACTCCCCCGGCCCCTCCTACTAAAGAACCTGGAGTCAATGACCTAGCCAAGGCTCTGAATGATCTTCGGCTTGAGATGGTGGGCATCAAAAATCAAACCAATTGCCCCCCAAGAGAACATGCCAATGTTGTGTGCTACGAGTGCCACTAGAAGGGTGATTATCGCATGTAATGTCCCAATATTCCAAGGGTGAATCTTCTAAGTAAATCAGGCACCGAGGATTCTGACATGGAGATCCTTGACCTCGGGAAAAGAAGTCGTACCACCTCGGACCCCTCTCCAAACCATGGCCCCGGCCGCCCCAGGAAGAAGGTGTCGTTCTCAAAGCCCTCCTATGCTGAGATGGCAGACCCACCAACAGAGAAGACTAAAAGATCTCACAGGAGTAAGTGGTTGCCCTAAGATTTTCCCATCGGCTCGGGGCAAGAGGACTATTTGGTCGTTCAGGACCTTGCTCATCGGTCCTTGAGCATCACGCTCCCTCAACTAATAGCATTAATCCCTAAGGTGAGACGTGAGTTGCAGCAAGGGCTCTCAATAAGGAGGAGCAAGAAAAAGGAAAAGGTACGAGAGGTCTCTTATATCTCTAAAGAAATTGATCGGCACCCACATATAGTAGGTGTCATCATAGATAATTGCCGTGTCAAAAGTGTGTGTCGATGGGGGAGCTGCATGTAATATCATGGTGCCCCGTATCATGAAGAAATTGAATTTGAAATTCACAAGGCGTTCCTTCACTCGAATCAAGGTAGCAGATGGTCGATGACTCGCCACCCTGGGAGTCATTGAGGATTCGCCCATCACTGTCAATGGTTGACCACCACCATCAATTTCCATGTAATGGACATCAAAGATACAGGCAGGAGTTACCCAGCCATACTCGGAAGACCATGGTTGAGAAAGAGTGATGCAATCAGCTATTGGAAGACAGGACACATGTATTTTGGTGCTTCTAAGGAGAAGATCCCGGTGCAACCAGGTGCCACTGAACCAGAACAAGGAGAGGAGCAAGACAGTGATACTCTCTCATCCTCAGTGTCTGAATCAATGGAAGAATTAGATGGGGGGAGGAGTTCTCAGAGGAGGAATTTTACATGATGGGGGTGTCTTTGACCCCGCCACCTATAGAAAAGGTAACAGCTAGTCCTCAACAGCTTGAATCTATGCTTTCCCTAGACCTCATGCCAAGTGAGAAAGATGAGTTCCTAGAAATATTCAAAGATTTCCCTGATCTCTTCACAACTAGCTACCACCACCTTTGCCATGTGAGACCTCATGCCAAGTGAGAAAGATGAGTTCCTAGAAATATTCAAAGATTTCCCTGATCTCTTCGCAACTAGCTACCGCCACCTTTGCCATGTGACTGCCATAGAGCACAAGATAGAACTCAAGCCTGATGCGAAGCCTGTGGCTCAGAAGTATCGGAGATTAGGGCCCCTATAGACCGATGCTTTGTGCTCAAAGTTGCAGAAACTTGTAGAAGCTGGGCTTATTGTTCCGGCTCACAATACTAAATGGGTTTCATCAATGGTAGTCACCCCAAAGAAAAACAACAAGTAGCGGGTCTGCATCGACTATAAGAAACTCAATACGGCCACCAAGAGGGACCATCATCCTCTTCCCTTTCAAGACCTCATTCTTGAGAAGGTAAGTGGTCATGAGATGTATACTTTCTGTGATGGTTACTCTGGGTTTTATCATATTAGAATTGCTGAGGAGGATGTGCTTAAAACCACATTTGCCACACCTTGCGGGACGTTTGCATTCAAAGTAATGCCATTTGGCCTCACCAATGCTCCTGCTACCTTTCAAAGATTCATGCACATATTATTTGCTCCATATTTGGGGGTTTTCTTGGAGGTGTTTTTAGATGATTTTTGTATATTCTCGGCACATAAGGAGCACATCATGAAGGTTAGGTGGGCCTTCCAAAGGGTCAATGATGCGAATGGCAGCCTCAACCTTGATAAATGTACCATTGGAGCCACTCAAGGGAGTTTACTGGGACATATTGTCTCATCCGAGGGCGTCAAGCCTGACCCCGAGAAGGTAGAAGCTATCCTCAAGCTCTCCCCACCAACAACCAAATGTCAGGTACGCTCATTTGTCAATCTAATAGTATACTATCACCGCTTCATTGATCAATATGCTGCTTTGATGCAACTCATGACTATGCTATTAAAAGATGGAGTTGATTTTTCTTGGGATGAGGATCGTGATCATGGGTTCTCAAAGGTATGCTGCTCGATCAGGGGAGTGCTCTCATGGGGAGGGGAAGGTCAAGGGGAAGGCTGAGGGGAATTAGGTTGAGGGGAAGGCTGAGGGGAAGGTTGAGGGGAAGGCTAAGGGGAAGGCTAAGGGGAAGATTGAGGCTCATCTGAGGTTGAGGCTGAGGGGAAGGCTGAGGGGAAGGCAAAGGGGAAGGCTCATGCTCTTGTGGCTTGGGAGTGGGCTCACAGGACTTGGGAGGAGGAGAAGGATCATGAGACTGGGAAGTGGGCTCACGAGACTTGGGGGAGGGTTCACGAGAATTGGGGGAGTGCTCACGAGAGTCTTGGGAGATCTCACGAGAGTTGGGGGAGGTCTCATGAGAGTGGGAGGAGGTGCCACCAGACCCTGATAGGTTCGTGCGCACAGATGCCATGGAGGTGGTGGAGCTAGAGGAGGAAGGGTGGAAGCGATGTCCCGTGGGTCTAGTAGTGTTCTTCACTCTTGCCATTGAATAATGAGAGTTAGGGTTTTTCTTAACATTTTATATATGCCCATCATGTTTTGACACCCTTTTAATTATGTTTAGGGTCTCATTGTGCCCCTTGCCTCGCCCTAACCCCTCCAACCCTCCCCACCCTCGTCGCCCTCACCCCGTTGCCCTCCCCCTAGTTGCCCTGTCCACACCTGTTGCCCTCCCTCATACCCTCCATCCCCCCCTCCCCCAACCCTTGCTACCTCTCCCCTAGCCTTGCCCCGCGCCCCTCCCTTATCTTCCCCCTCCTTCAACATGTCCCCACTTTCCCCAATGTCATGTGAGTACAAAAATTGTGGTCAAAATAACAAAGATATTAAAGAGTGAGTACACAAATTGTGGTCAAAATATGCAATATATTTATTTCATATTTGTATACAATTACACCATAGCTTATGTTGGTGGTTGGACCCATCTGCTCCCTTCTCTCAATCTAGCTTGCAACCAATGTGTGACTCCTCGACTCCCTATGGATGCTTTCCAAGCACTATGCCTTCTATTCTTAGATACAATTTGAACCGCTTTTGCAAGTTCTTATGCCTTTTCCTTTTCAGACTTCAAAGTCCTTCCTAGTAGACATGTAAAAAACTAGTCGAACATCTCATGCAATGCATTGCCGTGAGTGACACCACCACCATGCCTTGAGTTCCTAAAGTAGGCTGCCTTAGCTCTATAGTGCAACTTCTCCATGCCTTGTGTATTCCAAATGGACAAAGGGCCCCAATTTGTACAAACCATGGTCTGTGTGCATAGAGAATATGCTGCAAACATGATGAGAATCATTTCATCTACAAATATTTTTTATAAAGCAAGTGCTAAATATTACGATCGTACCAAGATTACCATGTAATGCGTAATGTGCGACTCCCCCCATGCTTTCACCATTAATTGCATAAACTCTTTCACAGCTATCCTAAACCTTTCATAATACATCTCATTGATTTGAACCTGGCGAAGCAATTTTATCAATGCATCTACCTTTATCCATACTTGAGCTCTCAAAGTTGCTACTTGAGGCTGTGCATTCACACAATGCTTTCCAGTGTTCCCAACCCAAATTGCTTTGAGACAATGTATGTTTGTCTTTGTCCAGATTGTGGTTTGATAGGAATCTCCTTGCCTTCCCTCCACCCATGGACACTTTTGCAGGAAGATTCTGTGTTGCCCCATACATTTCTTATCCTCCTTAAGTTTGACATGTCCTCAATGGAATCCCATCTCTGACAGCAACAACTTATCAGCATCTTCAACAATGCACTGTGCAGATACTTCTTGCAGAATTAAATTCCAAACATAAACAAGATGCAAATACAACAGCTTATCAAGTACACACAGTTCTGCATATAAAGTACATATGTGTACTCTCTCAAGTGGGATGGGCAAGATGGGATCCCACTTTGGATCCTTCTTGTCGTGATTAGGAGCTTGCATTTGGCTACAAGATAGAATGCCATTCTCCCATTGTAAGCTAGCCTTTTGCTTACATTGCGAACACATGCAATAAAGGCATGTGTTCATTGCATTTGCCCCTGTATCACAACCATGCAAGCACTTGAGGGTTTTCAAATCACCAGCAAGATGCCATTCAACTCGAAATGTTCCATGGCCATCGACTGTCAATGTTTGCCCTTCCTCTTGTCTTCAGATCGTCGATGGGATTCTTGTTCTATCTAGAGCCCACTTCAATGTCTCATGGCACTCTTTCAGAGTCTCAAATCTTGCAAGCCACCATATATCTTTCTCTGATTGCATTGAGAAATCTTGCTCTTCTTCATTCCCTTGAACAAAGGCTAAGGCTTTATTCATAATGCAGATGCTCACTCTATCTAACTTGTGTTCTTTCACCAATTGAGCTTCATCCATTTTGATGAAAAATATGAGAATTCCATTGCAATTTGTACAAATAAAGAGAGAAACCGTTAGGATAAACATGATATAGGAAATGAACTAAGTAAAGTGCAATGCTATAATGGATTTCCTCTTACCATCTTCTCTCAGGCCATAGAATTTGACCATTGCTTGTTGCAGTTTCTCAACATCTAAGTAGACATTGTTGAAAGCATTCATCTCAAAGGTTTGCAAGCTAGATTTCCTTTTACTCTTCCAAGTCATTGTGCCCTTTATGCAATGGTACCCTCGAAGCATTTCCCTTGCACATTGGTTTGTTTCTCGCCGTGATACAAGTCTGCACACTCCCACCGCTCCAACTCTCCCTGAGTTCATGAGACACAGTTCCAGTTTGGTCCCTTGCCCCCACCCTTCTCATAGGCCACAGCAGCCCCCGCACCCCTTGCTACTTAAGTGCTCGCTGATCTACACCTTGCTCTAGCTCCACTACTCCTGCTCCATGCTTTGGCTCCAGTTTTCCCACCACCGTGCATTCTTCCGACTATGTTTTGCCTGAGGACCTCTACTACCTTGTGAACAACATTGGGGAAGTTGTAGATGATAACGATGGGAGGAGCATCATAAAGTACATAAGGAGGTTGATGAGCATGCACTTCCCAATGATATCTTGAAACCTTGGAATCAATAGGACAAAAGAACCAAGGATGCCTTTATAGATGTCCTTCGACAAAATTTTCCAACCCTCACAGGTATGAGTTTGACCGACGTGCCATGCTTATGCGCATTTGAGAGTTCCTAAGGTCTCATAAATAGACTTGAGGGAAGCTATTAAGAAAGGTAACAACAAGACAGGGTGGAAAGAACCAAAAGATTAGAAGAAAGAAAAGAAGGCTTCAAGGAGAATCCATATGCATTCACAACTCAGCAAAGGCCGAGAAGGAGACATTTGGAGATTGTAGGTCCTTCACACCTTGGGAGCAGTAGCAGACTAACCAATGAGGCATGGGTGGTACGTATATAGTTATCTTCTACTAAATATCTAATATGTTCAGTCATTCAAATGTTTTGTCATTCACTGGTCATTCATATACACTACTACACACGCATCCTATTGCGACGTTTACGTACCGACGATTAGCGCCCGCTTAGCGTTAATCGTCGGTATAAAAATCGGGTGTCGTAAATCGTCGCTATATAGCGACTTTTAAGAATCGTCGCTATATAGCGACGTTAGTAATAGTCGCTATATAGCGACTATGAAAGGTCGCTATATAGCGACTTCTATTAAAGTCGCTATATAGCGACTTTTAAAGGTCGCTATATAGCGACACTGAGACTATATTATAGCGACGTTTTACAGAGAGGTTTTTTTTTTTTTTTAAGTCTTAAAATTTATTTTCTTCCAATGACAAAATTTTTTAAATTTTCATACATGTTTGAGCTCATAGAGAAATAAAAAATGAGAGCATGTACATCAAGCCTTTGAAGCTCATATATTCATGTCCAAGTTGGAGATGAGAAAAATCAAATTAAATAAGAGCATTTACATCAACTGTTTCATCTTGAGCCAAGTCTAAGGCGCCAAGTAAGTCTATCTCCAACTCTATACCGAGTTGATCTCCTATATCATCATCGTACTCTAGCATCGTACGTTCACCTAAAAGTATTTGATCATCTTCTTCAATTAAGCTTAAGTGTGGTGATCGATCTTGACGATTGTTGTCTTCCTCGTCAATATCGTGATCTCCATCCTCCTCCCGTGCGATGTCATTATGCGCATCTTCCTCTTGCCTCATATGGTGATCTACATCTTCTTCGCTAGATTCATCAATTGGATCCGGATTTGGTAGTGGCATCTCCATATCCACATCTCGATCTTCAAAAATCTGCTTACTTCGTGGCGCAACTTGGATCACGTACCACCATCTTGGATCAGAACGATCCGGATGAAAAACCACCTATATTGAAGATGAAAAATCACGTGCCAAATGTCGTCAATTATATATATATCAATGGACTTAAAAAACGAAAGCTTCGACTAATTAAATCATTAGTATGCACCTGCTCACAGTGCTCGGGAAGAACAAAAGTATCACTTTCATCGGTCCAATGTTTGGTGGAGTCTATTGCAAAGAGACCGCTACCATCTTTTCTCACAGTTGCATGGGGACCGTTGTAAGTAGTTCTAAACCATTTTACATCAAGAATGAAAATAGTAAATCGTCTGAAATCAATTTCATAGATGTCGCGTATGGTTCCACAATAATACAACTGTGAGGAGAGAAGATTGGTATCCGAAGCACTTGCTCGGCTATCTTGTGTGAAGTTAGCCATGACTCCACAATCATACGTGACTCTCTTTGAATCGATGCGTTCTATGCGAAAATGTCGTCCATATGACCATAATGCACTGTACTTTTTGTACTGTAAAAGAGCATCATTAAAACAATGAAGATGCACCTATTTTATAGCATATATTGCCACAAATAATTACTTAATTACATCAAGAGATAAGAAACTTACATGCACCATACATCCAGATGATAACTCCCGCTCGCGCTCGTTTATTGTCTCTCCATCACGTTCGGCTTTACGTATAGCTAGTTGTAGCCAATCAAGTGACATGTGAGTAGGGAGAAGAGCCAGATCTCGTGGATATGGTTGTGATCGCCTGTACATTACTCTGAATCTCGTCCTTGCATTTATTCTTTCTGCTTTGGCCACTTCATATCTCTCAATCCACTTCTGCATCTCAGGGCTATTGAGGATACAAAACTTATTGAATTTCTCCATTTGCTCTTCGCTCATCTTTCTTTCAATCCCTTTTCCTTGGGGGACCTCGCCAATGATGCGATCATCATCCTTGTTGTGCCAAGCTTGCGGCATATCAGGATCCGTGGATGCAAGAAACTCTGTGATATATACTAATGACTCTTGCACAAGCCATCCCTCTGCCATGCTTGCTTCTGGTCTTGCTCTTTGTCTTACAAACCCCTTTAAAGTTTTCATAAACCGCTCGAGAAAAAACATCCATCGATTATGAACGGTACCTGCTATAGCCACCTCATCAACTATGTGCACAAGCAAGTGGACTTGAGTTGTCATAATGCTTGAGGGAAAGTGCTTCTCAAGCAAGCATACGGCTTCGATGGATTCCACCCTAGCCTTCTCGATGCTCGATATAGAGATCTCTTTTTGAGATATCCACCTATTTCACATGTCCATGCATATGTAAGATATTTGAGATATCCACCTATTTCACATGTCCATGAAGAAAATAGATAATGCGAATTGATAGTAAGCATACCTCACAATACCACAGATCTTGAATATAGCATTTCTAACATCTTCTTGTAAGCACCCTTTTATTGTAATTGGAAGGATGAACTATCAAAGCAACAATGAAATCATGTCAACAATATAACATAATAATAATTACGCTAATGCATCACTATTATCGGTACACTAATTCTACTTAGAATACCTGTAAGACCTTGTGCCAATCATGGGACTTGAGGCCACTAAGCTTATTGTCCTTTGAAAATGCTCCTTTCAAGCAACGCATGTACCCTGTCGGTGTTTGAAAAGAGGCAATGTCTGCCTTGATCGCTGCCTCCTCCCTCGTAGAGAGGATCCACGTTGCTTTCGGGAGGACAACTTTTCCTGAAGCATGCACTTGGGGCCACAAACGAGACATCCTATTCATAGCACGCAAGTCTTCTCGCACTCCTCTCGAGTCCTTGGAACCAACCAAGTGTGCCCAAATGGTAGCCCCCACATTCTTAAAGATATGCATGGGATCCAAGAGATGATTGATTTGTAACTGACCCCAATAAGGAAGCTCGTGAAAGATCGATAGCCTCTTCATACCAGGAGGAGGTTCCTCTCCATTCTCCCTCCAAGCTTGAATCCAATCACTTGCTTTTAAATATGATGGTGGTGGATCAAGCTGACCTCCACGTGCGAGATGGTCGAGCGGAAGGTATCGAGCATGACCTTCATAAACATTTTTCCTCATGTGTTTGGAGTAGCGTGCAAGCGATTTCAGAGCGGGTCCACAAACAGGACAAGCATGGTACCCACTTGTAGCAAGCCCTGCACGCGTGCATGAATATGTTAGTACAAGACATGCGTGCAAAAGAGAGTAAAAAAAGCATAATCCCTCATTGTACATGTAAAGACATAACCACGTACCTGCGCACTCTCCATATCCTGGGTAGTCATGCATGGTCCACATCAAGATACCCCTGACGGAAATATCATTGGTATGCCTAGGAGCTCTGGAAATATCAAAGACCTGCACTCCTCTCCATAATATCTGTAACTCCTCTATCAAAGGTGCCATGTACACGTCCATGTTTCTTGCCTTGTACTTTCCTGGCACAAGTAGTGCAAGCATGAGGTGTCCCTTTTTTATTGTTAGCCATGGTGGGATATTGTAATTCACCACGACTATGGGCCATGTCGACCAAGATGTCGAGCGTAACCCGAAAGGATTCACGCCGTCCATTCTCTTTTTCCGCATAAGCTCCTTCTCTCATTCCGCATAAGCTCCTTCTCTATTTCCGCATGAGCATAAGCATGAGCTTATGCTTATGCTTATGCTTATATGCATAAGCATAAGCTCATGCTTATGCTCATGCGGAAATAGAGAAGGAGCTTATGCAGAATGAGAGAAGGAGCTTGTCATGAGCTTATGCGCAAGTTTCCGCAAGAGCTTATGCGCAAGTTTCCGCAAGTGCTCCTTCTCTTTTTCCGCATAAGCTCTTTCTCTCATTCCGCATAAGCTCCTTCTCTATTTCCGCATGAGCATAAGCATGAGCTTATGCTTATGCTTATGCATAAGCATAAGCATAAGCTCATGCTTATGCTCATTCATGAGCATGAGCTTATGCGTAAGTTTCCGCAAGAGCTTATCCGCAAGTTTCCGCAAGTGCTCCTTCTCTTTTTCCGCATAAGCTCCCTCTCTTTTTCCGCATGAGCATAAGCATGAGCTTATGCTTATGCTTATGCATAAGCTCTTGCGGAAACTTCCGCATAAGCTCTTGCGGAAACTTACGCATAAGCTCATGCGGAAGAATGAGCATAAGCATAAGCTCATGCTTATGCTCATTCTTCCGCATGAGCTTATGCGTAAGTTTCCGCAAGAGCTTATGCGGAAATAGAGAATGAGAGAAGCATATGCTTCTCTCATTCTCTTTTTCCGCATAAGCTCCTTCTCTCATTCCGCATAAGCTCCTTCTCTATTTCCGCATGAGCATAAGCATGAGCTTATGCTTATGCTCATTCATGAGCATGAGCTTATGCGTAAGTTTCCGCAAGAGCTTATCCGCAAGTTTCCGCAAGTGCTCCTTCTCTTTTTCCGCATAAGCTCCCTCTCTTTTTCCGCATGAGCATAAGCATGAGCTTATGCTTATGCTTATGCATAAGCTCTTGCGGAAACTTCCGCATAAGCTCTTGCGGAAACTTACGCATAAGCTCATGCGGAAGAATGAGCATAAGCATGAGCTTATGCTTATGCTTATGCATAAGCATAAGCATAAGCTCATGCTTATGCTTATGCATAAGCATAAGCATAAGCTCATGCTTATGCTCATTCTTCCGCATGAGCTTATGCGTAAGTTTCCGCAAGAGCTTATGCGGAAATAGAGAATGAGAGAAGCATATGCTTCTGTCATTCTCTTTTTCCGCATAAGCTCCTTCTCTCATTCCGCATAAGCTCCTTCTCTATTTCCGCATGAGCATAAGCATGAGCTTATGCTTATGCTTATGCTTATGCTTATGCATAAGCATAAGCATAAGCTCATGCTTATGCTCATTCATGAGCATGAGCTTATGCGTAAGTTTCCGCAAGAGCTTATCCGCAAGTTTCCGCAAGTGCTCCTTCTCTTTTTCCGCATAAGCTCCCTCTCTTTTTCCGCATGAGCATAAGCATGAGCTTATGCTTATGCTTATGCATAAGCATAAGCATAAGCTCATGCTTATGCTCATTCTTCCGCATGAGCTTATGCGTAAGTTTCCGCAAGAGCTTATGCGGAAATAGAGAATGAGAGAAGCATATGCTTCTGTCATTCTCTTTTTCCGCATAAGCTCCTTCTCTCATTCCGCATAAGCTCCTTCTCTATTTCCGCATGAGCATAAGCATGAGCTTATGCTTATGCTTATGCATAAGCATAAGCATAAGCTCATGCTTATGCTCATTCATGAGCATGAGCTTATGCGTAAGTTTCCGCAAGAGCTTATCCGCAAGTTTCCGCAAGTGCTCCTTCTCTTTTTCCGCATAAGCTCCCTCTCTTTTTCCGCATGAGCATAAGCATGAGCTTATGCTTATGCTTATGCATAAGCATAAGCATAAGCTCATGCTTATGCTCATTCTTCCGCATGAGCTTATGCGTAAGTTTCCGCAAGAGCTTATGCGGAAATAGAGAATGAGAGAAGCATATGCTTCTCTCATTCTCTTTTTCCGCATAAGCTCCTTCTCTCATTCCGCATAAGCTCCTTCTCTATTTCCGCATGAGCATAAGCATGAGCTTATGCTTATTCATGAGCATGAGCTTATGCGGAAGTTTCCGCAGGAGCTTATGCGGAAATAGAGAATGAGAGAAGCATATGCGGATCTCATTCTCTTTTTCCGCATAAGCTCTTTCTCTCTTTCCGCATAAGCTCTTTCTCTTTCTCTTTTGCGTGAGCATATGCGGCAATAGAGAATGAGAGAAGCTTATGCTTCTCTCCTCCTCTATTTTCGCATATGCGGAAACATGAGCATAAGCTCATGCTCACCCATGAGCATAAGCATAAGCTCATGCGGAAAAAGAGAAGGAGCTTATGCGGAAATAGAGAATGAGAGATGCTTCTCTCCTTCTCTTTTTCTGCATAAGCTCCTTCTCTTTTTCCGCATGAGCATAAGCATGCGGAAACTCATCCTTCTCATGCTTATGCTCATGCATGTGCATGAGCTTATGCTTAAGTTTCCGCATAAGCTCATGCACATGCGTGAGCTTATGCGGAAATAGAGAATGAGAGAAGCATAAGCTCATTCTCTATTTTTGCATAAGCTCATTCTCTATTTCCCACTCTATTTCCGCCTTCTCTCATTTCCCCCTTCTCTCATTCTCTATTTTCCCTCATCTCTTTCCCTTTCTCTCATTCTCTATTTCCTCGTTCTCATTCTTTTCTTTCCTTTACATCTTCTTTCCCTCTTATCTTTCCCTCTTCTTTCCCTCTTTCCTTTCCCTCTTCTTTCCTTTCCCTCTTCTTTCTTCTTGCCTATGCCTATGCCTATGAGAATGCTCATGTTTGTTTATTTGTTTTCTGTTTTCGTGTTTGTGTCTATGTTAGACATGGGATCACGTCGCTCATCCGACGAGTACGGACAGAAACGCAGGAGGAGAGCTCACGATCTATATGCTCCAGAGGACTTTGATTCCTCTCAGGCGACTACCCCGAGGACTACCCCTGGTCCGACTCCTCTCGGTCCTAGCACTGTGACTACCCCTGGTCCGACCCCTCTTCCACGTAGCACTGCCACTACCCCTCAGGGGACTCCTTTGCTAGCCGCGCATGGATTTGTTGGGACTCCCGACGAGTTTGTAGCGCAGATGAGCGATGAGGAGGCAGCGAGATTCTTCTCTCTGCTCTCTCAGAGGACCTCCGCAATTCCTTCCCCTACACCGACGGGTGGACGTACAGCCCAGCCATCCCCTCGCGCCCCTTCGACCGCGGGATCATCACCTGCGCATGCCTCCCGCAAGGGAAGGAAGAGTAGGATGGGCGGCTCATGTTGTGCTGACTCAGGAGATGTAGACGAGTCAGCACACTCACGCTCCTTTAGGTCTCCACTTGGTCCAGAGACACAGTATCAGTCGGGTCCCTTTCCCTCTCCTACTCCCACAGCTACTCCTCGATCCGAAAGCGGTCGCGCAGCTTCCACTCCTTCAGACTCTGCTACCGTCAGTCCCCCTTACTCATCAGGGGATCTCTCCTATCAAATCACATCTGCCGGAGAGATAATAGAAGACAAAAAGGGCAAAGCAGTGATGGCCGCCATGAGGCGGTTGATGAGTCATCACTTCAAGAGCGGCATAAATATCGATTGGCGGTATCAAGATGGCCAAAAGAAGCAGGCGGTGATCGATGAGTTAAAACTCAGATTTCCTAATCCGCCAAATGTGGAGTTTAATAACAGTTATATGCTCGAGCGCATGGGTTTGGTCCTAAAGCATCGCAGATCAACCATGCGTACTTCCATTACAAAGGGGTTGTCTAAACCCAGCTGGGCAGACAAAGCTGATTGGAAGTTCTTGAAGAAGCAGAATAGGGACCATCCTGAAATGTTCGAGGGTCAGAGGAGGGCTGCGAAGAGACGGCTGGATGTCGTAGGTACTTCGCACTTTGGTGCAGGTGGACGGTATGCGTTCGAGGCAACCGTGGTAAGTTTACTTCTTTCCATTTAATGTATTGTTCTATTTGTTTTACTTACATATTACATGCACTTTAGCTAACTCTAACTCTCGTAAATTGGATCCACAGCAAGCTGCGATGGGTCGTCTTCCTACGGATGCAGAGACGCGGCGCGCATTTCGGATAGGAACCAAGCCATGGTTCATTGAGCAAGAGGCAATGGGAGCGACAGTCGATTGGGCTGAGGTGGCTGCTCGCACGGTATAAGTTTACTCCTGCTTGTAATCTCACTTTTTAATTTAAGTTCCAATCTAATTTTTGATTTATTTGGTTCAGTCTCAGGGTCAAAGCTCAAGCGTCCCATCATCAGAGACGAGCGATCAACAGGGGCAAGGATCGGACGCAGGTGCCGATGACGAAGGAGAAGACGCAGGTGTCGGGGACGAGGGAGAAGATGCAGGTGCCGAGGACCAGGGAACAGCCCAACAAGACGATTCGGATTCGGATTCGGATTAGTAGTGGTAGTAGCATTTTTCATATCCGCTCGTTAGAGCCATTTTGTATCGCCCTTTCACAGGGTAATTTTGTTTCAAACACAGTTGTATATGTATATGCATTTCTTCCTCATCGTTCACAAGAACAATTTTGTATCACCCTGCAAGCAAGGGAAATTTTGTTATAAAAAACTTTCTTTTGTAATTACAAAAAAAAAAAAATGGTTAGTGGGGCTAAACAGGGCTTCCTTTTGGCCCTGTTTAGCCCCACTAACCATTTTTTTTACCTTCTGTTAATCGTCGCTATATAGCGACGTTTACCAGTGTCGCTATATAGCGACGATTAACAGAGTCGCTATATAGCGACGTTTATATCGTCGCTATATAGCGACGTTTACATCGTCGCTATATAGCGACGATTAACAGCGTCGCTATATAGCGACGGTTTATAGCGACGCTCCTTTTCCGACGATTATAACGACTTTTATAGCGACCTTTGCGCCCGTGAAAAAAAAAAATTTTAATGTAAAAAGCGTCGGTATTTCCGTCGGAAAATGGCCTATGCCTTGTAGTGATATAAGTCCTTTAAAGGAATCTATGATGGGTAGGCGATGACGATGGGAGTAGGGTGGTGGTCGATGGAGAGGGAGGAGTGTCTTACGTAGGACTACAAATAGAGCATGAGGATGGTGAGCAGGATAGGGAGAGTTCGGAGGAGAAGGAGAAATGTTAGGATATGATATTTTGTCATTTTTATTTTAGTTGTTTTTCCATTTGGTAGCACAATACTTCAACAGATTTGCCATTTTGAACTTTGGCACTTTTGTCATTTTATAGCGCATATCATTTTGTACTTTTTTGTAACATTGTAACATAATTTTGTAATATTTTATCATGATTCTAATTATTATTTTTTTTGGCACTATAGTGTCGGTATATACTGATGCTTTGATCGACACTGATAATATTGACTTAATGATGCTTGTATTGATGATGATACCAATGCTTTTTTTGCGATGCACACACCCACAAACATTCTGACACTTTTCACTTGTAAAAAAAATGATCTTTGTATTTACCATCAGTATCGAGGCATCAGGAAGCGGCCCATGTCTTGTAGTATGTAGTCATCTCTTTTTAACCAACTTCCATCTATAGTTATTTCTAAGTTATTAGGTCCTATCCTTATCTCTATTCATACTTGAATCGGGTCGTTAGCCTTTGTCATGGGATGTCTCCATTGATGCTTTAATTTGGTCGACTATTTAAGACTCCTCTCTCTATCGCTCTCTTCAATCCATAGATGGAATGGCACATGGATTCCATCATTTCCTTTCATGATTGACTCTCCATCTACAATTTAATTTTGTTCACTATGCAAGGATCCCCCTTTTCTTAGTATCCACAACAAATTCTCAAGGATACAATTCCATGAGTTTTAACAAACTAGACAAAGGAATTCCACACTTGTATCCAAGGCACTTTAATGAATTTTCCCCACTATCCCAGCCGGATCTTTTTGGGTAGTGGGGAGGCATGTGTGGCTAGGAGGTGGGGGAGTGGGACCTCCCATACTCGCCGCTCCTTTTGCTGCCATGTGGCAGCTTCTGTAGTAATGGCTAGAATTATAACATGGTATTAGAGCTAGCGGTTGGCCTACAGACTGTGGTGTAACATGTGCACTGGCCCGACATTTAGTGATCTCTGACATGATGGTGGTGACTGTTTGTGAAAGCCTCTTTGCATGATTTTTTGATGGTTGTTGCTCTGTATCTTCTTAAAGTGGCTTTGTTAGGGGAAGTATTCGATGCATTTTTCAAGGTAGCTGACAAAGGGGTGATGGCTTGTGTGGTTCGCGTGTGTTGTTGGCTTGTGAATGGCCAGATTTTGAATGGCTCTTGCAATCCATGTGTGTGATGGGATGACCTTGTGCAGGCCCTAGGGTGGTGAGATTTGAGGCATCTAGATACTTGCTTACTCGTGGTTTGTTGGTCCAAGGGTGGGTGTTGGAAATAGGTGCCTTTGTGTGGCCCAAACCCCTCAAATGGCATAAAAAGAATTGACACATAATGCATGTGGGTGTCATGGACATTCAGGACCTTGGAATAATACCATAAGATATAATGGAAGATTATAGTCCTTGAATATAAAGAGGGTTAGAGACCCTTCCCACTATCCCAGCCAGCTCTTTTTGGTTAGTGGGGAGGCATGCTTGGCTAGGAGGTGGGGGAGTAGGATCCCCGTACTCGATGCTCCTTTAGCTGCCATGTGGAAGCATTTGGAGTGATGGCTAGAATTCTAACATGGTATATTCAGAGCTGGCAGTTGGCCTATTGACTATGGGTGTAACATGTGTACTGGTGCGACTGTTTGTGAAAGATGCTATGCATGATTCTCTTGAGGCTATTGCTCTGTGTGTGCTCAACACAAGGTGGCTTTATTAGGGCAATGATTTGGCATGCTTTCAAGGTGACTGACACATGGGAAATGGCTTATGAATGGCCAGATTTTGAAGGGCTCTTGCATTCCATCTATGTGATGGGATGACCTTGTGTAGGGGGGTCATATTTGAGGCATCTAGATACTTGCTTACTCGTGGTTTGGTCCAAGGGTGAGTGTTGGAAGTAGGTGCCTTTGTGTGGCCCAAACCCCTTAAATGGCATAAAAAGAACTGAGTCATAATGCACATGGGTGACACGTGGACAATTGGGAACTTGGAATAATCCCATACCAGTAGCCTGACTTGTCTACGATTGGTTGGAGACCCACTCTCCTCGGTGGGATCTTTAATTTCAAAAGAGAAATTCTGAAGTTTGATGACCCTTCCAACCCTAGAACCGTTTGGCTTGGCTCACTCAGTGTAGGATTACTCCTTAGGGTATTGTTGTAATTTTTTCCACCAGCTTTCCTAAAACCCCCTCTTTGCTTTCATTTGCAAGATTAAGTGCATAATGCATTGTATGCCAATGTACTGCTAGATTGCAACACACTCAATCTTGGTTTATGGGATACATTAGTTTGAGTGTAAATCAATAAAATTCATGAGTTTGTTTGAATTAAACATGTTTGTATGCATATCCCCTCTCTGCTTTCATACATGGAATTTTGCAAGATTACGTGCCTAATGCATTGTATGCCAATGTAGTGCTAGATTGCAACACAATCAATCTTGGTTTATGGGATACATTAGTTTGAGTGTAAATAAATAAAATTCATGAATTTGTTTGAATTAAACACGTTTGTATGCATATCCCCTCTCTGCTTTCATACATGGAACTTTGCAAATTACATGCATAATGCATTGTATGCCAATGTAGTGCTAGATTGCAACACAATCAATCTTGGTTTATGGAATACATTAGTTTGAGTATAAATAAACAAAACTCATGAATTTGTTTGAATTAAACATGTTTGTATGCATATCCCCTCTCTGCTTTCATATATGAAAATTTGCAAGATTATGTGCACAATGCATTGTATGCCAATGTAGTGCTAGATTGCAACACAATCAATCTTGGTTTATGGGATACATTAGTTTGAGTATAAATAAATAGAATTCATGAATTTTTTTGAATTAAATGTGTTTGAGTATAAATAAATAGAATTTATTAATTTGTTTGAGTATAAACATATATGTGCATGCTTCAATAAACACAACAAAAAAAGATTTACTTAAAAATAGCATACCTAACAAAATATATGCTCTATAAAAGAGTACTACAAAATCTTACAAATTCATATATCTAGATATAGAGTGTCTATATCAGCTCCTTTAAGAAAACAGACTACGTCTGTGTCCCACCCTATGCACCACCACATGCATGCGGCGTCGACCTATGCAAGGCAAAAAGATCATTTAAGAATTATAATCATTAAATCAAGGAAAATTTAGAACTGTCTTAATAATACTCAACACATTAATTAGAATGCTTACGTTGGTGCATAGGATTGTGTTTATGGTACATAAATGCATATACAAAGTCTCCGTTTGCCCCTCAATAAAATACATCTATTCCCATCGGCTCCAGGTACCCAACGAAGTGCACACAGATGGTTTGGGGACTATTATTCCCAGCAAGACGCTTAGAACTCACGGCAAAATATCCAAAATTGAGACGTTCCACCCCATCATACACTGAACCGAGGAGATTCATTGCAAAACTTGAGTCAGGAACTGCCCTAAAGAAAAATAATATCATGTTTATTCTCTTATATATGTAACCTAAGTAGCTTTCACCTATATGTAAAAAACAACAAAAATATATATAGGTTATCTACCCAACAAAGCTCTCCAACTCCAAGATGTCAACCAATAGTTGGGCGTGCACCCTAGCTCTCCAACCATCGGGATATCTATATTCCTAAAGGTAAATGACTATACTATTAAATATGAGTCAACTTAGCAACTGACTACTACACAATTATGTACCTGCTACCTATGCAATTGTCTCGATGGTGAATGTAAATGACGCTACCATCCTATCATATCATATTACAATAACAATAGATGTGTCAACCTATGTATAGAGAATTAGAAGGGAGGCTGGAGTTGCAAAATAAGAAGTGAGAGGTAGAATGAGGCGCTTCAATGTCGTTTGGATAAGGAGGCGAGCAGCCCTCCTTCGTTTATAGAGAGACAGAGGCGCAGCTGGATGTGGGCACTGGTAAATGTTTCCACGCACATGGCTACCTCAGAAGAACCTTTGCTCATACATGCAAATTCCCATTTCAACGGGTAGTCACACACAAATGACTGTCGCTTTTGTTTAGCCCTACCCGAGAGTCAGACCATGTTCACAAGACTTCCACCCAAGAGTCAGACCATGTTCACAAGACTTCCATTTTCGATGGCACCTATGCACATCACTAGTGTGTAAATCTAACACTACAAGGCATAGGCCATTTTCCGATGGAAATACCGACGCTTTTTACATTAAAATTTTTTTTTCACGGGCGCAAATGTCACTAAAAGCGTCGGAAAAGGACCGTCACTATAAAGCGTCGCTATATAGCGACACTGGCAAACGTCGCTATATAGCGACGATGCAAACGTCGCTATATAGCGACACTGTTAATTGTCGCTATATAGCAACACTGGTAAACGTCGCTATATAGCAACGATTAACAAAAGTTAAAAAAAAGGGTTAGTGGGGCTAAACAGGGCTTCCTTTTGGCCCTGTTTAGCCCCACTAATCCTTTTTTTTTTTTGGTAATTACAAAAGAAAGTTTTTTATAACAAAATTTCCCTTGCTTGCAGGGTGATACAAAATTGTTCTTGTGAAATGATGAGTAACAAATGCATATATATATCGGACATATACAACAGTGTTTGTAACAAAATTACCCTTTCGAAAGGGCGATACAAAATTGCTCAAACGAGCAGATATACAAAATGCTACTACCACTACTACTCATCCGAATCTGAATCATCTTCGTCTCGTTGGCCTGTTCCTTGGTCCTCGACACTTGCATCTTCTCCCTCGTCCTCGCCACCTGCGTCTGATCCTTGGCCCTGTTCATCGCTCGCCTCCGATGATGGGACGCTTGAGCTTTGACCCTAAGAGTGAACCATATAAATCAAAAATTAGATTGGAACTTAAATTAAAAAGTGAGATTACAAGTAGGAGTAAACTTATACCGTGCGAGCAGCCACCTCAGCCCAATCGACCGTCGCTCACATTGCCTCTTCCTCAATGAACCACGGCTTTGTTTCTATCCGAAATGCGCGTCGTGTCTCTACATCTGCAGGAAGACGACCCATCGCAGCTTGCTGTGGATCCAATTTACGAGAGTTAGAGTTAGCTAAAGTGCATGTAATATGTAAGTAAAACAAATAGAACAATACATTAAATTACAAGAAGTAGACTTACCATGGTTGCCTCGAACGCATACCATCCGCCTGCACCAAAGTGCGAAGTACCTATGACATCTAGCCATCTCTTCGCAGCCCTCCTCTGACCCTCAAACATTTCGGGATGGTCCCTATGTTGCTTCTTGAAGTACTTCCAATCAGCTTTGTCTGCCCAGCTGGGTTTAGCCAACCCCTTTATGATGGAAGTACGCAAGGTTGATCTACGATGCTTCAGGACCAAACCCATGTGCTCTCGCATATAATTATCATTAAACTCCACATTTGGCGGATTAGGGTATCTTTGTTTTAACTCATCGATCACCGCCTGCTTCTTTTGGGCATCTTGATACTGCCAATCGATATTTATGCCGCTCTTGAAGTGATGACTCATCAACCTCCTCATGGCGTCCATCACTGCTTTGCCCTTTTTATCTTCTATTATCTCTTCGGCAGATGTGATTTGATAGGAGAGATCCCCTGATGAGTAAGGGGGACTGACGGTAGCAGAGTCTGAAGGAGTGGAAGCTGCGCGAGCGCTTCTGGAGCGAGGAGTAGCAGTGGGACTAGGAGAGGGAAAGGGACCTGACTGATACTGTGTCTCCGGACCAAGTGGAGACCTAAAGGAGCATGAGTGTGCTGACTCATCTACATCTCTCGAGTCAGCACAACATGAGCCGCCCATCCTACTCTTCCTTCCCTTGCGAGAGGCATGCGCAGGTGATGATCCCGTGGTCGAAGGGGCGCGAGGGGATGGCTGGGCAGTACGTCCACCCGTCGGTGTAGGGGAAGGAATTACTGAGGTCCTCTAAGAGAGCAGAGAGAAGAATCTCGCTACCTCCTCATCGCTCATCTGCGCTACAAACTCATCGGGACTCCCGACAAAGCCATGCGCGGCTAGCAAAGGAGTTCCCCGAGGGGTAGTCGCAGTGCTACATGGAAGAGGAGTTGGACCAGGGGTAGTCGTAGTGCTAGGTCTGAGAGGAGTTGGACCAGGGGTAGTCCTCGGGGTAGTCACCTGAGAGGAATCAAAGTCCTCTGGAGCATATAGATCGTGAGCTCTCCTCCTGCGAGGCTGTCCGTACTCATCGGATGAGCGACGTGATCCCATGTCTAAAAACTTAAGCATAAGCTCATGCTTATGTTTATGCGGAAATAGAGAATGAGCTTATGCGGAAATAGAGAATGAGTTTCCGCATAAGCTTCTCTCATTCTCTATTTCCGCATAAGCTCATCCATAAGCATAAGCTTATGTGGAAACTTAAGCATAAGCTCACGCTTATGCTTATGCGGAAATAGAGAATGAGCTTATGCGGAAATAGAGAATGAGTTTCCGCATAAGCTTCTCTCATTCTCTATTTCCGCATAAGCTCATGCATAAGCATAAGCTTATACGGAAACTTAAGCATAAGCTCATGCTCATGCATGAGCATAAGCATGAGCTTATGCATATGCTTATGCTTATGCATAAGCATAAGCATAAGCTCATGCTTATGCTTATGCGGAAATAGAGAATGAGCTTATGCGGAAATAGAGAATGAGCTTATGCTTCTCTCATTCTCTATTTTGGCATAAGCTCATGCATAAGCATAAGCTTATGCGGAAACTTAAGCATAAGCTCATGCTCATGCATGAGCATAAGCATAAGCTCATGCTTATGCTTATGCGGAAATAGAGAATGAGCTTATGCGGAAATAGAGAATGAGTTTCTGCAGAAGCTTCTCTCATTCTCTATTTCCGCATAAGCTCATGCATAAGCATAAGCTTATGCGGAAACTTAAGCATAAGCTCATGCTCATGCATGAGCATAAGCTCATGCTCATGCATGAGCATAAGCTCATGCTTATGCTTATGCGGAAATAGAGAATGAGCTTATGCGGAAATAGAGAATGAGTTTCCGCATAAGCTTCTCTAATTCTCTATTTCCACATAAGCTCATGCATAAGCATAAGCTTATGCGGAAGCTTAAGCATAAGATCATGCTCATGCATGAGCATAAGCTCATGCTTATGCTTATGCGGAAATAGAGAATGAGCTTATGCGGAAATAGAGAATGAGTTTCCGCATTAGCTTCTCTCATTCTCTATTTCTGCATAAGCTCATGCATAAGCTTAAGCTTATGCAGAAACTTAAGCATAAGCTCATGTTCATGCATGAGCATAAGCATGAGCTTATACTTATGCTTATGCTTATTCTTATGCGGAAATAGAGAATGAGCTTATGCGGAAATAGAGAATGAGCTTATGCTTCTCTCATTCTCTATTTCCGCATAAGCTCATGCATAAGCATAAGCTTATGCGGAAACTTAAGCATAAGCTCATGCTCATGCATGAGCATAAGCATGAGCTTATGCGAAAATAGAGAAATAAAGAAGGGGGAAATAGAGAAGGGGGAAAGAGAGAATAAGAGAAGAGGGAAAAAAGAGAAGGGGGAAAAAGGAGAAGGGGGAAAAAAGAGAATAAGAGAAGGGGGAAGAAGGAAAGAGTGGGAGGGGAAGAGAGGGTTCCTACGCCCATTACTGCAGCTAGCGCTTAAGGTGCTAGCTACAGGCCAATGCAAATAACAAAAATAATAAATGGAAAAAAGAGGAAGCACTTACCTGAAATAGTATGTCCCGCTCGGTGTAGTGGACTGGCCCTACAAAAGAGAGAAAACAACCCATTTTTTCAAATAAGATGTTAGTGGAAGGAGCAGATTACAAAAGCAACTTCTTGAAGGGAGGAGATTGAGGAGACAAGGAAAGGAGGAGATTGAGGAGACAAGGAGAAAGAGAAGGAAGAGAAATACAAAAAAAAGAGGTGAGTTTTCTTTCTTTCTTGAAATCTCGTTTTTTGTTTCAATCCTTTCAAAACAAGCATGAAAACTAGTTTACAGGTTTAGCAATACAAGAAGAAACACTCACAAAACTAAAGCTAACAAACAAACAACCTACATTGTTGAAACAAACTCACCTCTTGTAGAACTTCCTTTCAAGAAACCAAAGAGGGAAAAGGATAGAGAGGGAGTACAAGAGGTAGGAGAAGGGTGAGGAGTGGAAAATAGAGTGGGAGGTTGCTTGGAATAGGTGGGAGGTCATCGAAAATAGGTGGGAGGAGATTTTGGGTTGCTTACTTGAGAGATTAGGGAATAGTATGAACAAAACGCCGCGTGTTTAGCGTTTCGGGTTTTAACCCATAGCGTCGCTATATAGCGACGCTTATTCATCGCTATATAGCGACGTTTTTAATTAAAAGCATCGCTATATAGCAATGGAACAGAGGAAAGCATCGCTTTTTAGCGATGCTTACTGTCACTTTTTTTATGTGGCATCAAGAGAAGCTCAAACATGCTATTTTATAACTATTAATATGTCCTCTTCATGCTTATGTTGTGATTTTATAAGTGTAGATGGAAGGGACGAGTGGAAGCTCATCCGATGATGCACCAACACCCGAGAGCACGAAGTGGCTTATGGAGAGGTTATACTGTCATTGCACTCATTGCAAGCGAGAAGTACGACATCAACGTCGTATTATCATGCGTCACTTGCGGATGTATGGGGAGGAGCCGGAACCAGTACCCCCCATTGGTGTTGCACATGTTGATGGATCATCGGTAAGTCAAAGCTATTTAAGTTCGCAATCTTATTGTATACCAAGAAATAGAAGATCTTATATTTACACGAAATCTTAAAATAGGATGAGGAGGGTGACGAGGGTACACATATACCTTCTCACTTTCAACAAGACTATAGTCTCCGGGATGACGACGAGGGTATGGTCGACATGATGGATTCCATTTTTAGGGGCACTACATCCCACGTACACATGATGTCAGAGTCTGAGGTCAAAATGCGAGAGTTGCAATCAACACAATTGTACGAGGGTGCTAGGATGTCTAAACTACGTGCTTGTCTCTCAATCTTGAATCTACAAGTACAGTATGGGTGGTCAGATACAAGTGTCTTGGCCTTAATGAGGTTAGCCCTTGCATTAATTTGACTCATTATTTGGATATTGTTTGTTTTGAGAATCATCATTTGGATACTGTCTTTGTCATAGGTTGCTCCAAAAGATGTTGCCAGCACCAAATACCATGCCCGCATCAAGAGATGAAGCGAAAAAGATGCTAACAATGGTGGGTATGGATTATGATACCATCCATGCTTGCCGTAATGATTGTATTCTCTTTCGT
Organism: Dipteris shenzhenensis; assembly: GCF_047967505.1. Taxonomy (NCBI): domain Eukaryota; kingdom Viridiplantae; phylum Streptophyta; class Polypodiopsida; order Gleicheniales; family Dipteridaceae; genus Dipteris; species Dipteris shenzhenensis. The sequence goes on along the minus strand of NC_141598.1, from coordinate 27,687,326 downwards.
CGTGAGCATGGAGATTTGGCTAGTTGTCCAAAGTGTGGGGAACAACGATATAGAGATGACTTGTAGGGTGAGCGGATACCGGTAAAGGTCTTAAGACACTTTCCCATCATTGCAAGAATACAACACATGTTTCGATGCAAATCCATAGCGAAATTGATGACATGGCATGCATCTCATTGGTCCACTGATCACACATTGAGGATTCCCGTAGATTGTGCAGCTTGGAAGCACATAGATAATCAGTGGCCGGACTTTGCGAGGGAGCCACGCAACTTACATCTTGGGCTAGTCATGGACGGCGTGAATCCTTTCGGGTTACGCTCGACATCTTGGTTGACATGGCCCATAGTCGTGGTGAATTACAATATCCCACCATGGCTAACAATAAAAAAGGGACACCTCATGCTTACACTACTTGTGCCAGGAAAGTACAAGGCAAAAAACATGGACGTGTACATGGCACCTTTGATAGAGGAGTTATAGATATTATGGAGAGGAGTGCAGGTCTTTGATATTTCCAAAGCTCCTAGACATACCAATGATATTTTGGTCAGGGGTATCTTGATGTGGACCATGCATGACTACCCAGGATATGGAGAGTGCGCAGGTACGTGGTTGTGTCTTTACATGTACAATGAGGGATTATGCTTTTTTTACTCTCTTTTGCATGCATGTCTTGTACTAACACATTCATGCATGTGTGCAGGACTTCTTACAAGTGGGTACCATGCTTGTCCTGTTTGTGGACCGGCTTTGAAATTGCTTGCACGCTACTCCAAACATATGAGGAAAAATGTTTATGAAGGTCATGCTCGATACCTTCCACTCGACCATCTCGCACGTGGAGGTCAGCTTGATCCACCACCATCATATTTGAAGGCAAGTGATTGGATTCAAGCTTGGAGGGTGAATGGAGAGGAACCTCCTCCTGGTATGAAGAGGCTATCGATCTTGCAAGAGCTTCCTTATTGGGGTTAGTTACAAATCAATCATCTCTTGGATCCCATGCATATCTTCAAGAATGTGGGGGCAGTATTTGGGCACACTTGGTTGGTTCCAAGGACTTGAGAGGAGTGCGAGAAGACTTGCGTGCTATGAATAGGATGTCTCGTTTGTGGCCCCAAGTGCATGCTTCGGGAAAAGTTGTCCTCCTGAAAGCAACGTGGATCCTCTCTACGAGGGAGGAGGCAGCGGTCAAGGTAGACATTGCCTCTTTTCAAACACCGACAGGCTACATGCGTTGCTTGAAAGGAGCATTTTCAAAGGACAATAAGCTTAGTGGCCTCAAGTCCCATGATTGGCACAAGGTCTTACAGGTATTCTAAGTAGAATTAGTGTACTGATAATAGTGATGTGTTAGCGTAATTATTATTATGTTATATTGTTGACATGACTTCATTGTTGCTTTGATAGTTCATCCTCCCAATTACAATAAAAGGGTGCTTACAAGAAGATGTTAGAAATGCTATATTCAAGATCTGTGGTATTGTGAGGTATGCTTACTATCAAATCGCATTATGTATTTTCTTCATGGACATGTGAAATAGGTGGATATCTCAAATATCTTACATATGCATGGACATGTGAAATAGGTGGATATCTCAAAAGAGATCTCTATATCAAGCATCGAGAAGGCTAGGGTGGAATCCATCGAAGCCGTATGCTTTCTTGAGAAGCACTTTCCCTCGAGCATTATGACAACTCAAGTCCACTTGCTTGTGCACATAGTTGATGAGGTGGCTATAGCAGGTACCGTTCATAGTCGATGGATTTTTTTTCTCGAGCGGTTTATGAAAACTTTAAAGGGGTTTGTAAGACAAAGAGCAAGACCAGAAGCAAGCATAGTAGAGGGATGGCTTGTGCAAGAGTCATTAGTATATATCACAGAGTTTCTTGCATCCATGGATCCTGATATGCCACAAGCTTGGCACAACAAGGATGATGATCGCATCGTTGGCGAGGTTCCCCAAGGAAAAGGGATTGAAAGAAAGATGAGCAAAGAGCAAATGGAGAAATTCAATAAGTTTTGTATCCTCAATAGCCCTGAGATGCAGAAGTGGATTGAGAGATATGAAGTGGCCAAAGCAGAAAGAATAAATGCAAGGACGAGATTCAGAGTAATGTACAGGCGATCACAACCATATCCACGAGATCTGGCTCTTCTCCCTACTCACATGTCACTTGATTGGCTACAACTGGCTCTACGTAAAGCCGAACATGATGGAGAGACAATAAACGAGCGCGAGCGAGCGTTATCATCTGGATGTATGGTGCATGTAAGTTTCTTATCTCTTGACGTAATTAAGTAATTATTTGTGGCAATATATGCTATAAAATAGGTGCATCTTCATTGTTTTGATGCTCTTTTACAGTACAAAAAGTACAGTGCATTATGGTCATATGGACAACATTTTTGTGTGGAACGCATCGATTCAAAGAGAGTCACGTATGATTGTGGAGTCATGGCTAACTTCACACAAGATAGCCGAGCAAGTGCTTCGGATACCAATCTTCTCTCCTCACAGTTGGATTATTGTGGAACCATACGCGACATCTATGAAATTGATTTCAGACGATTTACTATTTTCATTCTTGATGTAAAATGGTTTAGAACTATTTACAACGGTCCCCATGCGACAGTGAGAAAAGATAGTAGCGGTCTTTTTGCAATAGTCTCCACCAAACATTGGACCAATGAAAGTGATACTTTTGTTCTTCCCGAGCACTGTGAGCAGGTGCATACTAATGATTAAATTAGTCGAAGCTTTCGTTTTTAAAGTCCATTGATACATGTACTTGAGCATAATTTCATATATATAAAGTATCTCTAGCTCGTCAATCAAAGGCTCCAAATAAACATCAGGATTTTTGAATTTATGTTTCCGTGGAATTAGAAGGGACAGCATAACATGTCCTTTCTTAATAGCCATAGAGGGTGGAAGATTATAATTCACCAATATCACTGGCCATACACTGTAAGAGGTGCTTTTGAGACCAAACAGGTTCACACCGTCCTTACCCAATCCAAGTCTCAAGCTCTTAGGTTCTTCCTTGAAGCTTGGCCATGTGTCTTCAATATGCTTCCATGCAGGAGAGTCTGCGGGAGTTCTCCACTTGCCATCGGTTGATCGATGGGAGGAATGCCATGACATGAGCTCTCCAATGGATTTGCACTTGAACATATGTTGGATGCAAGGGATTATGGGAAAATGTTGCAGAACCTTATGAGGCACGTCCAAAGTTTTGAGATCTGCTCTATATCTTGCCTCTCCATAAGTAGGGCACTCTCTTGCATCCTTATGTAGTCCACAAAACAAAATGCAATCATTTACACATGCATGGATGCGCTTGTAATCTAATCCTCCAAGAGGGGTCACATGTTGCCTTGCCATATCTCTTGAGGTCGGTAATTTATTCTCCCTTGGAAGCATTTTACACAATAGCCTCCTGCACGTGAAGACCATAAATGAGGAAAAGCATTCGAGTAATTGACCCACTAGCATAATTCACCATGTTTGCAAAATAGACTTTCAAGCTTACTTGAGTAATGCATTCAAACTTGCATTGCTCCATCCATAGATGGTTTGCAAGTTTAGTAACTCAAGGGAGGCACGTAGAACAGAGAATGTGCACCCCTCAAATAGTGGAGTCGATGCTGCAGTAAAAAGATCATCCTACTCCATGCTATCATCCCTCCCTTGATGGACATATAAATCCTGCACCATATCATCAAACACCTCCTGCTCCGCGGCTTCATGAGGTGAGCATGAGGTAATGGCTGAGGGCTACTATCACCATCACTCCATGCATCCGTAATGGTCCCTCCTGAAGATCCCACCTCATATCGCCGACGCTTCGCCTCCTCACGGTGAGCATAGGGCAACATATGCGGGTGTGGCACTGCATCCTATATCAAATTAAAACGGGATCATAACTCAAACATATGAACACCCATAGGTATCTCAATCAACCTTAACTCTTTAACACTTACCATGTTTACGGTCGCATCCCATTCTCCATACTTTGAGATGTGATTGAGTGTAATCCTGCGTGCATGATACATGTTTCCTCGACATCGATCACACATACATTTGATTTTTTGCTCCAACCACATTTCGCGATGGTGGATACGGAGGGATTCATCCTCACTGGAGCTACTTCTTGAAGATGAAGACATCCTACAAACAAACAACCCAAAAAATTTTGATTTTCTTCAAATATTTAATTTTAAACTCTGTGGCACGTCTAAAACTGCGTCTGTCTGTTTTGTGGTGCGCGTCTACAAGCGCGTCTAAAACTGTGTCTGTCTGTTCTGTGGTGCACGTCTACAAGCGCATCTAAAACTGCATCTACTCTGTGTGTTTAGACGTGTGTATAAACGTGCTATTAGACGCACCTATAGATGCGATTTTTAAATCTGCTTTAAGCACGCTCGCTTTGCTTTTCTTCACATTACTTATACTTCGCGCGGCTTGCTTGCTTTGCTATTAGCAGATCCATAGTTTCGATGCTTAAGAGGGAGGCACCCACACTTACTTCCAAGCTTACACTTAAGAGGAAGGCACCCACACTTACTTCTAAGCTTAAAGGAGAAGAGGGTGAACAAGGAAGAGAAGCAACTTTGAAAAAGGAGAAGAAGCTTCCATACCTCTATCCAAGGTAAGTCTTTTTATAGTTGATCTTTTTTGGAAGTTTGCTCTCTTTGGATTTGTACTTTCTCGTATCCAAGAAACGCATGATTTTGGTATCAGTGTTACGTTTTTGTGTCGGGTACATGTCCTTTTCTATTTTTTAGAAAAGTCCGTCTGTCGGAACGCATCTATAGGCACATCTCAGAGCGTGTCTAAAACCGCGTCTACAGGCGCATCTAGCCTGTTTGCAGACACAGACAGCCGCATCTATAGACGCAATGTTATACGCAAAAATAGACACGCTTCTCTAGTGCGTCTATAGACGCGCTCCGATAGTAATCTTTTCTTCCTTTCCTCTTTCTTCTCAGCTCATCAATAGTCGTCTTTTTTTCTTTTTTCCACTTCATCATGTGGCCAGGAAGCTCTTTGGGCTCACTTCATCTCCGAGAGTCTATTTTTAGGGACTTATATAACCTTTTAGGGCACCCTTCTAGTCTTGCGGAGTTATACGGGTATATGACGGGTACTCTAAACACCCCCAGGAGTCGGCACTATAGACTCCAAACCACCCCACACCAGCTGAGATTACCCCAGCGGAGTCAGCATAGCCCAGCCGGCTACACAGCCGAGGCCCTTCTCCCATGCCATCTTATGCCCCTGCCCCCATGCCATCTTATGCCCCTTCCCCCATGCCGTCAGGAGGTCCTTCTGTCTCGCAGAGCCATCGGTGTACTCCTGTGCAGTCGAGACTTGGTTCTCCAACTACAAGTGGTCCACGTAGTCCCGTGTAGTCTCCAGCTACGAGTGGCCAGCATACTAGCTCGACATAACATGGTAGCAGGCGTAGTAGCAGGGAGAGTGGTGGGGGATGCATGGCATAATGCTTTGGGAGGGGTGGTGGTGGGGACGATGATGATTCGGATGATTTAGACGTGCCTCCGGGTGATGGTACGATATTCTATGACATCACTCAGACAGGAGGCATCTTGATGGATGCACGGGGGAAGCACATCATGGCCTTCATACGCTCTGTAATTGCTAACAATTACAGAGATTGCTTTATCCACTACAAAGACCAGCCAAAGAGGTTGGCTGATGAGACCCTTGCTACTGTTCGCTCTAGGTATCCTAACCCCCCCAATCGTCAGCTCACAGATAAATGGGCCAAGTCAGAGATTGTTATGATACTTGGCAATAAAAGATCTTCGCTTTAAGAGGCAGGCACTAGTGGAGCTTGCCAGGCTCGAGGGAGGTCAACCACCAAGGGGCCCGCCCCACACTGCTCACAAGCATGAGTGGAAGAAAGCAATGAAGTTAGCGAGGGAGGACCCCAATCTGCAGCACGTGGAGGCACGAAGGATCCAGATGGAGCAATATGGAAGCGTGCATTTTGGAGCAGGGGGTGTTGAATCATGGGAGGCCCAATTTGTAAGTATCGATCTCAAATTATATTGCTTATGTAGTTTATTAGGAGGTTGTTTCTTTGTACTGACCCCTCTGCAAATTGTGTCATCTTGCAGCTTGATATTGTGGGCAGATACCCTACTCTTGTCAAGACAGCCTACCACCGCCACCATCGCAGAGGAGATACATGGAAGCACTTCTATCATGATGGGTTGATTACTGAGGAGCAGTATATCCAGGCTACTAGAGTGGCCCCCGATGTATTTGAAAGTAATTAAATAATGTCAATATTATAAGTAAAGATTTGATTTTTCATACATTGATATATGTTGTCCCTTGTTTACAAGTCCCTGCACAAGAAGACGAGGAAGAAGACGAGGAAGGAGGCGGAGAAGGGATCACAGAAGGGAGCATGGAAGGGAGTGAGGACGTGGAGAACATAGATTAGTCATAGAAGTAGTGCTAGCTACTCTTTTTTGTACTTAAAGCCATTGGCTTGGCTTCGTGCCTCTTGTATATACACTCCTCTTATTTTTTGTACTTGAAGCCACATGATGTGGTTTAGCTTCGTGCTATATGTACATACAAGCACTTTTTGAGCTTTCAATTTTATTGCGTTTTGGAGTTGTAATGTTTTATTTGGAATTATAATTAAAATGCGGTTGGCTGTAAGAATTGAACTACAAAATGTGGAAATGGGATTCTTGTAACTATATAGCATACACAACATACACAACATTCTGTAAATTTAAAAAAAATATTATGTAGCGCGTCTATCATTGCATCTATAAATGCGTCTATATACGTGTCTGTCTGTTCGAGAAGCGTCTATTTGCGCGTCTATAAACGCATCTATAAGACCGTTTATAAACGCGTCTATACACGCGTTTAACGATGCATCTGCCTCTTTTTTAAATTGTTTAGCAGAGCATCTATTTACGCGTCTATATGCACATCTATACGCTCGTCTGTCTGCTATATAGACACGCTGTTAGATGCGGGTCTCTAGACACGAAAATGGACGCATCCGTAAGTTTTTTTTTTTAGTTCAATAAACGCATTTGTGTGCGCGTCTGTGGGTGCTTTGTCTTGTTGTGACTCCAGTCACTCACCTTGTACCTTTGGCATCCCCCTCTGAGCCCCCTCCCTAGAGTTAAGATAATGACTTCAGGCATTGCCAGCTCCCAACCTCTAGTAAAATGACTCGTGCACATCTACAACTCACCATTTTCTCTGCAGTGAAAGGTGCCCTCCAACCATTTTCGTGCACCATAAGGATACCCATTCCTTAGAGGAATCGAGAATCTAGAATGCAACACATTTTAAGGATAAGGCATGCCACATCAACTCTCATATATGACCATCCACACAAGTATACTTAGACATATTAGAATGCAATGCATTATGCATCAACTCTCAAACATGAAGCACCATCCACACAAATACACATACTCATACACAAATAGGTACATATAAAGATACACAATGTACACATAGAGATACATATACACATACGCACACTATAATAATATCAATGCTAGTAAAAAATCCCAAAGCTTTATTGACACTTTCCTTTGCGGACAAAGTTTTTTTAGGGTGAATTAGGGCCTAGCTAGTCCTGAATCTGCCCTTTTATAAAGGTATGTATTACATTGTAGTGGCCATTGTATTGTATTGTTTAGAATTGTTCATTACAAAATTGTCCTACCACACTGTATGAGATAGAATATTGACACTATATACAGGTTTGCACTCTCTTTGTATGTCGGTCATCAAAACAGGGAGATGCGTAGAATGTAGTGCTAGTCCTTGCTGCTCCTATCCTCACCCTCATCCTCTCCACTCCCACTAGTGCCCTCTCCACTATCGTCACACCCACTAGCACACTCTCCACATGTTGTATCATCCTCCTGGTGAGCTTCTCTCAAGCATTCATCTCTGTCCTCTTGTTCAACCAGCCGGGCACATGATTTGCATGGTTAGTATATATATGTCTTTGAGAGCATTTCTTAAAAAATAGATGTTAATTGTATGCATACCTATACTTTGCATCCGTACATTCTCGACCCATTTTCATAAACTAACATCATAAGAATACACATAAGTCTTAGTGATTGACATGCTACCCAAATTATACACTAAAAGAGTGAAAGAAGAGGTACTTGCAAGAACATTTTTAAAGACAGTCCTCCTACTAGAGCCCAAGTGGGATTGGCCCACTTTAGTCTTCATTTAACTCCTTTTAACAATTTTACAATCTTCTGCAAGGACCCAAGTGAGCTTGGATTCCCTAGCCATAGCCTTCATGTGGATTTGATCTTTTTGCGACTTCGATACCTAGGCCATTTTATTAGCATCCAACAGTTGTTGAACTCAAGGTCTTGAGATAGCACAAGGAACTCTGCATTTAATGTATTACGGATATAATTCTTTTTCTTTTGTGGCTGCTTGCAAAAATCCATCATCATCCTCTTGAATTTAGAGGACCCAACACTCACTGTCTCTCCGCATCCCACTTGTTGACAGGAAGAGAAAGAGGAGAGAGATGGACACAAGAGTTGCTCCCAAGGAAGTGATTCTATTCATAGATCATAGGCATATATATAGTTGAGGACTAGACTGAGTTCGGGCAAGCTATATATAGCTCTAACACCCCCACTCAAACTAAGCCTTCTGGCTCTATGGATGAAAAAACCCTTGGGGAGTACAAGGGAAAAACCGGAGCCACTATATATATCTACGTGAAAACATATATACAAAGGATGGCCATATGCCAATTTGAATGATACATTGTAATGTTGGATGATATAGTGCAAATTGCATGTGGATAGTACAAAGTCATAAGACAAGCACTGTTCTATAGTACAGTGCAAAGTATAGGCGCTATGTTTGGTGCATGATACAATGCAAAGTATGTGTGAAAAATAGGAAAAATATGCCTAGAAATCTCAACTTGTTTGACATAGTGATTATTTATAATCAGGGCTTGAGATCTTCAAGTTCGATGTTTGAGCTCGTCATTTGAATAGTAGAGCTTGTTGCCTCCAAGTTCAATTTAGTCAAACCTCTTCAAACCTTTATAATCATGGCTTCAAGTTTTGCACAATTCATCCACCTAAAACGACCGATTTCATGTAGTGTATATGAACACAGCAAATATTCAAGTGTCCTTTTCTATTGTACCAAGGATGAATGTATGAGGAAATTGCTTCAATCACTCCAAAGATGAGTATGGAGGGGCGATTTGAGATGTCCACAAAGCCAGGGCTAAAATGTCTCTTGTATACTGTAAGAAAGCCATAGCAACACAATAGGAAGGCCCATAAAAATATTGCAAATCAAGAACCAATAATCCAAAAACACGACGAGCATTCAAAAAGCATCCAAAAGTATCGGATTTGAGATGTCCCACAAAGCCAGGGCTGAAATGTCACTTGCGTAGTGTAAGAAAGCCATAGCAACACAATAGGAAGGCCCATAATGATCCTGCAAATCAAGAACCAATAATCAAAAAACACAACAAGCATCCGGACATCCAAAAGTACCAAACAATTGGGCATCCCAGAAGTACCGAACAACTGGGCAGCCCGAAGTACCGAACAACCAGAAATACGAACAATTGGGCATCTCAGAAGTGCCGAACAATTGGGCAACCAAAAGTACTGAACAACTGGAAATACAACGAGCATAAGCCATGCACGTATGACAAGAGGCAAGCTAGTGTGGATTAGACAGCTTACATAATCATAGGCGAGAATGAAATAACAACCTCCTCATCCAAAAGTACCGAACAACCAAAAATTCAACGAGCATAAGCCATACACGTATGACAAGAGGCAAGGTGGTGTGGAGGATTAGACAGAGCTTACATAATCATAACAGGAATGAAATAAAAACCTCTTTGCATCCGGAAGTACCGAACAACCGAAAAGACGAGCATCCGAGATTACAAAGAACATCTAGAAGTAACCAAGAAACTGGGCATCCGGGAATGGTGTCACCTCCAAACAAGTACTCAATAGTAATCCATATGTGCCACGTCCAAATGAGTACTTAATAAATAATCCATATGTGCCATGTCCAAATGAGTACTCAAGAAGTAATCCATATGTGTTCATCTGAAAGACGCTGAACCATACCATGTCCAAATGAGTACGCAATATGACCATGTCCGAATGAGTACTCAATAAGTAATCCATATGTGTCCATCGTGAAAGCCAAATAAACACTACTACACACAGATCCCATTGCGATGCTTAAGTATCGACATTTAGTGTGCGCGAGGTGCTAATCATCGGTATTGGAAGCGGGCTTCGTTAAGGGTCGCTATATAGCGACCCTTATCAGATTGGTAATGGTCGTTATATAGCGACACTAAGACAGTTTCCTATAGCGATGTTTTACAGAGAGTTTTTTTTCCCATACTGACCTTAAAAGACAGTTTTTCCCAATGATAATTTTTTTTCCATTTTCATACATGTTTGATCCTTTGAGAGAATAAAAGTACAAGAGCATGTACATCAAGCCTTTGAAGCTCATATATTCATGTCCAAGTTTGAATGAAGAGCATTTACATCAACGGCTTCACAAGTCTAACATGCCAAACAAGTCTATCTCTAACTCTATACCGAGTTGATCTCCTATATCATCATCGTACTCTAGCATCGTACATTCACCTAAGAGTACTTGATTATCTTCTTCAATAAAGTGTGGTGATTCTTAATGATCGTCATGTTCTTCCTCAATATCGTGATCTCCATCTTCCTCCGTCTAATGTCCTTATGCGCATCTTCCTCTTGGCTCATATTGTGATCTTCATCTTCTTCGCTAGATCCATCTGGATCAATTGGATCCAGCATTGGTAGTGGCATCTCCATATCCACATCTCTTCAAAAATTTGCTTACTTCGTGGTGCAACTTGGATCACATACCACCATCTTGGATCAGAACGATCCGGATGAAAAACCACCTATATTGAAGATGGGTGCCAAATGCCATCAATTATATATATGAAATTATGCTTAAGTACATGTATCAATGGATCTTTAAAAAACAAAAGCTTCGATTAATTAAATCATTAGTATGCATCTACTCACAGTGCTCGGGAAGAACAAAAGTATCACTTTCATCAGTCCAAAGTTTGGTGGAGTCTATTGCAAAGAAACCGCTACTATCTTTTCTCACTGTGGCATAGGGACTGTTGTAAATAGTTCTAAACCATTTTACATCAAGAATGAAAATACTAAATCGTCTAAAATCAATTTCATAGATTTCGCATATGGTTCCACAATAATCCAACTGTGAGGAGAGAAGATTGGTATCCGAAGCACTTGCTCAGCTATCTTGTGTGAAGTTAGCCATGACTCCACAATCATACATGACTCTCTTTAAATCGATGCATTCCACGCAAAAATGTCATCCATATGACCATAATGCACTGTACTTTTTGTACTATAAAAGAGCATCATTAAAACAATGAAGATGCATCTATTTTATAGTGTATATTGCCACAAATAATTACTTAATTACATCAAGAGGTAAGAAACTTACATGCATGTCTATCTACTTCTAAGCTGCACAATTTGCGGGAATCCTCAATGTGTCATCAATGGACTGATAAGATCTTGTCTCAAGGTTTTGTGTCATAATGGTATCCAATATTAACCGTCCACTCAAATAGCATTGACTTACCAATGATCCATCACCATGTGCAATACCAACGGTGGGTACTGGTTCGGGGTCCTCCCCATACATCCACAAGTGGCACATGATAATACGACATTGATGTCGTACTTCTCGCTTGCAATGAGTGCAATGACAATACAACCTCTCCGTAAGCCACTCTGTGCTCCCGGGCATTGGCACATCATCTGACGAGCTTCCCCCCATCCCTTCCATCTGCACACTTTCAAAGTCACAACATGAGCTGCAAGGAAATCTACTCCCACCCATGAGCTTGTTTTCTCTCTTTTAACAATAAGTGCCTTGAACCATTGCTATATAGCGACGCTTCGCCCTATTCCATCGCTATATAGCGATGCTTTGTCCTGTTTCATCGCTATATAGCGACACTTTGCATTATTTCGTCGCTATATAGCGACTGACCAGCGTCGCTATATAGCGATGCTAGGGGCTTAAACTCGAAACCCCGCGCGACGCTATCTTTGACATCTCTATTGCGAGAAAAGCGAAAATCTCTCCTCCCACCTTATATTCGACGACCTCGCTTTCCTCCTCTCTATTCTTCACTCCTCACCCCTACCCAGCCCCTCTCCTAACACTTGTGCTCCCTCTCTACCCTTCTCCCTCTTTGCTTATGTGAAAAGAAGTTTTTCAATTAGGTGAGTCTCTTTAAGCAATGTAGGTTCATTTTTTGTGAGATTTTGTTTTGTGAGTGTTGAAGCATGTTTCTCCTTGTATTACTAAGGCTATGTGCTAGTTTTCATGCTTGATTTTTAGAGGTTAAGGACAAAAAATGAGATTATTGCAAGAAAAGCAAAAATCTCTCCTCCCACCTTATATTCGACAACCTCGCTTTCCTCCTCTCTATTCTCCAATCCTCACCCCTACCCAGCCCCTCTCCTAACACTTGTGCTCCCTCTCCACCCTTCTCCCTCTTTGCTTGTGTGAAAAGAAGTTTTTCAAGAAGGTGAGTCTCTTTAAGCAATGTAGGTTCATTTTTTGTGAGATTTCATTTTGTAAGTGTTGAAGCATGTTTCTCCTTGTATTCCTAAGGCTATGTGCTAGTTTTCATGCTTGATTTTTAGAGGTTAAGAACAAAAAGTGAGATTTGGTGAAAGAAATAAGACTCACCTCTTTTTTAGGGCCAGTCCACAAAACATCGAGCGAGACTATTCTAGGTAAGAAAGTAGCATGAGGGCGGGATAAAGAAAGAGGGCATGCATGATGGAAATCACGGGATTGCATGCATGATGGAAAGAGGGCATGCATGATGAAAATCTTCTTCTCTTCTTTTCTGCAGTTCATCATGTGGCCAAGAAGCTCTTCAGGAGCCTTGCCTGATCTTCGGGATGCCATATTACGGGAGTTATATAACATTTTGGGGCACCCTCCGACTCCTCAAGATTTATACACATTCATGACGAGTACTCCAAACGCCCCCCAGGAGTCGGCAGTACAGACTTCAAACCACCCCATACCCACACCAGCTGAAATTACTCATGTGGAGTCGAGACAGCCCAGCAGGCGATAGAGTCACCAACCTTCTCCTCGATCATCAAGAGTCCCTTCTCCCCTATGGTCTAGAGTCCCTTCTCCCCAATCATCAGCACTCCCTTCTCCCCTATGGCGGTCTGGAGTCCTTTCTCCCCTATGGTCAAGAGGCCCTTTTGCCTCGCAGAGCCTCCAGCATACTCTCGTGCGGTCGGGAGTTCCTTCTCCAGAGACAAGTGCCCAATGTACTAGCTCGTCTCACGACAGGGCAGCAGACGTAGTAGTAGGGAGAGCTTTGGGGAGTGCATGGCACAGTGCTTTGGGGGGGGTAATGGTGGGGGCGGGGAGGATTCAGATGATGCAGACGTGCCAGAGGGTGATGGTACGATCTCCTATGACATCACTCAAAGCGGAGGCATCTTGATGGATGCATGAGGGAAGGACATCATGGCCTCCATGCGCTTTGTAGTTGCTAACAACTACAGAGATTGCTTTATTCCATACAAAGAGCATCCAAAAAGGTTGGCAGATGAGACCATCAATGTTGCACGCTCTAGGTATCCCAATCCCCTCAATGATGCCCTCTTTCTTTATCTCGCCCTCATACTGCAGTCCAATTTCCCTCATGCAATCACTTATTTTCATCATTCATGCAATCCCTTATTTCCTCACGAATGCTCATGGCATTGAAAATTTGACTTGAACATGCATGCAAGGGAAAGGAGAAAGGAAAGAGAAGGGAGGATAGGAGAATGGAAGGAGGAGGGAGAAGAGAAGGAGAAGGGGGAAGGGCAAGGGGAAAGGAGAGGGGGAAGGGAAAAGGGAAGGGGAAGGGGAAGGGGAAAGGGGAAGGGGAAGGGGAAGGGGAAACAAACGGAGCGTCTGTCAGAGCACGTCTATAGACGTGGCAAACAACGCGTCTATAAACGCGGCTACCGTATTTTCCATAAAGTTTGACGCGTTTATAGATGCACTCCGACAGGCGCTTTTCGACAAAAAGGTGAAAAGGACATGCGCCCAACCCCAAAAAGAACAACAGTACCAAAAACATCGTTTCCTTGCATACGATAAAGCACGAATCCAAAGAGAACAACTTCCAGAGAAGACGAACCATCAAGAGACTTACCTTGGATAGAGGTATGGAAGCTTCTTGTCTTTCTTCAAAGCTTCCTCTCCTTCTTCTTTGGTGGCTTCCTTGTTCACCCTCTTCTCTTGTATGCTTGGGGATGAGTGTGTATGCCTGGAGATGAGTGTGGGTGTCTGGAGACCTGTGTATTGAAAGGAAAGTAAGCGCGGCACTAAAAGTAGGAAATGAGCTAAAAGTAGGTTTAAAAACCAGTCTGCAGTCCGCGCGCCTGTAAGCGCATCTACACTATGTTTTAGGCACGCCTATAGACACGTTCCACAATACAAACACGCTTATAGAATGTGAAAACATTGCAATTTGATTTGAATTTTGAAAGGTTTAGCAAGGATGACTATCGATGCTGTTTTGGACGCTTTGCAATTTGATTTGAATTTTGAAAGGTTTAGCAAGGATGACTATCGATGCTCTGTGTTTTTTCTAGATCCTTTTTCAGCTGAAATATTGACGCTAACTACAATAGATAATGCTAATATTGGCGTTAAAATCGACGCTAATGTTGACAAAAGTATGGATGGTACGGCTTTTTGGGCTGTAATGTCAAGCCTTCTTGGGCAAAAACTAAGTGGTAGAAAGAAAGAGTCCTAAGAGGAGCTAATGGTAGTAGGGATAGATATAATGGTAGTAAAGAGGAGCTAATGGTAGTAGGGATAGATGCCTGCTAATGGTTTCCCTTGTCTCTTCTTTGAGGTGCAAAAAAAAACCAGTGGCATCATCTTCTTCTTTCTCCGGCCAGCAAATTTGCAGCTGCTGCAGGATTTGCATTGCTGCAAATTTCCAGTGGCATCATCTTGATCTTCTCCGACCAGCATTATGCAGGATTTGCGATATTGCTGCTGCAAATTTCCGCTCAGTGATCATTGAATCGTCGCCCGCTTTTCTGAGGTGTATTACACAGTGGACGCTACATTCCGCTCTTCCCTCTGTGATCTGTGTACTGTGCAGGAAGCCGCTCAAACATATTGCAACTTCTCGCGCAGTTTTCTATGGATGGATGAACGCTTTGGCGCAGAAATGGGAGATGGCCAGCGATTTTGTGTGCTCGAATGCCACGCGATGTCAGGTACAGATCGTGATCGGCTGCTTGCATTGTCAAGGCTGCCATCGGGATCTTTGAATTGTCTTCCATGCATTCACGCATTTCTCCAAGAAGTTGATCGCGGCCACCTTGTGAACACTCCATTTCAGCTGGCCTGCGCTTCTAGCGATCTCCATTGCTGTCATCAAAGAGAGGGATAAGCAAAACTTTTATCCAAACCAGCTTGTGCCTTTGGAAAGTTGCAGTGTACGTCCATGGGATTACTCTGCTTCGTCCTCGATCTGCCGTCTTTCCAGCCATTATTGCTCAACGACATCAAACGGGTACGTCTTTTGGTTACCCTAGTGCTTGCTGCATGTATTGTTTAGAGGTACAATTCTACTTTACTTATGTAAGCTTCTTGTTGTCCTTTTTTTTTTTGCCATTTCTTCTTTGTAGTCTTTGCTGCATGTAGTGAATTTGTGTGCGACCAGAAAATTCAATCGTACTCCCTCGTCCTTCGGCCGTTCAATCAACGTTGGCATTTGTTGTATCGACAGGAACTCTGTCACAGGGAATTATGAGGTAAGTTTCGGCTCCCCCCTCCCGCGCCAAAAGCTTTGCGCGTTAAAAAAGAAAGAAAGAAGAGCTTTCCTTGTTTTACAAAATGTAATGGTAGAAATAGCTTCAAACGAAAGCCGAGGATTTCGTCTTAATGAGGAAGACGTACCTACTGCACTTCTATCATCCTCTTCACCAGTACTTGAAAGTATCGTTCACAGAATTGCTTCAAGAAGCATTGATATTCTGGACCGCTTGAGAGTGAAAATTTCCAAAAATATCTCTTCAATATGGCACAACTTGTTCACGTCATGTTTGTTATGTCGCAGCTGCACGTCATCCATAAACCAACGGAATTGATCAGTCTCAGAGAAATACACCACGCTGTTAATAGCTTAACCCTGTCTTCAGCAGATAATTTGCCAGGACGAGCAGCCAGTCACGGACAAGGCAAGAAACTTGCTCTAGCTAATTACGCATGAGTATTTTGCCTCAATGCGAAGCAGTCTTCAAGATCAATGCATGTTTTTCCTTTCGCTGTGTCGACACATTTAGCTTCGGCAAGTTAGAGTCTTGTTGGGTTGGCTTCCACCTCGCTTCCACGGATAGAAAGAACGGTATTGACACTAAAAACTTCCAGACGTGGGGGGTCTTAATGCGGTTTTTCCCTTCCTTTGCTCTGGCCAACTATGTAATATGTAGACGGAAATTTCAAGTATGAAATGTACAAGCCTTTACATAGATAGTTGAGCAGCCCTAGTACCATTATAGGTTATCCAGCAAGTAATCTTTTCAGCATGTCAAGCACTTGCTCAGCCTATGTTTGGTTAGTTAATGGATTCCTATGGTCTAACTTTGTGCCTGAACACCTGGACTACATAAACCTAGAACCCGTGGCATATTGTCACAGACCCAAAGGTGATCCACCCATATTGCCACTAAATAGATGTACATGAAATTACATTGGAAGGACACACCAAAGGCCGTGTTTTGTATCTATCCTGAGGTTTTCGTTTCCTTCATGTCCTGTTGCTGAATGCATGTTATCGTCCAATTGTATTGCTTTCCATTCATTGCATTGCTCTGGCTTAAGGTTATGTCATTTTGTAAATTTTGCTTTCATCCAGAGTCTGACTATATGTGATCTTCCTCTCAAGGTAAGAATGCATGCTCCCTGTCCTCTTTTGCTGGATCTGCTGATCATGAAACGAGAAATTCGACAGAGTTGCATGTGGTGCCGAGTCCTTGCTCGTCAAGGAGAACCTACTGGTCTTGTCTCAAAAGTTAACTAGAATTGGCAATGCAATTTCATTATTTCCGTTATTGGGCTTCTTCTCTTGCCTTAAATACATATCTGCTCTCGAAGCTCCTAACAGTAGCAGAGTGCATGCTCCTAGCACACAACAGACTAGATTTCAGATTGCCTAGGCGAGCCATCCCTCAGAGGGATCACAAATTTGTATAATGGTGTCTTTATCTCTTCCATCTGCTATTTGGACAAGCCTCTCTAGATCCAAATGCGATGCTAGGGCAGCCTCCTTCAAAGCTGTCCGAGCTAGCCAGTGTTAGACAATAATCTAACATGTCGATGCTAGGAAGGACACCCCTGGTACCTCCTCTCCATTTTGCCAGGTCTCCCACATTAAACCTATGAGGTCACTCCAAGAGGCCATCTATTGTGCTGGCCAAAGGAGTTTCAAAGGCTTCCTCTGATTTTGAGAAACGCTGGCTCCTACCAAGGATCATGACCTGTGATGGGAAAAATAAACTGCATAAAAACACAATCAACTTTCTTCATTTATCATGTCAATGACTTGACAGTTTTTGTAATAAACTTGTTTAGAAGTTGCTGTATTAGGATGATTGTTCAGCTATCATGAGGTGGTCTTTTTTATTATTCTTTTTGCACAACAAAAGAGGTGACTGATTTGCCTTGGTGAAAAAAGACCCATATCCATGATGTTGAATTGCTTTACACTGATACCATGGAACCAATCAAATATGATTCCCAGTGTCAAGCCTTGAAGCCATACTTCAAGATGGAACATTTTCATGGGATCCTAGGCATGGATGTAAAAAGGTGATTATGATTAGTGGGCACTACAAGGAGAACACTGGGTCATTCAGACACATATTGCTAGTAAGTTTTGCTCCATTTTGTTGTAGTTGACTGTTTAATGAACGCCTAAAGAACAATCCTGCAAAATCCCACAGAACCAAATGTTGATCAATCAATCTGGCAGGAAGCAGCGGAACATTGCATTTCCATTGAATTTATTGAAATCTCACATCTGGACGGTGACCAAAGCTCTCTGCAAAATAGATCACATGGACTTCCTGAACTTGCCATCAATATTGGCGAGTTTGAAAATTGCACTTTCCAACAAGTAGCATGGGGTAACCCTATTCCTTAGTCCTTTGTCATTTTTCTGAAACTATTGCTGCTCCAAAATTTTGTCTTCTTGTACATATATTTACGGTGCATTCAAGGATGCTGATCATGATAGGATTCCATTTCTCATAAAATAGAGGTTTTTGGATGTTTCTCAGAGAAATTTTTAATTGGATTCCTTATTTATAAAACCAATGTCTTGGTATATTTCTATGTTCTCCCTTCGTATCAATCTTCAACTATAAATTAGCATACCAATGAAATATATATTATGTGGTCATACAATGACATAATTTGTGTTTGGCATATTGAAATAGATCCATGGCAATTTGCTTGCCTTGAAAAGCATTGGATTCAGGATATGGTTGTTGATGTTGAAGGCTCCCTTGAAGTCACTCTCCTTTTTCGAGAGACACTTTATAAGGATAGAAAAAAGATCTTCTGCTCTTTCCTTCCCATGCTGATACAAATAGAAGATACTATAAAACCATGCCAGGTATTTTCTAGTAGCGCCAGTATGCAGAAATTCATGGAAGTTAATCTACAGTATTTCAAGTAGCGTGTTGATTTGAAAGATTTAGTTGGAGTAAGTGTTTTCAGTGTAAGTCCTAATTGAGTGAAATAGGTTCCAGCTAAGCGTGTAGTTCATGGGTAAATGATTTTAAATTATTCTTAGAAGTAGGGTTTCAGAAAAATTATCTGGAGTCATCGTCGTTTCTAGATTTTCCATCAGTCTGGAGGGTTTTTACCTCTTGCCTTCCAATGTATAGTTCTCAGAAATATGAAGAAGAGTCCACTTCCAAACCCAAGCAAAATACTTTATGTGGAGGTACAAAACAAACTCTATCCAACGCGCCATAAAATTACAAAAGATATATTGATGGGCAGAAAATAAGATCTGTCTCTGCCCTGAGCAATGTCCATGAACAACCAGAAAGTGTGTCTCATGCTACCTCATGCTGTAATATGTAAACTAGAAGAAAATAAGACATGCCACACCCATAGAGACTTCTGCTATATCCACAGTGGCCTAGGCATTAGTACAGATGTTGCCATTCGGCATCCTATTTTGGGTCTGCAGATGGCGTATATTGCAGAACCCCCTGGCTAAGTCGCAGGTCTGTGCGGGGGGTGTCAGTAAGGCAGGATTGTATAGACCAGGTTGGCAGATCTGATTGGCTCGTGGTCGACCTAGCCCTAGAGCTGAGTCGCCGCCACTGGTCAGTCCAGGCTGGCCTGGCTAGGAGTGTTTTGTCCCTCCCAGGCAGGAGGACTGAGGAGGCAGCCCTTACAGCTTATAGATCTCAGCCAGTTAAGCCTATTTTGGCTGTACTACTATGCCCAGCCTCTTATGCTGGATGTTTGTAGACTTTTCTTTGGCAAGTCTTTCCTTGGAGGAATTTATTGAGTATTTTACCCTTATTCTGTGTTATGTACTTCCAGTTTGCTCAATCTTGAGTTGGTTTGCACCATCAGAGGAAGTGATTGGAGAGAGTTTGAATTATCCTTCTGCTCTGTGAGTTCCTACCCCAAGATAGCCTCTAGTCCAACATGGTAGATGTAATTGCCAGCACTTAAAAAAAACTGCTGCTCCTCCCCCTAGCTCCTCCCTGCTGCCCCCCTTAGTGTTCATCCCTCCCCCTCAGCCCCCTCCTCCCTCTCAGCCCCTCTCAGCCCCCCTCCCCTCTCAGCCCCTCCCTCTCCACTCCCGTCTCAGCCCCCTCCCCTGCCCCTTCTCCTTCCCTCCCCCCTCCCAGCCCCTCCCGCCTCCCCTACCCCCCCGCCCTGCCCATCCGCCTCCCCTACCCCCCCGCCCCCCCTACCCCTCCTGCCTCCCCTACCCCCCCGCCCTGCCCCTACCTCCCTCCGCGCCCCCCCTACCCCCCCACCTGCCCATCCCACCTCCCCTACCCCCCTGCCCTGCCTCTACCTCCCTCCCCGCCTCCTCTATCCCCCCGCCCTACCACTCCCGCCTCCCCTTCCCCTCCCGCTTCTACGTCCTCCTCCCCTTCCACCCTCTCCAGCTCTGCCCTCTTCGCCTCCTCCCCTTCTTCCTGCCCGACCCCCGCTCCCTCCCCGGGCTGTTTCAGCCCCCCCACCCCCCAAAAAAAAAAGAAATTATCTTTCTGAAAATTTCCTTTAGCCTCACGCAGCAAGGAGACTAGTGGACATATTTTATTGGTTTTTGAGTCGGCTCTCTCACCATCAATTGAAGAATTGGATCCCGGTTCAATCAATCCTCAACCGCCTCCACCGGCCGCTAGAATCGTCAAATTTCTAGAAGACAAGTTGCAACAGCTTCAACAGGACGTAGAGCTTGAGAGCTCTACCTCACTTTTCACATGCATCTTTGGATCTCACCCCTCCAGGTTACAGGCCAGAGATTGGATGCTTGCGGCTATACCCGTGAACCTCTCCCCTCATCTTAAAGAGGTTCGCTTGTTGGGATGTGGTTTCTTCCAGGTTGTTTTTGATTCTCTAGAGGTTGTGAGCTGCTCAAAGCCAACCCCTTGCAGTTGGGTTACAGGAAGATCTTTTTGGGCCCTTTCACTTTGGGTTTTGACCCAATAGAAGAGGACATGGGTGGCACTATCCTCTTCATCCGATTTCCATCCTCAGGTTTATCATTGCTCCTCGGTTTCATTGGAGATGTGTTCGACATTGTTACTGAGATCTCCCCCTTGGATGGATTCCCTTCCTCGACGGCAGAGGAAATCAAGTCAAACGAGGTGCTGAGAGTTAGGGTCGTGGTGGAAGATCCTAACTTATTCTGATGATCACATCATGCTTCAGTGCCCGGATGGTTCCTTCTTTTGATAGAGAGTCGAAATTGCAGGCAGACCGGACCAGGATCTATAGGACCTTCAGACATTTTGCCAAAGATTGCCCCAAAAAGAAGAAGAGGCCCAAAAGGCCTTCTGATACAGTTCCTCCTCGTCCTCCACGGAGAGCTCCTCGTCCCCCACAAAGTGCTCCTAGGGCATAGACTTCGCTTCCGACACGTGACACTCATCTTGCCCCTCCGACGGCACCTTTGGGCCCTCTTTGGGTTCCGGTCTCTGTCCGGCCTCCATCTACAGATCAAACGGCCGCTTCTCCGGATGGTGCCCCTTTCGAGGCCATGGATATCCCTTTTTTGGTGGATACCTCCATTGAGACATCTCATGTTGAGGCCACCTCCAGGGCTACTTCTTCTACAGTTATAGAGACTACCACTTTGGAGGCTACCTTGACACTTATCCATTGGCAGCTTCGATTGGAACAGCCACTGCAGCCCTACAGGGGGCTAGCACTTCCGAGCAGCCCCACGTCTCGTTTGAGTCTCCCTTCTTGGTGTATAGAGGGAAAGGGGCACTTCTTTCCTCTCCAGCCTCTTCTTCTAGGATCTTATGTACCCCCTTGCCAGACCTGATCCATAGGATTTTTTCGCGGCCTTGACTGATCTCTCAGATTTTCGTGAGGACTTCGTGCCTTGTACCTTTGACGAGGCAGTGATTGGCATCCCTTTTGACAGAGTTGCCTCATCCTCAGGTGGACGAGTTCTCTCACCAGTGGGTTCCTGAGGACTAGTTCTCTCACCTGTGGATTGTCCCCCATTGGGTTCCCTCCCTTGCCATTATAGTAGGAGGTCTTTCCCCATTGAGGGATTTGTTTCCGCCACTAGGTCGGGTAAGGTGTTCCACACTACTCCCTCACGCCGATGAGGATTGTTAGCTGGAACATATAGGACCTTGGTGGTGTGCCTCATGGCCACCGTAGGTAGCTGATTCAGAATCAACTTCATCAAGGTAACACTGGTGTATCTATTGACATTCTTTTATTCAAGAGTATGAGCTGGATGCTAGAGATTGCGCAAAGTCAGGTAAGCCGCTTTCAGGACGGACTTATTGGGATCCTGCTTTGGGCACAAGGGGAGGCACTTGCATCTCCGTTTCAAGTTATTTTCTCCCTTTGGTTGTTGGTCATGAGGTCATCTTACCCTCTAGAGCTCAGTGGATGCTTCTTTCGATTGGGGGGCGTAAGGTACTTGTGGTGAGTGGTAACCACGCATATGTGGTGGAATTTGCTGATGGGGATTCATAGATCTGCAACCATTGCATTCTTGCTGCAGTCTTGTGCATTCAAGAGTACCAGGAGGCTCTTTCGTTCAATAGCTGGATATGGACCAGATTGATGTGGTGCTTGGCAAGGAGTGGTTCTATCGTGGAAACCCAATCGTGGATTACGTTTTTCATATGGTTAGTTTTTCTTTTCATGGACGGTAGATCACCTTGACCAATAACATCAATGGCCCAGTGGCCAAGTTTTGTAATCCTCAATTATACAATGAAGATAAGTAACTTTTGTATAATGTCTCATCTCTTAATCTTTATTTTGCAATGCTATAGAATTGAATAAACATTAAGTGAACTTGATTATGTGGCTCATGTGTGCTTCATTAGACCTAGCTATAATTTTATGTTCTTCAGAGAATATGCTGAAGTAAACAATGTATTGTCTTTCGTGTTTTAATGAATCTGAACATTCAGTTTCAAATGTTAAATGAAATATTTAGATAATCATCAGTATTCTTCTTGTTTGGCTCTTTTCATGGTTTGGAAATGTAGTCCAATTGATTCTAAACAAACTAGGAGGATTATGGATTTAACCCAGGGGTAAAATACCCATTGCTAGAGCCGCAAATAGATCATTAGGTCATGCTGTAGTTTCAGATTTGAATTCTGAAAGTGAGTCCTCAATCAATTATGAGTAATCTCGATTTCTCCAGGAATTATTAACTGGATTCTCATATGTTTCCATCTAATCACAGTATGGACCATAAGATGGAGCTGGAAAAGTTTAGGTAGTGAATGAATGACCAAAATTACATATTGTCACAAAAGTGAGATCCTTTTGTACATGCATTATGAGTTCTTGGTTTTGCCTTTTTGACTCACAAATGTGCCGACTACTTTCAGCAGATGATGACGACATGTTTCATCTATATCTAGAAAAGTTTGTCATCGTATTTCTTGATGATATTCTCATGTAAGGTGGGACTTTATCTGAACATAAAGAACATTTGAAGATAGCTCTCACTATTCTTCAACGTAAGCTTCTTTATGCTAAGATGTTCAAATGTGAGTTCTTCAAAAGGGAACCTGGTCATATCATTACCGTTGATGGGATTCACATAGACTGAAAAGTTCAGGTCGTGAATGAATGGCCAAAATTACATATTGTCACAAAAGTGAGATCCTTTTTAGGATTACTTGGTTCTTCTAGACGGTTTCACACATGAGTATACGTGTCTTGGGCTACCTCTCTCAAATCTCTAAAAGGAATCTTTTATAGGAACATTGTGTCACGTACATGTAACAGATGTGACCAAAAAGGTCATTATTGGCAACAATGTCCTCAAAGGAAAAGTGAGGGGACCAGTAACGAGCTCAATAGTGTTACCGCGGCTACGATGTATAATTTAACCTTCTAGTAGCATGCAGCAAGATGCGCTGCTAGTAGGTTGCATGCTTGTTTGTGGCAGCGGTACTTGCTAGCCAGGTGCAATGGCAATGGAGTCTCTAATCGAGGTAGGCTTTCAGGTAGGATCTCAAGCCATGAGGAGTTGTTCCCGCTAACTCAGGTGGCAGTATGTTACCAGTATGTATTTTGTTTGGACGTTATGACCTGGCAAATCCAAAGGGGGTCTCCTAATGTTTTGCTGCACAGCTATTGTCTGATGAGCTGCTGGACATCTGGATGAGTCAAAAGATTGCCAGTGCGTGAATCCAAACATAGTTGATTGATCCTTGTGAGCTGTTACATGCCCATTGTCATTGGAGCACTAAGGTTCATCAATTTGGCCCCCTAGCAGGTTGAGTCAGCCCACATATGGCAGCCAACTAGTGCAGGGTGAGGGGCTATATATAGGCCCCTCGTCACTCGTTTTGCATTTCAATGTCGTGTCTCTTGAGCAGGGTTGAGCATCCCTTGAGCAGTTCTTTATAGCAGAGGTTTTCTACGATCGCTTGCAGTTTCTCTCATCTCTCTCTCCTTTCTTTTTTGGTGCGTGTTCGGTTGGTTCTCTCTCTCTCTCTTCAACACCGTTTATTTCCACCACTGCACTTCTCACAACGATGACCCAAGGTCATAGCATGATCTAGCATTGTGGTTAAGTCCAAGCACAAGACCATTTAATGGGGTCTAGTGTGAACTCTATACCTAGCGTACGGGTGTCTTTAAATTAGGGGCACCCCTCGGTAGGTCTTTATATTTGAGCTGAGGGCTCATTTGTGGGGATCCCATAGGTGGCCTTCCTGGGAGACTAGGACCTAGAGAAAATATATGCCCAGTCTTGCTGAACACCCGGATTGCTAGATTCCTATGCGATGCAAGACAAGGGTTGTGGGCTCCCTGGGAGATTGGGACCTAGAGCAGGCATATGCCTAATCTAACCGAACACCTAGATCGGTGGACTCCTATAGTATGGGAAACAGGGGTTGCTATGGACATGGCTTGGTGCGATCTTAGGCTTGGGGGGTGATCCTTTCTACTAGATCTATACCTGGATGGTGAGCTCATTCTAAGCTCCCATACTATTGCTTGATGGTTTTGCAAGTCAGGTGCTTCAAAGATTGGTCTTAGTTGTCACCCTAGTCGAACTTCATAGTTACCCATGTACATAGTAGATCCAAACGCGTGAGAATGGCTATCCGGCATTCTCATAATGTTTCCCACGCATTCTAGGATCTAAGAGGCCTTTGTCTTGTGCCATCTTCAGATCTTCATGGCTGATTTTGAGGTATCATGGATCATGTGGATAATGGGCATGGCTGATGGTACATGCCTCTTGTTTTATCATGTTTTGTAATAATAAAAAATGCCTGTTTTGAATTGAGGGTGAGGATCCATCATCCAAAGCACTTGCTTGTGGAAATGTATTACATGGCCTGTTAATTCTGGGGCTAGGGTATATCAATTTTCTAAGTTTTAAAGCTGAAATGGAAAGGGTAGAGTTGTGAGAAGTGATTCTTCCCATAATATAGTATATTTCTACCTCACATGATGATGTGCCATACGACATGGCATTGGCGCTCTAGGTCTACTATCCCCCTTCCCGAAATGTTTCCATTCCGACATCCGATGTTCATAGAACGCTCCCATTCCATGGTAACTATGATGGGCTTAGCTACCCCAAACCTGGGTGCATGTTTCAGCAACAGGCTACAAAAAGTGCAAATGCAGCACTCATCTTGCATGCTCTAGATGAGGATAAACCTCAGAAATTTACACAGGCTGACATGCATATGCATTGGGAGAGTGCCATGAAAAACAAAATGGATGCTATTATGAAAAACCACAATTCAGATCCAGTTGATCTTCCATCTAGGAAAATTTGGTTCAATTTGAATGGGTTCATGAAAATAAAGTTAAATATGGATCCATTGATAGGTACAAAAGGGGTTAGATTTCACTGAAACATTGCACCATGGCTACCATGGTCAGGACAATACTTTAGATGGCAGAACACTTCTCATGGCCCCTATGGCAAATGGATGTCAAATCTGCATTTTGAATGGAGGCTTAGATCTAGGTGGGTTTGTGCAAAAGGGACAAGAGGACAAGTTATGCTAACTCAAAAGGTCACTCTATGGTCTAAAGGAACCAGGTCATGGTATACAAAGATTGATGCCTTCTTCCAAAGCTTTGGCATGCAATCAGACCCCAATCTTTATTTATTGCAAAAAAAGGAAAGGATCATCCTTGTCATATTATGTGTCGATGATCTTATTATTGCAGGCAATGATGACAGTCTCATCAAGCAGCTCAAGGCAATATTTGGAGAGTGATGAAAGATTTGGGGCATTTGCAATATTTCTTGGGCATAGGAGTGAGGAAATATTTCTTGGGCATATATCCCAGAATGGTGGGCTGCAATGCAAGCAGAGATGGAAACCATTCTATGGAAACCATTCTAGAGAAGCAGACGTGGGATTTGTTGAAAGGTCTTTGAAGGGGAAAATCATTGAACCAAGTTTGTATACTGAGCTAAGTATATGTTTGATGGTAGATTGGACAAAATACAAAGCAAGCTTGGTAGTTGAAGGCTACACATAAGTTAAGGGAATCAATTATGGTAAAACCTTTGCTCCCACAGTTAGTATGACGACAGTCCATACAGTGATAGCTTTGGCTGCTCTTCACAAGTGGTCCATTTTCAGATCAATGTAAAGTCTACATTTTTCAGATGGATGTAAAGTATACATTTTTAAATAGAGAGCTACAAGAGGTTTACGTGGAGCAGCCACAGAGCTTTCAGTATTCAGTTGCAAGGAAAAGGATTTGCAGGCTCCACCAGGCATTGTATGGGCTTCAACAAGCCCAAAGAGCCTGGTACCAGGATTGATGGCTACTTCAATCATATCAGATTATCTCGTAGGCCATCAGATGCCAAACTCTTTTTTTCTCAACGGGAGGTAAGAATATGCTGATCATTTTATCTGTTGATGATTTAATCATAACATGTGACCATAAAAGGAAGATTCTAGAGAACTTAAGGCTCACTTTATGGGCTCATTTTCAGCTGATGATGTGTCACTACATGTTCTTGATCACAGGAGTACTCCTGATTTTGTTGTATCTGATTATAGTTCATAGAAGTGTTTTTTCTGGAAAAAAAAACAAAGGTATCACCACAAACCCATACTATGATTTCTTTATGCAAAAAGCAAACTTACAGATATTTCCTTTGTCATCTTCAACTCAATCTCGGAAAGTATCTAAGCTTCTTGAGCTGTTCCAAGATATAGTTAATCCACAACATGGGGAACCTAATTTTGCTATCATCTTGTTGAGTCCACATTCTAGAAGCGTGGTTTCATCCTCCTGATTGCTGTTGTGTAAGGGGAATTTCTCAGTCTTATGACAAAGAGGCACATGGCTAATACCACATGCACAAATGCTAACCTGTCAACCTACTGTAAGGGCCTAAAGAGGGACCCAACCTTTCAACAGAGATGAGCACTCTTAGTGGGTGGCCAAGCAGTGAGTCGGGGGCTCTATACGTGGATCGTTGGCTCCTTCTAGGGCTCCAACACGGTATCACAGCCAATGGCTCTGTGCACACACAAACTTCCATGGAAGGCGGAATCACATGGCTGCAATGTATAAATGAACTTTGGTTTGGGATATGGTATTCCAAATCTGAGGTATCATACTTTTGAGGATCTGGGCCATCAGATCGACGATAGGGACATCTTTCACGAATTGGACTGGAGGTCTTACGCTCCCTATAAAGTCAATAGGAAAAATGTACAGGTGACTCACAGGCAGCAAGAGATAAAGAGTAGAGATCACAGAATAACTGTGGCATTTTATTTACTTTATTTAACTATCAAGTGTCACTGTGTTAATCCACAATGTTGTATCATGTCTCCTTGACTTTTAATTCTTCAACCCAGGTTTGATCTTGTTTTTCTTAGAGGATGTATTATGTTATTTATTTTGGTATCTTACCCACTTCTTTTGTTTATTTTTTAAGATGTGATATAGGGCGCTTTACATCAAAATACAATGCATGAAAGAAAGTATGATATTCCATGTAAAATACAGAATGGCAGAAAGGAAATTAGAGCTAAATTTCACTTGTATACCATAGCTTCAAAATGTTTATAATATTGTCTTTCCAAATGATGATTTCTACTTTCAGACATGTAGGTGCCATGGAGCAGTTATAAGTTCCACTGCAAGAGAAGAATCAAGCGTTGTAAATGCTTTTTGTCCACTCACTGGACAAGAGCTTGACAGACATGATTTCACTTCTAATGGTATTAAAATTGGGTATCAGACAGTTCTTCACTTGCCATCTTTCAAAAGCCCTGTGGAGCCTCCAAAGTATCACAGAAACCCTAGGCCTTCTTTGACGTTCACTGTACTGAAGTCCATAGCATTGGGCACCTTAAGTGAAGGTTAGCCTTGTACTTGTTAGGATCACCATATTATGTCTGTACACAGGATATCCATCCATCTTGTTGTCTGATATCATTTTCTTGATGGGCTAGCATTTGACAATGCATATTTCTCATTTTAAGGTCTATTATTTGGACATCCTTACAATGTGTTGCCATCCTCTGAGATTGACTTGGATGGAGATGAGGATAACCTGGAAATCAATGATGGGGGTAAGGATTCACATTTGTTGTTTGAAAGTCTATGGTTTCCAAACACTAACTGTTCTAAGAAGTTTCAAGAATGCTTTGTTTGTTGCTGAAGGGTTGCACATTACTTTAAACCGCAAAGCTCAATATTTTGTCCATTAATGCAGTTTTTGCAACCCTTTGCCATGTTCTTCACTGCCATGATTGTGGACTACTCTGCACATCGACATCTGATATTGACTTCATGACGGAGACATCATTTCCATGCTTCTATCTACTGCTTCCAGGAGAAAATGGGGCGTTTCTGGCGAGAGTGAGTGATATTTAATTGGTATTGGGTGTACTTAAATGTCTAGCTGAATGCAGATTATTTATTTTCTTACCATTTAAAAGGGAATTATGCAGCCATTACTGATTTTTTGTTGATGCTGCTATATTTTCTACAATGTTGAAGAGAATAGCAACAACCGAAGAACTGCTGAGGATTTTGCCATCATCAATCAAGAATTCAAACATTACAGAGGAAATGAAAGATTCTGTCAATTTATGTTTATCCAAGGTTTGGATCTATCACTTTTATCCCTATGGATGCTTATTTTCATTCAATACAATTACAGATGGGCTTTAGAAGTGTAGGTTCCGACAATAGGAAACGACAAGTCATTAAAATTTATTTTGGGTTTTGCAGATAGGCTTGGAAAATTATAATCCTCTTACTCATGAGCGTGGATTGCATGCCAAATTGAATGTGCTTGCAAAAGAAAGCCTGCAGTCCTGGTTTGTTGAATCTTCCAAAGCTTCAGATTCTGTCTGTCATAATATCGTTTTCTGCTGGCTGTTTCAGTCACATCATCACACAGCTGAGCATGTTTGTCTTGTATGTGTTATTCTATGCAGCCCACTGCCTGATCAGATAGCACGGCTCTCTGAAAACGTGCAAATGCCCCCCAATAAGCAGTGCAGTGTTTTTAGCAGCTCATCAATTTTTGAACATACAGATGCAAGCTTTGGAATTGAGTTGGAAAATGATGCTCATTCACATACCTTAAAACATCAAACAACTAGCAGTACTGCCAATTTTCAGAAAAATAAAGGTGCCAGGCGTGCAGGGGCTCCTCCGGATTATGAGCATTTGTTTCCATTCCAGGCACATTCAAAAGTCTCTAATTTCTTGCCACTGTCAGTTGGAAGTAATTTCTCTTTGGGTCAGCAATCACAGAAGCCTTTGCTTCCTTTGCAGACTTGCCCAAGGCCTTCACAGAATCAGGTGCTGATTTCAAGGTCAAAGTCTCCTCAAACTACCAATCAGACAGAATTCAGAAAACTGAATCCAGAGTCAATGAAGCTGAAGGCCAACTTTAGGAGGATTAGACAAGAAAAGCTATGATTTTGTGAAACAGATATATGCATTGCAAGCTAACCTGTTTGGTATTGAAGTGAGACTTTTAATTGACAGATTCCCTCATTAATTGTCTGTCAGTTGTTTGTGATGGGAGATTAGTTTACAGACTATGACTACTAATTGCATAACCCTTCTAGGTTTGTACTGTACATTGCAAGATCAGAGAATGTCAAAAAACCTGGTAAATTGATATTAACATAACACAAATGGTTTATGGATTAAAATGAAGGAAATCTTTGATAGGCAATATAACCAGGCTATCAATAAAGACATGTAAGTAGGAACTGGAAGTGTGACAGAGAAATGCCATGTTAGAATTTGCATACGAAAATCTTATAAACCAATCCTTTGATCATATGTAATTGGAATGATAAAACCAAAAGAACAGTGTCAAACTATGAAGGACCCAAAAGTATATATCTACATGCATACATATATGTATGTACCCATCTCTCTCTCTCTCTCTCTCTCTCTCTCTCTCTCTATATATATATATATATGTATATGTGTGTGTGTGTGTGTAAAATTGGAATGATAAAACCAAAAGAAACTGCATCAAAGTATGAAGGACCTAAAAGTATATATGTACATGCATACATACATGTATGTACCCATATCTCTCTCTCTCTATGGCACATGTAGAGTCTCAATGAAATATTCCAGCCAGCACCTTGGGAGCCTAGCTTAGCATAGGCAGTCATACATATTATCGTCTGGCCACTAGTGTATATTTCTCAGACTTCGGATCCCATGACGTGCAAGTCGATAGTTGCCATGGGAGATAGTAATTTAATGGCAAGCAAACCAGCAAATTGAAAATTGCAGCCATTTTGAATGGAATTATAGCTAGAAATTCTAAAATTCTTGTTATAACAGCCTGATGCAAGCTACTCTGAGCCAGAGAATTTAGATGGTCATGACGCTCTCATGCAGGGCCAGTGTTTAAATGCAATCCCGGTGGCTTTAATTGTCCAATTGAACTTCGACAATCCACATTCTTAGACAGGTCCAGTGTTTAAATGCAATCCCGGTGGCTTTAATTGTCCAATTGAACTTTGACAGTCCACATTCTTAGTGCTATCCAAGAACAGACATCACTCTATTTCAAGGAAATTTTAAGCTGCAATGTGGATCTTGAAGATCTGAGCTCTACAAATTAGATGGTCCTAAGTCTGCAATGTAGATCTTTAAACTCTGAGATGGTCTTGATTCTACAATGTCAATCTTCAAAATCTGAGCCTGTGAATTAATCAACATTGTTCCATTTGAAGGACGTCAGATTACTTCATTAAGTATGAATGAAAACCGCAAGAGCAAGCTCTAATGCGGGAGTATATCATGCCATGCATGAGAAAAAACCCAGCTCAAAAAGAGCTAACAAAAATCCAAGGTGGAGGTTGAAAATGCCACCTCAACCCTAAAGGAGACTCAGAGAAGAAAGGATATCCTCTCCAAACTCTGAAAAAAGTATCTCTCCTGGCTGTGGCTGCTCTAGAGGATCCCTGCATGCTCGCCTAGATTGCCATCAGTGTGTGTATAGTATCAGTCCATAGATTGGCCATAGATTGGGAAGGGTGGGTACGTCTTTTCTCTGAGCGTCTTGGTCTGAGCACATTTTTCTGAGCATGGCCTATATTGTGATTTCGTAGACAATTTTATCATAACATCACACACCATTTAGTCATAAAACTACCCCAAGAAGATACTATATACATTTCTACCCCACAAAGATGCCACTAACATCACACACCCTTTAGTCATAAAACTACCCCATAAAGATGCTATATATATTTAATTACATTTCTTTCCAATAGTATTTAGGGCTTATAAGATCCCTTTATTCACAAAACTACTTTTCATGTCTACTTCATTTCAACACCCTCCACCTATATCATCCATCATTCATACTATCATGATAGTGATTTATCGATGAAATGATTGCAAGTCACATGGTGAAGAATTTAGGGTGCAAATTTGCATGCATCTATGCCGAAACATTTATTAGTTGCATCAAGGAGATACTTTCAGATTCAATTCACCATGATGATCATTTGTACACCTCATAGTTTTGACATGCAAACCTTAACTAAGATATGACATGATTGTCACATCTCTAGCAAATAGAAAAAGTTTTATGAAACCAACATGCTCAAAATTGAATATGTGATATTGATATTAATATTCATGGGTACTCACATGATGTACTAATAGTTCTTCAATATGATTAGTACATCTCTAGCAAATGAAATAGGTGCAAGACACCACAAAAGTTATGCATGTTCAATACTAGGGCATCACAAGCAAAATGAATTGCTTGAAGGGAAAAACTCATGTCAAATCACTAGACTCAATCTTCTTTACTAATGTCATCCACATAGATATTGCGATGATGCCTTCTCTCTTTGATGGGGGCATTGAATGCAATGTCATTACACATCATCTCAGCCATAGCACCTGCATAAGAAGGCAAAAAGCTAAAATAGATCAATCAATATCAATGCCTCATTGATAATAATATTCTCCAACAAATAGGTTTAAAAAGATAAAAGACGAGAGTAACATACTTACTAGTCATCTGGAAGATTAACAACCATTTCCACATCTTCGGAATCATTTAGAGTCCCATAGTTGCTTAACACATTTCCGTTTCCTTTCTGTCCATCCAAAAATGGTTGCAATATAGAATTGCAAATGTCAGGATCATTCTCAATAGATAAGCATGCTCTCCCAGAATGCAAGCATGCTTTTTGCATAGAACCAGTCCCAGCACCTAAGTCTACCACATGTCCAGAAATTGGACACAACAACTCCAAGAAGTACAACATCATGCATGGAGCCTTCTCCAATGCACCTCTCCATGGAATACTCTCTCCATGTTTTATAGTCTGCTCACTTGTTGGTAAATAATGATGAAACAAACTACTTCCAAAAGCAATGCCCAATTTGGTACCAACCACGGAAGCATTTCCAAGATTACAAACACAAGACATACCAGCCCGATGAAGAAGGCATAAAACCACAACATCCACCTAAAGACAAGAAAAGAATTAAACTTATGCTTAGTACAAGCCATTTCATTATACAAGAGCATAAGTTCTTTCAACAGGTCATTGTAAGACAATTGTCTCACCTTATGATCAATACCACCAACTTTGATTGTACAATATGCATCCAAGCATTGCATGTACATTCGACATGCAAACTCTAATCTACTAATCCTAGCATAATGCTCAACCAAATGAAGAACATGAGGAGCACACATAACTAGGATCCACTGAAACAACTATGGCCGTTACTAGCAAGGAGTAGCGTACATGGTCCTCTGTTAATAAATTCCAAGATGGAGATGTGGAATCCTCTACTCCAAGAGCTTCTAGTTGTGTAGGCAGATCAAGAATGACAAAATCTGCAGCCCAAGCAACACTCTTACCATTTCTTGTTTTTCTTTCACCTCCAAGACCCACAAAGTATTCCTTCATGTCTCAGGCTTGTGTGAAGTTTGAGACAGATAATCGCTTCCCAAACTCGACATAATCATAGCACCAAACCTTGCAATGTGAAGCATCACATGTGCCACTCCGATTCAAAGTTAGAGAGGTCAATGGAATGTACAAAAAGCGGATAGACCTATCTTTCCATTTACATCCTTTCAAAATGGGTGTAG
This sequence comes from Dipteris shenzhenensis, assembly GCF_047967505.1. Lineage (NCBI taxonomy): Eukaryota > Viridiplantae > Streptophyta > Polypodiopsida > Gleicheniales > Dipteridaceae > Dipteris > Dipteris shenzhenensis. The sequence goes on along the minus strand of NC_141598.1, from coordinate 27,653,801 downwards.
ACTGCAGTACCTGCACATCTGTATCCACACCACATATGTAAAGACAAAGTGATAACAACATATGTTACACAAACAAATAACAGCTTGAAAAAAGACCAAGAGAGCTTACCATTATTAGTACCAGGATTTTTTGGTGGCCTACCACCCTTCTTTAGTTCCATACTTGAATCCTTGTCCTTTTTAGTCATCTTCTCAAGTGTTTTTTGAATCTCAATGACTGCTTCATCCTCGTGGACTGAATTTGATCTTGATGAACCCATCTCTTCCTTTTTATGCTGTGTGTACATCTCTATCTCCTCCTCGATACAACATCCTTTTTTCATATCGAGCCACCACGGGCAGTTCTTTCTCTCCCACTCAGAGAGCACTTGCTTCCCTTCTTTTTCTATCATGTTTGGAGAGTACATATAGAATTTTAAGTCCTGAATTTTTGTCCATACTCGACATATGGGCAACAATTTTTCAATCTTACCAACAGCTTTTAAGGATTGCAAGAATCTGCATAACATAAGAGTATTAGTACAAAAGCGAAACATCTAAGGATGGATTTTTAATTGAAAAAGAAAAAACATGTATTGCTTACCTAAATACCAATCGTCGAGATGCCCTCATCATCTCCATTTGTCCTATTGCAGCTGTAGCAACGTCATTGAATCCTTTAAATCTTCATAAAGTTCAAGTCTGTTCATTGCTTGTATCTCCCCAAAATACTCTCTCAATGTAGGATCTTGAGGAAGCACAAAGCTAGCTTGTTGACTAGCAACCAAGACCTGAGAGAGTAACCTCTCAGATTCACAAAGCAACTGATCCATCCATGCCTCTTTGGCCATCCACTTTATGAATTCTCTCTCAGCTTTTGGCATCCCATAACTTGTTCTCAAATTTGAATCTGACCCTAAGATTCTGAGGGTTGCTAGTTGTGTCTCCTTTGAGACCTTTGCAATGGAGATGTTATACAACTTTTCCAATGTGACAATGGATGATTTATCATCAAATGGGAGGCTCCACAAGATATTAAACCAATCTTCACCATTTGTTGGTTTGACAATAGACAGAATCTACATATAAACAATACATGCAATCATCACACTCAACTATATTTTCTGATCATACAATACATGCATATCCCATACCTTGATCATTTTCTAAACAAATATCATATTTACATCCTTTTTTAATGTTCTTTCTCAATCTCAAAAAACACTTGAACACTTTAAAAAATCAACTTTATGTTAAGAATCATTAAATTAACCATACCTTGATCATTTTTCGACTGTACTTGAGATTCACATCCTTTCGAATACTTTTAAGTGCTTTCTCCATATCAGCAACACTCAAATTTGGGTGAAGTTCCTTTAGCTTTGCCTCATAATCTTGCTTGTATAGTGGCTAAAATATATTCCAAAGAAATGAATGAGTACAATGAATTAGTTAGTTCTAATTCAAAAGACATCCATGACAAATGGTATGAAACTTACTGCAAATACCATTCTCCCTAGCATCAGAGATGTCAAAGGATACCAAGTACTTGATCCTTTACTGCTTTCATTTGCCCTATGCTTTTCAAGTGTCTTTTTTTCTTCCTTAGAAAAAAGTGATAAGTACTCATTCTCATCACACGAACACATTGTCTTCGTGTTGTACAAATAATCCTTGAGATTTGTTTTAATAATTGTTGTTTCATTAAGGCTGAAAAATAAAAAATATATAGCTTCAAACATATTAAGAATTGTTCACAAAACCCTTAAAAGCTCGAAAAAAGTTTACACATATAAGCAAGAACTTGCACTTATAGATTGAACCTTTGAAGAGCAACTATTAGCTTCATTTATGTTTCTTTCTCTGGAGTAATAAAACTTGCTAAAACTCGAATATGCCATGCCTTTGATCTCTTGAATTTCTCTTCAATTAGAGACATCCATGCAACAGTACGGTGATTCCCCTCCCACACAAAAAACATCTTTCGAGACAAAAATGACCAATCAGCATCATCAACAATCTGTGCCTCAAATTCTGCATTTACATCCCTCCAACAAGAATCCCATGATTGTTCAATTTCATCTATCACCTCTTGTGAAACACCATCCAGAAGTGTTGTAGATAAAATAAACATTCCTTTCTGTTGAATATATTTTTCTGCCTCTAGAGCTTGCTTTAGGCTATCCATATTAGTTCGTAGGCCTCTCACTCTTGTGTTTACAACACAACGACATAATGGGATCAAGGGAACAATCTTTCCAAGATTGATTGCAAGAGATTCAATAACATCCTTCCTCTGGCCAATATCAAATGCAGCAGGAAACTCTTGCTCAAACTCCTCATCCAGTTGTTTACCCTCTTTCTTTCTCTTCTTAGAAGATTCCTCCACAATTATAGTAGTGTCTTCAAAGTCTTGCATCTCCTTATGCTCTTCAACTCCAATTTCAACCTCTTTTTAAAACTCTAAATTAGGTGTAGATTCCACTTGCAAACTTCTCTTGCTACTTGTCCTTCCACCTCTCCTGCCTCCTCATTCTCCTCTTCCACCTCTCCCCCTCCTCTCAGAAGTTTTTATTTTTACCATCCTGCCAATGTGACACAAATGCATTTAAAAACGAAGTCATCGCATGGCATAGAATAGACTTACAAGGTCAATTAATCCCAGCATTACTTCAATAGCATACAAAGAAAGCCCAAGAGGCTTCAAAATAGAAAATACCTGAAGCTTGATCGTGATGCTGCTAATTGAAGCTACACTTGACGAGATGATGGGGCTTGAGGAGACTAGTTGGACAACAAAGGCATACAAAGAAAAGTTATTAAGCATACAAGAACAAGTTATTAACCACAAAAGCGTACAATATCTTGAATATATTGTGTTGTGTCTCCTAAGTCCTCCTCGTCTCCTTGCTTCCCCCTCCTTGCCTTATTTTCATAATAGTGCATGTGTCTAAAAGGGAAGCAAAAAATCTCCAAGTGCTATGCGTACATATGTCAAAATATCATGTGGTGTATAGGAAAACCATGTGATGTGCCCTTAAACCACACAGTGTATCTTGTTTATACAGCTTGGTATATATGTTCACTGTGCAATAATGATCTAGTCAACCAATTTGCAATGACTGACTAGAAAAGACATGTTTTTTTGCATTTTAAACATCTTTAATTCAAAAAATACATACTAAAAACCTCCCTAATATCACAAGGGAGATATTGGGGGAAAGCACCAAGAATCTTGATCATTAAACTCCTGCTGAGTCTCTTCTACTACTCAAAATAGGCAACCAACAATCATAGAAGCCTTGAGAGGTACCGAACTTCAAAATATCCAAGTTGATGTTGCAGACATAGTATGCTGCTCTAGGTTATCATTTAATATTCTTCATTATCCTTCATGGCATAGATCCTTGCAATCATGGTGAAAACTCTATAATTCCATCCTATTATGCCATGTGCACCACATTGTTGGAGGTCGCGTATAAGGATATGCAAAACAAATTGAAGGAATCCATAATTAATGATCTAGCTTCAATAGGCTATACATTTGTTTCTAAAGGATGGATGGATATAGCTCATTGCTTTCTCACCAATGTGTTGATTGTCTCTCCAAAGGAGAATCCCTCTAGAAGTCTTACAAAAAAAGTGGTGAGATCCAAATTGGCAAATACATTGCAGAGTTATTGATTTCTATACAATGGAATCCATCTTAGAGAATCGAGATGCTATCATAGATACATCCCACTCACAAGATTATATAACTTGGGAAAGAGGTTTAAATTTAGAGAACAAGAGAATGAAATAAATCTTTGGGATGTGAAGGCTATGATTACAAACACAATATTTTGGAAAGGAGTGGAAGATGAAAGTTGTTGTGAGTCAACCTTTCATGTTTGCATTAAGGGATTTTGATGCTAAGGTGCCTACTTTGGGAAAAACTTACAAGATATGGTGGGATTTTGAACAAGATTTTCTTGGCTTGACAGGATGAAGTACACCTAATGAAGAAAAAGTTGGCAGTAGGTGCATTCCTCCACATAGTGTAAGCTTGCTATTAGATTCTGAGTGGTGGAACATTAGTAACTACTAGAGAAAATTGAAAATTTTATGACATAGTACACACATGTAACCCAAAACCCCATGATTTGAACATGCATGTGCCATGTAGGAATTTGATAAGTATTACTTTGAACAAGGATATTTTAACTTCAACTATGTGAAGAAAATGGCCAAGGACATGCCATAAACAACTAATGGTATATAAATGGGTCAAGTTGTGAGAAGTTTCAACCTCTTGCAATAAAAATTCTTGCTCAAAAAGCCACGAATTCAAGTAGTGATTGTAATTGAAACACGTACAAATATATCCATGGTACCATCATACTCAAACTTTTGCAAATAAGAAAACAAATCGATGTATTTATATACAAATAACAAATTATTGAACAATTTCATGATTTGATCTCTCCCTCTCTCTCTCTCTCTCTCTCTCTCTCTCTCTCTCTCTCTCTCTCTCTCTCTCTGGGTCTTGGTGGTTAAGGCTCTTGTTTCTGTCGTTGGGTGTTGTGTGTTCGATCCTCAGGGATCGACGTCGGATGAGTCATAATTGGCTCCTTGGGATTGTTCCTACGACGTTAAAAAACTATCTATCCTAGTGTATAAAGGCCATCCTTCCCCACCAAGTTTTAAAAAACCGGCGTGGGTCTTGGTGGTTAAGGCTCTGGTTTCTGTCGTTGGGTGTTGTGTGTTCGATCCTCAGGGATCTGAGTCATAATTGGCTCCTTGGGATTGTTCCTATGACGTTAAAAAACTATCTATCCTAGTGTATAAAGGCCATCCTTCCCCACCAAGTTTTAAAAAACCTGCGTGGGTCTTGGTGGTTAAGGCTCTGGTTTTTGTCGTTGGGTGTTGTGTGTTTGATCCTCAGGGATCGACGTCGGATGAGTCATAATTGGCTCCTTGGGATTGTTCCTACGACGTTAAAAAACTATCTATCCTAGTGTATAAAGGCCATCCTTCCCCACCAAGTTTTAAAAAACCCGCGTGGGTCTTGGTGGTTAAGGGTCTGGTTTCTGTCGTTGGGTGTTGTGTGTTCGATCCTCAGGGATTGACGTCGGATGAGTCATAATTGGCTCCTTGGGATTGTTCCTACGACGTTAAAAAACTATCTATCTATCTATCTATCTATCTATCTCTCTCTCTCTCCCCCCCCTCTTCACTTTAGCACTCTTTCACAATTCCAATCCTCTCCCTTGTTCACTCTAGCACCCATCATAAAGGCCAAGCCTCCCCTCTAATACTCGCAAGTTGTTGCGTTTTGAAAACTCACAATGTTTGAGACAAAGGATGAAGTGCTAATGTTGAAGAAGGAAAATATCTATAAGACAAAGGAAATCGACCTCTAGCCCCAGTACCACAAAATGAAGCTAGCCATTGGTGGTACTTGATTGGATTCATTCCATAGGACCCCACAAACTCAAAGAGGAAACCCATCAGCCTAGCACTTGACCATGCAATGGTGATTGAGCCCGCCAATACTTACGTTGCTACAAAAAAACTCCCAAGCCAAAGAAAAGAAAATCACCAACATCAGTGAGCTACAAGTGTCCTTGACATTCAAATTTCTTGTGAAGGATGATGAATTGTAGGATCCTATATCATGTAATAATTGCTTTCTAGACGAGGTGGAAGATCCTACCTTCAAGAGTGCAGTCGTGATGTCCTGTGCAGTGACAGCTCGGGCAGGATTGGCGGTGGTCAAAAGCATACCAAGAGAAGCACCAAACCCGCTTGCTCTACTTCCTTGCGAGCCTCATCTCTACCAGCTTCGGCAACAACCATCAGTGTGAGAGGACTCTGATGCGATGGATTTGTGGGCTCAACTTTGAACAAAGATAGCTTCTCTACTGCTGCCTGAGGTCTGTGGCCGAAGGCAATCGGATTGAAGAAGCCGATCCGATGCTATCAGAATTGAGGGAGGGAGGGAGGGAGGGAGGGAGAGAGGGTGGCAGAGCGAGGGAACGAGGGAGGGAGGGAGAGAGCGAGGTGAGGGACCGTTTGCATGCAAGTCCGTTTCAACTAGGTTGAGATGCGTGCAAAGTATTGTCACCATCGGATATGCTCTGCATGGTCGATTACACATTATACAACGTTTTTCCTGTAGTGATATGCACATCCGCAAAAAAACATGCCCTTAGGTATGTTATCTGACCAAGTACTTATCGGATGGGTGTGCCTCTTTGAGAACATTTCAATACCACCTAGGTTAAGGCGTAGGAAAAGTATTGTGCCCATCGGATATGCTTTGCATGGTCGATCGAGCATTAAATACCATTTTTGCCTTAGTGTCATGCACATCCGTAAAAAAACACGTTGCTAGGTGTGTTATCCGATCAAGTACTTATGCGATGGGAATGCCACTTTGCATGTAAGTCAATTCCACCTATTTGAAGATGTGTGCAAAGTATTGTGCCCATCGGATATGCTTTGCATTGTCGATCAAGCATAAAACACCGTTTTTGCCTTAGTGTCATCCACAACCATATAAAAACACGGTCGTAGGTGTGTTATTCAAACAAGCACTTATCGGATGGGGCCTCTACTTTGCACGCAAGTCTGTTTCAACTACGTTGAGGTGCGTGCAAAGTATTGTCACCATCGGATATGCTTTGCATGGTCGATCACACATTATACACCATTTTTTCCCTAGTGATATGCACATCCGCAAAAAAACACGCCCTTAGGTGTGTTATTTGACCAAGTACTTATCAGATGAGTGTGCCTCTTTGAGAACATTTCAATACCACCTAGGTTGAGGCATAGGAAAAGTGTTGTGCCCATCGGATAAGTATTTAATGCAAAGGATATCCGATGCACATCCGTAAAAAAACACGCTGCTAGGTATGTTATCCGATCAAGCACTTATGGGATGGGAGTGCCACTTTGCATGTAAGTCAATTCCACCTAGTTGAAGGTGTGTGCAAAGTATTGTGCCCATCGGATATACTTTGCATTGTTGATCAAGCATAAAACACCGTTTTTGCCTTAGTGTCAAGCACATTTTTAAAAAAACACGGTCCTAGGTGTGTTATCAGATCAAGTACTTATCTAACCAACACGCCACTTTTCATGCAACTCAATAACACCTAGGTTGAGGTGGGTGCAAAGTATTGTGCCCATCACGGATGTACTTTGCATGGTATATACCTAGTGCACAAATTATGCACTTCATACCTTGAGTATTGTGTCAAAATAAAAGCTGAAATAAGCTTGTTGATGAGGATAAATATGCCCTTGAATAAAAGCAGAGTTGTTGTATGACCACAATAGGATCATTTTGACACCTGTGATTTTGCCCACATGTAAGTTTGCAAATAGTATAAAAAATCATATGATAATATATTAATAGTTTGCAAATGTGTATAGCAAGTGAGTAATGGGAAGTGGAAGTAGGAGTGAGGAGGGAGGAGTGGAATGGGAGAGGGAAGTAATAGGGGTGTATGATAATAAGTATAAAAAATAGTATAATAATATATTAATAGTTTTCAAATGGCAAGTGAGTAATGGGAAGTGGAAGTGAGAGTGGGGAGGGAAGAATGGAATGGGAGAGGGGGAGGTAATAGGGGAGTAGGATAATAAGGGAGTGAAATGAGTGAGGGGAGTAAATAGGGGATGAAAAAGAGGAGGGTGAGATGGGGAAATATGGGATTTTGGGAAATGGGAGGAGTATGGGACGTGGTGGAAATGTGGGATGGGAGTGGTGGCAATGGGGGAGGAAGAAGAAATGGATGGGGGGAGGGCCAATGGAAGATTGGGATGAGGGATGGGGGTCCAATGGGAGAGGGGGAGTAATGGGAGCCAATGGGAGAGGGGAGAAATGAAAAGCCAATAGGAGAGAGGGGAGGAATGGAAAGCCAATAGGAGAGGAGGAGGAAAACCTAAATTTTCTTATATATAGTCTTCCTTCTTCATTCATTCTCCCCTCATTTCATTCATTGAAGCAAGGAAGCAAGGACGAGCAAGAAAGCAAGGAAGGAAGAGCAAGAAAGCAAGAATGAGCAAACTTACAAACTTTCCAGGTACTTGCAAAATTTTTTGATTAATTCTTTATCTGGATTTTTTTTTCAAAATTTGAAGAGAGAGAAAGAAAGAAAGAGAGAGAGGAACTAGAGAAGGAGAGAAAGTTTTTAGAGAAGGAGAGAAGCCTTGGAGGCCACGGCCTCTAGGAGGAAGAGGGAAGTGGAGGGGGATGAGAGGGAGGAGCCAAGGAGGGAGGGAGGAGCCCGGGGGGTCGAGGGAAGGAGGGGATGGAGGGGATGGAGGGGGGGGGTTGAGGGAAGGAGGGGATGGAGTGGCGGGGGTGGTCTAGGGAGGGAGGGGATAGAGGGGGGGCGTTCCTGGCGGCCGCTGCCGCCAAGATGGGAGGGAGGGGGGGAGGGGGTCGAGGGAGGGAGGGGATGGGGGGGGGGCGGGGAAGGAGGGGATGGAGGGGAGGGAGGGGCGGGGGGCGGGGTTGAGGGAGGGAGGGGGGGGTCTGGCGGCCGCGGCCGCTAGGACCCCAGGGAGGGGGCGGGGTCGAGGGAGGGAGGGGGGGCGGGGAAGGAGGGGGGGGAGGGGAGGGGTCGAGGGAGGGAGGGGGGAGGGGGGGTTCTGGTGGCCGCATACGCCAAGACCCCAGGGACGGGGCGAGGTCGACGGAGGGAGGGGGCGAGGGGGTTTGGCGGCCGCGGCTGCCAGGACCCCAAGGAGGGGGCGGGGTCGACGGAGGAGGGGGGGGCAGGGAAGGAGGGGATGGAGGGGGGGGAGGGGCGGGGGGCGTGATTGAGGGAGGGAGGGGGCGGGGGGGTTCTAGCGACCGCGGCCGCTAGGACCCTAGGGAGGGGATGGAGGGGAGGGAGGGGGGGGTTGTGGCGGCCGCGGCGGCCAGGACCCCAGGGAGGGGGCGGGGTCGACGGAGGGAGGGCGACGGGGATGGAGGGGATGGAGGGGGGGAGGGGCGAGGGGCGGGGTCAAGGGAGGGAGGGGGGGTTCTGGCGGCCGTGGCCGCCAGGACCCCAGGGAGGGGGCGGGGTCGACGGAGGGAAGGGGGGCGAGGAAGGAGGGGATGGAGGGGGGGGAGGGGCGGGGGGCGGGGTCGAGGAAGGGAGGGGGGGTTCTGGCGGCCGCGGCCACCAGGACCCCAGGGAAAGGAGGGGATGGAGGGGGGGGAGGGGAGGGAGGGGCGGGGGGCAGGGGTCGAGGGAGGGAGGGGGGGCGGGGGGTCTGGCAGCCACCACCACCAGGACCCCAGGGAGGGGGCGGGGTCAACGGAGGGAGGGGGGGCGGGAAAGGAGGGGATGGAGGGGAGGGAGGGGCGGGGGGCAGGGTCGAGGGAGGGAGGGGGCGGGTGGGGTTCTGGCAGCCGCAGCCGCCAGGACCCCAGGGAGGGGATGGAGGGGGGGAGGGGAGGGAGGGGCGGGGGGCGGGGTCGTGGGAGGGAGGGGGGAGGGTTCTGGTGACCGCAGCCGCTAGGACCCCAGGGAAGGGGCGGGGTTGACGGAGGGAGGGGGGGCGGGGAAGGAGGGGATGGAGGGGGGGAGGGGTGGGGGGCGGGGTAGAGGGAGGGAGGGGGGGTTCTGGCGGCCGCAGCCGCCAGGACCCCAGGGAGGGGGCGGGGTCGAGGGAGGGAGGGGGGGCGGGGAAGGAGTGGATGGAGGGGGGGGAGGGGAGGGAGGGGGGTTCTAGTAGCCGCGGCCGCCAGGACCCCAGCGGAAGGAGGGGATGGAGGGGGGGAAGGGGTGGGAGGCGGGGTCGAGGGAGGGAGGGGGCGGGGGGGTTCTGGCGGCCGCGGCCACCAGGACCCCAGGGAGGGGATGGAAGGGGGAGGGGAGGGAGGGGCGGGGGGCAGGGTCGAGGAAGGGAGGGGGGGTTCTGGCGGTGGAGGGGGGTTTTTTAGAAGGCATTACAATTCATTTTAAATTAGTTTCTTATTTGAATTTTTGAGTTCTATTTTAATTAGTTTCTTATTTATATTTGAGTTTGTAAATTAGAGAAATGCGAGAGAATAGGGAGGGAGAGAAAGAGAGAGGAGAGAGGGAAAGAGAGAAATTAAGAGAGAGAAGAGGGGCTCTTGGCGGCCGTGGCCGCCAAAGGGAGAGAGAGAATAGAAATGAGAGAGAGAATGAGAAATGAGAGAGGAGTAGGGAAAGAGAGAAAGAGAGAGAGGAGAGAGGGAGAGAGAGAGAGAGAGATTCAGAGAGAGAAGAGGGGCTCCTTAAATGAGAGAGAAGAGTAGGGAGGGAAAGAAAGAGAGAGGAGAGAGGGGGAGAGAGATTAAGAGAGAGAAGACGTGGCGGCCGTGGCTGCTAGAGGGAGGGAGAGAGTAGGGAGAGAGAGGGAGAGAGAGAGAAAGAGAGAGAGGGAGAGAGAGAGAAAGAGAGAGAGAGAGAAAGAGAGAGAGGGAGAAAGAGAGAAAGAGAGAGAGGGAGAGAGAGGGAGAGAGAGAGAAGTTTAAGAGAATGAAAGCTGGCGAGAGGAGAGAGATAAAGAGAGAAATTAAGAGAGAGAAGAGGGGCTCTTCGTGGCCGTGGCTGCCAAAGGGAGAGAGAGAATGAGAAATGAGAGAGAAGAGTAGGGAGGGAGAGAAAGAGAGAGAGGGATAGAGACAAGAGATTAAGAGAGAGAAGAGGGGCTCCTTAAATGAGAGAGAAGAGTAGGGAGGGAAAGAAAGAGAGAGCTAAGAGAGGGAGAGAGAGAAGAGAGTCTCCTGGCGGCAATGAGAGAGAAGAGTAGGGAGGGAAAGAAAGAGAGAGCTGAGAGAGGGAGAGAGAGATTAAGAGAGAGAAGAGAGTCTCCTGGCGGCCGTGGCTGCTAGAGGGAGGGAGAGAGTAGGGAGGGAGAGGAAGAGAGAGAGAGAGAGAGAGAAGAGAGGAGAGAGACTTAGGGAGAGAGAGAGAGAAAGAGAGAGAGGGAGAGAGAAAGAGAGATAGGGAGAGAGAGGGAATGAAACTTCTGTGCTAGAGGGAGGGAGAGAGTAGGGAGGGAGAGGGAGAGAGAGAGAGAGAAGAGAGGAGGGAGACTTAGGGAGAGAGAAAGAGAGAGAGGGAGAGAGAGGGAGAGAGAGAGAGAGAGAAAGAGAGAGAGAGAGAGAGAAAGAGAAAGAGAGAGAGAGATGAGAGAGAAGAGAGGAGGGAGACTTAGGGAGAGAGAGATAAAGAGAGAGGGAGAGAGAATGAAACTTCTAGCAACCGTGGCCGCCAAGAGAGGGAGGTAGAGAGAGAGAGAGAGAGAGAGAGAGAGATTTCTCGCAGCTGTGGCTGCCAAGGGACGGAGGGAGGGAGAGAGAGAGAGAGAGAATCAGAAATGAGAGAGAAGAGGGGAGGGAGAGAGAGAGATTAAGAGTGAGAAGAGGGACAGAGGAGAGAGAGAAAGGGAGAGAGGGAGGGAGTGAGGGAGGCTCAGGGGGGTCACTATGTATAAACCCTCTATATCACGTGCGTTCAAGGCCTATATTTAAAATCCCTTATCTGTAAAATTTTTTATTAATAAAATGTACCCCTTTTCTATACAAATCTGTAAATTTTTTCCAAAACTATTTTAAATAGTCCCTTATGTACATTTATTTATGTAAATTTTAGAAATAAAAAATATCCTTATGTTGAACTCACGTGATAGGGTTACATATGATGAGTGACCCCCTCGAGGAGGGAGGGAGGAAGGCTGAGAGAGATTAAGAGAGAGAATTTAGAGAGAGAGAGAGACATAGAGAGGGAAAGAATGACAAATCCTAGTGGCCAAGAGGATAGAGGTAGGGAGGTAGAGAGGCTGAGAGAGAGAGAGAGAGAGAGGGAGAGAGAGAGAAGAGGAGAGAGAGAGAGAGAGAGGAGAGAGATGGAGAGAGAGAGAGAAATAATTACAAATCCTAGGGAGAGAGAGAGAGAGATAAAGAGAGAGAATGACAAATCTTAGCCGCCATGGGAGGGAGAGAAAGAGAGACTTGAGATAAACTAAGAGAGAGATTGAGTGGGATGAGGACAGAGAGGGAAACACATAAGAGTTGTCAGAGAGAGAGAGAGAGATTAAGAGAGAGAATGAGGTGTCTTGACTATGGCTACAGAGAGAATTAGGAGTCGAGAGAGAGAGAGAGAAAGTAAAGAGAGAGTTTTATATATTTACATGTTTTATATTATACTTTTAAAAAATTATAAAAGAGTGAATTTATGGTTTGTTTTGAAGGTGAGATAATATTTTTATATATATTCATCTTTTAAATTGAAAAATGTTAACTTTTCTTTAGATACTTGTTCTTCATTTCTCTCACATGCAGGTTTAGCCTCTACATCAAAACCCCTTCTTTTGCATATTTAAGCCTCTTAAACCCCAGCACATTAAAATGAACACAGAAAAAGAAATTATTTATTGCTTTTCTTCGCTTCGACGGTTGGTTTAGCATAGTTTAGCATAGATTAGATTGCCTTAGAGGAAAGACAATGCTCCAAGTTGCCAATCGAAGCCATGCTCAAATTTTTCTAACTAGTTCCTAATCATTGTCAGTCCCTTCACTCACATGCGGTTTAACACTCATAACATTCTATTAAATAAGACCTTTTACCATTTACTAAGAAGTTTATCAGTGGGCAGATTGCATGAGCAGATATCAGTGGACAGATTACATATATCAGTGGACAGATTACATGTCATGGGACATATTGGAGCTTGATGATTATTGGTTATTTTTATTGCATTTGTATAAATATTTAAGCTCATTTATTGTCATAAAAAACCTTGTAAAGCCTTCTATGCTATTTTTTACATTTATCGTCATATGAAGTGCCTTGTAATAAACCTGACCATCTTGACCATTCACTATTTAACGAGTATCAGTGGGCTACATAAGTGGATATCATGTGGGCTGCATAAGTGGATATCAGTGGAGCAGTTTTTAGTGGGTAGATTGCGTCAGTTGGGTATCAGTGCACATATATCAATGGATGGACAGATTACATGTCATCACAAAGATTGAAGCTTTATGACTAGAGGGCAAGACAGATTACATGTCTTCACAAAGATTGAAGCTTTATCACTAGAGGACATTTTATTTCATTGTAAAGATTTATTGGCTAATGTTTTTACATTTGTACAAATATTTAAGCCTCGTAAAGCCTTCTAGGCTATTTCCCACATTTATTGCCATATGAAGCCTTGTAAAGCCTTTTGGGCTATTTCCCACATTTATTGTATCAAGCGTTGTATATTGTACTTTACTTGTATGTATCTAAATTCTTCATTATCTTTCCTTGTAGGATTATGGAGCAATCAACTAATGTGTGGGCTATCCTAAATGACTTTGAGATCAGAGCATGGGTCTCTGATGTCACTTTGAATTTGAAAGGAAAGGAATATAGCCCCAATGGCTTTAGTAGGTGGACTCGATATCACATGGGCAAAAGAGCTTGGTTTCTTCATCAAAAGGAAAAGAGACTCTTTCTACTTATGTCAAAAAGGGAGTTCGATGATGTTGAATATCCATGGGATGCTACTTTCTTCAAAAAAGATATGACTTCAAGCCTTGTAGTAGGCATAATGATAGAGCCAAAAGAGACTTTTATGGATATTTTTACAAAGAGTTCAGATCCTGAAGTTGGCGGTCTTCATATTGTTGTGTCAAGGAGAGACTCAAAGACCTTTGTGATGCCTCCTCCTCAACCATCAAAGTTTCTAGAGCTACAAAGTGCATTGGAGGCTCTTGCATATACTTGGGAGCAATTTCCTAGTGTGGTGGCAAAAAGGATGCATGCAAAGATTATGTTTGAGTACTTTCAGGATGCACAATATGCTCCTCATATTCAAGGATCTTCACATGAAGGAGATCAAAAAGCTCAGACTTCGATGCAGGGACAAGAAGAACACGCAGACTGTCACAAACGTGTAGAACATGAGCGCAAACTTCTAGAGCAAGAAAGGGTGGATGTAACTAAGGATGATGAAACACAAGCCTTGAGTGCACGGGAATTAAAAAAAATTGAAGAAGATCAAGGTCGATCCACTGCAGTTATGCTAGAAGCTCTTGCTAGCAAACCACGACGTGAAATGCAAAAGGCTAGTACTACAAGCGCCATGGTTCCAAGCAGTAAAAAAAGGCATCGTACCACTGTAGAGAGAGATAATGTGGATGAAAAACGGTTAAAAGAAGAGAAAGATGAGAAGACTCAGAACCCAAGGCTGAAGATGATCAGGATGAACTCACATCAATCAAAAATCTTAATTTGCATCTTAATGAAGTAGTTACAGATGATGATGTGGGATATATTTGGGGTCAAAGGACGTGGTTTGTAGATGCCAAAGATGTGGAAGCTACAGCTATCTTTACTAATAGCCAAAGCCTTGATATATCCTATGCACTACAAATATACGAGGCTTTGAGAGATGGTAAGAAACCTGTGGCAAGCAATGTGGTCCTGCGCCCAATAATGTTTTGTCCAATCAAAAATAGTTTTTTGGATCAAATAACATTGACAGGGCCTACACATTTCGAGGAAACCTTCAGTCGATTCTTTAAAGACACTCTTAAAAATATTCCACATGAACAAGGCGAAGAGGCACAAGGTGAGAATATGCTAAAGGAAGCAAAGAAGGAATTCCTCCTTCATTGCAGATTCCAGCCCATTGATGGTCAACATTGGGCTTATGCTTGTAATCAGATCGCAAAGCAAGCAAAGGAGGTCAAAAGACTCACTTCAGAACAATTTGCAAAGATAAGTTCATTCCATTATTATCCTGCAACAATCTGTATATTCAAGCATGAGATCAAGTATTTGATTGAGTTCGAAAGACTTAATCATTATGTCCATGGAAAGTGTAAGATATCCTCAACATCAGAGGTCTTATAGAAGGCAAGGGTTATATGGACAACATTTGGTTCTCCAAGTCCTGATTTGAAGCGAAAGGTCACAAAAGCAGACGTCGACACACTCACGAACTTCTATACTTCTTTGAGTGCAGTTGTGCCTAGGGGAACTCAAGAGCGAGAAGAAAATATGACAAGCCTCAAGGTGGTGAGGGACACATATGCCGACTACACTTCTATCATATTTCGTCCTATTGAAGTGTTCAATGAGATGCTTGAAACGTGCATTGCTTGTGAGCGTGGACAGTTGACCTATGAAGTTCCTTTGTTTATCTCCGGAAAGTCAAAGGTAATGGATAAGAAGGAGTTGACGGCAAGGATGTGGAGGCCTATAAAGTACTTACTTGATAAGTATGCATCCATGGCAGCACAAAATTTTTTAAAGAAAGAATGTTTTTTTGGAAAAAAAGACAAAGACCACTGCATGGAAGAATGCATCAATGTACAGGTGAGGCATGATGCAGTGCATAGTGCCATTAAGTATTTGCTGTTAGAGAAACAAATTCCACTTACTCATTGTAACATTGACTATAATGTGGTCAAGCATATAGCTTCTTTGTCAACACCCAAGGTAAAGTTATGGGCAAACAGGTGGATTAAAAAGGATGAAGATGGGTCAGAAATAGTAACCTCTTATATGAGAAAAGAAATCCCACAACATGTGGTTGCATATGTGGAAAGATTAATCAGTGAGATAAGGATGCCGACAGATATGTACCAAAGCTTTCAATTCAATGTAGAGGTTACGGTAGAGTCTGGAAAGCTTGTGAACTTCAGGGGAGTCTCAGAAGATGACTTCATCAAGAATGAGTCAGCATGGGATAAACCACAACTATTCTTTATCAATGAAGTTTCTAGCGATGATATCCATAACTTCATTGATAGAATAGTATATACCACCATTAGCAAAGTGGCAATTTGCAACATTGTCATTTTTGTTGATAAAAAAGACAAAGAAGCCATGCAGGTTACTCTAGAGTGAGCATATTCATCAGATTTGAAGATCTATAGTGGTGTTTATGCAGCAAAGAGAGGCAAGAGAGAATGTGGCATAGCGATTCAATCTCTTGAATCATTCTTTTTGTGTATGCGCAGTCCCAACACTGATCACTCCTTACAAAAGAACATAAGAGGAAATTCAAATAATTTGAGATTGAGGCTGGAAGACCAAGATATTCCCAAGTCCATACATTATCAAAAAAACAACTATGGAAGTCCTGCAAAAAGTGGGAGTCTCTTGCTTACCATGATGGAGAATTTGCTACCGGCAGGTTGGGAGGTCACCTTGTGCAGGATGGGATATTTATTTGAGGATCTCCTCAGAAAAGGCAACTCCACAAATATTATTGAAAACAAGCATTTCATGGCTTATTTTCAGCTTCAAGCAGATCTAACCACAAGCTATGAAAAAGAGATAGACCACAAGAACATTGATGACATGGATGATTACCTTGAAGATCATAATGTCCCAGTTGATGATGATGAAAAGATGGACTTACATGACCTGCTCAGAGAGAGGTTGGTGGATGAAGACAAACATGATGATGCCTTCTTTGATAATTATGGCTCGCAGGGTTATGAAAAAAGGCCACCACGACAATACTTAGCGGTATGAACTCTCTATTTCTCAACTAAATACAATTTTTTAAATAAGATTTAAATTTAAAGATAATGAATCTAATCTCTCATATTTGTTTATAGGCAATAGAGGGAGAATAAATGGATGAAGTCAATATGGAGGCACTCTCTTCTACTTCAGCAATGCAACCACCTCTAAATTTGATTGAAGAATCCCATGAGCACAAGAGCTTTAAAGACACCATGGAAAAACAGAATGACTGCAAACACAAAATACAAGCTATGACAGAGTCCCATTCTGCAAATTTAGCTGCATTGGATAAAATGGAGAGCTCATTTGAAGTTAGGATCGTTTTGAAACGAGAACCTCAGTATTTGAGCTTTAGTAAAGAGGAGGTTTCAATCCTCTCCAATCCTTTAAAAGAGGTTAATGACAATGTTATCCTAGCCATTCTCAGGTAACGTTTGTTTAGTTGTTGCTACTTCAATGAGCTAACATTTGTTTATTTGTTTACAGTGTAGTTATATATCAGTTTCCTAGTGCAGAATGCAAATCAATTCTATGAGCTAACGTTTGTTTATTTCTTGGTGCAGTGTAGTTATTTCTCAGCTTCCTAGTGCAGTGCAGCATCGTGTCTACATGCTCAATGCTCTCCTTTCTTCTATTCTTAGCTCTCCTCAAAAGACTATAGAAGATGTTTGTACCTGGTTAAGCCCTTTGAATTTAGATGGGGTGCGAGTCATCTTTATGCCTTATCATGAGGAGTAAGTATCAACTCTAACCTTATTTTTACTATTTCCTTGGCAAGTTTGTGTAAAACAATAATCATTTTTATTCTGGTCGTGTAGCTCACATTGGAGTCTGATTGCCTGGGACCTTGAACTCAACCGTTCGTGGTTTGTGAATTCAATGGAAGGCTATCATGCCAACTCCCCAAGGGAGCCCCAAGGTAATTATTCTCTTAATATTTTTGTTACTTTCTTATTTTGTATCTTATGATCATGACATATTAATATATTTAATATGTCATGATGGACACTGCTGCATATCGGCTAGTATCTGTTGTCAGAACAGCCACGGAGCAACAAGACCAAGTAGAATTCAAAAGACGTCTGCCAGTGGAGCAAAAAGATGGGCACAGCTGTGGGTGGAGAGTTGCCTACAACTGCATGTTCTTAGAGAGATTTTTGATTTGGAGTTACCAGTCAAAATGGAATCATATATAGAAGCCGATATGCTAGCATTTCGGGCTGAGAGTATTCAGCGTCTAATTGCTACCATTGGGAAACAACCTGAAAATATGACTACATTGCAGCATGTATAAAACCTTATCTTTATACTTGTATGCTTGTTCAAGCCTTTAATTGGGATATGTAAATCTCATAACTTTTTTATATTTTCCTCCAAGAGGAGAAGAGACTGAGTCTAATGAAAGCATGCTATCTTTATACTTCTATGATTTTTTAAACCTTTATTTTTATTTGGGATGTGTAAATCTCATAACTTTTTAAAATTTTCCTCCAAGAGGAGGAGAGACTCACTCTAATGAAAGCATGTATGAAACCTTACTTTTTAAATTTTTGCTCCAAGAGGAGGAGAGACTCACTCTAATGAAAGCATGTATGAAACTCTATCTGCTTGTTTAAGCCTTTATTTGGGATGTGTACATCGCATAACTTTTTTATATTTTTATAGCAGGAAGGAGGATGTAGAAGACATAGCAAGTGAAGAAGAATACGATGTAGACTACTCTCTCAATAAGATGAGTCATGAAAATATGAATCTATTGGAGTAGATTGGAAGTTCATTCACCGCTATGTTGTTAATTCGACAACAACCTCATTTTTTTGAATTTGGTGAAGAAGATATTTCAATCCTCTTGAATCCTAAGAAAGAGGTTAATGTCAAAGTCATTACAACCATCCTCAGGTTTGATGCAGCCTTTTCCTTGGCTTTATACTTTGCTTATTTTGATTAAACCCAAGAAGCTGATACTTTTTTTTTTAATATAGTAATGTTATAGCAAATTTTCCGCAAAACATACAAAGCGTTTAATATATGCTCGATTCTTGTATTTCGGAAGTGCTTAGCAACAAAGAAGAAACCATAGAGGATGTTTGCAAGTGGTTGAAGCACGTTCCTATGAATGATGCACGAGTTAATTTTATAGCATATTATGAGAAGTAAGCATCAAACCCTACTTGTTTTTTCTATTGCATTGCTAGAATTGTCTCAAATATAGTAATTATTCTTTATTGATAATGCAGCTCACATTGGAGTGTGGTAGTCGTGGACATCTTTGCTAAGAAGTGCTTCTTTGCCAACTCAATGACATCCGTCCATGGCACTATGTTAGAGTAAGTATAGACTACACTTGTTGTCACTTCTTAAATGTAGATTGATATGCAATGCACATATTCACTGTTGTTATATGTTTTGATGTGCAGATCAGCTCGAAAGTTAGTAGGTGCTATCGACACAGTAATGCGGCAATGTGACTTGGCACAACAAATAGAGTATATAACATGTCAGGTATCACATCAAGAGAATAGCCACATCTATAATTGTGGATGGAGGGTGGGCTACAATTGCTTTTTGGTACTTGGTCAAATTTTTCAGATACAAAATGACACCACACTGTCAACATATATAGATTTGCATCTCTATGCATTTATAACATGTACCATTCGAGCAATCATTAAGGGCGACATTATGGACCCTCCCACAAGGCAAATAGATAATGGCTCAGAGGAGTGCGAAATGAATGCCATCAAAGAGTCAAAGGGGATAGAAGACCTCAACTCTACAAACATGGCTTCATTGGAAGAATTGGAAAGCTCTTTTAATGTTAGGGTTATGATTCAACATAGACCTCAGTATCTTGAATTTGGGGGAGAGGAGATTTCAATCCTCTCTAGAGCTTCAAATGAGGTCAATAACAACGTTATGATGGCCATTCTCAGGTTTGATACAAACTTTTTCTCTGCTTGATAATTCAATATTTTGATTAAATCTAATAAGCTAATATTCATTTATTTGTTGGTGCAGTATAGTTATCTCACGATTTGGTAGAGCCGTACAAAACCGTGTGTATGTGTTGGATTCCCTCCTTTCTCCTATACTTAGTGATAGCAGAAAGACGATAGCCGATGTTTGTAAATGGTTACAGCCTTTACATTTACATGGTGTGCGAGTCCTATTTATGGCATATCACGAGATGTAAGTATCATGACAACCTTTATTTTCATCTTATACTTTGTGTTAAATAATAATGGTTCTTAATTATTCGTGTCGTGTAGGGAACATTGGAGTCTGGTGGTTTGGGACCTTGAAGACAACTATTGTTAGTTTGTTAACTCGATTGCAGGCTTTCATGGCTCAGTGCAAACGTAAGTATTCTATTAATCTGTTGTTACTTCTATATTATGTACCTTATGTAATAGACACACTAAGTTTTTTTAATATGTCATGATGAGCAGGTCGATTGAGAAGTTGGTATCTGCTATCAGAGAAACAGGACAGTACAAAGACTCGCTAGACTTCCAAAAGCATTTAGTAGTAGAGCAGGAAGATGGGCATAGTTGTGGGTGGAGAGTTGCCTACAACTGCATGTTGATTTTCAAAGAAATTTTCTCACTTAAGCCACAGCTCAGGGGGGTCACTCATCATATGTAACCCTATCATGTGAGCTCAACAGAAGGATATTTTTTATTTCTAAAATTTAGAGAAATAAATATACATAAGGGACTATTTAAAATAGTTTTGAGAAAAAATTACAGATTTGTATAGAAAAGGGGTACATTTTATAAATGAAAAATTTACAGATAAGGGATTTTAGAAATAGGCCTTGAACGCACGTGGTATAGAGGGTTTATACATAGTGACCCCCCCGAGAGCCACAGATCTCATCGGAAGACTCTTTGGAGCTCAAATATTCAGAGGAGGATATACAATTGTTTAGGGCTGAAATCATTCGAGACCTAATTGCTGCCATTAGAATACAACGTGCAACTGAAGCAATATCAGAGCTTGCATTTAAGGAAGAGGAGACTGAGTCTACTGTGAAAGCACTGCACACTACAGAAGAAGTAGAGACTCAGTGTACACCTACAGCACCATAGCCTCCACTGGAAGCATCAGAAGAGTTGCCACAGCCTCCGCTTCTTGCATTTAAGGAAGAGGATACTGAGTCTACTCCGAAAGCACTACATACTACAAAAGAAGTAGAGACTGAGTGTACATCTAGAGTACCACAGCCTCCATTGGAAGCATCAAAAGATTTGCCACAGTCTCCACTAGAAGCGTCAGAAGAGTTGTCATGCATGTATGATGTTGTGTTTGTATATATGCATGAGGAGCATATTCTCATGATGTTGTTTACTCCATGAATATTATGGTTGACATTTATTTGTTGCAATGTATGAATCATGATGTAGTTTTTGTTGATTATACACCAATTTCTGACTTATTACTTAAGTGGCATTTAGTCATGATATTTATATATTTAGGTTCATGCACACAATTTTATGATATGAATGTGTGATGATGTGATTATTAGGAAATATAACCTTCTGTGATGAGAATTTTGATATGAATATGTGATGATGTAATATTTGTAATATATTTCATGGCAAAGTATCAATTCCCAATGCTCCACTCACTTAAAGTACAGCATTCCCAATGCTCTGCAAAATTTTATTCAGTTGGACAGTCTCCAGAGCATTTCCAATGCTTCTCTCACTTTATTCCAACCCTTATCCTTATCATAGCGAACACATCGTGCCTTAGTGCACTTGTATTATTCTTCCATCGTAGTCCTTCCACAAACACTCTCTTATTTCTTACATCCTAGTCCTTCTGATTAACTTGTATTCGTCTTTCACTTTACGTCTTCCCTCACTTTCTATCACTCTTGAAGGAGGGGCAGCTCATTGTGCATCCCTCGCTATCGCTCCCTCACTCTCCTTCTCCCACTTTCCCTCTAAGACAATGACTACTTACTACCCGACTTCATTTACTGAACTCAAATTCTATCTTAGATCTCTTTTGTATGGACCAATGAAGGGAAAATCATTCGAGGAGGATATATTGTTACGTACATGGCTGCTTGATTTGAACTCAACAGAAGAGGTGAATATCCTTAGCTTTCTTTTTCGCTTCTTTTAATCACATACTTCTTATGCGAATGAGTTAAATTTTCGTACAGGATATGGCAGTGGCTAGAAGCTGTATTGAAAAAAATGGTGAAGATTAGGAAAGCCAAGAGAGAAAAGAAGAGTTGTTGAATGCTTACAAGTCGGTGGAAGATTCGAAACAAGTCGTGAGGAGAGTCTGTGAGGAGATTTGCGATGCTAGCCCTGGTTACGCATGGCCTGCAAGTTTAAAGTCTGCTTGTTTTCATGAAGCCAATGCCATAGTAGGCACTTTCGAGGACATATGCTCTCTCTAATGACTTAATAGTCAAGTGATGTAAATTTAAGTCCATAGAAATTTAAAGTAACTGTGAAATTTAATTCCATAGACTGATGTGTTTTCTAAAGTAACTGTAATAGACAAGAAATGAAACTACAGTTCCACAAAGACTTTTTAGTTCTCTAATGTAAAGTTGTAATAGACAAGAGAGACAAAGATGACATCTTCTAGGCTGAGCTAATGGAAGGTGTTTTTTAACACCATATGGCTTTGAGTTATATGATCTACTTCTTGTACAAATGTGTCATGATTTTTTTTAAATGTACTCTAGTTTTTTTTCTAATTTGATTTTTAAAAATCTTACTTTTTGTCTCTTTTAACAACATGAAGTCCTCTTTTTTTAATGTACTCTAGTTTTAATAACATGTCATGTCATTTTTTCTAATTTGATTTTTTAAAATCTTACTTTTTGACTCAAAGTTTTGTTTTATAAGAGCCTCTTTTTTTTTAATGCTTTATCCAAAATTATCTCACAAAACGAATTTGGATAGTGCACTAGTCCAAAATTAATGAAATAGGTGTTAGAACCTGTATGTTGCATGTAAGAGTTGGATGTAGGAATCGTATGTAGAACTTGCATGTAGAACATGCATATTGGACTCCTAAGAGAGAATATTCCTTGTCTTATGCAAGTACAAGAGAAGCTACACACACATTTTGTGGTACTTAATTCCATGTTGACATAGCGTCGACATACCCCCCGATCCATTGTATCACCCGTCCTTGGGTTATGGCCTATTGTGATCACAAAGTTGGGATGTCATGCTATTAACCCATTGGCCATAAAAATTTGATGATGTTGTAATGTTTTCACACCATACAATCGCTTCTCTAGTTCCAGAAGTTTGTATCCACTTGAAGAGAGCTAGACAGCTACCAATTTTAGAGGGGGGTCTCATTATTAAGGCTACAGACTGTGTAGTTGAATCTTCTTGAGAAGAGGTTTGGTAGGGGTCTCATTGCTGAGGCTATTGATTCTTTCATTTAATCTTATTGATCTTTAGCATTTCTTGCGATCTTGATTTCATGTTCGATGGTCACCTTTTTAAGGGAGGGCCAACCCTTTTCCCTTTAGCACTCTCTCTTTCTTTACATTAAAAGGCTCTAAGGCCTGTAGGGTGCCAAGGCATATTGCTATCCTTTCCATCTCTCCCTATTGTTGGAAATAGCACTTGTGTTAACCATATACGAGCACTTGGGACAAGCCTGGCATTAGGAGGTGCTCTTAACTGGCTCCCCAATAGCACTTGTGTTAGCCTCGCACCTCCATTCCCTAAGCTATTTGGGGCTCAAACCCCCTATATGAGACTCAAAACCTGGAGTGGCAAGGCTGATCTTGGGCTACTTGTAGCTTGACTCCCGCGAGGCACTTAACTGCACTAGCCACATTTTGTGGCAATTTGCAGGTGAAACCTGCAACCTGTGACCATTGGGGGTATTTGGGGCTCAAACTCCCTGAGCTTGTACTGTACTCCTTCCATGGCTGCGACTCTTGAAGTAAATCATGTAGCCTAATCACCTCTAATCACTGGTTACCCTACATTCGGCAACTGTGCTCCGTGGATGTTAACATACCCCCCTTCTTGTTGATGAGCCGCCCTTCCGCACTGGAGGAGGTGTGTGGAGAGGACTGTCTGGAGGACTGTGTAGCGGTCCAGCTGGTGTGGAGTTAGCCAAGTTAGGTAGGAGCAATACTTCCAAAAGTGGGTGGTGGGCATATCCTTGTATGTGTGGATGTGGTGGCCGTGGAGATTGCAGACGCGAAGGTAGAGGTGGAGGTCCTAAAACTATGTAGGACCGATGTTGGGGTGGAAGACAATCTGATTGGTCAGATTGTGGGGGTGGTCACCGATGGGGTGACTATGGGCAAGGAGGTCGTGCAGGAGTAAGAGGAGGAGGCAGTTGAAGTGGATGTTTCAGAAGAAGTGAGATTTATGTGGATGATATGCTATTGGCTAGCAAGAATACTTATGAGCTAGATGCATTGAAGGACAAGTTGCATGAGTCCTTTGACATGAAGGATTTGGAACCTGCAAGTCATATTCTTGGTATGCGCATCACGCGTGACCTCGGAGTAGGAAACTCCTTTGGTATACAGACCAAAAAATGTATGGTGCAAAGGCATTATAGCAAGATCAATTGGCATATTGTGTTGCTATGGCTTTCTTACACTACGCAAGCGACATTTCAGCCCTGGCTTTGTGGACATCTCAAATTTCCCCTGCATACTCATCTTTGGAGTGGCTGAAGCAATTTCCTCATACATTCATCCTTGGTACTACAGAATAGGATACTTGAATATTTGTTGTGTTTGTATCCACCGCATGAAACCGGTCATTTTAGGTGGATGAATTGTGAAAAACGTGAAGGCATGACTATAAAGGTTTGAGGAGGTTTGACTAGATTGAACTTGAAGATGACAAGCTATCCTATTTAGATGAAGAGCTCAAACATTGAACTTGAAGATCTCAAGCCCCAATTATACATCATCACTAAGTCAAACAAGTTAACATTTCCATGAAAAGTTTTCCATTTCCCACACATACTTTGCACTATATCATGCACCAAACATAGTGCCTATACTACTATACTATGGACAAGTGCTTGTCTTATGTCTTTAATGTATGCAATTTGCACTGTATCATCCAACATTACATTGTATCATTCAAACTGGCCTATGGCCATCCTTTGTATATATTTTTTCACATAGGTATATATATATAGTGGATCGGGTTTTTTCCTTGTACTCCCCAAGGTTTTTTTTCATCTATAGCTAGAGGGCCTAGTTTGAGTGGGGGTGTTAGAGCTATATATAGCTCACCCTAACACAGCCTAGTCCTAAACTATATATATGCCTATGATCTTTTAATAGAATCACTTCCTTGGGAGCAACTCTTGTGTCTATCTCTCTCCTCTTTCTCTTCCTCTCAACAATGTCATCATGTGCTAAGTCTTGGATATCCTCCACATCAGAGCTACACCCCCTAGTATGTCTAGGTCTAAGTAATAACCCAAAGAGCTTCAAATATGCATAGCCCATGGGGGTTGCACCTCACTGAAGGTTAGTGTACCATGTGTGCAAGGGGTCTTTTAATTCAACCTTAAAGAAAAATTTAACAAGATAACAATAAGAGGAAAGGTTTTCAATTCATTAAGAACTAATTTTTTAGTTCATGAGTAAGGAGGGGTGGGGGTAATTTTAGGTTCAAGGTATTTTAAACACCCCTTGAACACAAGTGATATATAGGGTTTCTTAATTGTACACCGTTGATGGTATAGACACTAGTTTTTGAGATACAAAGAATGATCCATTTTGCATCTCCTTCTTAACATCCTTATTCTTAAAGACATGTTGGTTCCTCAATGTGCAACTTGAATCACATGCTTACACCATATGATACAACTTCTATAGTGCTTTGTGGGGGTTTTAGAAGGTACAATTTAATTCACTATTTTAAAACATGAAAAACATTTTTAAATTGTCTTGGTAGCAATTCAAAATGAGATAGTAGCATTTTTTTATTGAGACCAGCTTACAAGTGATCACTACAGAGTAAAATATAATACCATGTGGTAACTTATGGTGTAAATTGGAAGTGTTTTTATATATAGCATGGTGTCAATACATATATCGTGTGGTACTATCACAATATCGTGCATTATAACTTAACTATATATATATATTTTGGTTGCCATTATACTACTATAATTTTTTAGTTTTTGGTTCCCTTAGAGCCTCAAAAACAATAAGAAGGATCTCCAAAAGGATAAACAAAGATTTAAAACAAAATTATAATTTTCATCCTTTTGAAAAGGATTAGGTGTTAGTGGTGGACTCGTCTTTGCAAGATGGTATATAAATTTTGGTATGTAGACAATAGCATTCAAATTTTTGTTGATTGATAGTTGTAAGCTTAATTCTTTGAAATTGTAAATAGTTTACAAATATAATAATTAGTAGTATTTTTTTAAGTGGTAGGATTTTTAAAGTTCTTCTCTTGAAAATAGTAGTGATATAAATATTAATTTATTTATGTTTTGCAATAATCATAGTAGCATATTATTACCAAATATTTTAGTGAAAAGTAGCATAACACACTATTCATTGTTTTTGGACTTTCTCAGCTTGTTTGGACATTTTAAATAATCACCTCCACTCCATATCACTTGGTGAACTCATAAATTTGGTAATTTTGCAATACTACATGGGTCACCTTTTCATAAATATGGCCTAATAAAGCTAAAATTCATCAAAGTTGTAAGTGTTGACTTCCACTCAATACAACATGGGTAAATTTGCAATACTACATGGATCACCTCTACACAAATATAGCCTAATAAAGCTAAAGATTAACCAAACTTATAAGTGACATGACCTCACTACTGCTACACATCGGCCCTATTCCGACACTGAAGCACAGACATTTAGCACGTGTGGGGTGCTATTTGTTGGTAATCAGGGATTAGTTAAGTGTCACTATCTAGTGACTTTAGACAAGTGTTGCTATATAGCAACCTTTAAAGAGAGTCACTATATAGCGACACTTACCAGACTTGTGAATGGTCATTATATAGCAACACTGAGACAGTTTCCTATAGCGATGTTTTATAGAGAGTATTTTTTCCCATATCGACCTTTAAAGATAGTTTTTCTCAATGACAATTTTTTTTTCCTTTCGATACATGTTTGATCCTTTGAGAGAATAAAAGTACAAGAGCATGTACATCAAGTTTGAAGCTCATATATTCATGTCCAAGTTTGAGATAAAAAAAATCAATGAAGAGCATTTACATCAACAGCTTCAAGTCTAACATGCCAAACAAGTCTATCTCTAACTCTATACCAAGTTGATCTCCTATATCATCATCGTATGTTCACCTAAGACTTGATCATCTTCTTCAATAAAGTGTGGTGATTCTTGATGATCGTCATCTTCTTCCTCAATATCATGATCTCCATCTTCCTCCCATATGATGTCATTATGCACATCTTCCTCTTGGGTCATATTGTCATGTTCTAGCATCGTATGTTCAAATAAGACTTGATAATCTTCTTCAATAAAGTGTGGTTATTCTTGATGATCTTCATCTTCTTCCTCAATACCATGATCTCCATCTTCCTCCCGTACGATGTCATTATGTGCATCTTCCTCTTGGGTCATATTGTCATCTTCATCTTCTTCGCTACATCCATTTGGATCAATTGGATCCAGCATTGGTAGTGGCATCTCCATATCCACATCTCTATCTTCAAAAATTTGTTTACTTCATGGTGCAACTTGGATCACGTACCACCATCTTAGATCAAAACGATCTGGATGAAAAACCACCTATATTGAAGATGGGTGCCAAATGCCATCAATTATATATATGAAATTATGCTTAAGTACATGTATCAATGAAGCAACCGCTACTGTCTTTTCTCACTATCGCATGGGGACCGTCGAAAATAGTTCTAAACCATTTTACATCAAGAATGAAAATACTAAATTGTCTGAAATCAATTTCATAAATTTCGCGTATGGTCTCACAATAATCCAACTATGAGGAGAGAACATTGGTATCCAAAGCACTTGCTCGGCTATCTTGTGTGAAGTTAGCCATGACTCCATAATCATACGTGACTCTCTTTGAATCGATGCGTTCCACGCAAAAATGTCATCTATATGACCATAATGCACTATACTTTTTGTACTAGAAAAGAGCATCATTAAAACAATGAAGATGCATCTATTTTATAGCATATATTGCCACAAATAATTACTTAATTACGTCAAGAGGTAAGAAATTTACATGCATCATACATCCAGATGATAACTCTCACTCGCGCTCGTTTATTGTCTATCCATCATGTTCGGATTTATGTGGAGCTAGTTGTAGCCAATCAAGTGACATGTGAGTGGGGAGAAGGGCAAGATCCCGTGGATATGGTTGCGATCGCCTATAAATTACTATGAATCTCTTCCTTGGAACTATTCTTTTTGCTTTGGCTGCTTCATATCTCTTACTCCACTTCTGCATATCCTTGCTATTGAGGATACAAAACTTATTGAATTTCTCCATTTGGTCTTCGCTCATCTTTCTTTCAATCCCTTTTCCTTGGGGAACCTCACCAACGATGCGATCATCATCCTTGTTATGCCAAGCCTGCAGCATATCAAGATCCGTCGATGCAAGAAACTCTATGATATATACTAATGACTCTTGGACAAGCCCTCCCTTTGCCATGCTTGCTTCTGGTCTTTCGCTTTGCCGTACAAATCCCTTCAAAGTTTTCAAAAACCGCTCAAGAAAAAACATCCACCGACTATGAACGGTACTTGCAATGGCCACCTCATCAACTATGTGCACAAGCAAGTGCACTTGAGTTGTCATAATGCTCGAGGGAAAGTGCTTCTCAAGCAAGCATATGGCTTCAATGGAGTCTATCCTAGCCTTCTCAATGCTCAATATGGAGATCTCTTTTTGAGATATCCACCTATTTCACATGCCCATGTAAGATATATTCATAATCAATCTATAGATTAGTATCATTGGTATGTCTAGGAGCTCTGGAAATATCAAAGACATGCACTCCTCTCCATAAGATCTGTAACTCCTCTAGCAAAGGTGCCATGTACACGTCCATATTTTTGGCCTTGTACTTCCCTCGCACAAGTAGTGCAAGCATGAAGTCTCCCTTCTTTATTGTTAGCCATGGTGGGATATTGTAATTCACCAAGACTATGGGCCATGTCGACCAAGATGTCGAGCGTAACCTGAAAGGATTCATGCCATCCATGGTGAGCCCAAGATGTAAGTTGCATGGCTTCCTTGCAAAGTCCAGCCACTGATTGTCTATGTGCTTCCAAGCTGCACAATCTATGGGAATCCTCAATGTGTCATTAGTGAACCAATGAGATGCATGCCAAGCCATCAACTCCGCTATGGATTTGCATCGGAACATGTGCTGTATTCTTGCAATGTGGGAAAGTGTCTCAAGACATTTACTGGTATCTGCTCACCCTGCAAGTCATCTCTATATCATTGTTCCCCACACTTCGGACAACTAGCCAAATCTCCATGCGCATGACAAAAGAGAGTATAGTCATTACGACAAGCATGGATGGTATCATAATCCATACCCATTGTTGTTAGCATCTTCTTCGCTTCATCTCTTGACGTGGGCATGGTATTTGGTGCAGGAAACATCTTTTGCAGCAACCTCATTAAGGCCGAGACACTTGTATCTGTCCACCCATACTTTGCTTGCAGATTCAAGATTGAGAGACAAGCCTGTAGTTTAGACATCCTAGCACCCTCGTACAACTGTGTTGATTGCAACTCTTGCATATTGAACTCGGACTCGGACATCACGTGTACATGTGATGTAGTGCCCCTAAAAGTAGAATCCATCATGTCCACCATACCCTCGTCTCATCATCTGGTACATCTGGGAGACTATAGTATTGCTCAAAGTGTGAAGGTATATGCGCATCCTCGCCACCCTCCTCATCCTGTCTCAAGATTTCATGTAAATATAAGATCTTGTCTCAAGGTTTCGTGTCATAATGGTATGCAATATTAATCACGAACTCAAATAGCATTGTCTTACCCTCGGGGGGGTCACTATGTATAAACCCTCTATATCACGTGCGTTCAAGGCCTATATTTAAAGTCCCTTATCTGTAAAAAATTTCATTAATAAAATGTACCCCTTTTCTATACAAATCTGTAAATTTTTTCCAAAACTATTTTAAATAATCCCTTATGTATATTTATTTCTGTAAATTTTAGAAATAAAAAAAATCCTTCTGTTGAACTCACGTGATAGGGTTACATATGATGAGTGACCCCCCCGAGGTCTTACCAATGATCCATCACCACGTGCAACACCAACTGTGGGTACTGGTTCAGGCTCCTCCCCATACATCTGCAAGTGGCGCATGACAATACGACGTTAATGTCATACTTCTCGCTTGTAATGAGTGCAATGACAATACAACCTCTCTGTAAGCCACTCTGCACTCCTAGGTGTTGGCGCATCATCTAACGAGCTTCCACTCGTCCCTTCCATCTGCATACCTCCAAAATCACAACATGAGCTATAAGGAAATCTATTAAGATCCAAAAAATAGCCACCCATGAGCTCCTTTCCTCTCTTCTAACAATAAGTGCCCTGAACCATCGCTATATAGCAACGCTTTTAGGATATAAACGTTGCTATATAGCGACTGACCAACGTCACTATATAGCGATGCTAGGGGGCTAAAACCCGAAACCCCACCCGACGCCATCTTTCACATCTCTATTGCAGGAAAAGCAAAAATCTCTCCTCCTACCTTATATTCAACGACCTCGCTTTCCTCTTCTCTATTCCCCACACTCCTCACCCCTACCTAGCCCCTCTCCCAACACTTGTGCTCCCTCTCGACCCTTCTCCCTCTTTGCTTGTGTGAAAGGAAGTTTTTCAAGAAGGTGTGTCTCTTTAAGCAATGTAGGTTCATTTTTTGTGAGATTTTGTTTTGTGAGTATTGAAGCATGTTTCTCCTTGTATTGCTAAGCCAATGTGCTAATTTTCATGCTTGATTTTCTGAGGTTAAGGACAAAAAACGAGATTTGGTGAAAGAAAGAAGACTCACCTCTTCTCTTTTTGGTATTTCTCTTCCTCCTCTTTCTCCTTGTTTGTAGGCTTATGCTTTCTCCTTGTTTGTAGGCTTATGCTTGTCTCTTCAATCCAATCCCTTTGAAAAGTTGCTTCTCCAAACTCCTCCTTCCTCTAACTAGTTATTTGAAAAAATGGTATGCTTCCTCTTTTTTGTAGGGCCAGTCCACAAAACACCGAGTGGGACTTTTCCAGGTAAGAAAGTGCTTTGTCTTTTTCCCTTTTAGTGTTTCCATTATTTGGATTGGCCTGCAGCTAACACCTTAAGCGCTAGCTGTAGTGATGGGCATAGGAACCCTCTCTTTTCCTCTCTTCTCTTATTCCCTCTTCTTCCCCTCTTTTCCTCTTTCCTTCTCTTATGCTTATGATTATGCTTTTCCTTCTCTTATGCTTATTCTCTTTTCCCCTCTTCTTTTTCTTCCCTCTCTTCTCTTTTCCCCTCTTCCATATCTTCTTTTCATAAGCATATGCCTATGCCTACGCTTATGCTTATGCATGATCATATGCTCATATGCTCATGCATAAGCATAAGCATATGTCTCCTTCTCCTTCTCCTTCTCCTTTCCTTCTCTTCTTTTCCCCTCTCCTTCAATCTCTTTTTCTCCTCTTTTCATAAGCATATGTATTTGCCTATGCTTATGCTTATGCATGAGCATATGCTCATATCCTCATGCATAAGCACAAGCATATGCTTTCTCTCTTTTTCTCTTATGCTCATATGCTCATGCATAAGCATAAGCATATGCTTTCTTTAGTTTTCTCTTATGCTCTTTTCCCCTCTTCTTTTTCCCCTCTTTCAATCTCTTTTCCCTTCTTCCTTCTCTTATGCTTATGCTCTTTTTCTCTCTTCCTTATCTTCTTTTCATAAGCATATGCCTATGCCTATGCTTATGCTTATGCATGAGCATATGCTCATATGCTCATGCATAAGCATAAGCATAGGCATAGGCATATGCTCATATGCTCATGCATAAGCATAATCATATGTCTCCTTCTCCCTCTCCTTCTCTTTTCCTTCTCTTCTTTTCCTTTCTCCTTCAATCTCTTTTTCTCCTCTTATGCTCTTTACCCCTCTTCTTTTTCCCCTCTTTTCAATCTATTTTTCCCCTCTTTCAATCTCTTTTCCCCTCTTCC
This sequence comes from Dipteris shenzhenensis, assembly GCF_047967505.1. Taxonomy (NCBI): domain Eukaryota; kingdom Viridiplantae; phylum Streptophyta; class Polypodiopsida; order Gleicheniales; family Dipteridaceae; genus Dipteris; species Dipteris shenzhenensis. Next base: position 27,622,112 of record NC_141598.1, on the reverse strand, counting down.
TTCTCTTATGCTTATGCTCTTTTTCCCTCTTCCTTCTCTTATGCTTATGCTCTTTTCCTCTCCTATTGTTCCCCTCTTTCTCCTTCTCCTTCTCCTTCTCCTTTCTTTCTCTTCTTTTCCCCTCTTTTCAATCTCTTTTTCCCCCCTTTCAATCTCTTTTCCCCTCTTCCTTCTCTTATGCTTATGCTCCTTTTCCCTCTGGCTTTGCTAGCAACCCATGGCTTTGTCAGGAGTCCCAACGAGTTTGTCGCACAGATGACTGATGCGGAGGTAGCGAGATTCTTCTCTCTGCTATCCCAGAGGACCTCAACAAATCCCTCTCCTACACTGACGGCTGGACCTACTATCTAGCCATCCCCTCTAGCCCCTTCAACTGAGGGGTCATCACTTGGGCTTGCCCACCATAAGGGAAGGAAGAGTAGGAAGGGTCACTTATGTTGTGCTGACTCGAGAGGAGTAGATGTGTCAGCACACTCACATCCCTATAGGTATCCACTTGGTCCCGAGACCCTGTACCAGTCAGGTCCCTTGCCCTCTCCTACTCCCACTGCTACTCCTCGCTCCGTAACTACTCGCAGTAACACCACTTGCTCTGACTCTACCACTACCATGAGTCCTTACCCAGTCGAGGACCTATCCTATGAAATCACGGTTGCTGGAGAGATAATAGAAAATAGAAAGGGCTCAACAATGGTGGCCACCATGAGGCGGTTGATGAGCCACCACTTCAGGAGTGGCATAGCTACTGGCTGGCGGTACCAAGATGACCAAAAGAAGCAGGAAGTCATCGATGAATTGAAAAGACAATATCCTAACCCCCCAAATTGGGAGTTCAATTTGGATTACATGAAAGAGTGCATGGGGGTCCTCTTGAAGCATCGTAGGTCAACCTTGTGTACTTACATCACAAAGGGGAAGGCTAAACCTAGCTGGGTAGACAAAGCTGATTGAAAGTTTTTCAAGAAGTAGTACAGGGGCCATCCCGAACTATTTGAGGGTCAGAGGAGGGCTGCGAGGAGACAGTTGGACTTCGTAGGTACTTCGCACTTTGGTGCAGGAGGAAGGTTGGCATTTGAGGCAACCATGGTAAGTCTACTTCTTCTCATTTAATGTATTGTTCTATTTGTTTTACTACATATTGCATGCACTTTATCTAACTCTCGTAAATTGGGCCCATAGCAAGCTGTGATGGGTCGCCTTCCCACACACACAGAGACGAGACACGGGTTTCGCATGGAAAAGAGTACATGGGGGTCCTCTTGAAGAATCGTAGGTCAACCTTGTGTACTTAGATCACAAAGGGGAAGGCTAAACCCAGCTGGGCAGACAAATCTGATTGGAAGTTTTTCAAGAAGTAGTACAGGGACCATCCCGAACTATTTGCGGGTCAGAGGAGGGCTGCGAGGAGACGGTTGGACTCTGTAGGTACTTTGCACTTTGGTGCAAGCGGATGGTGTGTGAAGATTTTTGAAAACCCCAAACTTGTCTTGTACATATGTACATGTGTGATGTTCAACTTGTGTGTGTGCTTGCTGGCGTTCAATCAAATTTTGTGTAAGCAGCTTTCGAGTACTTCATGAGTTTGGAATGTGTGCATTAAGTGACTTGGTCTAAGTTTTGTGGGAAGCCTTGGGAGTGGTAAAAAGGAAAATATGAGGTGGCTAGAATCAAAAAAGGTATCCATGCATGTGGCTACGTAATAGAAGAGGGAAGCTTCTCGTTGATGAGCTAGCATGTACGTGAAGCTTGGGCATGAAGGAGAATTCGAGAAGTTTTCCTGAACACACAGGGAATAGACATGCAAATTGAGAGGGAAAAGGAAGGGGGGATGGAGTTCATGGGAAGGTGTCTGTACTAGGCAGGCGGTGAGGATCTTAGTGGAGGGATGTGAGCTCGGTTGGGGGGAGAGCTTTGGGAGAGGGTCATTGCTATTATACAATAGGGAGGATTGTAAGCTAGGGAGAAGGTACTCCTGGATGGAGCTGTTGCGACATTATCTATGTGGGCTATTGCTTCTGGAAGGGAGAGGGGCTTAACGATTGAAAGGCTGTAGTAGTTGGTTGTGGCTGGAGGATCATGGCGACGCGGGTGTAATGCAAGCTCATCGTGAAGGTGAGGCCATGTCTAAAGTTGGAAGAGCCAGGGAAGAGCTCTGTGTGTTGAGTAGAGGAGGTAGCTATGTTTGGTCATCACGCATCAAATGACCTTAGATGATAGGCTTTGCTAGGAGGTCGACTGTTGCTTGGAGGTCAAGAGCTACTTGGTTTCCTGTGGGATCATCTTGACGGGGGCTCTGAGTTGTTGAAGGAAGCTGCAATGCTAGATATCCTTACATGAGGGAGATGGGAGGAAATATGTGGGTTGACAGCTAGGTGGCGACCGGCTGGAGAGAAGGGCCATGGCAAGTGCTGGATATTTTTATGTGATGATGATAGGCTGTTGCCTTGGGTGGAAGCTTCTTGATATGGGTGTCGCTATGAAGTAGGCCTAGAGAACCTTGAGTCCTTGAGTTCGTGAACAAGAGAGACAAGTGACAGGGATGCTGCTTGAAGGACGAACAAGGCTAATGCACTTGATGCAAGGCTGCTAGCCAGAGGGGGTGCCATATGTGTATGAGGAGCTTTGAGACTTGGCATGGTGCTGCTACTACACAAGCCGGAAGTGCCTTAGATAGAGGAGGCATGAGACCGTAAGTAAGGGAGAAGCTACCAGGTAGCTATTAATGTGTGAAAGCATAGTTGGGTGCCGGATGCTAGCTGTAGAGACTTGGTTGTGGAATCTAGCAGGGATGACGACTGTGGGAGCATGAAGAGTCCTAGAAAGAAGAGCGGCTGCTCTTGTTGGAGGTGACGGGAGTACATTGTGAGTAGTAGGAGAGGCCTTGGAGTGGCTACAGAGTTGGGAGCTTTGGGGTTGTAGTTCTTGGTATTCTTGATTGTGGGTTGATGTCTTGAAAGTCATGAAGATAGCCTTTGTGTGGGTGTGGGTTCATAGCATGTATGGTTTTTTATACCTTGAGCTGTCAAGAAGTGTTCATGGCAGTTATGCAGTTCTAAAGTTGTCATTTTCATGGGATTTATGTTTCATGGGTCTTCTATGTATTTTTTTTGAGCTTGCAGTAGGAGAGCTTGTCTTGAGTTGTATAGACCATTTGGTTGAGGTTGTTAGGCTTCCAGAGGAAATGTGGCTAGTGTGTGTGTTGAATGTAGAGGGGTGTAGAGACATGGATGTTGAATGAATGGTTTTTTCCTTGTGATGGTGTTGTCCACTTGCTTTAAATGTGGATGAGGGTGGCTCTAAAGGCAGATTAGGCTCTATTGCTTTTGTCCATCCACGTTTTGGTGCCTCCACGGAGGCAGTTCACTTCAGTTTACAAGACTGAAAGAGCAAATGTTTTGAGTTGTGTTGCAAGCAATGGGGAGAAATCCACACATGAGAGTGATACAGTGTGAGTGGTGTGGAGAACGTGGTCACAAGAAGGACAGATGCATTGAAGTCTAGCTACGTGTGATCCGACTCCGAGCCAGAGTGTAGAGAGCTCTAAAAGTGCTTGCCTAGAGGAAAAAGAATGCTCTTTGGATGCAGAGTGAGCTTCTTCAGCAGTGTGTTTGTTTTGTTTCCTTCTAGTTTATTGTGGTTGAGAAAGCCAGGGTGTGATAGTTGAAAGATTCTGAGGATGGCAAAGGATTTCCCAGAATACTGGGGGATGCCATATGAAAATGTAGTAAGATTCCTGGAGAAGATGGAATTTACAGCACTTATGAAAGATAGGGCAACCCCTGAGATTTTGTTTCAGATCTTGAATTATTGTTTGTAGGGAGATGCAAAAGCATGGTTGCAGACTCAAGTTGCTACCTTCAGGACTGCTCATCCTCAGCAACAAAATCCGAAGTATACAGTGGTGAGAGCAGCTTTCCTTGTACGGTTTGCACAAGCCAGGAGCCCTAATGAAGTCTGGAAAGAGCTATGCTAAGTGAGATAGGAGGAAGAACAAGATGTGAATCAGTACATAATCCAGTTTGGGAGACTATGGAGTTTGTGGTGTGAAGCTCTTCTTCCGGAAGTACAACCTCAAATGATCAAGTGTGATCGTTTCATAGCTAGCCTAAAGCCTACACTCAGATTGAAAGTGGAATTGAAGAATCTGGATAGTTTTGAAGATGCTGTCATAGTGGCCTGGGAGAAGGAATGGAAAGTCGAGAGACTGAGATAGCTTGGCATGCAAGAAGAGCCTAGGAATCTGATTGGAAGTCCAGAAATAATAAAGGCTTATGCAGAGAGAGAGCCAGTGTCTGTTCCTATGCAGGATGACTCCCTGAAGAAGGAATTGCATGATGCTGTAGAGCTTATGAAGTCACTCAGTCTAAATTGGATGGAGACTGCAGGAAGAGGAAGAGGCCGAGGTGTGCAAAACAACAAGAGAGATGCACAGGCTGGGAGTGAAGGAAATATAGCTGGAACAGGTAGAGGACAGTCGGGGATACATGAGCAATGTGAAGTGCTGGAACTGTGGAGAGTGGGGACATATCAGCCCTCACTATGATAAGCCGGCAAGAGTAGGTGGAGAAGTTTGTCCTGTGATGCAAAAGACAAATGATAGGTCAAGAGACTTCAATGTCGAAGTGAAGGATCTAAATCAACCCTCTACTAGTGGAGTCAAGTGGGAAGATAAAGGAAAAGAGAAGGCAATCAGCCTGATTAGGGTGGAGACTATTTCAGAGATCATGCCAGTGGCAAAGAGAACAAGGAGTGCAAGGACATAGACAAGTGCACACATGGCACCCTTGCGGACGACGCGACCTGCTTGAATATGAGAGATTAATGGAATCCTTGGTATGCTCCAATCACCACATATCACGGCGGGCTCAGGTAAACCTTCCACAATCGTGAAGGTGTCCTGCCGCCAATCAGGCGTCGGAACATGCTCACGAAACCACTGAATCTCGAGGATCATGTCGCACACCATCAAAGGAGTCAATATAAAATCCCGCCTAAACATGGCCTTCTGAACTGAAAAAGTGAACTGGATGGCCTTATGCGTGATGTGTGTGCGCAAGCCGGGCGTGAAACCCATCCACTGCAAGCTTGTGAGGCACCAAGGTGCACCCCACTGTCTTGGCAAGCTGAGGGGAGATGGCATCTTCTGAACTCCCCATATCAAACATGACAATAAACTGATGCCCGTTAAGGAGAAAATGGACCTTCTGCAAAAAAAGGGAAGCATGTGGAGTTTGATCTCAGCCCTCAGTCTCCTAAAAGGAAGAGTCGGAGGCCTAGGAAACATTACAAGACTTCAAATTTGCATATGGGTCAAGGACAAGAGGAATACACACTGATGAATGATTTGAAGGGGAGAACAGCTAATATAACTTTTGCACAGTTACTTGGTTTGTGCCCGAAGCTCAAAAGAGAATGGAAGAAGTTGGCTAATCCCAGGAAAAGTAATGAGCAGGAGCCTACGAGAGGAGAGATGGAGATGATGTTTGTGGAAGATCTTCCAGATTGATGCCCAGCAGTGGATGCATGGTGTGGAGGTATGAGTGTTGGAGAGGCATATGTTGATGGTGGTGCAACATGCCTATTTTTTAGAAGTTGAGGAGGACACACAGAGAGCTTTTGCCCATGCTGAGAGAGGAGTTGAATAAGTTGCTCAAGGCTGGGCTGATATATCCAGTGGAGCATTCAGATTGGGGCAGTCCAGTGGTAATCATTCCTAAGCACACAGTAGGATGGAGAGTATGTATTGACTACAAGCCTCTCAATGTGGTAACTAAAAGCAATCATAATCCTCTTCCTTTTATTGATGATATATTGGATAGAGTGGCAGGGTATGAGAAATATAGTGTGTGTGATGGATACTCTGGATACTTCCAAATTTCATTTGCCGAGGAGGATCAAATCAAAACTACATTCATCACACCCTGGGGTTGCTTTTGTTACAAAGTAGTGCCATTTGGATTGAAGAATGCACCGGCATGGTATCAGGAGAATACTGATGAAGTGTTAGCTCCTTTCATTGATAAGTTTGTGAGAGCATTTCTGGATGATATATGTGTGTACAGTTCCAAGAGAGAGATGCATGGAGGCTGGATCAAGTGTTCCACAGAATGGATGAAGAAGGAGGACAATTCAACCCATAGAAATGTCATTTGGGATGCTCCAAAATGAAGTTATTGGGACATATAGTATCCCAAAATGGCATTGAGCCTGATCCAGAGAAGTGAAAGCCGTCAAAGTAAAAAGGTTGCTTCAACAATTTATAGCATGGAATATCCAACATGTACAGAGGGAGGATAATCAAATGGCACATGAGCTGGCTCAGGAGATGAGTGATCAAGATCCAGTGATAGCAAGGCTTGAAGATCCACTGTACAGAGGGAGAGAATTCCTAGCTCAGATAGTGGATTTCTTACTTACTGGACATCTACCTTGGGAGCTTAAGAAGAGTCAAAAATATTGACAAAATATGAAGAGGGGAGAGGAGAAGAGTGGAGATGAGAAGAGAGGGCACATCTAGAGAGCACACCACAAATGACTAACTGTACACTAGATTTAGTTGAAAGAATAGAATATATAAAAACCTTTTAAGGTTAGGGTTAGGGGATCTAACCCTTTTCTTTATAGCACTCTATAAGGTTAGTGCTATGCACATATGATCACGTGATGGTGCTATGCACACATGATCACATGATGTTGAGCGTGAACTCTCAACACCTTCCCTCAAGATCAACATCATGAAGTAGGCCTTTCCTCAAGATGATGATTCTGGGGAATCGAAGAAGGACTGAGCATTACATTCCATCACACCCCTTTAGTGGGAATGTCCTTCCTCTGCGTCAAACCAAGAGCTAGTTGGTGTTTCTCGAATAGCTCTTTACCGAGTGGTTTGGTAAAGATGTCTAGAACATTTTCTTTGCTATCACAATGTTCTAGTGTGATGTCACCAAGTAACAATCTTTCTCTAATGAAGTGCTCTCTGACATCAATGTGCTTTGTCCTGGAGTGATATACTGGATTTTTGGCCAATGCTTGAGCCGATTGATTATCACAGTATATTGTTGTTGGCTTTGACTCATCAAAGTAATCTATTTCTGACAATAGTCTTTTGAGCCATATAGCCTCACATGCCCCTGTAGTGAGTGCCCTATATTCTGCTTCAGTCGAAGACAAAGAAAAAGTTGGTTGTTTGTTCGACAACCATGATATAGCACCTTAACCAAGGAAAAATGCATATCCCTATGTCGATCTCCTAGTCTCATGATCTCCAGCATAGTCACTGTCATAGTATCCATGGAACCGTGGATGACTTCCTCTATATTCTATCCAATTTTGGATGTTAGATGGCAATACTCTGGACTAGATTCTCGTATCCCTCTCCTAGTCCATTCAGGATTACTTGAACCATTTCTGCGGGATTCATAGTCTCTCCTGCTGCTGCAAGTTGATTAGTGTAGTCTTTTATGCGGAGTACATAAGCATGACCGGTTTCACTGCTATTGCGGAAACTCTGGTTGATCTGGTTTCTCAAGGTGAGAATCTTGGATGTGTTCTTGGACTCATAGAGAGCTGCGAACATATCCCATGCTTCTTTTGATGTCTTGACTGTGTTGAGTTGTCCTAGCATGACATCTTGCACATTCTGCTTGATCAGGTGATAGGCATACTTGTCTTTTTTATCCCATTGGGGAATGGCAAGATCTACTACTATGTGGAAACTGTTTGTGTAGATGTAGATCCCGATGTAGATTCCATTGCTGGTGTTGTGACAACAGATGGAGTAGAGCTACTGGTGGCTGGATCGGCCAATGGTCTAGGTGTAGACCCATCGACATACTCCCATTTGTCCTGAAGCACAAGAATGGTCTCCATTCGGTATTTTCATGTACCGTAATTGGAGTTGTCTAACTTAGTAGATGCCTCCAGATTGAGGTTGCTAGTCGACATGGTGCAAGAAATGTACTCAGAAGTGTCGTGAATATCTCTGTATAAATCAACTGCAAATACACTGAATATGCAAGTGAAATCTCTGTACCATCAGTGAAGATAGAACTGCAGTATATAAAATCTGATCTGTATTACAAGGCTTGCGGCAATGATGTCGGGAATAGCCAAGAGGCTTTACAAGGCTGAAATGATGTGCACGATGCCGTGAGATAGCCGAATAGGCTTTACAATGGTGGCATGTGTGTGTGAAATCAAGTGCCATCTGCCCACTGAATCAATCTGCAATGCCTCTGAACTCTGAAGTCTGCTCACTGAACTGATGAACGTAAGGTTTCAGGTAATGTAATGATGTGAAACCATATGTGAGCGTATGGACTGACTCCGAGTAGGTACTAGTCGGGAATTTCGAGCATGGCTTAGATTGGCAACTTGGGGAAATTTAAAGCATCCCCTCTATGGTGATCTAGTCTACTTTGATCTAGATCTAAACCAACCGTCGATCGATGAAAGAACATCAAATAATTCCTTTTCTTTTGTTCTTTTTAAGTGCTGGGTCAGATGCGTCGATGTAGAGGCAAATGTGCATGAAGGAAGTGGTTTTGTCAGTGAGGCTCAAATGGGAGTGTAACTTGCACCAAAATGTGTGCATGATGTGATGAGCATGTAGAGCACAAAAAAACGAGCGACTTTCCTTTTTGGAGCGCCCTCAAATTCTTCCTGGATCAAGAGATATGACTTGATCTAGGTGGAGGGGAAAAAGGAGTGCAAATGTGCTCAATGATGATGTGTCACTGAGTCACATGTAGTGATGATGTGGCACTGTGCCTAGCAAGAGGTGTGCCTATGAAGCCCTGTGCTGAGGTGGTAGGAATGGTCACATGAAGTGCCTGTGGAGCACTGTGTGTGCCTAGCAGGGGTCAATGCTGACTAGACCTCTAAGGTGGTAGTGATGATGTGGCCTAATGACATGGCCTGATGACATGGCACTGATGATGTGGTAGTTGGTGATGATGTGGCAGTCAGTGATGATGTGGCAAGATAACGTGTCCTGATGATGTGGCAGAATGATGTGGCCTACCTATGTGGTAGTTGGTGATGATGTGGCAGTGGTGACGTTGGCACTTGGAGATAAGGGTGCCACGTGGCAAAAATCTAACAACTGATTTAACCGTGGTTCACTTGACTTAACCACAATTGTTTAACGACAGTTAGGGGACAACCTTATCTGGTCAACTGGGCTGCCCAACCCTATCCAACCCTTTTGAGGTTAAATCCTATCTGCCACATGTCAACAAATTGACAACCCTTGGTGATAAGGTTGGGTGACCTTGGGTGTGAGGATAGATGCCACGTGTCGAAAGCTGGAGTGACGAAATCTTTGGAAGATTCTGGCAAACTTTGGTGATTCCGTCGTCGTTTCTATTAGAGCTCATTGGAGAGCGCGGCTGGAGCTCGTTGACAGTGAGGTCCGTGTTGGAGCATCGTTTATGGGGCCGCGTTGTACGTAGGTCCTTGCTCACTGTTCGGGCTGCTACTGGCTGATCATCGGAGATGGTCGTTGCCTGTGCGTGAGCTAGCTGCAGAGTTCACTGAAGGAGCACTGTGTGACGAGGGAGCCCGTGACCTCTGGTGAGGCGGCTTTTGCATAGGAGCTCGTTTATTGCAAGGCCTCTCAGGCTTACAATGGTGCAGAGAACTGTGGCTTGGCCGTTGCTGGTTGTAGATGCACCGGCTGAACACTCCCATGAGCGCCTGTTGGCTATTCTTGGAGTCTGTCGATGGAGCGGCGCTTGGGCGTAGCTTGTTGTTGGTGGCGGTTAGGAGCTCACGGGAGCTGCTACAGAGTTTGTTGCTCGTTGTAGGAGGCGCAAGAGGTAGCAGTGCACAGATGGAGGAGGCATCGACAAAGCTTGGAGCTGGCGGTTTTCATGTGCTATGTCGTAGGAGGTGCTCATGATGGTGCAATAGTTGAGGTTGGCTGTGGATATTGCAGCTGGAGCTGCTGTCAGCCGTTTGATGACAATAGTTGATGCAGAGGTGCACTTGGAGCAAGAGATCATTGTGGGTATCCCGTCTTGGCACCGTTTACGATGACGAAGGAGCTGTCGGTGGGCGGAGCTGCTGGTTGCGAAGCTGTAGTCGGTCGGTTGATGGAGCCCTTCGTTGGAGGATAAGTGTAGCTCGATGGAACAGTACGGGAGCCCTCTATGAGTTCATGCTCAACATCATGTGATCATGTGTGCATAGCACCATCATGTGATCATATGTGCATAGCACTAACCTTATAGAGTGCTATAAAGGAAAGGGTTAGATCCCGTAACCCTAACCCTAAAAGGGTTTGTATATATTCTATTTTTTCAACTAAATCTACTGTACAGTTAGTCATTTGTGGTGTGCTCTCTAGCTGTGCCCTCTCTCCTCATCTCCACTCTTCTCCTCTCCCCTCTTCATATTTTATCATGGTATCAGAGCGAGGGTGTGTAGAGTCTCTCAAAATTTCTCTCTCTCTCTCTTTCTGTTAATCAAAGAGAATGGATCTCTCTCATTCACTCGAAATGAACCTCAGAGAAAACCTTACAAAGAACTTCTCTAAAGAAGGAAACACTCTCTAACTCTCAAATCACAATGGAAAGAACAGACGGAATTCTTTCGAACAAACGGAAATCTCTCGATCTATCACACTCTCTCATACTCTCACATACGGATCGCAATGCCTCAGCAGAAGGCAAGGAGCTCTGATACCATGACAAAATATGAAGAGGGGAGAGGAGAAGAGTGGAGATGAGGAGAGAGGGCATAGCTAGAGAGCACACCACAAATGACTAACTGTACACTAGATTTAGTTGAAAAATAGAATATATACAAACCTTTTTAGGGTTAGGGTTAGGGGATCTAACCCTTTCCTTTATAGCACTCTATAAGGTTAGTGCTATGCACATATGATCACGTGATGGTGCTATGTACACATGATCACATGATGTTGAGCATGAACTCTCAACAAATATCACTTCATACGGAAGAGCAGACAGTATATGATGATTGATGATGAGCTTTACATGAGAGGAGCTGATCAAATTTTGAGAAGAGTGCCCTGGAGAGAAGAAATATATTATATACTGTCATCCAGTCATGAAGGAGCTTGTGGAGGACACTATGCTTTTAAGATCACACTGCAAAAAATACTTCTAGAGGGTTATCTGTGGCCTTCAATATAGAAGGATGTACAGCATCGGTGCATATCCTGCCATGAATGTCAGAGGATGGGAAAAAGAATTCTTAAAATGGAGACGAGAAATATCATGCTAGTTTATGATATTTTTGAAAGATGGGGGATAGATGCAATTGGTCTTTTACCCAGAACTACCAGAGGGAAATGTTATATGCTTACTGCAGTGGAGTATTTATCAAAATGGGCAGAGGTGAAGGCAGTAACGAGAGTGGATAGCAAAGGGGTTGCTGATTTTATATATGAACACATATGCTACAGATTTGGGATTCCCTTGGAGCTACTTTCAGATAGTGGTCTTGGATTCAGAGGAGAAGTGACATTATTTATGCAGCAAGCTGATATAAATCACAAGTATATCACCCCATACGACCCTCAGTGCAATGGATTGAATGAGAATTTTAATGGGGATTTCAAATTGATGATGACTAAGATGACTGGGAGCCACACCAAAAACTGGGATTGGGAGATGAATAGAGTTTTGTGGGCATATAGGCTAGCGGTGAAGTATAGCACTCAATTCTCTCCATTTCATTTGGTGTATGGGAAAGAAGCAATTCTGCCATTGGATGTAGAGATACCAGCTTTAAAATTTCTAGTTGAAGAAGGATATGAGCCTGTAGACAGTTACAGGGAGAGATTACTAGCATTGCAGGTAATGCAGTTAGATAGGGATTTGGCTTTTGAGCATTATGCCAGAGTGCAAATGCAGAGGCAAGAATTGGAAAATGCAAAGATCAAGAAAAAAGAAATTGAAGATGGAGACTTAGTTCTCAGATACAATAGTAAATTGGATAATACCTTTCATATTGCATTTCAAACCAATGGGAAGGTCCATACAGAGTGGAGAAGAAATTTGAAAATGGAACTTACCAATTGACTGATTTAGATGGTAAAAAACATAAGAAGAGAGTCAATGGTGTCCGGTTGAAGAAATACTTTGCACGGTTGATGGTAGCACTCAAAGAAGAGGATCATGAAGATAATGAGCTGTGGCAAAATCAATGGAAATTAGTGCAAAGTGAAGAAGAAGAAAATTTGGATCTGGCATCTCTTTTTGGCTCAGTGCTGGACATGAATGTCACAACAGAAGAGGGGGGTTGCTAAAGGTGTGTGAAGATATTTGAAAACCCCAAACTTGTCTTGTACATATGTACATGTGTGATGTTCAACTTGTGTGTGTGCTTGCTGGCGTTCAATCAAATTTTGTGTAAGCAGCTTTCGAGTACTTCATAGTATCCAGAGTTGGGAATGTGTGCATTAAGTGACTTGGTCTAAGTTTTGTGGGAAGCCTTGGGAGTGGTAAAAAGGCAAATATGAGGTGGCTAATTAAGAATGCATGTGGCTACGTAATAGAAGAGGGAAGCTTCTCGTTGATGAGCTAGCATGTACGTGAAGCATGTGGCTACGTAATAGAAGAGGGAAGCTTCTCGTTGATGAGCTAGCATGTACGTGAATCTTGGGCATGAAGGAGAATTCAAGAAGTTTTCCTAAACACACAGGGAATAGACATGCAAGTTGAGAGGAAAAAGGAAGGGGGGATGGAGTTCTTGGGAAGGCGTCTCTACTAGGCAGGCGATGAGGATCTCAATGGAGGGATGTGAGCTTGGTTGGGGGGAGAGCTTCGGGAGAGGGTCATTGCTACTATACAGTAGGGAGGATTGTAAGCTACGGAGAAGGTACTCCTGAATGGAGCTGTTGCGACACTATCTATGCAGGCTGTTGCTTTTGGAAGGGAGAGGGGCTTGACGACTGAAAGGCTGTAGCAATTGGTTGTGGCTGGAGGATCATGGTGACATGGGTGTACTGCAAGCTCATCGTGAAGGTGAGGCCATGTCTAAAGCTGGAAGAGCCAGGGAAGAGCTGTGTGTGTTGAGCAGAGGAGGTAGCTATGTTGGGTCGTCACACAGCAAATGACCTTAGATGATAGGCTTTGCTAGGAGGTCGACTGTTCCTTGGAGGTCAAGAGCTACTTGGTTTCCTATGGGATTGTCTTGATGGGAGCTCTGAGAAGGAAGCCGCAATGCTAGATATGCTTACATGAGGGAGATGGGAGGAAATATGTGGGTTGACAGCTAGGTGGCAAGCTCGAATCGAGCTGGAGAGAAGGGCCATGGCAAGTGCTGGGTATTTTTACGTGATGACGATAGGCTGTTGCCTTGGGTGGAAGCTTCTTGATATGGGCATCGCTATGAAGTAGCCCTATAGAACCTTGAGTCCTTGAGTTTGTGAACAAGAGAAACGGGCGATAGGGATGCTGCTTGAAGGACGGACAAGGCTAATGCACTTGGTGCGAGGCTGCTGGACAGAGGTGGTGTCATATGTGTATGAGGAGCTTTGAGACTTGGCATGGTGCTGCTACTACACAAGCCGGAAGTGCCTTGGATAGAGGAGGCATGAGAACGTAAGGGAGAAGCTACGAGGTAGCTATTGACGTGTGAAAGCATAGTTGGGTGCCAGATGCTAGCTGTAGAGACTTGGTTGTGGAATCTAGCAGGGATGACGACTGTGGGAGCATGAAGAGTCCTAGAAAGAAGAGTGGCTGCTCTTGTTGGAGGTGACAGTAATCTCTCTTTCTATACTGTTTTATTCTTTAAATTCCAATCTAATTTTCAATTAATATGGTTTCATTCTTAGAATCAAAGCTCAAACGTCCCATCAGTGGAGGTGAGCAATGATGATGACGGATTAGGCTTATACGGCTTCGACGAGGGCCAAGGATCACAGGCGTAGCTCACGAGGGCCAGGGATTAAGCACAGCTCATGAGGGCTAGGGATCAGGCCAGCACAACAAGGATGAGGATGAGGATGATGATTCGGATGAGTAGTAGTAGTAGTAGTATTAGTAGTAGTTTGCATATACTTTGCCATGTATATGCTTCTGTATGTCAGCTCGTTTGAGCAATTTTGTATCACCCTTTTCGAAAGGGTAATTTTGCAACAAACAATTTTGTATATCTTCAACATGTATATGCTCTTGTCGCTTGGCTCGTTTGAGCGATTTTGTATAACCCTTTTCACAAGGGAAATTTTGTAACAAAAAACATTCTTTTGTAATTACTAAAAAAAACATTAGTGGGGCAAAACAAGCTTGCTGTGGCCTTGTTTAGCCCCACTAATGTTTTTTTAAAGCTTTTGTTAATCATCGCTATATAGTGACGTTTACCAGTGTCACTATATAGCAACATTTACCAGTGTTGCTATATAGCGACATTTACCAATGTCACTATATAGTGACACTAATGTAGTGATTGTTCTTTTTAAATGCTAATAGTGACATAAACATCGACCTTTGCACCTGTCAAAAAAAAACTTTTTGGTGTAAAAAAGGTCAGTATTTCCATCGGAAAAGGGCCTGTGCCTTGTAGTGATTCCACTTAGTAATTAGTTACTAAGCTCCAAACTTATAAGTGACCTGACCTCCACTCAATAATTAGTTACTAAGCTCCAAACTTTTGCTCAATGTGTAACATTATGCCACTCATCTCTACCTATTGACAGTGAAAAGATGACCAACATATGGAAAGAGTTTGTTGAATTCAACATATTATAGGTGGTGTATATGTACACCATTTGATTGAATGATATATTACATGGTATAAAGATACACCATGTGTTTAGAATAAGGAATAGAATATGGTACATTATGCTTCTAAATCTCATTCAAAGTCATTAAATTTGGTATTACATTTTAATCTAATTATGGGTCAAGTCTACCCAAATGATATTTAATATGTTCAAGGCTACCATCAAGAATTGTGATATATTTTCCAGCATCACAACTATGCTTTCTTTAATGAGTTCAAGTCCTTGCCTTCCAACAATGAATAATGCTACTCACTTCTAGCTTTGTCACTTCCTCTTTGTTTGGAACCCATTCAGTTTCTTTTGCAAGAAACTATCATAAGATTCTTGTATATTGTTTTCTCAAAGGCTTTGGTTTATACCATAAAGCTATGAATGTTGTAATAATTTCCATGTCATCTCTTGCTATCCAAGAAACCTTTTTCACACAAATTGGGCAAGCTTGGTCATCAACTTTGATTCTAGATGAGATTCCCAAATTGCAACAAAAATACCCTCTTGAATGTCATCAGTTGCTATAAGGCCTAGTAAGGGCTTCTCACCCTTCCTACCATGCCATACTATCGGTGAGGTAAATGGCATTGCTAAGCTTCTTCCACATCTATTGCCACATTTCTATCTAATGCAAATCCCCATGATTTAAAGTATTAAATGCTCATTAATTTCTTGTCACTTTAAAGATTCACCAAGTGCCTCATGTGGCTTGATTATCTCTAAATTTTACCGGACTACTGAGGATATTTTTGCATCACACTCTTAAGATATATCATCAATGTCAAGTGTTTTGTTTTTATGTGCAAACGAAGCTAGTTTCCTCTAATAGGGTTAGACATTATAATAAATCGATATGCCTTACTCCATAAATGATCTTGGTCCAATGGACCACTAACTATTGCTTCCATTGCATCATTGGAGTATTTTCATGCATACTACACTATAAGGAGTGTGAATTCATATGCCTTATTAGTGCATCATCATATTTATTTAAATATGACTGTATGAATGCTCTTTGATCTAACACCCTCTCTAGAATAGACACTTTTGATTCTTTCTTTTAAGAACCTTCAATTCTTTTTCCAATTAAATATAAAATATCATCCATAGTCAAAATGTCCCTTGACTTCCACTCTGTATTGATAACACTAATATTTCTTCTATGTCTTCATGTGTATGGAGGTCAAGAAGAAAACCAACTTCTACTTCTTCAAAAAGTTTTAAACCAACCAATATAGAGTATAAGCTAAACATATATTCATTTTTGTATTCTCTCGTGCAATTATTAACTTGTATACTACATAAGATTTGAGGTAAACATCCACGTGCATCTTTGAACTTTCGTATTACTTTCAGGATGGATGTTGCCACTTTGTAACTATTGTGTCCATGAAAAACATCAATCCACACATTGCAAAATATTCAATATTCATGTCCTCAATTTCCATAGAAGTGTGGTTAGTCCACAATTACAGCTATACCTTGGCAAAGCTATTGTGTTTTGATCCACGCTATCAATGGTTATGCACATGTGATTGATATTCCAAACAGTTTCCTTCTCCAATAATCATAAAACATTGTGTCATCTTGCAAATGATATAAATAGTAAGTGGATTTTATATATCTCTCAAATTTTCTCACATTTACTATGTTGAATGGAAATTTTCAATTCATGACATGTCTTGCATTTTGACATCCTTTTCTTTAGTGGTGTTTTGAGATGGAAAAGTTTTCCATGACAAATTTTATAAAATATTGACCTTGAAATATTTAGTTTTCCTCTATCTTGTAAATTTTTATTAACAATATCTAGCACTCCTAGAGGAAGGTGATGTAGGCATTCTACACTTCCATCAAGCATTGTTTGGTGAAGAAGAGTTGTGGCAATGCATGGCCTATTGAGATGAAGAGGAAGAGGAAGATGAGAGAGAGACACAAGATTTGATCCTAAATTAGTGATTCTATTCATATATCATAGGAATATATATAGTGGAGGGCTAGGTTGAGAGTTAGGGCTAGCTATATATAGCTCTAACACCCCCACTAAAACTAGACTCTAGCTGCAGAGATGAAAAATCCCCTTGTGGAGTACAAGGGAAAAACCTGAGGCACTGTGTGTGTGTATGTGTGTGTGTGTGTGTGTGCTTGTGTGTGTGTGTGTGCCTTCACTCATAGTTCTCAGCAGTAGGAAAGGAAGAGAGAAAGAGAGGGAAGAGATCATAGAGAACAAGTGAAAGCAACCCCACGATGGATCTAGTTACAGTAGCCATCCACAACGGAACTTCTTATCTAGAACCACTTTTGCAATTTTGGAAAAATAGGCACAAGACCCTGCAACAAGATTACGATGAGGTTGTGCACGAGGTTGCAATGGCTTTTGAAAGTTTTGAAAAGCAATCCATCTGGGTGAGAGAGGTCCAAACTAGCCTTGGAGGTCTTAGAAATGGCCCATCTTGATGTTATTGATCAATTTAAGTAGCTTCAAGAGATGCTGAGGGAATCAAATCAAGTTGTTGCATGGAGTGAGCAAAGAGTGGAGGAGATGAAGGAGAACATCTGCAGCCTTAGGATGAGGAAGGAAGAAATCAAGAACTTCTTCATGTATAGAGTCATACTGTGGTATTGATGGCTGCAATAGTTAAATTGGATGCAAGTTATATGCAGAATGGTCCAAAATGCTCTATCTACAAGATCCACATCATAGATGACTACATGATCTAATGGACTTTGTGCTACCACCTTGTGCATGCTTTTTGTTTTGGGGTGTTTGTGGATGCAATCTTGGCATGTAGATTATGTAAGGTGCCACTGCCTAGGTCATGGGGAGATCAAATGTGCCTACATGCTATAGGTATCAGATGATATGGCCTATAAATACACGCACCAAGGTCTTTGGACCTGGAGAAACTCAATTTGCCATTTGGGCAAAAATTGCAAAGTGACAAGGAGCTTGAAGTGAGGAAGCCGAGCCTGACTGACTACGAACAAAAGGAGCCTGTAGAGAGGAACCAGTCACCTTCAAGAAAGGAGCAAGAAGGGCTGAGCCTACAACTAGGGAGCTCAAAGAAAGGAAAGAGGAAGCGATATGATGGGAGGGTCCGGCCTCCTGAAGGGAGGAACCAGCCCCCTTCAAGAAAGGAGAAAGGAGGGTTGAGCCTACAATCAGGGAGCTCAAAAAGGCGACCTACTCAAAGCAATGTGGAACCAGCCCCTTGAAGGAAATGAGTCTTTGACGTGTAATCTACGTAATTTGTATATAATCTATTGAATTATTAATGTTCTCCAAAGTTTACTTCAGCAATGTATCTGTTTTAGGATAGCACTTTGCAGCAATGCGACTTGTTTAGTATAGCACTAGTTGGTTGCAGCTCGGAGGTTAATTGCACACTAGAATTAATTGTCACTACCATGATGGTTGATTGCACACTAGGATTAATTACCACCAATGCGGTGGTTTTCTTCTCTTATTACAAGATGAATGGCATACAATCCATTCGTTTATTATTTGTGGTCACCATCTCGGTGGTTGAAATCTGACAATAGATAAAGAGAACCAGCCTAAAAGGGACTATTTTAGTACAACACTTGACAGCAATATAATCCAAGTTTGGGATAGCACGGTAGTGTAGGATAAGCGGCCAGCATGGTGGTTGGTTGAATGCTAGGGTATTAGTTGCCACCCAGCATAATGGTTTTCTTTTATTATTACAAGATGAATGGCATACAAATCATTCATTTAGAATTTGTGGATTTGTGGTCACCAGCCTGGTGGTTGAAATATGACCATAGTTAAAGAGAACCAGCCTAAAGGGAACACCATAAACAAATGCATTTTCTAGTAGTTTAATTGCAATTTTCATGTATTTCCATGCAATCACTGCGTTGGTTTTGGGAGCTATTTTTCTTCTGCAACCAAAGGAAATACAATTGGATCCCATGATGTGCGATTAGATGGTCGCCATAAGAGAATTTCTTGCTCATTAAAGCCAAGATCATAATAATTCAATACTGAAAATTGTAACAATTTTGAATGGCACTATAACCAAAATTCCAATATTCTAACAGTTAGATTTCCTATTGTTCTTATAGTCTAATTCTGACTCAACACTAATCCCTGAGTACATAGTCAAAGATTATTGTTATAATAGTCTAATGCAAGCTAATATCATGAGGTTTACTAGGATTTTAGTTATGGGATCTACAAACAAAAGTGTGGTGGTTGTTTGGGCTATACTCAAAATAAACGCGGATTTATTGTTTGGGAGTTTAAAAAACAAGTGCAGTGGTTGTTTGGTATTTACTTTTATTGGGATGATTGTTTGGGATTTAAAAACAAGTGTAGGATTTATCATTTGGGATTTATAAAAAAAAGCGTGGTGGTTCTTTGGGATTTACTAAAAGAAGCATAGTCTCAAATACATTTTTCATTTTCCAAGATAAGTGGAATATTGTTTCCTTACAATGAGACTACATTTTCTTAGTACCATCTTAGCCATCCTCGTTCACTACTCCAAGACACCTCATGATGTCCTCACATGTGTCTAAATCCATTTTGAGAACACTTTTTCCCTTCTTTATTTGTGGCACAGGTTGCATTTGGAACTTAGTAGCTCTTACTAGATGAAAAGTTTGAGGACTCTTATGTAACACAAAGTAATTGTGGCCTCTGTTGGATATTTTTTTGTACCAAAAAGCTCCAACTACTACATCCAACTTCTCAAAGGTTGTTCTCCACTGATCCTTAAATGCTTCCTTAACCTTGTGCTTAGGTTTTGTGCATCCTTAGGTCTTGTGCACTACAACACAAAGTATGGGTCATCTTCCTTATTCTCCCCAGTGGCAGCAGCAACTACAACATTATTCCCCTCTTCTAGATAGTCAGTGAGGTCATAGAAACTCTCCCTAAATTGTGGAGAGTAATTGTTTGTCTCTCCATTGTTTGTCACTCCATCTGAATGTAGAGGGAAAACTTGAACTCGCTCCCATGTCTTCACAGTTGCAATGTTCTCACAATTGTCATGATCCCCTATGTTGCATGCACTATAGAAACAATAAAGTTTGGATTAGATAGTTGTTTTAAAATCCCCATATGCTATGCAAACTACAAACTCCTTTAACTTTCTTGCAATTGTGCTGGCTTCTCCTTTGCACTTCATCCACTTTCACTTCATGGAACACTCTGTGGACTACACTATTCTTAAGAATACACCTCTGCGGAGACGTTGGCTGTAAGCCAGGTTACTGGTATTCATTGGGGAACAACTCACACTGAAAGATAAAACAAATCTAAAAGCACTCCTAATGGAATATTGAGACTGCCTAGCATGGTCATACAAGGAAATGAAGGGAATTTCACTAGAAGTAGTAGTACAGACGATGCCTATTAGGGAAGGTGCCCACCCTAAGGTATGTGGACAATATGGAACAAATCCAAAATATGGCACCACGGTCTATGAAGAACTAAAAAACTCTTAGAGGCAGGATTCATCTATCAGATAGAACACATTGATTGGGTTTCCCCCATATTCATTGTGCCTGTAATAAGAAGCTAAGAATATGTGTCAACCTAAAGCATGTTAATGCCACCACAATCAAGGATCATTGTGCCCTACCCCTTATAGAAACAGTGTTGAAAAAGGTGGTTGGTGGATTAGAGATATACAGCTTCTTGGATGGCTTTAGTGGCTATAACAAAGTCTAAATGTCTCCTAAAGACCAATCCAAAACAACATTTTCTACATAATGGGGAATCTTTGCCTATAGAGTCATGCCCTTAGCCTATGTAATGCCCCTGCCACACTCCAAAAAGTCATGTTCATCGCCTTCAAGTCATTGTGGAATAAGTTTATATAGGGGCAACATTTGCTTGGGTGTAGCCAATTGCGAAACTATTTTTAAGGCCATTTTGGGGCCACGATGCGATGCGGTCCTGGGTGAATATTTGAATTTTTCACAGACTCACGCTCTAGCTGTTGCAAAGTTTGCCAACATCATGAAGGCACACTAGCATAAGAATGAGATGCAATCTATATGTTTTGAACACCACATAGCTCGACACATGGCATCTCTGCACTGCTTTGTGCAATGCAGTCTCTAGCCTATGCGGCGTGATCACTTATCATCGTGCAGCCTTTTGCCATAGCTTTGCCACCTATTATTGGGCACCACACCCATGCATATCATTAAAATTGAAGGTTGGCTTGAAGAGACCACCGCGCTGGTTCTTGGTGTAGTAATTAGATGCAATCTATCATTCTGAACACCACCGCATCACAGGCCTGACCACCTATCATCGTGCAGCCTTTTGCCGCATCTTTGCTCGCAGCCCATGCAAATCATAGTTTGGCTTGGAGAGACCACCGCGCTAGTTTTTGGCATAATAATGAGACATAATCTATCCTTCTAAGCATCGCCTCAGTGCAGTTTCTGGCCCGATGACCTGGCATCCCCCAGAATTCAAGGTTGTGTTGGAGAGACCACCACGCTGGTTCTTGGAGTTAACCTATTTTTACATATTACAGGAGGAGGTCTATGATGACCAGCATGTTGGCAAATAGAAGGAGATCTATGAAAGCCACCACGCTGGCTCTTTGAGTTATATATTTGTGTACCAAGGAAAATGTATTCCGTTGTGCAACCAAGCAAAATGCAATTGACAATATGGCCCTTGAGGGTCCCCTCTAGGGACAAGGGCCATATTAACATGCCATTTCTGTCCAGTGACATCTTGGATATTGTAGAAAGCACATCCATATGGCCCTTACCCCTAGAGGGGACCCCTTAAGTTATGAAAGTTTAATTGTATTTTTCTAGATGTATCTCCATGCAACCACAATGGTGGGGTTGTTGGAGTTATTTTGGCACTATTTTGGTCATAAACCAAGGAAATTGCAATCCTTCTTTCCTAGTATTTTAGTCCTTGTTGTGGTAAATATATATGAAGGAGAAAGTACAATTTATCGAGTGAAAATCGAGCAAAAGAGATTACAATGCACATATACGTCCAATAAGTTATATACAAATTATCAACTTATATCGAGCAAAAATTGAACAGAGGATCTTACATTTATAAAAACTTGGCAATTGCTAAGAGCCTTATAGGCCAAAAGATTACAGGTAGCGGTGATAACCATTCAAATATAAAAGCTAACAATAGTGCATACTGAGAGCCTAAAATTGAACAAAACGAGATTACATAAATGCCTTAGAGACCAAAACATTACATCCATTGAGCCAAAATATCATTGAGAGCCCAAAAGATTACATCCAGCCATTGCTGAGAGCCTCGTCATCTAAGCAAGAGGGAATTTGTACAGCTCAATTTTCCGCCAGTCTACCTTGTTTCATTAAAATTTTTTAGGGATCCAAAGGAGGGTACGATGGAGAGGCCGAAGACCATGCACATTGCCAGGACTCAGATTATAGCCCCCCCAAAAAGTTTAGAGTACTATGCTATGAAAATATTGAGGCCTTAGTTGACATCTAGGGGGAACCCATATAGTGCGGCCATAAAGAGGCCCTCTATGAGCATGTCATCTAAGGTGGTGACATGCAGATGTGTGAGGAATCAAATGTGGGAATGAAGGGTCTCCACTAGTGCTAGCATTTCTACTCGAGGTGACTGCAACACAATCACTTTATATCAAAAGGCATAACATTGGGATCACATAGCATCAAGGGGGAGTGGTAGTAGGCATACTGAAGATGAGTGATTGAGCAACAGATGAGTGATGAGAGTTGGATGAGGGAGCATGGAGAAAAGTAGAGCAGAGGCAAAAAAGAGCTAGAGGAGGGGTGTGGAGCAAAGTAGCAGAGCATGGGTGGATCAGAGCAACGTAGTAAAATGCCAAATGCCACAGATCTTATATATATTATAAAGTTCGAGCCACCGTGGTGGCTGGAGCCCAGAGTTCCATCCATACTTATTGCAAGACACTATGGTGGAATCTTAGGCACCACCCTAGATGGGTTGGTAATCATGAAGAAGATGCCATGTGGTGCCACTCTAGTCGCTGGTAATTAATTGCCAGCCCAGTGGAATATTAGCCATGATAGATGTGGCTGATGAGAGCCACCACCACCGGGCATTAATTCCCACAAAGGTAAATCATGAAGCTCTAATCACTCATTACCATGCACTCTAGCTCTGTACTGATCATGCGAGCCTGGTGACTCGTAATTTTTACTGCACTCATATTGATCATGCATACTTAAGCCAAGTGGTGGGTGAGCGGTGGCTAGTGATTTTAATTGCCAGCCTGGTGGAATCATAGCCACGATAGACGTGGATGTAATGAGTCATTACCATGCACTCTAGTACACTACTGTGAGCATGCGAGCCTGGTTACTGGTAAGTTTGATTGCACTCGTAGTGATCATGCATGCTTAAGTGCGGTGGTGGGTGAGCGGTGGCACGGTGGAATTGTAGCCATGACAGACGTGGCTGGACAGCCACCACCATTGGGTAGTAATTCCCACAAAAGTAAATCATGAAGCCTAATCACCTCTAATCCCTCATTACCATGCACTCTAGTACTCTCCTTAGCATGCAAGCCTGATGATTGGTAATTTACTGCACTCATAATAATCATGCATGCAAGCCCGGTGGTGGTAACTGGAAGCTAAGTGATTGCGGGCCACTGCAGTGGTTGGTAATTAACTGCCATCCCACTTCTTAGCTACCACCATAGATGTGGATGGGAATCTTAGATGCCACCACCTCTAATCATTCATTACCATGCAAGTCAGTACTGTCTCGAATTAATCAAAATTTGGGCCAACCACTGTGGTGGCTCTCACCTTGACAGTAGTCAGAGGCTACATCCCAATTGTCATCTCAGTCTGTTGGAGATGCAATGCACCTGATGGCATCTACCCTCAGTGGGATTTTTGAGCAATACGATAAGCAGATCAGAATGTGACTTTTCTACAAGAGAAAGCGATAGATGCAGTAAAGGCAGCACAACTTGAGAAAAGTATCAGGGAAGGTGCATAAGCCAAGGTAGAGGAGACACAAGTGAGGGCCTTGTAGGCACAAGAGCAAGCTAAGGCCGCTACAAAATTGGTCGACATGGAAAGACATAGAAGAGAAGAAGGAAAGAAGCACATGAAGGAGCTCCAACCTCCAAGATAGCCTCAAAGAAGTGATAAATGAACATGGTGGACAAGGAGCTCGAAAAGATGCGAAAGGATCTTGAAGATCAGAGAGAAAAAAAGGAGGGTCTTTACAAATGGCTTTGCAACATGTAGAAACATTGAACATTGAAAAAGACCACATGATGGAGGAGTTGAAAAGGGAGAATGCAAAAACCAAAAAGATGATGTAGGCGACAGAGCTTCAAGGCCAGGCAGGATGGGGCAAAGAGCAACTGGGGTGGAGAAGACAACGAAGTAGCTCTCTAGGCCAGGAAGGATGCAAAGAGCAGCCATGGTGGAGAACTTCTAGCCACCATGGTGGATCAATTAGCAACATCCACAGTGAGGGTAGTTTTTTTGAAACACTGTTGTTGGAAGTCCAAAGAGTAAGCTACAAAACCCTACAAGAAGATCACGATAGATGTGTGCACGAGCTTGCCGTGGCTTTTGACAGTTATGAAAAGCAATCCGTCGTCTTGAGAGATTTCCAAACTAGAGTGGAAGTCTTGGAAACAGCCCATGAAGATGTTTTTCAGCAATTTACGCAGGTTCAATAGATGCTGAGAGATTCAGATGAAGTTGTTGCACAGAGTGAGCAAAAAGTGCAAGAGATGAAGGAGAATATCTGCAGCCTTCGATGAGGGAGGAAGAAATTAAGAAGAAACTTCGTCATGTATAGAGCAAGACTGTGGTATTGACGGCCACAATAGTTAAATCGGTTGCCTATCTTGCTATGCAGTAGGGTCCAAAATGCATGGTGTGCCATACCCCCATCATAGATGAATGTTGTATCTGATGGCCTGTGTGCTACCAACTTGTGCACTTTTTTTGCTTTGGAGTGCTTGTGCATACAAAATCTAGCTGTAGAGAATTCCATTTTCCATTGCCAAGGTCATAGACAGATCAAATGTACATGCCTGCTATAGCTATCTACGACGAGAAAGTAGATGCTGCAACTCAATTTGCCATTTGGGCATAAGATCTTAAAGACAAGGAGCTTAAATTGAAGAAGGCCAAGACTGAGAGCCTGACTATGAGGAAAAGGAGCCTGAAGGGAGGAACCAACCCCCTTCTTCAGGAAAGGAGCAAGAAGGGCCGATCCTGCAACCAAGAAGCTCAAATAAAGGAAAGAGGAAGCGGCATGAAGGGAGGTGCCAGGCCCCTATAGAAAGGAACCAGCCCCATTCTGGAAGGGGGTAAGGAGGGCCGAGCCTACAATCAAAGAGCTCAACAAGGAGTCCTTGAGATGTAATCTAAAGTAAGAGAGTCTTTGAGATTGTAATCTATGTAATTTGTGTGTAATTTATTGAATTGTTAATCTTCTCTAGAGTTTACTTGGGCAATATTTTCTCAACTATGTGACTAGATAGTGTCCTTTGATCCACGCCAACACGGTGATAATAATGAGATGAAAGATCTTGATTTGACAAGTAATGTGAGACAAAAAAATTCGATTAGATTGCTATTGTGAGACTGAAAGATTTCAATTAGTGAACTAATGTGAGACGAAAGATTTCGATTGGACAACTAATGTGAGACGAAAGATTTTGATTAGACAACTAACATGAGATTGAAGAATGAGAAGGTCGGGCTCAATGAACTTAAAGATTTTGATTACGAAACTAACATGAGACTGAAGATTCAGAAGTTCGGGTGAATGAAATCTTCCTATTTAAGTGCATTGCTGGCATAACTAAGAGCCATTACAAAATCTAGCCCCAAAACTCTGTACACTAATCCAAACTTTGTACACCGATCCACCTACAATGAATATATGGCATACCGAAATAACTTTGGAATGATGTTGTTCTATCTGAAAACCATGTTGGATGGCATCCTTGCAAAAACAGACCCGAAGAAGGAGGAAAATAGTTGCAAGGAGGACATGCTTTGGTGGTGGGTGCATTACTTGGAGTTGGTAGAGACTGTGAATATTGGTTTCCCTAGCTATTGTTTTTCCTATTCCTTTAAGGTACTTGTCAAGCTCATGATGTAGGTTTCTTTTGGCAGAACATGATAGAGGTGCGAAGAGGTATAGAGTGCAAAGGCTAGGATGAAGAGGAAACCCAGCGAAAGGGGGAGTTACTATGGGCGTATAAGTTGGCAGAGTCAAGCAAGTAGTGTGTAATCCAAGTGTGTGAAGAGTTCTGCCATTGTGCAGCAGACTGGCCTCAAGAGCTGGGAGATGCTTTCCAAAGAGAGGTTGATAAGATAGTTGGGAGTTTGGAATTTCCTTGAAAAAGAAAAATTTCGTGTTTTGAAAGAATAAAAATCTTGCAAACGTTTCTTGAACTTTTGCACTTTCTCATGGTGCTTGTAATACCTGATTTTGTATCGACCTACTTCCATGTTAGTACTTAAATGTTTTAAGTATCCCGATGTTTGAAATTTCGATAACAAGTCTAAAGGGCACTAGCATTATGCAACAAATTTTAGGATGGCATGGTAGTAGTGTAGGGATAGCACAGTATTAGTGCAAGATTAGTGCAGGATAAGTTATTGCCATTGTGGTGGTTGGTTGCACTAGGATATTAATAGCCACCAACGCGGTGGTTTGCTTCTATTATTACAAGATGAATGGATTTGTAGGATGCATGGATTCATTATGGAAAACCAGCGCGGTGGTTGTTGGGATATACTAAAAGCAAAATGGGATGAAATCTGATAGTTAACAAAATGATAAACAATCTAAAGGACACTGTTTTAGTATAGCACTGTGCAACAAATTTTAGGATAGGATGGTAGTAGTGAAGGGATAGCACGATAGTAGTGCAGGATTAGTGCAGGATAAGTTATCGCCAACGCGGTGGTTGGTTGACTATGATATTAACAACCACCAACATGGTGGTTTGCTTCTATTATTACAAGATGAATGGATTTGTAGGATGTGTGGATTTGTTATGGGAAACCAGAGCGGTGGTTGTTGGGATATACTAAAATCATGCGATGAAATCTGATGGTTAACGAAATGATAAACAATCTAAAGAGCACTATTTTAGTATAGCATAGTGCAACAAATTTTAGGATAGCATAGCAATAGTGTAGGGATAGCACGGTAGTATAAGCGTAGGATAAGTTATCACCAGCATGGTGGTTGGTTTGCATTAGGATATTAACAGCCACCAGCCCGATGGTTTGCTTCTATTATTACAAGATGAATGGATTTGTAGGATGTGTGGATTCGTTATGGGGAACCAATGCTGTGGTTGTTGGGATATACTAAAAACAAGCATGGGATTTACCGTTTAGGATTTACCAAAATAATTTAATAAAACCAGAATGGTGGTTGTTTGGGACATACTAAAAAGAAGCAGTCTCAAATACAAATTCCATTTTGTAGGACAAGTGGACATATTGTTTCCTTGCAATGAGACTACATGCATTTTCTTAGTACTATCTCAGTCATCCTCGTCCACCACTCCAAGACACCCCAAGATGTGCTCATGCATCTCTAAATCCAATTTGAAGACACTCTTGCCCTTCTTTCATTGTGGCACAGGTTGCATCTGGAACTTAATAGCTCTTACTAGATAAGAGTACACACATGTTTGTGGACTCTTATGTAGCAGTTCCTGATTGCGGCCTCTCTTGGATGTTTTTTTGTATCAAAACTCTCCGACTACTACATCCCACTTCTCATAGGTTGTTCCCCATTTATCCTTAAATATTTCCTTAACCTTGTAGTTAGGTTCTGTGCATTACCACAAAAAGTATGGCTCATCATCCTCGTTCTACCCAGAATGTGCGACAACTGCAAAGTTATCCCTCTCTTCTAGACAATCAGTGAGGTCATCAAAGCTCTCCTCAAACTGTGGCGAGTGGTTTGTCTCTCCATTGACAATCGTCATGATCCCTAGTATGATGCATGCACTGCAAAAACAAGAAAGTTTTCTCGTTTTAATCAATTGGTTGTTTGAAAAGCCTCATATGCTGTGTAGACCACGAACTCCTTTAATTTTCTCGCAATCGTGCCGGCTTCTTCTTTGCACTTCATCTACTTTCACTTCATGGAATACTCTACATACTATAGTATTCTTAAGGCTTTGTTTACTGTATGTTGAATGCACTCCTATGGAGAGGTTGGCTGTAAGCCATGTTCCAGCATCATGGGCATCATTGAGTTTTTCTTGAGGGCATGCTACTATTGGTGTTTAAACAGAGCTTGCTTAATAATAGCACCACATCCATCATGTTCACCCTCACCATGGCTAGACCAAAAGAAATTCCACATCATGTCTAGATCGGTGAGGGATTTGAAACTTGAGACGAAGTAGAATCCATGTGCTGATTTAAATTGAGAGGCAGCACCACACCCAATGTTGTTTTATATTTTCTGCATGGGGATTTTCCTTTTTCAGCCATTCCCAATGCAATAGAAAAGCATGTTGCACAAATAGGGTGCCATGTTCCCTATGATCTCAAATGTAGAAATGGTACATGCGTTGCACTCACCTGAACTTCTGTGAGTCAGTAGGTAGATTGGCCAGGCGTGGAAGAATCAAGAAAATGACTGTATGTGATATGAACAAGAATTGTTATCTGCTTGTTGTACCAGTGAGCACTTTGTATCTCATCTTGTTCTTGAAAAGAATAATTTTTTGTAAAATCTATGATAGATACAATAGTGTCATAGGGAAAATTGGCAAGGCACTTCCTGAACTGCTTATCCTACCTGATGGTCATGAAATTGTGAAGCACTTATTTTGGGATAGACTAAACCATGGGATCTACAAGCTCCCTTGGCTGGGTGCTCTTATATGACAATAGCCATATCTTTTTATTGGATCCTTCAACATTGACATTTTCAAATCTCCTCCATTTTAGAGTAACATGATTGTCTTCCCTCATTTCATTTGGACAAACATTGAATGTCTTCTTCTTCATCTTCAAACTGCACTTCTTGCATGTGCCGTGAATGCATTCAATCCTGTGCCACCACTCATGGTCTCCCTTTGGACAAACCACTATCTCCCACAGAGACCTTAGGCTACAAAACCTACCCTCCCTTGTAGCACATGATGAGGATCCAGGTGGCCTACAGACTGCGCATTCATTGGAGAGGCATGGGCATCGATCCCCATGGAGTAATGCTCCAACATGACCAGATCTCAAGTCATTCATAGCTTGCCGAGCCAGGTCAAAGTCTATGTGTGTTTTGCAACAACAAACATTCTTGTCTTTGAGTTTCTTGACGTACCAGGGCTTACAATGCGCAAAGATCCTCTACCCAATTGAAATGTCTGGACTCTGATCATAAACTGGAGATACAACTCCGTCTGCTGACCCAACATGTGGGAACAACAGAACAATGAGCCCCCTTTTTGCTACTACTAAAAGAATACAAAACGCAGTCTATTTAAAGTATATAATGAAGCAAAACATCAACCACCGCATTGTTTAGGACAATCATAATTTCAATCACTGGGCTGATTTAGGACACGTTTAGGAGAGTCAACCACTAGGCTGGTTTAGGACAATCACAATTTCAACCATCGGGATGGTTTAGGACACTGTCATAGTTTCAACTACCGGGATGGTTTAGCTTGACGGTCTCAACTTCACATATTAGATAATAACAAGTATATTGCTTTTCATTTCTAAATTTCATAATTAGAAAATAACAATATATTGCTTTTTATTTCTGAATTTCACAATTTAACAGTGGTATATGACTTGAATAGTAGGAAATTAAATTTAATGAATTTAAGTAATAAGAAACACAATAATATCAACCATCACGCTGGTCAATAACTAATTTCTATTCAACCAAGCTGGTTCAGGACAATCCTATATTTGGTGATTGAGCTGAAGCAGCCACGGTTGCATGATGTTCCAACCACCAGGCTGGTTTAGTAAAATAACAATATATTGCGAAATATATTGCTGTTATTTTCTGCTCAACCATGTCACTGGGCTGGACAACAAGTAATGCCCATTCAGCCATGCTGGTTCATGACAATCACATAGTTACTGGTGATGGAGATGAACCAGCCTACGGCTGCATGATGTTCCAATCACTGGGCTAGTTTATGACAATCACATTTAGTCCAAGCCTGGTTTAAGAAATGAAACAAGTAAAACTATCCCAAAGCTTAATCACAAACAATCACCGAGCTGGTTTAGACACCACTAACCTACGTTGTATCTAGCATGTGTATGATGTGCTCCTCAAACACCTTGCGACCCGTCTGCTTCTTACAGATGTCCTTTTTATTTGGAGAAACTCTCTTATTTTTGTGCCAACCTGATGTATCTGCCTCGAATGCTCCCACTAATCATGACACCATAGTTCGTGTTCTTCGCTCTGATGGTGGCAATGATCTAATGCATGCACCTGCAACTGCTTCTTGCTTTGTTGCTCTACAAGGAGTCTTCTTTCTTCTCATTGTTTCAACCTTCACAGATGTTGCAAAAGTATCTTCCGTTTTCGATTTGATAGCATGCCAGTGCTTTCATTGACCCACACTCTGTTCCTTGTGCCTTGACCTGGCTTTTCGACTTTCCTGTCTCGAAGCTTCTGTCTGCTTCTCTTGCAAGCCATGACACGCTACATGTTGCCATTAATGCCATGGCCACGATCAGACCCAGAGAAGCTAGCTGGTAAGGCAAGCAAAGAATAGAAGACAACTTACCCAAAAGAAGACAATGGCAAACCAAAGTCTGTACAAGGTCACGTCGAGGTGCGTGCAAGTTGCAAGGCATTTGCAGGGTGGGGATAGGTTGTAGGTACTTAATCTTCCAAGATTTAAAAGGCGAGAGGTGTGAAAATTTAAAATTTGTGGGAGTAGTGAAATTTCAGCCATCGGTTTTTTGCCCTCTGGTGATACACATGAGCAGAATTGGATATCGCAAACAAGTGCAATGTGGCATGAAATGCTTCAAAACACAAATAGGACAAAGGGCACGCTATCAGGTTTGATGGTGTGTATTATTAAATGCAATGACCTTTGGCTTGCTTACGAGCCATATCGCAAGCAAGTGCATGGAAAAAGAAACAATTCAAAATTGTAAATAGTGGTGGATTTATTAAAATATCTTTGCACATGCACAAATTGCACTTTTCCAACTTCTTCCATTTTAGGATGAATCTAGATACCAATATAAAAAACTATCAATGTTTAAAGACCACCATGCACTAGTCCCAATAGTTTGGATTCCAAATTTTCAATCGGTTTTGGTTTTCAACCAAAAAAAAAAAAGTTATGGAGCGTGCCCTCAAATGGGTATGCATCACTTTAGCACAACACTGGAGGCCCATTAACCCATGCATAATGATCTCATTTACGTGTGTCCTTGGGTTTAGGAGAAGCTCACACAGTGTAATTTTGAATGATTAATTGGTTGCATGTATGTATAGAACAAAATTTTGATGTTTTTGAATAAATTGCTATATCCTATAGTCTTCAGGATGCATGCTTCACATGCAAAATAGCACTTGTAATGCTTTAATACTCTCATTCCGAATCCTTATTCCATAATTTTTTTCTCTCATGTTCAAGTTTGGAATGGGTACTACAACTTGAAGACAAAGTTTGCTGAATTCTGTTGAGCAATGCATAAGTTATGGGTCATGCAAGATACCTATATATAGAAAAGTCCCTGAACCTCACCAAAAATGGCTCACAGGTATTCTTTGATGATTTGTGCATCCACTCAAACAAGCAAGTCCACTTTAAATGTCTTAAAGCAGTTCTGATCAAATACCTCGGGGGGTTTACCTCAAATAAATTTAGTGCACCACATGAATACAAAAGGAGGGGTATTTTAACTCAATGTTTGGGAAAAATTTAACAGAATTGCAATAACAAGAGGGGTTTTTAAATTCAATTTTAGAAAAAAATCCATTACTTTATAAGTAAAGAGGGTGGCTTTATTGAGGTGAAAATTTTAGTTGAGGGGTTTTTTAAATACCCAATGAACGCACATGATATGTAGGGTTTCTTAGTAATGCACCCATTGAGTCAAATGCAAGGAGTATGGCATCTCCTAAATCCAACCAAATGTAAGTTAATGGTCACCCACATAGTTGTTTTAGGACACATTGTTTGTGAACATGGGATTGCAACTGACATGGTCAAAATCAAAATCATCATGGAATTGCCACTTCCTAAAAATACCAAAGGTGTGCAAGTCTTTATGGGAAATGCTGGCTACTATAGAAGATTTATCTTGCAGTATGCTATGATAGCCAGACCACTTTACAAATTGTTGGTGCAATACTTATAGACATAGGAGTGTGACCAAGCCTTTGAGCTTGTAAGTGGCACCTAATCATAGCACCCATCCTTATATCTCCCAATTGGGATATTCATTTTCATGTTCATATTGATGGCTCCAAGTATGCAATTGGGAGTGTGCTTTGCGAACCTAGTAAACATAAGAAGGTCTACCCATTCTACTTTTCTAGTCGACAACTCAATGATGCAAAAATCAACTATACCACCAAAGAAAGAGAAGCCCTGGCAAAGATGTATAGTGTTAAGAAATTTTGACACTATTTAATGGTAAACCATCCATGTAAAATATCAAGAATAAATAGATGGATCCTCTTGCTTCAAGCATTCAATTTCAAAATAGTGGTCCACAAATGTGCCCAACACTACATTGCTGATCACATGTCTCATGTCAAGTTGGAATAAGTAGCCACTAGAATAGAATATGAGCTGCCAGATGCCACACTATTTTCAATAGATGCTTTTCCAGACTGGTGTGTAGACATCATTGGGTATTTAATGACAAGAAGACCACCCTGTGAACTGATACGAGTGGAGGGAAGAAATTTAATTCTAAAAATATTCCCCTACCAACTAATTGTAGGTCAACTATACAAAATGGGTAGTGAACATCTCAAAAGATGTGTTATGACACATGAAATCATGCCAATCATAAGAGAAGTTCTTGAAGATAGAGCAGGAGGACACTTTGTAGGGGAAACAACTTCAAGAAAAATCCTCTTAGCAGGATATGGTGGCCATCGACCCTTTGGGTAGATGCTTGTGACTATGTCGAATGATGTGATGCATGCCAAAGAACAATCAAACCCCAACACAAGGATTTCAAATCCCTAACAATATTATTGATAGACAACCATTTGGAAAATGGGAGATTGAATTCGTGGGACCAATACATCCAGCCACAAAGGGAACACAATCATGCTACATCATTGTGGCCATAGACTACACAAAGTTGGTTGAAGCTAAAGGAATGAGAAAGGCAGAGAAGCACAACAAAGTTCTTGTATGAAAATGTGATTACAAGATTGGGATGAACCATTGAAATTGTGTCAGATAGAAGATCAACCCATTTTGTCAATGAGGAAATCAAGAACTTTTGTCTGGCTTTATGGTATCCACAGAAAAAGAACACCCTACTATCCCTAAGGAAATGGATGAGCAGAGTCTACCAACAAGATACTATGCATTTTCCTCACCAAAATAGTGGAGCCCAAGAGATATGACTGGGCAGAGAACCTTATGGGCAGATCAAACCACATTAAAGGTTAGTATATAGTTTATGCCCTTTCAACTCGTGTACCTCCTAGAAGTAGTGGTCCCACTGGAATTTGTCATACCAATCCTATGCATAGCAATGCAAGTAGACATGGGCAACCATGAGTCCCTCAATGAAAGACTCTATCAATTGGAAAATCATGCATACACAAGGTTACTTGCCTACCATGGCATGATAGTAGATAAATGAAAAAGGAAGGCATTGTTTGTCAAAAATCTTAAAGATAAAGAGATTAATGAAGGTGACCTAGTTTTGTTATACAATGTCAAAGTATGCAAGGGAAAACTCAAATATCTAGGTCAAGCACCATATAGAGTCAAAAGGATGAATCCTATTGGAACTGTGCTACTAGAAACATTGGATGGAGTCCAATTCACACAACAATACATAGGAGCTAATTGAAGTGCTACTTCAAGCCATCACCAGTAATAATGAAGTTTTTTAGAGCCCCAAGTCTTCCATAGTTAGCTTTTATAGATTGTGTCACGAGCATTCACTAGCATATGCATTTTTTTGCACATATAGTTAACACCAAATTGTTACCCATGCAATCATTAGCATAGGCTCATTTTTGCACATATAGGTAGACCTAATTGATTTCAAGATAGATCTTAGAAATGATGATTGAGTCTTAGTTTCCCTATGAAATCCCATAGATAATAAAATATAGTTAGTTGATAACTTGTTGATAGGTCATGGGGACTCACACAATTTCACATAGGTACATAGTAGATTGCATCAATAATAGTACTTTCATTTCAAACTCTCAAACCATGCAAAGAATTCACAAGTAGGACAAGAAGCTATGCCAGATCTCAAGACAATTTGACAAAAGAGTTTACAACCTCAACAACAATGAAACCCATGACAAACATCACAGCCATGTCCTCATGCCATAATGGAATGAGACCTACACTCTTTGGGTTATCATATTTAGTTCTACTTTCTTGTTCCATGCAAGGGTCTCCAAGTGTCCATGTTCCCTTGCACTCCATGTCCAAAAGCATGTCCTAACCTTGCCTCCTACTACCCGCTCCTCTAACCTCGTAACTCTTCCTCTCCCTCTCCACCTCCCTTCTCCTATCTCTCCTCCACCCCCATGCTCTTACACCTTCTTTCTCTCCCAATCCTACGCTCCCCCTAAACCCTTAACCTCTTAGATTAACTCATGAACCCTTGACCTCCATGATCTATGAGGGAGAGGCGTTCTCCACCATGTACTCTACTTTGAAGCTTGGACCCTCCTTCTAACCATAAAACCCTTTCTTACAATTATCTGATTCACCCCTTGGAGATCATTAATGGTGGGTTTACCACATGAGGCCTATGTGAATACATGCTATTCCTTCTTCATGTTTTGATTAAAAATTGTAGTTCTAGGGGTTTTGAAAATTTCATCTTGGACAAGTAAACTCCTAGACTTCTTCATATCTTGAGTAACATGGAATCCAGCTGCATTCCATTTTAGTACTATAGAGAAACAGTTTAGTACTAAACCAACAATACCACCTTAGTTTTAAAAATTTGACTAGTTGTAACAGAGAAATATATAGTGCACAATAGTTACAGATTGCACTACATTAGTACTACATTAGTAATCTATTATAGAAACTACAATAGTAATATTAGCGCTCTACTGTATTAGTATTGTAAAGAAATAGATGGGGCTCAATCTTAGTCTTGTACCCTTAAACAAGGGCTCATCAAGGGGCTCAAAGATTAGGCTCCTTCCCTTCATGAGGAGGCTTCTAGAAGGCTACATCTTCCCTTCATCAAGGTAAGGCTTTCTTTTTACCGCCAATGTACATGTAACCTCT
This sequence comes from Dipteris shenzhenensis, assembly GCF_047967505.1. NCBI lineage: Eukaryota > Viridiplantae > Streptophyta > Polypodiopsida > Gleicheniales > Dipteridaceae > Dipteris > Dipteris shenzhenensis. The sequence goes on along the minus strand of NC_141598.1, from coordinate 27,586,901 downwards.
ACTTTCATTGGTAGATACTTGCATTAGGTAGGCATAGTTGGTCTTCCGATGTCTTGAGAATATGATTACCTTCGCCTCACACTTGGGATTTCACCTTCCACACACTTGCAACCATTAATGTAATAAAACCAAGGAATGCAATAAGATGCAATGAAAAATCAAACTATAAAAGATATCATGAGAGAAACAAATTGAAAAATTAGAGACTATATTGATTGATGGTGGTGGTAGCATACATTGGTTGAGAATAAGTTAATATGGATGCATGCGCATCCTATTTAGATCCTAATTAAACCCTTCTTGGATGGGCTATCCCCTAGCTTGGGTAACAGGATGGTTCCGTGGAGAGCCGAACACGGGTCCATATGTAACGGCCTGATATGGCTGCAGACTATCTTGTCCGTTTATAAGAGTGGGATTACCCGGTGTGCTTCCTTCGACGGACAACCAGTTGGCCGAGCAGGAACCACAGAGATTCTTGACGTGCACGTAATAACTGTCAGTGGGATTAGCAGGATTGGCTGTTGTGACGGATTGGATATCAATCATCGTGCACCACGGCGTACCATGGCAAATGCATATAGGCGCCGCATCTGTAAACAAGCAGAAATCAGTCCAAAACCATGCTAGCAGCTGCTCCAGCAGAAAAGAGTAAGAACGCGAGGTTTGCATATGAAACGTAACTGCATGGGTGAAGGAAACGTTACCTGTCCACAGAGAGTAGGTGCAGAGACACACAACGACGGCAGCACACATGCTTGCTACTGTGACGACACGATCCATTTTGATTGTTCGGAGCTGCTAGCTTGTGAGTTCACAAATGTTTGCTTGCTAATCGAAATCGAGATGGAGATTAAAAACAGATGATGATATCGTGTTATATAGATGTCACACTGTGCCGACATTCAACATGCAGTCGGTCTGGCGAGTCGAGGCGAGAATAACAAGGTCGAACGTTTTGTTGGGCCGCGGGCGTCTATTTGGGGGCGTCTTGACGCATTCAAGAAAGGCCCTAAATTCTACGGGTGGTAGAGGGAGGATTATTTTAATCTTACAAATCGCCGTACATTAAAGTTATCGCAACTTGGTATCTTCCTCTAAGTCAAGGTTGGGGGTTAGGACAATAACAATCAATAGACCCAACCGGTAACCATCAATATTCTAAGCTGGACCAAACACAGGTCTTAGAAGATGGCTCGGAAAGTTGATTTGCTAAGATGGCAAAAGGAAGATAAATTGTTGTCTGTCATTTTCTAGTGTGGTTTTCAACCCCTCATACCTTGACACAAAGAATTACACTTAGTCATTTTCTTGCATACAAAAAATGGAACGTAGCTGATGCCACTCACGCAAGAAAATACTCCGACGAGCATTTCTCTATTGCATCATGGGATGAGGGAAGATATCAACCATCAAAACAAGACATCATTCCCATGGGTGAGAGTGACTTCATGAGGGCATTCATTGCTAGAGTCCCTTATCCCTTGATAAAGAAGGAATGGAGGTCAAAATATTGCTTAGTACTAAGAAATATGGAAAGACATCTCAACATCCATGTAGCGCCAGTGTTTGCATCTCTCTCCAACTAATTTTCTACATGAAAAAGTGTGCTTAATCTAGATGTTTGATAGTTCTAAAGAGAGGTCCAGATTTACAATGCCACCTATCAATGCTTTTTAACAAAATTAATAGACGTCGATACAAACATCAAAACAGAGGTTGGAATGAGCATCCATAATGCCTATTCTAAGATGAATTGTATTACAAACTTGCAAGTTTTTTTCATGTCTCATTTTCAGTAAAATATATTTTGAGTTTTCATAGTGTATTGCATGGAAATTGTAAGCAAACAAGAAGCTAGACTTGAACCTTCAAACATAAAATAATCCAGGAATCATACATGACTCCTTGAAAGATGAGTATAGCTTGACACAACAAATGCATTATGTAGTCAGATATGGGATATTTTGCATGAACATCTAATAACACATTGATACTATCATGTGATTCACATCATGCCATCATGTGCTAAGTCTTGGATATCCTCCATATCAAAGCTACACCCCCTAGTATGTCTAGGTCTAAGTAATGCCCCAAAGAGCTTAAAATATGTATAGCCCATGGGGGTTTCACCTCACTAAATGTTAGTATACCATGTGTGCAAAAGGTCTTTTAATTCAACCTTAAAGGAGAATTTAACAAAATTACAATAATAGAAATGGTTTTAATTTCTTTAAGAACTAATTTTTTAGTTCATAAGTAAAGAGGGGTGGGGGTAATTTTAGGTTAAGGGTATTTTAAACACCCCTTGAACACAAGTGATACATGGGGTTTCTTAGTTGTACACCACCCAAGGTATAGCCACTAGTTTTTGAGATAGGAAGGATAATCCATTTTGCATCTCCTCCTTGACATCCTTATTCTTCAGGACATGTTGGTTCCTTAATGCAACTTGAATCACATGCTTGCACCATGTGATACAACTTCTATAGTGCTTTGTGGGGGTTTTAGAAGGTACAATTTAATTCACTATTTTAAAACATGGTTTTTTATTATAAAATTGACTTGGTAGTGATTCAAAATGAGATAGTAACATTTTTTTATTGAGTCCAGTTACAAGCGATGACTACAGAGTAAAATATAATACCATGTGGTACCTTACGGTGTAAATTGGCAGTGTTTTTATACATAGCATCGTGTCAATACATGTATCGTGTGGTACTATTACAATACCATGCATTATAACTTAACTATACATATTTTTTGGTTGCCATCATACTATTATGATTTTTGAGTTTTTGGTTCACTTGGAGCCTTGAAAATAATAAGAAAGATCTCAAAAAGGATAAACAAAGCTCTGAAACAAAATTATAATTTTTATCCTTTTGAAAAGGATTACATGTTAGTGGTGGACTCACCTTTGCAAGATGGTATTGTCAAATCGGGGGATCGAGTTCTCCTAGTCATGAGACAACATCCTAATACAACACTTATCTAAGGAGGATGCAATAAGTGCAAACATGATGAAGAGAGTGCTCATGACATGTACCTCAAGTCAATTAGGTTCCAAGATAGATTAGCTTGGACTCATAAAGAGAATCTTGAGATAGTGCAAAGTGCTTGATTGATATTACTTCAAATGAACCTTCCTTTTATAGGTGAGGGTACTTACATCCATTTTGCTTGCTCACATGTGGGATATCTCCTCCATGCCATGTGGCAGCTTGTCCTTTGCTCATACCTTTGCTCTACATGTGCTCATGGCACCACAACTCTCAACACCTCCCCTTGGTGCCATAATCCTTTGGCTACTGCAAGGTGGTCAGATGTTACATTCCATCACCTCCCCTTAGTGCTTGCATTGCTACTTAAGGTGGTAAAGTGTGGTTTACATGTCAATACCTCCCCTGGGTGCTTTCATAGCTACTCTCAGGTGGTAAGGCTTGATTTACAAACATATAGGCCAGGTTGGCAAGGTTTTTGTTTCTCAATACATTTCATTAATGTCACCTTTTGGCTCATGGCTTGATGACTATGGCGTTTGCTTCTTTGCTTGACGTAGCTGGTTGCATGATGCTTTGTTCTTCCATGTGCCTTAATGATTTCTGTGTGGATGCCATGCTTTCCACTATGGTCATCTCATGCACTTGTGCTTTTGGCATGCTTTCTACATTCATGCGTTGCTTTTTCATTTGTTGCAAAGGTCTTACCAATTGATTTCTTTCAATATTGGCAATGTCTAATTGCATACAATGATTCTGACATGAGAGGCATGTAGAGCTTCAAAAGACGATCACTTTTCCTTTTTGGAGCGTGTGCAAATTCTTTCTGGATTGCAAGTTATGGCTTGTTGAAGCTTTTGTGAAGAAGAGTGCCTTTGATGATGTGGCACAGGGATTCACATGCTGAATTCCATACTGTGCTTAACAAGAGGCTGTGTGCTTAAAAGGCACTATGCCATGTGGTAATTTTTAAACCCAAATAGGTTTACCCATGGTTACACAAATTTTACCATGGTCCAGCTGAACCTAACCATTACTTAACCAAGGTTCAACTTAACCACACCAAACCTTATCTGCCACATGGCATAGACTAGAGCACTGACCAAACCAACTAACCCAGGGTCAAAGACTTATCTGCCACGTGTCAAAATATGGTGAACCTTAGGGAAACTTTGTGAAGAGAGAATTCTGAGCAGAGATCTCGTCTGCGTCGCAAATTAATTCTCTACCTGTCATCAATCGAATCTACTGTGGGAGATCGCTCGTCGGTTGCCTTCGGGTTAGGGAAGGCTTGATTTGCATGGAGAGACAACGTGCTGGTGGGAGCCTGGTTGCTGCTGTCGGGCTGGAGTCATTGCTGTTGTAGAGGCACCTGTTGTAGGAGCTCTGCTACGAGGTTGGAGCATGGTGCGCTAAGCTTGAAGGCTGGCAGGTTGAGTTGGAGAGGTCCGACGTTAGTGGGCTGGCTGGCAATGGCATTGCAAAAGGCTATGGGCCATTTGGAGTTGCGGGCTAGCAGAGAAGGGCCTTGGAGACGGCTTTGGGAGGCGCTAGTCTCGTTGAAGGAGGCTTTGCTACAGTCATCGCATCTGTAGAAGGTTGAAGCATGTTGCGCATTGGCCGTTTGAGTGACTGGAGCTTCCTTGGTCTCATCGTGGAGGAGTAGAAGCTGCACTCATTTGCTTCGCTGCTACTACTGAGGAAGCTTGGGCTGTGTTAGAGGCTACCAGGAGAGGCTTGGAGCTTGGGAAGCTGCTGGCTTTGTTGAGCATCGCTCGTTACATGCGGTTCGGAGGCTAAGCTTACCTTGGAGGAGAGCTAGCCGAGAGCTTTGTCCATTAGCTAGGAGTCTTGAATATTGCTTACCTTGGAGGAGAGCCAGCTGATGTGATGGAAAAGGTCGCATAAGCTGTTGGTCTCTTCTGTTAGCTAGGAGGCTTTGGCATGGATCGCTGGAGTTGCTTGTTGCTTTAGTCATTAGAGCTGCAATTGTAGCTATAGAGTCCACTGGCCGGCTGCTTTTGCAGGCATTGTTGAAGCTATTGCTGTGGCGATGCCTCTTGTATGCTTGGCGCTTGCTTTGCTTGCTTTCTTGTAGATAGGTGCACCTTACTCATTGTATAGGTCATGGTTCAAGATTGGGAGCTTGTAAAGCTTGTAGATAGCACTTTCTTTGCTGTGTCATAGCTCTTTAGAGATGGAGATGAAAGGTGACAAGCTTTCCCTCAAACTAGAATGTCTATTCTTTCCCTATCTATCTCTCACAAAGGAAAGAGTATATGAACGGAAATTTTCCCTTGCAAAGAACACTCAATAACAACACTCTCGATCTAAAAACTAGAACTGAAACTAACTTAGGAGAACCCATGAACTCCTAAGGCAGGCCTATAACTGATCTAGGAGACTAGACCTAAGCTCTGATACCATGTCAAATCGGGGTTTCGAGTTCTCCTAGTCATGAGACAACATCCTAATACAACACTAATCTAAGGAGGATGCAACCTAAGTGCAAACATGATGAAGAGGGTGCTCATGACATGTACCTCAAGTCAATTAGGTTCCAAGATAGATTAGCTTGGACTCATAAAGAGAATCTTGAGATAGTGCAAAGTGCTTGATTGATATTACTTCAAATGAACCTCCCTTTTATAGGTGAGGGTACTTACATCCATTTTGCTTGCTCACATGTGGGATATCTCCTCCATGCCATGTGGTGGCTTGTCCTTTGCTCATACCTTTGCTCTACATGTGCTCATGGCACCACAACTCTCAACAGGTATATAAATTTTGGTATGTAGACAATAACATTGAAATTTTTATTGGTTGATTGTTGTAATCTTAATTGTTTAAAATTTTAAATAGTTTACAAATATAATAATTAGTATTATTTTTTTAAGTGGTAGGATTTTTAAAGTTCTTTTCTTGAAAATAGCATAGAAAATTTCTGTAAAAAAAAATAAAGTTTCGTCAAGATTTACATTTTTAACTTCAAATACTTCAAAAGAAAATATATAAATTAAAAGTACTACATTCTATCAAAATTGTGAAACTGAAAAAATGATCTCAATAAACTTTCACCAAGGTTTTATATTAATGTATAACCATAGCTTCGCTAAAAACATCCATGCTGGAGATTGAAAAAGCAATATCAACAATTGGATACAAGCATTGGCGACCATTGACAACTGCCATACACTAGATCCAATCTCTCCCACAAATTGACGCTAAGGTCATGGAAGTAAAACCTCCACTCATACATGAAGAACCAATAGATATGCAAGTGCCATCATTTATGGTTGGCTTTGAATCACTACAAGGCATAGGCCCTTTTTCGATGAAAATACCGACACTTTTTACATTACAAATTTTTTGTCATGAGCGCAAACGTCGTTATTAAAGTCGCTAAAAGCGTTGGAAAAGAACCGTCGCTATATAGCGACGATGATAAACGTTGCTATATAGCGACACTATTAATCGTCACTATATAGCGACACTGGTAAACGTCGCTATGTAGCGACGATTAACCGAACTAAAAAAAGGGATTAGTGGAGCTAAACAGGGCTTGCTATGGCCCTGTTTAGCCCCACTAATCCTTTTTTTTTTGGGGTAATTACAAAACAAAGTTTTTTATAACAAAATTTCTCTTGCGAAAAGGGTGATACAAAATCGCTCAAATGAAATGATCGAGCAACAAAAGCATATACATGTCGAACATATACAACATTGTTTGTTACAAAATTACCCTTTTGAAAGGGTGATACAAAATTGCTCAAACGAGTAAATATACAAAATGACATACATGGTGAACAAAATGCAAACTGCTGCTACTACTACTCATCCGAATCGTCCTCGTCCTCATCTTGTTGGCTTGTTCCTTGGTCCTCGTGAGCTATGCCTTATCCCTGATCCTCGTTACGTGCATCTGATCCGTGGCCCTGGTGATCGCTCACCTCCGGTGATGGGACGCTTGAGCTTTGACCCTAAGAGTGAACCATATAAATCGAAAATTAGATTGGAACTTAAAGAATAAAACAACATAAAAAGTGAGATTACAAGTAGGAGTAGACTTATACCGTGCGGGTAGCCAGCTCAGTAGCCACCTCAGCCCAATCGACTGTCGCTCCCATTGCCTCTTGCTCAATAAACCACGGCTTTGTTCCTATGCGAAATGCGCGTCGCGTCTTTGCATCTGTAGGAAGACGACCCATCGTAGCTTGCTGTGGATCCAATTTACGAGAGTTAGAGTTAGCTAAAGTGCATGTAATATGCATTAGGAAAAAAGGGAGCTCATTTTGGGGCCCTGTAAGAAATTCACTATTTTCTCTTTTCTCTCTCTACAAAGGCAAGAAAATATGGATACTTGCATGAGAAATGTCAGTGTGAAAAGGAATAAATATATTCTTTCACATGCTTTACATTCAATGTTCATATAAGAGCAACACTTTTCTGTGTAGAATTTGGTGATTCTGACACCGCAGACGCGTCCGAAACGGCCCAAAACCCCAAGAACGGCACTGGAAATGCTAGAATCGGACATCCAAAGGCCCGAAAACGGCCAAAAAAGGTCGAAAAACGCGATTTGCAGCAAAATGCGATTTGGCACTTTTGAAATTATGCGCTGCAAATCGCGTTTTTCGGCCTTTTTTGGCTGTAATTTCAAAAGTGCTAAATCGCATTTTGCTGCAAATCGCATTTTTCGGCCTTTTTTTGCTGTTTCCGGGCCTCCGGATGTCCGATTCCAGCGTTTCCAGTGCCGTTCTTGGGGTTTTGGGCCGTTGCGGATGCGTCTGCGGTGTCAGAATCACCAAATTCTGCACAAAAAATAATTTTTTTAAAGATTCAAATTAGATCACCTCATTAATGTGACATGCTTCTACGAACATATAGTACTATTTCTTTTTCTTATTTTCATCTTCTTTTGTTGAATTTTCAACATTACGTTGGCCCACTCCTGATTGGTTGAGAGCTTATTTTCTCTCTCTTCTAAAAGGCCCCAAAATGAGCTCCCTTTTTTCCTAATGTACTAAAACAAATAGAACAATACATTAAATGAGAAGAAGTAGACTTACCACGGTTGCCTCGAACGCCAACCGTCTGCCTGCACCAAAGTGCGAAGTACCTACGATGTCCAGCCGCCTCTTCGCAGCCGTCCTCTGACCCTCGAACATTTCGGGATGGTCCCTATTCTGCTTCTTGAAGAACTTCCAATCAGCTTTGTCTGCCGAGCTGGGTTTAGCCAACCCCTTTGTGATGGAAGTATGCAAGGTTGATCTACGATGCTTCAAGACCAAACCCATGCGCTCTCCCATATAATCCTCATTAAACTCCCAATTTGGCGGGTTAGGGTATTTTTGTTTTAATTCATTGATGACCGCCTGCTTCTTTTGGTCATCTTGATACCGCCAATCGGTAGCAATGTCGCTCTTGAAGTGATGGCTCATCAACCGCCTCATGGTGGCCATCACTGCTTTGACTTTCAAAAGTATACCATGGTATAGTCCTATGCAATCATATGACTGTCTTGGAAGGCACTACCATTCACTATTATCTCTCCGGCAACTGTGATTTGATAGGAGAGATCCCCTGATAAGTAAGGAGGACTGATGGTAGCAGAGTCAGAAGGAGTGGAAGTTGTGCGAGCGCTTCCGGAGTGAGGAGTAGCAGTGGGAGTAGGAGAGGGCAAGTGTCTTCGGACCAAGTGGAGACCTATAGGAATGTGAATGTCGTGACTCGTCTACATCTCTCGAGTCAGCACAACATAAGCTACCCTTCCTACTCTTCCCTTACGAGAGGCACGCGCAGGTGATGACCCCTCCGTCGAAGGGGCACGAGGGGACAGCTGGGCATTACGTCCAGCCGTCAGTGTAGGGGAGGGAATTACTGAGGTCCTCTGAGATAGCAGAGAGAAGAATCTCGCTGCCTCCTCATCGCTCATCTGCGCTACAAACTCGTCGGGACTCCCGACAAAGCCATGCGCGGCTAGCAAAGGAGTTCCCCGAGGGGTAGTCATAGTGCTACGTGGAAGAGGAGGCAGACCAGGGGTAGTCGTAGTGCTAGGTCTGAGAGGAGTCGGACCAAGGGTAGTCCTTGGGGTAGTCGCCTGAGAGGAATCAAAGTCCTCTGGAGCATATAGATCGTGATCTCTCCTCTTGTGAGGCTATCCGTACTCGTCGGATGTGCAACGTGATCCCATTCTAACATAGACACAAACACAAAAAATAAAAATAAAAAACAAACATAAGCATAGGCATAGGCATAGGCATAGGCAAAGAGGTAGAGAAGAAGAAGAAGAGGAAGAGGAAGAGGAAGAGGAAGAGGAAGAAGAGGAAGAGGAAGAGGAAGAAGAGGGAGAGAAGAGGGAAAAGAGAAAGTGGAGGAGAAGAGGAAGAAGAGGGAAAGGAAAGAGGGAAAGAAGAGGAAGAAGAGGGAAAAGAGGAAGTTGACGAGAAGAGGAAGGAGAGCGAAAGGAAAGAGAGAAAAAAGAGGAAGAAGAGGGAGAGAAGAGGAAGAAGAGAGAAAGAAGAGGAAGAAGAAAAGAGGAAAAAGAGGAGAAGAGGAGGGAAAAGAGGAGGGAAAAGAGGAAGAAGAGGAGGGAAAAGAGGAGGGAAAAGAGGAGAAAAGGAGGGAAATGAGGAGGGAAAAGAGGAGCATATGTCTACTTCTGTTATGCTCATGCTTAAGCATAAGCATGAGCATATGTCTTCTTATCTTATGCTCATGCTTATGCTTATGAATGAGCATAAGAACATGAGCATGAAAGAGGGAAAAGAGAGGGGAAGAGAGGAGAAGAGAGAAGAAGAGGGAAAGGAGAAAGAGGGAAAAAAGAGAGAAGAAGAGGAAAAAAGAGACATATGCTCATGCTTATGCATGAGTATATGTCTTCTTCTCTTATGCTCATGCTTATGCTTATGCATAAGAGGAGTCTTATGCATAAGCATAAGAGGGAAAGGAGAAAGAGGGAAAAAAGAGAGAAGAAGAGGGAAAAAGAGACATATGCTCATGCTTATGCATGAGCATATGTCTTCTTCTCTTATGCTCATGCTTATGCTTATGCATAAGAGGAGTCTTATGCATAAGCATAAGCATAAGCATAAGAGGGAAAGGAGAAAGAGGGAAAAAAGAGAGAAGAAGAGGGAAAAAGAGGAGGATATGTCTTCTTCTCTTATGCTCATGCTTATGCTTATGCATGAGCATATGTCTTCTTCTCTTATGCTCATGCTTATGCTTATGCATAAGAGGAGTCTTATGCATAAGCATTAGCATAAACTTAAGAGAGAAAGGAGAAAGAGGGAAAAAAGAGAGAAGAAGAGGGAAAAAGAGAGAAGAAGAGGGAAAAAAGGGAAAGAGGAGGAAAAAAGAGGAGAAGAGGAGGGACAAGAGGAGGGAAAAGAGGAAGAAGAGGAGGGAAAAGAGGAGGGAGAAGAGGGAAAAGAGGAGGGAAAAGAGGAGCATATGTCTACTTCTCTTATGCTCATGCTTATGCTTATGCATGAGCATAAGAACATGAGCATGAAAGAGGGAAAAGAGGGGGAAAAGAGGAGAAGAGAGAAGAAGAGGGAAAGGAAGGAGAGATTGGAAAAGAGGAAAGAGGGAGAGAAAGAGAGAAGAAGAGGGAAAGTAAAGAGGAAAAAAGAGACATATGCTCATGCTTACTTCTCTTATGCTATGTCTACTTCTCTTATGCTCATACATAAGCATAAGCATGAGCATATGTCTACTTCTCTTATGCTCATGCATAAGCATAAGCATGAGCATATGTCTCCTTCTCTTATGCTCATGCTTATGCTTAAGCATAAGCATAAGCATGAGCATAAGAGAAGGAGACATATGCTCATGCTTATGCTTATGCATGAGCATAAGAGAAGGGGGAAAGAGAGAAGAAGAGGGAGAGGAAAGAGGGAAAAAGAGGGAAAGAAAGAGAGAAGAAGAGGGAAAGGAAAGAGGGAAAAAGAGGAGGAAAGAGATTGAAGGAGAGAAGAAGGAAAGGAGGGAATCAAGAGGAGAGAAGAGGGAAAGAAGAGGAAAGAGAGGGGAAGAGAGGGTTCCTACACCCATCATTGCAGCTAGCGCTTAAGGCGCTAGCTGTAGGCCAATGCAAATAACAAAAATAATAAATGGAAAAAAGAGGAAGCACTTACTTGAAATAGTACGTCCCGCTCGGTGTTGTGGAGTGGCCTATAAAAGAGAGGAAACATACCATTTTTCAAATAAGATGTTAGAGGAAGGAGGAGATTATAAAAGTAACTTCTTGAAAGGAGGAGATTGAGGAGACAAGGAGAAAGAGAAGGAAGAGAAATACAAAAAAGACTAGAAGAGGTGAGTCTTCTTTCTTTCTTGAAATCTCGTTTTTTGTTTCAATCCTTTGAAAACAAGCATGAAAACTAGTTTACAGGTTTAGCAATACAAGGAGAAGCACTCACAAAACTAAAGCTAACAAACAAATAACCTACATTGTTGAAACAGACTCACCTCTTGAAAAACTTCCTTTCAAGAAACCAAAGAGGGAAAAGGGTGGAGAGGGAGCACAAGAGCTAGGAGAAGGGTGAGGAGTGGAGAATAGAGTGGGAGGTTGTCGGAAATAGGTGGGAGGTCGTTGGAAATAATTAAAAGCGTCGCTATATAGCGACGGAATAGAGCAAAAAGTCGCTATATAGCGACGCTTTAAGACACTTTTTTTTATAAGTTGAAGGGAAGCTCATAGATGCTATTTTATAACTGTTAATATATTTTCTTGCAGCTTATGTTGTGATTTTATAAGTGTAGATGAAAGGGATGAGTGGGAGCTCATCCGATGATGCACCAATGCCCGAGAGAACAAAGTGGCTTACGGAGAGGTTATAATGTCATTGGACTCATTGCAAGAGAGAGTGTACGACATCAACGTCATATTATCATGCGCCAATTGCGGCTGTATGGGGAGGAGCCCGAACCAGTACCCACCGTTGGTGTTGCACGTGTTGATGGACCATCGGTAAGTCAAAGCTATTTAAGTTCGCAGTCTTATTGGATACCAAGAAATACAAGATCTTATATTTACATGAAATCTTAAAACAAGACGAGGAGGGTGACAAGGGTACGCATATACCTTCACACTTTGAGCAAGACTATAGTCTCTCGGATGATGATGAGGGTATGGTCGACATGATGGATTCTATTTTAAGGGGCACTACATCCCATGTACATGTCATGTCAGAGTCTGAGGTCAAAATGCGAGAGTTGCAATCAACACAATTGTAGGAGGGTGCTAGGATGTCTAAACTACATGCTTGTCTCTCAATCTTGAATCTGCAAGTAAAGTATGGGTGGTCAGATATAAGTTTCTCAGCCTTATGAGGTTAGCTCTTGCATTAATTTGACTCATTATTTGGATATTGTTTGTTTTGAGAATCATCATGTTTGTTTTGAGAATCATCATTTGGATAGTGTATACCGAATCATCATTGTTCGAAGCCTATGTATGTTTGAATTGTCATAGGTTGCTCCAGAAGATGTTGCCTGCACCAAATACCATGCTTGCATCAAGAGATGAAGCGAAAAAGATGCTAACAACGATGGGTATGGATTATGATACCATCCATGCTTGCCGTAATGATTGTATTCTCTTTCGTCATGAGCATGGAGATTTGGCTAGTTGTCCAAAGTGTGGGGAACAACGATAGAGAGATGACTTGCAGGGTGAGCGGATACCGATAAAGGTCTTGAGACACTTTCCCATCATTACAAGAATACAACACATGTTCAGATTCAAATCCATAGCGGAGTTGATGACATGGCATGCATCTCATCAATCCACTGATGACACATTGAGGACTCCCGCAGATTGTGCAGCTTGGAAGCACATAGATAATCAGTGGCCGGACTTTGCGAGGGAGCCACGCAAGTTACATCTTGGGCTCAACATGGACTGCGTGAATCCTTTCGGGTTACGCTCGACATCTTGGTCAACATGGCCCATAGTAATGGTGAATTACAATATCCCACCATGGCTAACAATAAAAAAGGGACACCTCATGCTTGCACTACTTGTGCCAGGAAAGTACAAGGCAAAAAATATGGACATGTGCATGGCACCTTTGATAGAGGAGTTACAGATATTATGGAGAGGAGTGCAGGTCTTTGATATTTCCAGAGCTCCTAGACATACCAATGATATTTTGGTGAGGGGTATCTTGATGTGGACCATGCATGACTACCCAGGATATGGAGAGTGCGCAGGTACATGGTTGTGTCTTTACATGTATAATGAGGGATTATGCTTTTATGACTCTCTTTCGCATGCATGTCTTATACTAACACATTCATGCACGCGTGTAGGACTTGTTACAAGTGGGTACCATGCTTGTCCTGTTTGTGGACCGGGTTTGAAATCGCTTGCACGCTACTCCAAACATATGAGGAAAAATGTTTATGAAGGTCATGCTCGATACCTTCCGCTCAACCATCTCGCACGTGGAGGTCAGCTTGATCCACCACCATCATATTTGAAGGCAAGGGATTGGATTCAAGCTTGGAGGGTGAATGGAGAGGAACCTCCTCCTGGTATGAAGAGGCTATCGATCTTTCACGAGCTTCCTTATTGTGGTCAGTTACAAATCAATCATCTCTTGGATCCCATGCATATCTTCAAGAATGTGGGGGCTACTATTTGGGCACACTTGATTGGTTCCAAAGACTCAAGAGGAGTGCGAGAAGACTTGCGTGCTATAAATAGGGTGTCTCATTTGTGGCCCCAAGTGCATGCTTCGGGAAAAGTTGTCCTCCCAAAAGCAACGTGGATCCTCTCTACGAGGGAGGAGGCAGCAGTCAAGGCAGACATTGCCTCTTTTCAAACATCGATAGGGTACATGCGTTGCTTGAAAGGAGCATTTTCAAAGAACAATAAGCTTAGTGGGCTCAAGTCCCATGATTGGCACAAGGTCTTACAGGTATTCTAAGTAGAATTAGTGTACCGATAATCATGATGCGTTAGCGTAATTATGATTATGTTATATTGTTGACATGACTTCTTTGTTGCTTTGATAGTTCATCCTCCCAATTACAATAAAAGGGTGATTACAAGAAGATATTAGAAATGCTATATTCAAGATCTGTGGTATTGTGAGGTATGCTTACTATCAAATCGCATTGATTGCATTTTCTTCAATTTAAGCTGATTAATTTGTAGAATGATTATGAAAATATCTTACATGGACATGTGAAATAGGTGGATATCTCAAAAAGAGATCTCCATATCGAGCATCGAGAAGGCTAGGGTGGAATCCATCGAAGCCGTATGCTTGCTTGAGAAGCACTTTCCCTCGAGCATTATGACAACTCAAGTCCACTTGCTTGTGCACATAGTTGATGAGGTGGCTATTGCAGGTACCGTTCATAGTCGATGGATGTTTTTTCTTGAGCAGTTTATGAAAACTTTAAAGGGATTTGTAAGACAAAGAGCAAGACCAGAAGCAAGCATGGTAGAGGGATGGCTTGTGCAAGAGTCATTAGTATATATCACAGAGTTTCTTGCATCCATGGATCCCGATATGCTGCAAGCTTGGCATAACAAGGATGATGATCGCATCGTTGGCGAGGCTCCCCAAGGAAAAGGGATTGAAAGAAAGATGAGCAAAGAGCAAATGGAGAAATTCAATAAGTTTTGTATCCTCAATAGCCCTGAGATGCAGAAGTGGATTGAGAGATGTGAAGTGGCCAAAGCAGAAAGAATAAATGCAAGGACGAGATTCAGAGTAATGTACAGGTGATCGCAACCATATCCACGGGATCTGGATCTTCTCCCCACTCACATGTCACTTGATTGGCTACAACTGGCTCTGCGTAAAGTCGAACGTGATGGAGAGACAATAAACGAGTGCGAGCGAGAGTTATCATCTGGATGTATGGTGCATGCAAGTTTCTTACCTCTTGACGTAATTAAGTAATTATTTGTGGCAATATATGCTATAAAATAGATGCATCTTCATTGTTTTAATGATGCTCTTTTACAGTACAAAAAGTACAGTGCATTATGGTCATATGGACGACATTTTTGCGTGGAACGCATCGATTCAAAGAGAGTCACGTATGATTGTGGAGTCATGGCTAACTTCACACAAGATAGCTGAGCAAGTGCTTCGATACCAATCTTCTCTCCTCACAGTTGGATTATTGTGGAACCATACACGACATCTATGAAGTTGATTTCAGACGATTTAGTATTTTCATTCTTGATGTAAAATGGTTTAGAACTATTTATAACGGTCCCCATGCAACAGTGAGAAAAGATAGTAGCAGTTTCTTTGCAATAGACTCCACCAAACATTGGACCGATGAGAGTGATACTTTTTTTCTTCCCGAGCAGTGTGAGCAGGTGCATACTAATGATTTAATTAATCGAAGCTTTTGTTTTTAAATATCCATTGATACATGTACTTGAGCATAATTTCATATATATAATTGACGACATTTGGCACCCATCTTCAATATAGGTGGTTTTTCATCTGGAACGTTCTGATCCAAGATGGTGGTACGTGATCCAAGTTGCACCACGAAGTAAGCAAATTTTTGAAGATCGAGATGTGGATATGGAGATGCCACTACCAATGCTGGATCCAATTGATGAATCTAGCGAAGAAGATGTAGATCACAATATGAGCCAAGAGGAAGATGCGCATAATGACATCGTACGGGAGGAAGATGGAGATCACGATATTGAGGAAGAAGACAACGATCATCAAGAATCACCACACTTTATTGAAGAAGATGATCAAGTACTTTTAGGTGAACGTACGATGCTAGAGTACGATGATGATATAGGAGATCAACTTGGTATAGAGTTGGAGATAGACTTGTTTGGAGCCTTAGACTTGGCTCAAGATGAAACAGTTGATGTAAATGCTCTTAATTGATTTTTTTCATCTCAAACTTGGACATGAATATATGAGCTTCAAAGGCTTGATGTACATGCTGTCATATTTTTAGTCTCTATGAGATCAAACATGTATGAAAATTTAAAAAATTTTGTCATTGGAAAAAACTAACTTTTAAGGCCTATATGAAAAAAAAACCTCTTTGAAAAAACATCGCTATAAAATAGTATATCAGTGTCACTATATAGGACACTGATAAGTCGCTATATAGCGACCCTTGTAATAGTCGCTATATAGTGATGTTTGCCTAAAGTCGCTATATAGCGACGCTTTACGAGACCTGCTTTTCATACCGATGATTAGTGCCCCACACATGCTAAACGTCGGTACGTAAACATCGCAATAGGATCCGTGTGTAGTAGTGAATGGAATAGTGATTGTGAAGAATTTATGTGTGATAATAATGACTCAGATTTAGAGGTTGAAAATGCTTAGTTACAAGACCATGTTTTTGACAATGATTCAGCCATTCTCCATGCCGAATGGCTGTCAAACCGCCCAAAGTCAAAACTACAAAGTTGAACAATAGGAGAAGATCCTGCAAGAAGACCGAAGGTCGACATTGCCGCAAAGCCAAGGCCGAACACATCAATGAATTTGAACTTGTCCAAACTAGGATTGTAGAGTTTTATCTTACCAAGTTAGGTCTCCCAAAATTTTAGCCACCTCCTCTTGAATGCTACCCCGATGGACTCAAAGGAATATGCACAATAGAACCACTTCTTGGGAATACTTTGCCAATGAAAAAGGGACCCCACAGTTCCCAACATAAAAAGTTTCAAAATTTTAAGCCACATGTGCGGATGAAGCTTGATAATGAGACTTCAGAAAAAGAAAGTCAACAAGACCCTCAAAAATTGATTAATGATACTATGCTAGCCAGTGACCATAGCCCATGTATGGCTAGTTCAACACCATTAAAGGCTGATCTTCGTCAAGTACTCGATTACTTCAAGACTTACCCCATTTGTAGTGTTACCATTGCAATGCCAACACCAGTACAAGAATTTGAAGTGCAATAAATAGATAGCATTGGAGAGCCTCCAATATATGAGGTACCAGCCAAAACCAAAACAATAAACCTTTCCCTTGAAAGGGAGGAAGAGAAATGGGTATTCATTGGGAAACAACTCACACAGAAAGATGAAACAAAGCTAAAAGCACTCCTAATGGAATACTAAGACTCCCTAGCATGGTCATATAAGGAAATGAAACAAATTTCACCAGAAGTGGCAGTACAAACGATGCCTATTAGGGAAGGTGCCCATACTAAGGTAGTGGACAATATGGAGCAAATTTAAAATAAGGTATGTGGACAATGTGGAGAAAATCCAAAATATGGCACCACATCTATGAAGAACTAAAAAACTATTAGATGCTAGATTTATCTATGAGATAGAGCACACTCATTGGGTTTAATCCATTTTCATTGTGCCTAAATGCAACAAGAAGCTAAGGATATGTGTCAACCTAAAGCATGTTAATGCCGCCACAATCAAGGATCATTGTGCCCTACCCCTCACAGAAACAATGTTGGAAAAGGTGGTTGGTGTATTAGGGATATATAGCTTCTTGGATGGCATTAATGGCTATAACCAAGTGTAAATTGCTCCTAAACACCAATCCAAAACAACATTTTTTTCATAATAAGGAATCTTGTCTTATAGAGTCATGGCATCAGCCTATGTAATTCCCCTACCACATTCTAGAAAGTCATGTTCATCGCCTTCAAGTCATTGCGGAATAAGTTTGTAGAGGTATTCTTGGATGATTTGTGCATCCACTCAAACAAGCAAGACCACTTTAAATGTCTTGAAGCAGTTCTAATCAAATGGAGGGAGTATGGCATCTCCCTAAATCCAACAAAATGTCAATTCATGGTCACCCATAGAGTTGTTTTAGGACACATCATTTCATGGGATTGCAACTGACATGGTAAAAATCAAAATCATAATGGAATTCCACTTCCTATAAATGCCAAATGTGTGCATGTCTTTATGGGACATGTTGGCTACTATAGAAGATTTATCTTGCGGTATGCTATGATAGCTAGACCACTTTACAAATTGTTGGTGGAATACTTATGGACATAAGAGTGCAACCAAGCCTTTGAGCTTCTAAGTGGCACCTAATCATAGCACTCGTCCTTATATCTCCAAATTGGGATATTCATTTTCATGTTCATACTGATGATTCCAAGTATGCAATTGGGAGTGTGCTTTGCCAACCTAATAAACATAAGAAGGTCTACCCATTCTACTTTCTAGTCAACAACTCAATGATGTAAAAATCAACTATACCACCAAAGAAAGAGAAGCCCTAGTAATTGTGTATAGTAGGACAAACCCATTATCATTGCATCGACCAAAGGTTTCTCACCTTTAAGCATATTCAAGGACAAACATTGTGAGGAGCTAGCATCTCCAACTTTATTCTATAGACATGCATGTGCATACAACATACCTACTCAAACAACTTATCAAGAGATAATAATATAGGATCTCAAAAACAAGAACAAATGATTTGCTTTCATCATAGACAACATTTTCTTCAAGACAATGAAAGTGTCTAGGCCTGTAAACAAGGGACAACATATATCAATGTATGAAAAATCAAATCTTTACTTATAATTTTGGCATTATTTAATTACTTTCAAATACCTGGGGGGCCGCTCCAGTAGCTCAGGTATACTACTCCTCAGTAATCAACCCGTCATCATAGAAGTGCCTCCATGTATCTCCTCTGCGATGGTGGCGGTGGTAGGCTGTCTCCACAGGAGTTTGGTATCCGCCCACGATCTCAAGCTGCATGACCGTGACACACTTTGCAGAGGGATTAGGACAAAGAAACAACCTCCTAATAAACTACATAAGCAATATAATTTGAGATCGATACTTACAAATTGGGCCTCCCATGATTCAACACCCCCTGCTCCAAAATGCGCGCTTTCATATTCCTCCATCTGGATCCTCCGTGCCTCCACGTGCTGCAGACTGGGGTCCTCCCTCGCTGACTTCATTGCCTTCTTCCACTCACGCTTGTGAGCGGTGTGGGGCGGGACCCTTGGTGGTTGACCTGCCTCAAGCCTGGCAAGCTCCGCTAGTGCCTGCCTCTTCAGCGAAGATCTTTTATTGCCAAGTATCGTAACAATCTTTGACTTGGCCCATTTATCTGTGAACTGGCGATTGGGGGGGTTAGGATACCTAGAGTGAACAGTAGCGAGGGTCTCATCAACCAGCCTCTTTGGGTGGTCTTTGTAGTGGATAAAGCAATCTCTGTAATTGTTAGCAATTACAAAGCGCATGAAGGCCATGATGTCCTTCCCCCGCGCATCCATCAAGATGCCTCCTGTCTGAGTGATGTCATAATAAATCGTACCATCACACAGAGGCACGTCTAAATCATCTGAATCATCATCCTCCCCACCGCCACATGGCCCAAAGCACTGTGCCATGCATCCCCCACCGCTCTCCCTGCTACTACGCCTGCTACCCTATCGTGTCGAGCTCGTACGCTGGCCACTCGTAGCTGGAGACTGCACGGGACTATGCTGACCACTCGTAGCTGGAGAACCGAGTCTCGATGGCACAGGAGTACATCGATGGCTCTGCAAGACAGAAGGACCTCCTGACGGCATGGGGGAAGGGGCATAAGATAGGATGGCAGAAGGGACATAAGACGGCATGGGGGAAGGGGCATAAGATGGTACGGGGGAAGGGGCATAAGAAGGGGCGTAAGACGGCTGTGCTGACGCCGCTGGGGTGATCTCAGGTGGTGTGGGGTGGCTTGGAGTCTATAGTGCCGACTCCTACGGAGTGTTTAGAGTACCCATCATATACCCATATAACTCCGCAGGACTAGGAGGGTGCCCTAAAAGGTTATATAAGTCCTTCCAAATAGATTCCCAGGGATCAAGTGAGCTGGAAGCGCTTCCTGGCTACATGTTGAACTAGAAAAAAGGAAAAAAATCTATTATTGATGAGCTGAGAAGAAAGGGGAAGAAAAGAGAGGCTTACTGTCAGAGCGCATCTATAGATGCGTCTGATTTGCGCATCTATAGACGCGTCTAATAGAGCATCTAACAGAGCGTTTAACAGAGCATCTAACAGAGCATCTAACAGAGCATCTATCGACGCGTCTGTCTATGTCTGCAAACAGGCCAGATGCACGTTTAGATGCGCCTGTAGACACGCTTTTAGACGTGCTCTGAGACGTGCCTATAGACGCGCTCTGACAGACGGGATTTCTAAAAAGTATAAAAGGACATTGCACCCGACACAAAAACATGACACTGATACCCAGTTCATGCGCTTCTTGGATACGAAAAAGTACAAATCTAGAGAGAGCAAACTTCCAAACAAGATCAACTGCAAAAAGACTTACTTGGATAGAGGTATGGAAGGTTCTTCTTTCTTTTTCAAAGTTGCTTCTCCTCCTTGTTCGTCCTCCTCGCCTTTAAGCTTAGAAGTAAGTGTGGGTGCCTTTCTCTTTAGTGTAAGCTTGGAAGTAAGTATGGGATCCTTCCTCTTAAGCATTGAAACTATGGATCTGCTAATAAGGAAGGAAGCAAGCCACACGAAGTATAAGTAATGTGAAGAAAAGCAAAGCGAGCGGTGCGCTAAAAAGCAGGTTTGAAAGCCTCATCTATAGTCACGTCTAATAGCGCATCTATAAGCGCGTCTAAATACACAGAGTAGACGTGCTTTTAGACGCACCTTTAGACACAATTTTAGACGCGCTTTTAGACGCGCCTTTAGATGCGCCACAGAGTTTAAATTAAACATTTGAAGAAGAGCAAATTTGGTGGGTTGTTTGTTTGTAGGATGTCTTCATCTTCAACAAGTAGCTCCAGTGAGGATGAATCCCTCCGTATCCACCATTGCGAAATGTGGTTGGAGCAAAAAATCAAATGTTTGTGTGATCGATGTCGAGGAAACATGTATCGTGCACGCAGGATTACACTCAATCATATCTCAAAGTATGGAGAATGGGATGTGACTGTAAACAGGGTAAGGGTTTGTAAGTTAAGGTTGATTGAGATACCTATGGGTGTTCATATGTTTGAGTTATGATCCCATTTTAATTTGATACAGGATGCAGTGCCACACCCGCATATGTTACCCTATGCTCGTCGCGTGAGGAGGTGAAGCGTCGGCGATATGAGGTGGGATCTTTAAGAGGGACCGTTATGGATGCATGGAGTGATGGTGATAGTAGCCCTCCACCATTACCTCATGAAGCCGTGGAGGAGGAGGTGTTTGATGATATGGTGTGGGATTTATATGTCCATCAAGGGAGGGATAATAGCATGGAGCAAGATGATCTTTTTACTGCAGCATCGACTCCACTGTTTGAGGGGTGCACATTCTCTATTCTACGTGCCTCCCTTGACTTACTAAACTTGCAAACCATCTATGGATGGAGCAATGCAAGTTTGAATGCATTACTCAAGTAAGCTTTAAAGTCGATTTTGCAAACATGGTGAATTATGCTAGTGGGTCAATTACTCGAATGCTTTTCCTCATTTATGGTCTTCACGTGTAGGCTATTGTGTAAAATGCTTCCAAGGGAGAATAAACTACTGACCTTAAGAGATATGGCAAGGCAACATGTGACCTCTCTTGGAGGATTAGATTACAAGCGCATCCATGCATGGGTCAACGATTGTGTTTTGTTTCATGGACTACATAAGGATGCAAGAGAGTGTGGAGAGGCAAGATATAGAGCAGATCTCAAAACCTTGGACATGCCTCGTAAGGTATTGCGACATTTTCCCATAATCCCTCACATCCAACATATGTTCAAGTGCAAATCTATTGTAGAGCTCATGTCATGGCATTCCTCCCATCGATGGCAAGTGGAGAACTCCCGCGGACTCTCCTGCATGGAAGCATATTGAAGACACATGGCCAAGCTTCAAGGAAGAACCTAGGAGCTTGAGACTTGGATTGGGTATGGACGGTGTGAACCCATTTGGTCTCAAAAGCACGTCTTACAGTGTATGGCCAGTGGTATTGGTGAATTACAATCTTCCACCCTCTATGGCTATTAAGAAAGGACATGTCATGCTGTCCCTTCTAATTCCAGGGAAACATAAAGTCAAAAACCCTGATGTTTATTTGGAGCCTTTGATTGATGAGCTAGAGATACTTTGGAGAGGTATCGAGGTGCATGATGTGAGCAGGCCTCCCTCGTCACGAGACTTCAACTGCAAAGCAGTCTTGATGTGGATGATGCATGACTTCCCAGGCTATGGCAAGTATTCAGGTAAGCATTGCATTTTTAATTATGAATAGGCAAAGGATTCGATGTGGCACCCTAAACCCACCTTCCACTCTTAATTGCATCTATTGTTCAGGTCTCACTACATCAGGTTACCATGCATGTCTTGTTTGTGATCCTTCACTAGTTGCCTCACGGGCAGACGCATTGAATAAGGTCATCTATGAGAATCACCATCGATTTCTCCCACCTAATCATCCTAGATATGTTGCCCCTTGGAATGAAGTCCTCCCACAATCACTCACCACGGGAGATTGGATGAGAATTTGGGACGGTTCCATGACTCCTCCACCACTTCGCATGAGCCGGTAAGGGTTTATAACTATTGGCTGGAAGTAAAGATTGGCTATATTGCCTAAAATTAAAGATTGCACGCTAACACTTTATTTTGTTTAGATACTCCATCTTTTATCGTTTACCATATTGGTCCCACCTCAAGATCAATCACCTGCTTGATCCCATGCATAGCTTCAAGAATGTGGCATCTACCATTTGGGAGCATTTGAATGGGACACGAGATTCGGCAGGCATAAGGGAGGATCTACGTACCACAGGGAGGATGCGTGAAGCTTGGCCTCAAGAGAGACCAAATGGGCGTGTTTTTTTACATCATGCACCGTGGATGTTATCAAAGCTAGAGATGGCGATGGTGAAGTGTGCTATTACTACAATTCGTACTCCCACTGGATGCATGAGGTGTTTGAAGGGAGCCTTTACAAAGAGCAAGAAAAGAGGTGTAGAGCAATTATATGGCTTGAAATCTCACGATTGGCAGAAGATGCTCCAAGTAAGTATTTTATGTGCATAATATCTTTTTCCTTTCAAATTTGTGAGTGAATAGCTATAAGCAACTAATCAACCACCTCCTCGTGGGTTCAGTTCATACTACCTACTAGCATTTCACGTAGCGCATCGAAGGACGTGAAAGATTGTATTTACAAGATGGGCGAGCTTGTGAGGTATGTGAGCTCAAAGGAAAAAGATCCCACCACGCTTGAGAATGCTCGAGTTATGTCAGCGGAGGCGGTTTGTTTAGTGGAGGAGACATTTCCACGTTCTATTCTCACAAGCCAACTACATCTCATAGTGCATTTGGTGGATGAGATTGCTATATGCGGTACTATACATGCACGATGGTTGTTCTTCCTGGAGCACTTCATGAAGACCTTGAAGGGCTTCATGAGACAAAATGCAAGACCCGAAGGTAGCATGGCTGAGGGTTGGTTGGTACAAGAGTCACTTGTATATATTTCTGAGTTTCTTGTTGATGTGGACAGCTCTCTCCCACGACTATGGAGAAATGATGAAGACCTAAGGATGACCTCTATTGTGCCTCAAGGGAAAGGACGCAACAAAGTAATAGACACGGAGTTGCATAATAGTATCAACCTCTTTTGCATGCTTAATAGTGATGTGATGAAAAGATGGGTGACAAGATATGAGGATGCAAAGGCAAGAAGACAAGAAGAAAGGGCTCTCTTTCGTACACACCACGGATCTCGTCTGCCATACCCTCAGTATCTAAGAGCATTTCCAAAGGATATTCATGTGGATTGGCTACTTGATGAAATGGAGAAAGCAGAGAAAGACGAGGGGATGCATATCACAATGGAAGAATGGGAGTATGCTAGGGGATGCATGAGCAAGGTCGGTATATAGAATGTTATGCATAAGTTAGGAGCTTTCAATAATTTAGATTGCTTATTTAATTGATTCTTTCTTGGTGTAGTGCACGATGTTCAATGCTATATGGTGTGAGGGCAAGCATTTTCGAACACAATGGATTGATGATAAGAGAAATACACAAGATTGCGGCATCATTGCTAGCTTTGAGGGAGCCAATGGAGCCATGGATGATTATTGTGGCATAATCCAAGATATTATTATGCTTGACTTTCGATGCTTCTTTGTGTATGTTTTGGATGTAAAGTGGTTTAAGGACGTGGTGGAAAGAGGCCCTAATGCAACAGTCAAACGCCATGCAAGTGGCTTTGTAACTATTGACTCCACAAAGTTTTGGCAAAGTAGAAAGGACACACTAGTACTACCGCAACAATGTGAATAGGTACTGTGCACACATATAAAAATACTCGCTTTTAAATATTTGATGCAAGAAAAGTAACATGATTGTATTTGTGTTTGAATTAGGTTGTCTATCAACCAATGGTGGATAATAGTAGATGGTGGCATGTCATACCTATTATGCCATGTTCCAAAGTGATGTATAGTACATTTACTAATATGGAGCGTATGGAGGATGATCATGGCCATGGACATGATGATGACCATGATACAAGAGAGGAGGATGATCATGAGATAGGAGATATAGATATTGAGGCCATTACCCGTGAGGACGAGCCTACCATTCGAGATGCTGATTTCGATGAGCACATGAGTGGCACAAGTAGTAGTGGGTTGAATGTATTTGTAGATCTAAACACTTGTTTGGATTTTGAAGTAGATAGTTTGGCAAGGGTTGATCTCATTGAGGATGAGATTGAACCGTAGCCCCATAATTGATATTGGCAAAACTATTTTACATATTGTCCCATTCTCCTCATCTCACTTAATTCTTGTATATGTGGGCTTGTAAAAAATTATGTGCTTTGGTAATCATGGGCAATTTTTGGAAAGCAATGATGTATATCAAAATCTCACTTTCTGTATTCTCTGGTTTGCGTCTATTTACGTGTCTAAATGGGCATCTGATTCTCAGTGTAAACGCGCAAATAAACGTGCTAATACACGCGCAAATAGACGCGTTAATAAACGGGATGTTAGACGGGCCCGTATTTTCTCATTTTAGACGCACACGTAGACGCGGTAATTTATGCACAAATAGACGAGCTTTTAGGTGCGCATTTAGATGCGCCCATAATTCCTCTACTAAAGCAACGCCTATAGACGCGCCCGCTATTTTGCGCGTCTACCAAGCACATCTATATTTGCTTTGTGTTGTTGTGATGTCGCGATAAGCGTCAGAAAAGAACGGTCGCTATATAGTGACACTGATAAACGTCGCTATATAGCGACACCAATAAATGTCACTATATAGTGACATTGGTAAACGTCGCTATATAGCGACGATTAACAAAAGCTTAAAATGGTCCCTATTCTGCTTCTTGAAGAACTTCCAATCAGCTTTGTCTACCCAGCTTGGTTTAGCCATCCCCTTTGCGATGGAAGTACGCAAGGTTGATCTACGATGCTTCAAGACCAAACCCATGCGCTCTCGCATATAATTCTCATTAAACTCCCAATTTGGCAGGTTAGGGTATTTTTGTTTTAATTCATCGATGACCGCCTACTTCTTTTGGTCATCTTGATACTGCCAATCGGTAGCAATGCCGCTCTTGAAGTGATGGCTCATCAATTGCCGCATGGTGGCCATCACTGCTTTCCCCTTTCTATCTTCTATTATCTCTCCGACAGCTGTGATTTGATAGGAGAGATCCTCGACTGAGTAAGGAGGACTAATGGTAGTGGCAGAGTCAGAAGGAGTGGAAGCTGTGCGAGTGCTTCCGGAGTGAGGAGTAGCAGTGGGAGTAGGAGAGGGCAAAAGACTTGACTGATAGTGTGTCTCCGGACCAAGTGGAGACCTGTAGGGATGTAAGTGTGCTGACTCATCCACATCTCCCGAGTCAGCCCAACATAAGCGGCCCCTCCTACTCTTCCTTCCCTTACGAGAGGCACGCATAGGTGATGACCCCTCGGTCAAAGGGGCACGAGGGGATGGCTGGGTAGTACGTCCAGTCGTCGATGTAGGGGAGGGAATTGCTAAGGTCCTCTGAGATAGCAGAGAGAAGAATCTCGCTGCCTCCTCATCGGTCATCTGCACTACAAACTCGTCAGGACTCCCGACAAAGCCATGTGTGGCTAGCAAAGGAGTACCCCGAGGGGTAGTCACAGTGCTACATCCGAGAGGAGTCCGACCAGGGGTAGTTGGAGTGCTAAGTCCGAGAGGAGTTGGACCAGGGGTAGTCCCCTCAGGTGTCACCTGAGAGGAATCAAAGTCCTCTCGATCATATAGATCGTGATGTCTCCTCCTGTGAGGCTGTCCGTACTCGTCGGACGTGCGACGTGATCCCATGTCTAACATAGACACAAACACGAAAACAAAAAACAAAAAACAAACATAAGCATAGGCATAGGCAAAGGAAAAGAGGAAGAAGAGGGAAAGGAAAAGAGATTGGAAGAGGGGAAAGAGAGAAGAAGAGGGAAAGGAAAGAGGAAGACGAGGAAAAGAGGAAGAAGAGGGAAAGAAGAGGAAGAAGAGGGAAAAGAGGAGGAAGAGGAAAAGAGGAAGAGAGTGAAAGGAGAAGAGATTGGAAGAGGGGAAAGAGAGAAGAAGAGGGAAAGGAAAGAGGGAAAGAAGAGAGAAGAAGAGGGAAAGAAGAGGGAAAGATAGAGAAACAGACATATGCTCATGCATAAGCATAAGCATAAGATGAGCATATGTCTCCTTCTCTTATGCTTATGCTCATGCATATGTCTCCTCTTATGCATAAGCATAAGCATAAGATCATAAGAGCATGAGCATAAAAGAGGGGAAAGAGGAAAGAAGAGGGAAAGGAAAAGAGGGAGGAAAAGAGGAAGAACAGGGAAAGGAAAAGAGATTGGAAGAGGGGAAAGAGAGAAGAAGAGGGAAAGGAAAGAGGGAAAGAAGAGAGAAGAAGAGGGAAAGAAGAGGGAAAGAAGAGGAAGAAGAGGGAAAAGAGAAAGAAGAGGAAAAGAGGAAGAAGAGGGAAAGGAAAAGAGATTGGAAGAGGGGAAAGAGAGAAGAAGGAAGAAGAGGGAAAGGAAAGAGGGAAAGAAGAGAGAAGAAGAGGGGAAAGAAGAGAAAGAAGAGAGAAAAAGAGACATATGCTCATGCTTTTGCTTATGCATGAGCATAAGAGCATGAGCATGAAAGAGGAAAAAGAGGGGGGAAAAGAGGAGAACAGAGAAGAAGAGGGAAAGGAAAGAGAGATTGGAAAAAGGTAAAGAGGGGGGGAAAGAGAGAAGAAAGGGGAAAGGAAAGAGGGAAAAAGAGACATATGCTCATGCTTATGCATGAGCATATGTCTTCTTCTCTTATCCTCATGCATAAGCATAAGCATGAGCATATGTCTCCTTCTCTTATGCTTATGCATAAGAGGAGTCTTATGCATAAGCATAAGAGAAGGAGACATATGCTCATGCTTATGCTTATGCATGAGCATATGTCTCCTTCTCTTATGCTTATGCATAAGAGGAGTCTTATGCATAAGCATAAGAGAAGGAGTCATATGCTCATGCTTATGCTTATGCATGAGCATAAGAGCATGAGCATGAAAGAGGGAAAAGAGGGGAAAAAAGAGGAGAAGAGAGAAGAAGAGGGAAAGGAAAGAGAGATTGGAAGAGGGCAAAGAGGGGGGAAAAGAGAGAAGAAGAGGAAAACGAAAGAGGGAAAAAGAGACATATGCTCATGCTTATGCATGAGCATATGTCTCCTTCTCTTATGCTTATGCATGAGCATAAGCATGAGCATATGTCTCCTTCTCTTATGCTTTTGCTTATGCTCATGAGGAGCATAAGCCTCGCATAAGCATAAGCATAAGAGAAGGAGACATATGCTCATGCTTATGCTTATGCATGAGCATAAGAGCATGAGCATGAAAGAGGGAAAAGAGGGGGGAAAAGAGGAGAAGAGAGAAGAAGAGGGAAAGGAAAGAGAGATTGGAAAAGGGGAAAGAGGGAAAGAAAGAGAGAAGAAGAGGGAAAGGAAAGAGGGAAAAAGAGACATATGCTCATGCTTATGCATGAGCATATGTCTCCTTCTCTTATGCTCATGCATAAGCATAAGCATGAGCATATGTCTCCTTCTCTTATGCTTTTGCTTATGCTCATGAGGAGCATAAGCCTCGCATAAGCATAAGCATAAGAGAAGGAGACATATGCTCATGCTTATGCTTATGCATGAGTGGATAAGCATAAGCATAAGAGAAGGAGACATATGCTCATGCTTATGCTTATGCATGAGCATAAGAGCATGAGCATGAAAGAGGGAAAAGAGAGGGGGAAAGAGGAGAAGAGAGAAGAAGAGGGAAAGGAAAGAGAGATTGGAAAAGGGAAAAGAGGGGAAGAAAGAGAGAAGAAGAGGGAAAGGAAAGAGGGAAAAAGAGACATATGCTCATGCTTATGCATGAGCATAGGTCTCCTTCTCTGCATAAGCATAAGAGAAGGAGACATATGCTCATGCTTATGCTTATGCATGAGCATAAGAGCATGAGCATGAAAGAGGGAAAAGAGGGGGGAAAAGAGGAGAAGAGAGAAGAAGAGGGAAAGGAAAGAGAGATTGGAAAAGGGGAAAGAGGGAAAGAAAGAGAGAAGAAGAGGCAAAGGAAAGAGGGAAAAAGAGACATATGCTCATGCTTATGCATGAGCATATGTCTCCTTCTCTTATGCTCATGCATAACCATAAGCATGAGCATATGTCTCCTTCTCTTATGCTTATGCTTATGCATAAGCATAAGAGAAGGAGAAATATGCTCATGCTTATGCTTATGCATGAGTGGATAAGAGAAGCATAAGCATAAGAGAAGGAGAAATATGCTCATGCTTATGCTTATGCATGAGTGGATAAGCATAAGCATAAGCATAAGAGAAGGAGTCATATGCTCATGCTTATGCTTATGCATGAGCATAAGAGCATGAGCATGAAAGAGGGAAAAGAGGGGGGGAAAGAGGAGAAGAGAGAAGAAGAGGGAAAGGAAAGAGAGATTGGAAAAGGGGAAAGAGGGAAAGAAAGAGAGAAGAAGAGGGAAAGGAAAGAGGGAAAAAGAGACATATGCTCATGCTTATGCATGAGCATATGTCTCCTTCTCTTATGCTCATGCATAAGCATAAGCATGAGCATATGTCTCCTTCTCTTATGCTTAAGAATAAGAGGAGTCTTAAGCATAAGAGAAGGAGACATATGCTCATGCTTATGCTTATGCATGAGCATAAGAGAAGGGGGAAAGAGAGAAGAAGAGGGAAAGGAAAGAGGGAAAAAGAGGGGGAAAGAGATTGAAAGATTGACGGAGAAGGAGAAGGAAAGGAGGGAAAGAAGAGGAGAGAAGAGGAAAAGAAGAGGGAAGAGAGGGGAAGAGAGGGTTCCTACGCCCATCACTGTAGCTAGCGCTTAAGGTGCTAGCTGCAGACCAATGCAAATAACAAAAATAACAAATGGAAAAAAGAGGAAGCACTTACCTGGAATAGTACGTCCCGCTCGGTGTTTTGTGGACTGGCCCTACAAAAGAGAGGAAACATACCATTTTTCAAATAACTAGCTAGAGGAAGGAGGAGATTACAGAAGAAACTTCTCAAAGGGATTGGATTGAGGAGACAAGGAGAAAGAGAAGGAAGAGAAATACAAAAAAGACTAGAAGAGGTGAGTCTTCTTTCTTTCTTGAAATCTCATTTTTTGGTCTTCAATCCTTTGAAATCAAGCATGAAAACTAGTACACAGCTTTAGCAATACAAGGAGAAACATGCTTCAACACTCACAAAATCAAATCTCACAAAAAATGAACCTACATTGTTCAAAGAGACTCACCTTCTTGAAGAACTTCCTTTCAAGAAACCAAAGAGGGAGAAGGGTGGAGACGTAGCACAAGTGTTAGGAGAGGGGTGAGTAGTGGTGAGGAGTGAAGAATAGAGTGGGAGGTCGTCGGAAATAGGTGGGAGGAGAGATTGCTTTGCTTACAATAGAGATTAGAGATTGCTAAAGAAAGCACTGCACGTCGCATCGAGTTTCAAGTTTTAACCCACAGCATCGCTATATAGTGATGCTAGTCAGTCGCTATATAGCGACGCTTTTAATTAAAAGCGTCACTATATAGCAAAAGTGTCACTATATAGCGACGGAACAGAGCAAATCATCGCTATATAGTGACAGAACAGGTCAAAACGTCGCTATATAGCGACGCTTCAGGACACTTTATGTTTAAAGTTAAAAAAGAAGCTCATAGATGCTATTTTATAACTATTAGTATATTTCCTTGCACCTTATGTTGTGATTTTATAAGTGTAGATGGAAGGGATGAGTGGAAGCTCGTCCGATGATGTGCCAATGCCCGAGAGCACAAAGTGGCTTATGGAGAGGTTATATTGTCATTGCACTCATTGCAAGCGAGAAGTATGACATCAATGTCGTATTATCATGCACCACTTGCGGATGTATGGGGAGGAGCCCGAACCAGTACCCACTGTTGGTGTTGCACATGTTGATGGATTATCAGTAAGTCAAAGCTATTTAAGTTTGCGGTTAATATTGGATACCAGCAAATACAAGATCTTATATTTACACGAAATCTTAAAAGAGGATGAGGAGGCTGACGAGGGTACGCATATACCTTCACACTTTAAGCAAGACTATAGTCTCCCCGATGATGATGAGGGTATGGTCGACATGATGGATTCTATTTTTAGGGTCACTACATCCCATGTACACGTGATGTCAGAGTCTGAGGTCAAAATGCGAGAGTTGCAATCAACACAATTGTACAAGGGTGCTAGGATGTCTAAACTATGTGCTTGTCTCTCAATCTTGAATCTGCAAGTAAAGTATGGGTGGTCGGATACAAGTGTCTCAGCCTTAATGAGGTTAGCTCTTGCATTAATTTGACTCATTATTTGGATATTGTTTGTTTTGAGAATCATCATGTATGGATTAGTGTACCGAATCATCATTGTTCGAAGCCTATGTATGTTGAATTGTGATAGGTTGCTCCAGAAGATGTTGCCTGCACCAAATACCATGCCCACATCAAGAGATGAAGCGAAAAAGATGCTAACAACGGTGGGTATGGATTATGATACCATCCATGCTTGCCGTAATGATTGTATTCTCTTTCGTCATGAGCATGGAGATTTGGCTAGTTGTCCCAAGTGTGGGGAACAATGATATAGAGATGAATTGCAGGGTGAGCAGATACTGGTAAAGTTCTTGAGACACTTTCCCATCATTACAAGAATACATCACATGTTCCGATGCAAATCCATAGTAGAGTTGATGACATGGCATGCATCTCATCGGTCCACTAATGACACATTGAGGATTCCCACAGATTGTGTAGCTCGGAAGCACATAGACAATCAGTGGTTGGACTTTGCCAGGAAGCCACACAACTTACATCTTGGGCTCACCATGGACGGCGTGAATCCTTTCACATTACGCTCGACATTTCGGTCGACATGGCCCATAGTCATGGTGAATTACAATATCCCACCATGGCTAACAATAAAAAAGGGACACCTCATGCTTGCACTACTTGTGCCAAGGAAGTAGAAGGCAAAAATATGGACATGTACATGGCACCTTTGATAGAGGAGTTACAGATATTATGGAGAGGAGTGCGGGTCTTTGATATTTCCAGAGCTCCTAGACATACCAATGATATTTTGGTCAGGGGTATCTTGATGTGGACCATGCATGACTACCCAGGATATGGAGAGTGCATAGGTACATGGTTGTGTCTCTATAAGTATAATATAGGATTATGCTTTTATGACTCTCTTTCGCATGCATGTCTTATACTAACACATTCATGGACGTGTGCAAGACTTGTTACAAGTGGGTACCATGCTTGTCCTATTTGTGGACTGGGTTTGAAATCGCTTGCACGATACTCCAAACATATGAGGAAAAATGTTTATGAAGGTCATGCTCGATACCTTCCGCTGGACCATCTCGCACGTGGAGGTCAACTTGATCCACCACCATCATATTTGAAGGCAAGTGACTGGATTCATGCTTAGAGGGTGAATGGAGAGGAACGTCCTCCTGGTATGAAGAGGTTATCGATCCTTCAGAAGCTTCCTTATTGGGGTCAGTTACAAATCAGTCATCTCTTGGATCCCATGCATATATATCTTTAAGAATGTGGGGGCTACTATTTAGGCACACTTGGTTGGTTCCAAAGACTCAAGAGGAGTGCGAGAAGACTTGCGTGCTATGAATAGGATGTCTCATTTGTGGCCGCAAGTGCATGCTTTGGGAAAATTTGTCCTCCCGAAGGCAACGTGGATCCTCTCTATGAGGGAGGAGGCAGCGGTCAAGGCGGACATTGCCTCTTTTCAAACATCGACAGGGTACATGCATTGCTTGAAAGGAGTATTTTCAAAGGACAATAAGCTTAGTGGGCTCAAGTCCCATGATTGGCACAAGGTCTTACATGTATTCTAAGCTGTAGAATTAGTGTACCGATAATCGTGATGCGTTAGCGTACTTATGATTATGATATATTGTTGACATGACTTCTTTGTTGCTTTGATAGTTCATGCTCCCAATTACAATAAAAGGGTGCTTACAAGAAGATGTTAGAAATGCTATATTCAAGATCAGTGGTATTGTGAGGTAGCACTTTCCCTCGAGCATTATGACAACTCAAGTCCACTTGCTTGTGCACATAGTTGATGAGGTGGCTATTGCAGGTACCGTTCATAGTCGATGGATGTTTTTTCTCGAGTAGTTTATGAAAGCTTTGAAGGGATTTGAAGACAAAGAGCAAGACCAGAAGCAAGCATGGCAGAGGGATGGCTTGTGCAAGAGTCATTAGTATATATCACGAAGTTTCTTGCATCCATGGATCCCGATATGCAGCAAGCTTGGCATAACAAGGATGATGATTGCATCATTGGCGAGGTTCCCCAAGGAAAAGGGATTGAAAGAAAGATGAGCGAAGAGCAAATGGAGAAATTCAATAAGTTTTGTATCCTCAATAGCCCTGAGATGCGGAAGTGGATTGAGAGATATGAAGTGGCCAAAGCAGAAAGAATAAATGCAAGGATGAGATTCAAAGTAATGTACAGGTGATCGCAACCATATCCACAGGATCTGGCTCTTCTCCCCACTCACATGTCACTTGATTGGCTACAACTGGCTCTACGTAAAGCCGAACGCGATGGAGAGACAATAAACGAGCACGAACAAGAGTTATCATCTGGATGTATGATGCATGTAAGTTTCTTACCTCTTGATGTAATTAAGTAATTATTTGGAGCAATATACGCTATAAAATAGATGCATCTTCATTGTTTTAATGATGCTGTTTTATAGTACAAAAAGTATAGTGCATTATGGTCATATGGATGACATTTTTGCGTAGAATGCATTGATTCAAAGAGTGTCACGTATGATTGTGGAGTCATGGCTAACTTCACACAAGATAGCCGAGCAAGTGCTTCGGATACCAATCTTCTCTCCTCACAGTTGGATTATTGTGGAACCATATGCGAAATTTATGAAGTTGATTTTAGACGATTTAGTATTTTCATTCTTGATGTAAAATGGTTTAGAACTATTTACAACGGTCCCCATGTGACAATGAGAAAAGATAGTAGCAGTTTCTTTGCAAAAGACTCCACCAAACATTGGACTGATGAAAGTGATACTTTTGTTCTTCCCGAGCACTGTGAGCAGGTGCATACTAATGATTTAATTAATCGAAGCTTTCGTTTTTAAAGATCCATTGATACATGTACTTGAGCATAATTTCATATATATAATTAACGACATTTGGCACCCATTTTGAATATAGGTGTTTTTTCATCCAGATCATTCTGATCCAAGATGGTGGTACGTGATCCAAGTTGCACCACAAAGTAAGCAAATTTTTGAAGATAGAGATGTGGATATGGAGATGCCACTACCAATGCCGGATCCAATTGATCCCGATGAATCTAGCAAAGAAGATGAAGATCACAATATGAGCCAAGAGGAAGATGCGCATAATAACATCGCACAGGAGGAAGATGGAGATCATGACATTGAGGAAGAAGACAACGATCATCAAGAATCACCACACTTTATTGAAGAAGATGATCAAGTACTTTTAGGTGAATGTACGATGCTAGAGTACGATGATGATATAGGAGATCAACTCGGTATAGAGTTAGAGATAGACTTGTTTAGCGCCTTAGACTTGGCTCAAGATGAAAGAGTTGATGTAAATGCTTTTCATTGATTTTTTTCATCTCAAACTTGGACATGAATATATGAGCTTCATAGGCTTGATGTACATGCTCTCATATTTTTATTCTCTCAAAAGATCAAACATGTATGAAAATTGAAAAAAATTTGTCATTGGAGAAAACTAACTTTTAAGGCCTATATGAGTAAAAAACCTCTCTAGAAAATGTCGCTATAAAATAGTATCTCAGTGTCACTATATAGTGACTTTTGTAATAGTCGCTTTATAGCAACGTTTGCCTAAAGTCGCTATATAGCGACACTTTACGGGATGCGCTTTTCATACCGATGATTAGCACCCCATGCACGCTAAACGTTGGTACTTAAACATCGCAATAGGATCCGTGTATAGTAGTGTAACTAGTTAGAGCAAGGAGGAGTTTAGAGAAGCAACTTCTCAAAGGGATTGGATTGAGGAGACAAGCATAAGCCTACAAACAAGGAGAAAGAGGAGGAAGAGAATTACCAAAAAGAGAAGAGGTGAGTCTTCTTAGGCTTTCACCAAATTTCGTTTTTTGTCCTTAACCTCTGAAAATCAAGCATGAAAATTAGCACATAGCCTTAGCAACACAAGAAGAAACATGTTTCAACACTCACAAAACAAAATCTCACAAAAAATGAACCTACATTGCTTAAAGAGACTCACCTTTTTGAAAAACTTCCTTTCACACAAGTAGAGAGGGAGAAGGGTGGAGAGGGAGCACAAGTGTTGAGAGGGGGGTTTGGTAGGGGTGAGGAGTGGGGAATATAGAGGAGGAAAGCGAGGCCATCAAATATAAGGTGGGAGGAGAGATTTTGCTTTTCCCACAATAGAGATGTGAAAGATAGCATCGCGCGGGGTTTTAGGTTTAAGGCCCCAATGTTGCTATATAATGACGCTGGTCAGTCGCTATATAGCAACATTTATATCCAAAAAGCATCGCTATATAGCGATGGAACAGGGCAAAGCGTCGCTATATACCGATGGTTCAGGGCAAAGCGTCACTATATAGCAATGGTTCAGGGCACTTATTGTCAGAAGAGAGAAAAGGACTCATGGGTGGCTATTTTTTAGATCTTAATAGATTTCCTTGTAGCTCATGTTGTGATTTTGGAAGTGTGTAGATGGAAGGGACGAGTGGAAGCTCATCAGATGATGCGCCAATGCCCGGGAGTGCAGAGTGGCTTACGGAGAGGTTGTATTGTCATTGCACTCATTGCAAGCAAGAAGTACGACATCAATGTCGTATTGTCATTATGCGCCACTTGTAGATGTATGGGGAGGAGCCTGAAGTAGTACCCAGTGTTGGTGTTGCATGTGGTGATGGATCATCCGATAAGTCAATGTTATTTGAGTTCGTGATTAATATTGGATACCATTATGACACGAAACCTTGAGACAAGATCTTATATTTACACGAAATCTTGAGACAGGATGAGGAGGGTGGTGAGGGTGCGCATATACCTTCACACTTTGAGCAAGACTATAGTCTCCCGGATGTGCCAGATGATGATGAGGGTATGGTGGACATGATGGATTCTATTTTCAAGGGCACTACATCACATGTACATGTGATGTTAGAGTCTGAGGACAATATGCGAGAGTTGCAATCAACACAGTTGTACGAGTGTGCTAGGATGTCTAAACTATGGGCTTGTGTCTCAATCTTGAATCTGCAAGAAAAGTGTGGGTGGTCGAATACAAGTGTCTCGGCCTTAATGACGTTAGCACCTGCATTAATTTGAGTCATTATTTGGATATTGTTTGTTTTGAGAATCATCATTATTCGAAGCCTATCTATGTTTGAATTGTGACTCTCTTTTATCATTCTCTCTTTTATCCTCTCTTTTTGTCTCTTTTCTCCTCTCTCTTTCTCTCTTGTCTCCTCTCTTTTTCTCTCTTTTTTCTCCTCTCTTTTCCTCTATTTTGCTCTCTTTTCTCCTCTCTTTCCTTCTCTTCTTTTCTCTTTTATCCGCACTTTTTCTCTTTTCACTTTCTCTATTATCTCCTCTCTTTTCTCCTTTTTATCCTCTCTTTTTCTCTTCCTCTCGTTTCCTCTCTTTTCTTCTCTCTTTCCTTCTCTCTTTTTCCCCACATGAAGCTTCAATAGCCTACCATTGAGCAAACAGATACAGACTTCTATCACTCTAATTCAAAGAATGCAAGAGTCTGTAAATGTTTGCTTAATGTTAGGCTGTAGGATTCTAAGCTTGCTCAATGTCTTATAGGTATTCTAAGCCATAGGATTAGTGACATGACTTCTTTGTTGCTTTGAAAGAGGGGAAAAGAGAAAGAAAAGGGGAAAAGAGAGGTGAGAATCATCGTTATTTAAAGACTATGTATGCTTGAATTGTAATAGGTTGCTCCAAAAGTTGTTGCCTGCACCAAATACCATGCCCACATCAAGAGATGAAGCAAAGAAGATGCTAACAACGGTGGGTATGGATTATGATACGATCCATGCTTGCCATAATGACTATATTCTCTTTCGTCTCGTCAGCATGGAGATTTGGCTAGTTGTCCGAAGTGTGGGGAACAACGATATAGAGATGAGTTGCAGGGTGAGCAAATTTCGATAAAGGTCTTGAGACACTTTTCCATCATTGCAAGAATACAGCACATGTTCCGATGCAAATCCATAGTGGAGCTGATGACTTGGCATGCATCTCATCGGTCCCCACTGATGACACATTGAGGATTCCTATAGATTGTGCAGCTTGGAAGCACATAGACAATCAATGGCCGGACTTTGTGAGGGAGCCACGCAACTTACATCTTGGGCTTGCCATGGATGGCATGAATCCTTTCGGGTTACGCTCGACATCTTGGTCGACATGGCCCATACTCTTAGTGAATTACAATATTCCACCATGGCTAACAATAAAGAAGGGACACCTCATGCTTGCACTACTTGTGCGAGGGAAGTACAAGGCCAAAAATATGGACGTGTACATGGCACCTTTGATAGAGGAGTTACAGATCTTATGGAGAGGAGTGCGGGTCTTTGATATTTCTAGAGCTCCTAGACATACCAATGATATTTTGGTCAGGGGTATCTTGATGTGGATCATGCATGACTATCTAGCATATGGAGAGTGCACAGGTACGTGGTTGTGTCTTTACATGTATAATATAGGATTATGCTTTTATGAATCTCTTTCGCACACATGTCTTATACTAACACATTCATGTACACGTGCAGGACTTGTTACAAGTGGGTACCATACTTGTCCTATTTGTGGACCCGATTTGAAATTGCTTGCATGATACTCCAAACATATGAGGAAAAATCTTTATGAGGGTCATGCTGGATACCTTTCGCTAGACCATCTCACGTGTGGAGGTTAGCTTGATCCACCACTACCATATTTGAAGGCAAGTGACTGGATTTAGGCTTGGAGGGTGAATGGAGAGTAACCTCCTAGTAGTATGAAGGAGGTATGAAGAGGCTATCGATCTTTCATGAGCTTCCTTACTGGGGTCAGTTATTTACAAATCAATCATCTCTTGGATCCCATGCATATCTTCAAGAATGTGGGGGCTACTATTTCGGCACACTTGGTTGGTTCCAAAGACTCGAGACGAGTGCAAGAAGACTTGTGTGCTATGAATAAGATGTCTCATTTGTGGCCCCAAGTGCGTGCTTCGGGAAAAGTTATCGTCCTAAAAGCAACATGGATCCTCTCCACGAGAGAGGAGGCAGCAATGGTCAAGGCAGACATTGCCTCTTTTCAAACACCCACAGGGTACATGCGTTACTTGAAAGGAGCATTTTCAAAGGACAATAATCTTAGTGGGCTCAAGTCCCATGATTGGCACAAGGTCTTACAGCTATTCTAAGCTGTAGGATTAGTGTACCGATAATCGTGATACGTTAGTGTAATTATGATTATGTTATATTATTGACATGACTTCTTTGTTGCTTTGATAGTTCATCCTCCCAATTACAATAAAAGGGTGCTGACAAGAAGATGTTAGAAAT
Organism: Dipteris shenzhenensis; assembly: GCF_047967505.1. Classification (NCBI taxonomy): domain Eukaryota; kingdom Viridiplantae; phylum Streptophyta; class Polypodiopsida; order Gleicheniales; family Dipteridaceae; genus Dipteris; species Dipteris shenzhenensis. The sequence continues at coordinate 27,548,773 of NC_141598.1, read as the reverse complement.
GCTATATTCAAGATCAGTGGTTTTGTGAGGTATGCTTACTATCAAATCACATTGATTGTATTTTCTTCAATTTAATATGAATAATCTGTAGACTGATTATGAATATACCTTACATGGGCATGTGAAATAGGTGGATATCTCAAAAAGAGATCTCCATATCAAGCATAGACAAGGCTAGGGTGGAATCCATCGAAGCCGTATGCTTGCTTGAGAAGCACTTTCCCTCGAGCATTATGACAACTCAAGTGCACTTGCTTGTGCACATAGTTGATGAGGTGGTCATTGCAAGTACCGTTCATAGTCGATGGATGTTTTTTCTCGAGTGATTTATGAAAACTTTGAAGGGATTTGTAAGACAAAGAGCAAGACCAAAAGCCATCATGGTAGAGGGATGGCTTGTACATGAGTAGTTGTATATATCCCAAAGTTTCTTGCACCCACAGATCCCGATATTCCGCAAGCTTGGCATAACAAGGATCATGATTGCATCGTTGGAGAGGTTCCCTAAGGAAAAGGGATTGAAAGAAATATGAGCGAAGAGCAAATGGAGAAATTCAATAAGTTTTGTATCCTCAATAGCAAGGAGATGTAGAAGTGGATTGAGAGATATGAAGTAGCCAAAGCAGAAAGAATAAATGCAAGGACGAGATTCAGACTAATGTACAGGTGATCACAACCATATCCATGGGATCTCGCCCTTCTCCCCACTCACATGTCACTTGATTGGCTACAACTGGCTCTACGTAAAGCCGAACACGATGGAGAGATAATAAATGAGCGTGAGCGAGAGTTATCATCTGGATGTATGATGCATGTAAGTTTCTTACCTCTTGACGTAATTAAGTGATTATTTGTGGCAATATACGCTAAAAAATAGATGCATCTTAATTGTTTTAATGATGCTCTTTTGTAGTACAAAAAGTACAGTGCATTATGATCATATGGATGACATTTTCACGTGGAACGCATCGATTCAAAGAGAGTCATGTATGATTGTAGAGTCATGGCTAACTTCACACAAGATAGCCGAGCAAGTGCTTCGGATAACAATCTTCTCTCCTCACAGTTGGATTATTGTGGAACCATAGGCTTTTGTTTTTAAGGATCCATTGATACATGTACTTAGGCATAATTTCATATATATAATTGATGGCATTTGGCACCCATCTTCAATATAGCTGGTTTTTCATCTGGATCGTTTCGATCCAAGATGGTGGTATGTGATCCAAGTTGCACCATGAAGTAAGCAAATTTTTGAAGATAGAGATGTGGATATGGAGATGCCACTACCAATGCCGGATCCAATTGATCCACATGGATCTAGCAAAGAAGATGAAGATCACAATATGAGCCAAGAGGAAGATGCGCATATTGACATCGTATGGGAGGAAGATGGAGATCATGATATTGAGAAAGCAGATGATGATCATCAAGAATCACCACACTTTATTGAAGAAGATGATCAAGTACTCTTAGTTGAACATATGATGCTAGAGTACGATGATGATATAGGAAATCAACTTGGTATAGAGTTAGAGATAGACTTGTTTGGCGTGTTAGACTTGGCTCGCCATTGATGTAAATGCTCTTCATTGATTTTTTTCATCTCAAACTTGGACATGAATATATGAGCTTCAAAGGCTTGATGTACATGCTCTTGTACTTTTATTCTCTCAAAGGATCAAACATGTATGAAAAGGAAAAAAAAATTTTCATTAGGAAATACTATCTTTTAAGGTCGGTATGGGAAAAAACACTCTCTATAAAATGTCGCTATAGGAAACTGTCTCAGTGTCGCTATATAGTAACCATTCACAAGTCTAATAAGTTTCACTATATAGCGACCATTTACAAGTCTAATAAGTGGCGCTATATAGCGACGCTCTGTAAACATCACTATATAGCGACATTTGCCTAAAGTCACTATATAGCAACACTTAATGAGTCCCGCTTTGGTTACCAACGATTAGCGTCCAACGCACGCTAAACGTCGGTGCTAAAGTGTCGAAATAGGGCCCATGTGTAGTAGTGCTGGAAATAGAGAAGACATTGTATAAATATCCCATAATGGAATGAAGCCCACACTCTTTGGGGAATTGTGTTGAGTTCTTTCTTGTGCTCCGTGCGATGGTCTCCAAGTGTCCATGTTCCCTTGCACTCCATGTCCAAAAGCATGTCCTAATTTTGCCTCATACACCCCTCTCCTCTAACCTTGCAACTCCTCCTCTCCCTCTCCTCCTCCCTTCTCCTCTCTCTCCTCCACCCACATGCTCTTACACCTTCTTTCTCACCCGGTCCTATGCTCCCCCTAAACCCTTAACCCCTTGACCTCCATGATCTATGAGGGAGAGGAGTTTACTCTACTCTGAAGCTTGGACCTTCCTTATAACCATAAAACCCCTTCTAATAAATATCGGATTCACCCCTTGGACATCATTGGTGGCTTTACCACATGAGGCCTATGTGGATACATGTTGTTCCTTCTTCAGGTTGTGATTCAAAATTGTAATTCTAGGAGTTTAAAAATTTCATCTGGGACAAGTAAACTCCTAGACTTTTGCATAGCTTGAGTAACATGGAATAAAATATGCATTCCATTTCTGTAATATATGGAAAAAGTTTTGTACTAAACCAACAATACTGCTACAATAGTCACAGATTGCACTAAATTAGTACTACATTAGTACTCTGTTATAGAAACTACAATAGTTATAGTAGCACTCTACTATATTGGTATTGTAAAGAAATAGAAGGGACTCAATCTTAGTCTTGTACCCTTAAATAAGGGCTCATCAAGAGGCTCAAAGATTAGGCTTCTTCCCTTCAAGAGGAGGCTTCTAGGGGGCTACATCCTACCTTCATCAAGTTAAAGATTTCTTTTTACGGCCAATTTACGTATAACCTCTGCTTTCTTTGGTAGATAGTTGCATTAGGTAGGCACAGTTGGTCTCTCCATGCATTAGTTGCATTAGGTAGGCACAGTTGGTCTCTCCATGCCTTGAGAATATGATTACCTTTTCAAATAGGCTTCCACTAACATCTTATAACATCTTGGTGAAGCTAACAAGAGAACCCATATCATGCATCTGAAGATGAAAAGGACTATAATCTCACAATTTGGGAGGAGCTTGATTGAAGTACATGGGACTATGTCTAATGTTGTCAAGATAGGAGGAGGTAAATGGCAAGTGCTAAAACTCAATGCGCCCAAAGGTATCCATTGTAGGAGAGCTAGATGCTGAGCTAAAGGGATTAATTGAGGATGGTTTTGATAGTGATCATTGAAATTTTTTCTATCTAGGGGGAATGAGTGGAGTGGAATTGGATGGCAAGTTTTGCACTTGGTGTGTCTAGAGGGGATCCATTATGAGAGGGGGTGTAATTGTCATGATAGGATATACGTTGTAGAAAGTTTAAGATGGCTAAGTTCAAGACAGTGTGAAAGGGCATAAGCTCAAGAGTTGCCAATGAGTCCCCAAGCTGGTAAGATGGTTGAAAGCAACAAAAAATTTTAGGTGGAATCAATTTAAGAATGTAATGATAAACCATCGGGCTTGCATGCCTCACCAAGCTTGTCTGTACAATAAAAGTAGAGTGAGTAGTCAATTACTAGTTTTACACTTAATTTGGTGTCCTGACCATTAGGAAATGAAGCCACCAAGTTGTCTTGCATTAGATGCAGTATGCATCTTGAATTTTGATTGATTGGCGGAGTGCAAAATACTGTGGAAGGACATAATGTTGAGCACTACAAGGGAGTGTGTAAGGGAGTAACATGGTTGAGTGCAAGGGTGGCATCAATTTAAGTATGTAGTAATGATTCAAACTACAACCACAATAACAATCATTGGGCTTGCATGCACCATTGGGTTTGATGCAAATCAAGTAAAGTGAGCTGATAATTATCACCACCAACTTGGCCTATAACAAAATCGATAAAAGGAACACACACAAACACATAAGAGAGAGGGGGGGGGGGCTAAATTATTAACACTATAGGATAGGCCACAAGGGGTAACAAAACTTAGAAAATTGCTTCAAAACACAAATAGGCCAAAGGGCATGCTATCGGGTTTGATGGTGTGTATTATTAAATGCAATGACCTTTGGCTTGCTTATGAGCCATATAGCAAGCAAGTGCATGGAAAAAGAAACAATTCAAAATTGTAAATAGTGTTGGATTTATTAAAATATCTTTGCACATGCATAAATTGCACTTTTCCAACTTCTTTCATTTCAGGGTGAATCTAGATACCAATATAAAAAACAATCAATGTTTAAAGACCACCATGCACTAGTCCCAATAGTTTGGATTCCAAATTTTCAATCCATTTTGGTTTTCAACAAATAAAGAAAAAGCTCTGGAGGGTGCCCTCAAACGGGTATGCATCACTTTAGCACAACATTGGAGGCCCATTAACTCATGCATAATGATCTCATTTAGGTGTGTCCTTGGATTGAGGAGAAGCACACGTAGTGTAATTTTGAATGATTACTCAGTTGCATGTATGTATAGAATAAAATTTTGATGTTTTTGAATAAATTGCTATATCTTATAGTCTTCAGAATGCATGCTTCACATGCAACATAGCACTCGTACCATATCCTTATTCCATAATTTTTTGCTCTCATGTTCAAGTTTGGAATGTGTACTACAGCTTGAAGACTGACTTGTGTAAAGTCCAATTTGAAAAATGGACTAAAAAACAGTCCAAATTTTTTGAATATACTAGTAATATTGTTTTTTGAACTAGATTTGACAACTCCAAACAAAAGATTTGGTGATTAAGTACTAAGAACATCAATGCATAACCAAATCTCTTACAGAGGTGGTCTACATAAACATCTTCATAACTTCTTATGAATTGAGCTACTATCACCTAAGAACATCCATAGATGACAATTCTCTTAGAAAGGTGGTGTAAATAAACACCTTTATGTATAAGTGGTGTGCACACACCTTTATGACCATTTCTTTTAGAAAGGTGGTGTACATAAACCCCTTAGAAAGGTAGTGTACATAGATCCTTTTATGTGTAAGTGGTGTACATATACACCTCACTTGGTATTAAAAAACACCCTTAACTATAAAAATACATTGACATAAAGTTTAAAATACACCATTAAGTATAAAATGGACCTCATAAACAATCTTTATACACAATAATGAGAGTAAAGAAATTAAAAAAGTAGTTAACTTTTTATTAGATATTCACTTTACATAGAAGTTAAAAACTTGCAAAGTTCAAAACTTGTGATTACAAAGCCGTCAGCCATCATGTTCCTCAGTATCAATGTCCTCAATGCCAGGCCCTTGATTACCAGGGTCCTGACTAATAGGCTGCTCTAAGATAGTACCAATGTCCTCAATGCACCCGTAACTACCAGGGTCCTAACTAATAGGCTACTCTAAGACTGGAGTCTCAGTAGCAAGGCCCTCAGTAGTTTGCTCTTGAGTTCCAAGCACCTGACTAGTAGGCTGCTCTAAAGTCTCATGTCCAAGATCTTGGTGAGTAGGGTCCTGGCTACTAGGTTCCTGACTAGTAGGCTGCTCTGGAGTCTATAAGGTCATGGTTGAAGAACCATCTATGCCTCTTGGTAACTCCTCTTGGTCATGCTTTGCCTCATCCATACCATCTTTGGGTAAGGCTTCCTTGCTTGATCCACTTGCATGTCCTTCACCCAAGATCAAAGGTGCCTTCCTCACTTTTAATTTCAAGGGAAGTGCTTCCACCTCTTTAGCCATACCTTTTCCTATGACGTGCTATACTACTACTTCTTGCTGCTGCGAGCCTTCTCGTATGATGAGTGGAACCTCCTTGACTCTAGTTGACAATTGATCACCCTTATTCTATGTGCGGATTTCTTCTTGGTGTAAGCCATCGGATGTAGAGCTTTCATCCTCATCATCACTTGAGCTAGAATCATCACCCTCAGACTCACTACCCTCGTCTTTGACATTTTCCTCACTACCCTCTTCTTTGACATTTTCCTCTTCAAAGAAGGTAGTGGAACTGTAATATATGTCAAAGAACTCAATCTAATGGGGGGTATCAATGACATTTACATTTCTACCTTGGTGTAGCAATTTATCAGCAGCAAAACCAATTCAATACACTGCTACTTCCCACCCATCATTCAGTAAATTCTTTGTCATCTCTAGTATCACATCAGGATCCATCGTCTTTCTATAATCCACCATTGCTGCATCAAGTTTAACCTTATTGTCCTCAAAGTAATGAAGCTTGAGAGTCCTTAAAGGAATTTTGATTAGATTGCCACCACCCCTGGATAAGAAGCACATCAAGAAAGGTTGCAAGACTTGAATGGCACTGCCTTCCAAGATAGTCATATGATTGTGTAGGATTATACCATGGTATACTTTTGAAAGTAAATACCCAAATGTAGATGTCAAACTCACATACAAGGCATCCCTTTGTGATTCTATCATGAACAGGACCAACGTTGATCTTTTCTTATCTGCCATAGGACCTTCTATGATAAACCGCACAAGTTCAACTATCCGTGACACTACAAGGTCTTGCAATTCATCTATGAAAAATACACATGGCTTCTCCTAAGCATGACCGCTCATTGTTATGAAATGCTCTGTATCAATGCCATTGATGTGTGCAAATTTTGTATCATTTTCTGATAAACACACTATTCAAAATTTTTGGACTTGTGTAAAGTCCAATTTGAGAAATGGACTAAAAAACAGTCCAAAAATTTTGAATATACTAGCAATATTGTTTTTTGAACTAGATTTGACAACTCAAAACAAAAGATTTGATGATTAAGTACAAAGAACATCAATGCATAACCAAAGCTCTTACAAAGGTGGTCTACATAAACATCTTCATAACTTCACAAAAATCTCTTACAAAGGTGGTCTACATAAACATCTTCATAACTTCTTGTGAATTGAGCTACTATCACCTAAGAACATCAATAGATGACCAATAATAGATGACCAAATCTCTTAGAAAGGTGGTGTAAATAAACACCTTTATGTATAAGTGGTGTGCACACACCTTTATGACCATTTCTTTTAGAAAGGTGGTGTACATAAACCACTTAGAAAGGTAGTGTAGATAAATCCTTTTATGTGTATACCTTCTTCGAGTGTCCAAGCCTTAAAAACATTTTGTGAATCATATGGATTGAAGAGGGTCTTACCACTTGTCATGCAAGGGTAGTGTCTACTCTTGTAGAAGAGGTGGTCATGATTGTATGGCAAAGTATAGCCAATCAAATACAAGTTCATTTCATACATCATGAAAGATGTTGAAAGCATAATTATGGCATCTTCAAGGTATAATCAATTCAATCCTCAATATAAAGGATAAAAAATTCATTCAACCTTCCAATGCTGACAGTCAAAGATCAATTCGGCTGAGATTCAGTCAACACATATAGTCAAACTTAGTAAAATATGCCAAAAATGGTCAAGCTTCATCGAGGCTTCATCCAGTGATCTTGGAGGCCAAAATTGAGATGATGAAGAGCAGCTCTTTGAGGGCATTTTATGTGCAATAAAAGGTCCACTGATAGGGAAGACCTAGTACCAAGCTTGGGCAAAGAAACGCGTCAAGATGCCATAGCCAAAAGCTTCAATTCCGACTGGTTTTTTCATCAGTACGACTCAGTTAGTAGACATTTGCCTTCAAAATTCATCAGCATCCCCCTAATAAGGTTGGCCAGCATTAGCTCAGAGCATCTCGGGGGGATCACTCATCATATGTAACCCTATCACGTGAGTTCAACAGAAGGATTTTTTTTATTTCTAAAATTTACAGAAATAAATATACATAAGGGACTATTTAAAATAGTTTTGGAAAACATTTACAGATTCCTATAGGAAAGGGGTACATTTTTTTCATGAAATTTTTTACAGATAAGGGACTTTAAATATAGGCCTTGAATGCACGTGATATAGAGGGTTTATACATAGTGACCCCCCTGAGCAGAGCATTTGATGAATGGTGGCTCCAATAGACGACAGTACACAAAATGGCGCTGATTGTGGATAGAGTTGGCACGGGATGTGGAAGCTTATATCTTCTAATTCCTCCTAGCCAAGGGTTCGCCTCATCATGGAGATGCTTGAGCTCAAAGGGCATGGGGAATGGTTAAGAGATGGAGGAGAACAAGCTCAAGGAAATTTCATTGGGTAGAAAGGGGAGAAAAGCTTCAAAATCCTTCATTGTGAAGAAGATGATGACATGGCACTCAAGGAGGTCTCAAGGAGGGTGAACCAAGCTCTGATACCACATGTTGGAGTAGCATGGAGACCAGATGCAGAAGACAAGATGATGAAAAAGGAGGTTTTATTCATGAGAGGTCTGCCCAATATATAGGCACAAATAGGTTCCAGTATAGTGACATCATATGTGAGCTCAGTAGAGCATCTAGATCCACAAATCTCTCAATTAGTTCCATGATTTTCTCAATCACACACCACACACCTAAATTCACTCAATCACACCTTCTGACACCTAACCAAGCACACCATGTGTTCACACACTCACAACCATAGACCTTAGAATCCTAGGTATGATCCCATTGCATCACTTTGTCCTTCAAAATGTGCAAAATACTATACTAAAAAGGAATTTTCCTTCCCCTCACATTCTCTTCCCTATGCACTATACCTCTACTCTTATTCTGTAGGCCATAGAGTTGTGTGCAGGTGAATATATGTAGTGCTCTAAAAATACCCATTTTTGAGTGTACTAGGTGAATATAATGTGGAGGTAACCTATTTGGAAAAAAAGTCAAAGATAAGAGAAAAGGTCCAAAAATTTTGAATATAGTGTTTGTTACAATGTTACAAAAAAGGTCTACCAAATGATATGTGCTACAAAATGACAAAAGTGTCGAAGTTCAAAATGGCAAATCTATCAAATTATTGTGCTACCAAATGAAAAAACTGATAAAATAAAAAACATCAAAATATCCTATCCTACTATTGCTCCTTCTCCTTTGAACTCTCCTTGTCCTCCTCACCATCCTCATGCTCTCTTTGTAATTTTGATCCCTCACCCTCCTCCAGACCTGCGAGCCTCTTTGCATCTTCTTGTTGAGATCCAGTCTCCAAATCCGGATCTTTGGATGGGTCAAAGTATCCTCCCTAAGAACAAAACAAGTTAGAAAATAAGATTAGAGCATCGATTATAAGACAATGGTGATACTCAAATGACAACTATGAGGATTAGGGTATATATACATACATACATACATACATACACACACACACACACACACACACACACACACACATATATATATATATATATACACATATACATATATATAGATATATACATATATATATATAACAAAAATTTCTCTCCTCTACATGCATTTTTTGCTTCCACTTAGATTCCCTAGTGACAATATAGGGGGACAAGCCCCACCCTTCATCATAAAGCTGGTCGAAACAAGTGGGCATCCAATTGTAATTGAAAAAGGCCCACATTTAGATGGTCTATTTTTACACCAAGAAGGTGTATATGTACACCATCTCTCCAAGAGAACAAGTCATTTTAATATACTTAGGACTTTGTTCAAAACTATGTGGTGTCGACCAAAGTGTAATTATTTGGTTAATCATAGAAGGTAATCTTATCTAGTATCAGGTTTTCAAAGTTTGCTAGAAAAACTGCCAATGCTTACTCTATATAAGTGGGTGTGTAAAGTTTCAACCAATATTGCAATATTTGTTTTGAAGTATATGGAAAAAAAACCTTGCGACTATGATATTCAAAAAAATTGTACTTGTATTTAGTCTAGTTTGGAATTGGACTTTATAGAAGTCCAATTTTTTTGAATACAATGTTAACATGATTTTTTTGTAATATTTAATCATGATTCTAATGAAAAAAATAATTTGTCGACATTACAGTGTCGGTATATATTGATGCTTTGATCTACACTGAGAATATTGACTTAAGGATGCTTGTATTGATGATGATACCAATGATTTCTTTGCCATGAACACACCAACGGACATTTTGACACTTTCCACTTGTTATATTAAAAAACCTTTGTATTTACCATCAATATCAGCATCGAGAAGTGGCCCGTGTCTGGTAGTGTGTAGTCATATCTTTTTAAACTACTTCCATCTATAGTTATTTCTAAGTTACTAGGTCCTATTGCTATCTTTATTCATACTTGAATCAGGTCATTAGCCTTTGTCATGGGCTATCTCCACTCATGCTTTGATTTCATCGATTATTTAAGACTCCTTCCTCTAACGCTCTCTTCTACCCAAAGATGCAATTGCACATGGATTCCATCATTTTTCATGATCAATTGTCCATCTACACTTTAATTTTTTTCACTATGCAAGGATCCCATCTTCTTTCTATCCATAGCAAATTTTGAAGGATACAATTCCATGTGTTTTAAGAAACTAGCCAAAACGATTCCACACTTGTATCCGAGGCACTTCAATGAATTTTCAACTTGCCTATTCAATGAGCCGCTCCATCCAAAATTACATGCTTTGCTTCTACCTTCATTAGTGAAAGTAGGTTGATTTTCCTCTATCTATGCGGGCAAACAAAAGCAAGGCAAAGCAAAAATATGGCAATGCCAAAACGTTAGGCAATGTGGGGTAAAATGAGTGAAGGAGAATTGACTAAGGCAAAAAAAAAATGCAAAATATAAAAACAAAACAATGACTCAAGTAAAGTAATGGAAATCTAGAAGTAGGAGAGGGATGACAAGAGGATGTCATTAGCAATTTGCTCGAGGGAGGCCCTATTTTTCCATTGAAATTAGCGACCACAGTGCAATTTGTGGTCATCGAGGGCCCACTAGAGAGCCCATCCTCAAAACAAAAGCAACATGCAACTAGATCTTTTTGGAAATAGATGCCTTTGTGTGGCCCAAACCCTCAAATGGCATAAAAAGAATTGAGGAATAATGCATGTGGGTGAAACGTGGACATATGGGAACTTGGAATAATCCCATAAGCTATAGTGGAAGATTATAGTCCTTGGATATAAATAGGGTTAGATGCCCTCCCCACTATCCCAACCGGCTCTTTTTGGGTAGTGGGAGGCATGAGGTGGGGGAGTGGGACCTCCCGTACTTAGCGCTCCTTTTGTTGTCATGTAGCAGCATTTGTAGTGATGGCCAAAATTATAACATGGTATTAGAGCTAGTGGTTGTTGTGGGTGTAACATGTATATTGTCATTTAGTGATCTTTGACATGGCAGCAGTGACTATATGTGAAAGCTTCCATGCATGATTCTCTAATGGTTGTTTCTCTGTGTGTGCTCAGAACAAGGTGGTTGTGTTAGGGCAAGTATTTGGTGGAGTTTTCAATGCACTTGACAAAGGGGTGATGGTTTGTGCAATTTGCGTGTGTTGTTGGCTAGTGAAGGGCTTTTGCATTCCATTTGTGTGATGGGATGACCTTGTGCAGGCCCTAGGGGGCTTATATTTGAGGCATATGGATACTTTCTTATTCTTGGTTTTGTCCAAGGGGGGTGTGTTGGCAATATCCATACAAAAAGGTCCCAATAAAAAATAAGCCAATAGATGGCAAAAACAGATGACAATATCCATAAAAATTGGGTATTGCGTGCCCCTAGTAAAATGTGTAGGCCGTGGCAATACAAAAATTGAGCCAATGCTTCTTTGTTAATGCCATCCTGTATCATATCTCTATATTCACTAAGGTGGTTAAAATACCAATGCAATTTAGTAAGGGTAAAAGGACCATATAATTTTTTTGCTTCCTCTAGTGATAGCATGTGTCTTGAATAATCCAATCTATGGCTCCAAGATGCTATGCTATCACTTAAGAGAAGTATATTTGGCATATAAATTTCTAAAATGTTCTGTAAGAACTTCACAAATTCCTTGCTTATTGTAGGTAGCTCTATCTTGTTATACAATATTCTTAATGGCAAGACTTTTATGCTACATTTATAGTTTACTAACGAAATATCTCTCAATACTTGTTGGGTCAAGGATTTTTTAACGCAACCATTGGGCGGTGAGTATACAATTGCTCCTCTCATTCCTTAGTCTAGACCTTGACAAGTCTCCAAGGTCCTTACGCCAATTGATTAAGGAGTCTAGATGGAGCCAAAATTGTATATCTAGGATTCCAACGAGTAAGCCAACCAAGCATGTGCTACCTCTCCCTGGCTAAAAATTCATAATCTTGTCTTGAATTTTCACCAAAGGCATCCATGAGATTTTCCCAATCTCTTAGGGCTACCAAAGAAGAGTTATGAATAGAATTATGCACCCAACCAAGGAACGCTTTTGAAGATCAAAATTTGGATGGGCAGCCACACAATAGATATTTTGGATTGAATGAATCCTGCACAGTTAGAGAAAGAAAGCTACAACAAGACCTTGCATTTTCTAGGGAGGAGTTGACCAAAAATTGAGCCACTTTGGCTTTGTTATAGGCTATGTATGCTATCACAAAAGTACAAATTGAGAAGAAACTTTTACAAGAACATGAGGTACAACTATGTGAGACAATAGATCCTTGTGCCCATTGCACCACTCTCTAGGGTACAATTACATGTTCACAATGTTATCCACTTTATACACAGTAGTGTTGGCTAAAGAGGCAAACTTTACAAAATTACAAGCTGCATTAAAGGATCTCATGGATGAATGGAGCAAATTTTCAAGTGTAGAGGCAAGTAGGCTGTGTCAAAAGATTATGGTTGAGTACTTTAAGAGATCTACACACGAGATAGAACACAAGTTAAGTCCGGAGCAAGGAGGGCACAAGCAAGATCAAAAGGATGCTAATTTTGGTTCAAAAGCCTAGATAAGGAGCCCCAAATCAAGGGTATGCATGCAAACTCTTTGATATAGAAACAGAAGTAGATGCTACAATTGAAGAGAAGAATGAAGAAGCAACACAACCCTTGAGTGTAACAGAACTACAAAACTTGATAGAAGAAGAGGAAGGATGAGCCATGGATATGTTGGTTAAGTCTCTCAAAGGCAAGGAAAAACACAAAATGCAAAAGGTTAGTATTGCAAGGGCCATAGTTCCAAAGGCTACCTCAAAAAAAAAATAGCGTTCCTCCATCAAGAAACTACAAATGAAAGAGGAAGAAGAGTCAGATCAAGAAGTCAAGGAAGATAAAGATGAGCTCATGTCAATAAAGAACCTCAATCTTCATCTTAATGAGATGAACACTGAAGATGATGTGGTATATACATGGGGATAGAAGGCCTATGCTACGAATGCTCAAGATGTGTAGGCAGCATTTTTACCTACAACAAGAATCTTGATATATCTTATGCTATGCAAAATATTCACTTGGTTAGGTGGATGGCAAGCAATCGATGGTCTTTAATGTAGTTGTGCATCTAATGATGTTCTATCCAAAGATAGGCAGTGATGATAATGGATTTATGTTTGAGGATATGCTCACCCAATTCTTCACACAATACCTTTGATAAATCTCACATGAATAGGGTCAAGAGGCAAACTCCATGAGAATTTTAAAAGAGGGAAAGAAAAATTTCTTGCTACATTGTAAATTTGATCCAATTGATGGTCAGCATTATGCTTAAGCTTGCAATGAACTCATTAGACAAGCAAGGGACTCTAGAGGACTTACTCTAGAGCAAATTTCAAAGGTTCTTCCCTTCAATTTTTATATGGGCACAATATGTGTTTTCAAGCACTCGACAAAATATTTGATTGAGTCTCAGAGACTGAATTATGATATTTTTGCAAAGTGTAAGATAACCTCAACATCAAAAATTCTAATGAAAGCGAGGTGTCTATGGATGACACTTGACTCTCTAGCAATGCATCTGAAGAGAACTACCACAAAAATAGATGCAGAAACATTGGCAAATTTCTATATGTTTAAGTCCAGTTGTACCAAGGGGAAATCAACAATGGTTAGAATCTCTCACAAGCTTCAAGGTAGCAAGAGATAGGTATATAGTCTACACAAGTATTATTTTATGGCTCTATGAGGTGTTTTAGCCAGTTGTGGAGGTTTGTCATTCATATGAGAAGAGTGACGTGACCTATGAAGGCCCTTTGTTTCTATCAAAAAAGTCAAAGGGTGAGAAAAAAAGAGGTGATAGCAAGAATGTGGAGGCCCGTAAAATATTTGTTGGACACCTATGTAACCATGGCAATGGAGAAACTCCTCAAGAAATAATAGTTTTTTGGCAAAAGATCAAAGATAATTGCATGGAGGAGTGCACCAATATATAGGTGAAACGTGATGCAGTATATAGTGCGATAAGATATTTGCAAGCTCATAGAAAAGAATCCCTATAATTATTGTGAAGATGTAGCCACTTTATCGACAGCTAAGAAAAAGGCATGGGCACAAAAGTGGATGAAGAACCAAGAAGATGGGTCAAAAGTAGTTACCTTGTTCATAAGAGCCCAAATCCCACAATGGTGGGTCAACATTTGCTTGGATGTAGCCAATCGTGGAACTATTTTTGAGACCATTTTGGGGCCACAACATGATGCGCTCTTGGGTGAGAGTTTGAATTTTGCATGGACCCGCGCTCTTGTCGAAAATTTTCCCAATGTCATGATGCCGCACTGGCATAATAATGAGATGCACTTTATTTATTTTGAACACCGCAAAGGTCGACACACGGAAGATTTGTACTACAACATGCATCTCTATATTGCTTCGCACAGTAACCACCTATCATCGCGTAGCCTTTTACTGCCGCTTTGCCACTTGTCATTGGGCAGCTACAGCGTACCCATGAAGATCATGAAAATTCAAGGTTGTCTTGGAGAGACTACCACACTGGTTCTTGGTGTGATAATGAGATGCAATCTATCATTCTGAATACCATCACAGCACAGTATTTGGCCTGAGTACCACCTATCATCGCACAGTATTTTGCCATAGCTTTGCCACCTCTCACTGGGCAGCGCACCCATGCAAATCATGAAAATTAAAGGTTGTCTTGGGGAGACCACCACATTGGTTCTTGCCATAATAATGAGATGCAATCTATCATTCTAAACATTGCCGCAGCACAGTTTTGGCATGACCACCTATCATCGCCCAGAATTCAAGGTTGGATTTGTGTAGCCACTACACTAGTTCTTGGAGTTATGGCTATGTTACCTATTTTTAAGTATTAGAGGAAGAGATCTATGACAATCACCACACTGGTTCTTGAAGTTATATACTTGTGTACCAAGCACAATGTATTTTCTTTTGCAACCAATAAAAATGCAATTGATAATATGGCCCTTGAGGGGTCCCCTTTAGGGGGGGCAAGGGCCATATCGATATGCCATATCTATCCTGTCACATCCTAAATATTGTATAATGCATGTCAATATGGCCCTTGCCCCTAGAGAGCCCCTAGAGGGGACCCCTCAAGGGCCATATTGTCAATTGTATTTTCTAAAAGTTTAATTGTATTTTTCTAGATGTATCTCCATACAACCACAGTAGTGGGCTGTTGGAGCTATTTGAGCATTATTTAAGAGAGAGAGAGAGAGAGAGAGAGAGATGCATGTTTTTGTGTGTGTAAGTTGGGCCAAGTAATGAGCCGATTTAACTTGGAATCACCTTGCCCTAGTTGAGAGTAGCGTGCCATATATATTCCAAGTTAAATCGGCTCATTACTTGGCCCAACTTACATGTATGTATGTATGTATGTACATGTATGTATGTATGTACGTATGTATTCATGCATGCATGTATGTATGTATGTATGTATGTATGCATGCATGCATATATATATATATATATATGTATATATATACATATACAAAGAGAGAGAGAGGGAGAGATGCATGTTTTTGTCTCCATCGGTCCAAGAGATGGCCCACTTTGGTTGGTCATAATTGCCTTGCCTTGGCTAATGTGTTTAACTTGTGGTAAATAAGATTGAGGTGGGGTGATGGCTCAATTTTTCCAGTCCAAAGCCCCCCGCTTTGTTCTAGTGATATACCGTATATTTTAATTTCTATTTATGTATATAGGTGTAAATAGATCCGAGTTTTATCTAAATGATGGCCTGCTTTTGCGAGTCGATTCATCCCATAATAACTTTTCCCAACTAGATGTGTGATTGGAAAGGGTGATCTAGATCATCTTGGTTATGTGATGTTTTCTGACATTACATGTTTCTTGTTCTAGCCTCTACCACCCTTATAGGTGGATACTAGATAGTGACTTTATAAAGATTTCTAAGAGGTTAAAAATACTTCGTACTATGATAGTCAATTACGTTGCATATTTTTGGGAGTGGGATTGTGACTTAATTGATATTACTCCTCCATTTTTTTAGAAACCAAAGCATATTTAGTATTTTCTTATTCTATGGTGCTGAAGTTGTATCAAAATCATTTTTCCTCATGACAATCAATTGGGTTGCATATCATTGTGAGTGGCTTAATTGACATAGCATTGCATGTGTAATTTTTATGTTTCTTTATTTTAAAGTAGTTTTAGCACTTAGATAATGATTGTTACATGTTTTACAGCACTATACGTCCATCTGTCATGGCAATATAAGAGATCAAGATAGCTAAGATGAAGCTCGAGATTCAAATGCTTGTTCATCAATTAGCAATTGAACATACACTACTACACATGGGCCTTATTCCGACAGTTAAGCATCGACATTTAGCGTGCGCAGGGCACTAATCATCGGTATGCAAAGCAGGCTTTAAAAGTGTCGCTATATAGTGACACTTTTATAAACGTTGCTATATAGCGACACTTTTATAAACGTCACTATATAGCAACATTTATAAAAGTGTCACTATATAGTGACACTTGCTAGGCTTGTATAAAGTTGTTATATAGCGACGTTTGACAGAGTGTTTTTTTCCCCATACCGACCTTTAAAGATAGTTTTACCCAATGACAAAAAAAATTTCTTTTCATACATGTTTGATCCTTTGAAAGAATAAAAGTACAAGAGCATGTCCATCAAGTTTGAAGCTCATATATTCATGTCCATGTTTGACACTTGGCTTCATCCTGAGCCAAGTCTAGTGTGCCAAACAATTCTATCTCCAACTCTATACTGAGTTGATCTCCTATATCATCATCGTACTCTGCATCGTACGTTCACCATAGACTTGATCATCTTCTTCAATAAAGTCAGGTGATTCTTGATGATCATCATCTTCTTCCTCCATATCATGATCTCCATCTTCCTCCCGTATGATGTCATTATGCACATCTTCCTCTTGGCTCATATTTTGATCTTCATCTTCTTCTCTAAATCCATTTGGATCAATTGGATCTAGCATTGGTAGTGGCATCTCCATATCCACATCTCTATCTTCAAAAATTTGCTTACTTCATGGTGCAACTTGGATCACGTACCACCATCTTGGATCAGAATGATCCGGATGAAAAACTACCTATATTGAAGATGGGTGCCAAATGCCATCAATTATATGAAACTATGCTTAAGTACATGTACCAATTGGTATTTAAAAACAAAAGATTCAATTAATTAAATCATTAGTATGCACCTGCTCACAATACTCGGGAAGAACAAAGACCGTCGTAAATAGTTATAAACCATTTTACATCAAGAATGAAAATACTAAATCATCTGAAATCAATTTCATAGATTTTATGTATGGTCCCACAATCTCCTCAATCCAATCCCTTTGGAAAGTTGCTTCTCCAAACTCCTCCTTCCTCTAACTAGTTATCCTGAAAAATGGTATGTTTCCTCTCTTTTGTAGGGCCAGTCCATGAAACACTGAGCGGGACTTTTCCAGGTAAGAAAGTGCTTCCTCTTTTTTCCTTTTTTTGTTTTCGTTATTTGCATTGGCCTGCAGCTAGCGCTTTAAACGCTAGTTGTAGTGATGGGCGTAGGAACCCTTTTTTCCCCTCTCTTCTATTATTCCCTCTTCTTCCCCTCTTTTCCTCTTTTCCTCCCTCTTTCCCCTCTCTTTCCCTCCCTCTCTTATTTCCTCTTCTTCGTCTCTTTTCTTGTTTTCCCCTCTCTTTTTCCATTCTCTTTTCCCCTCTTCCTTCCTCTTCCTCCTCTTCTTTTCCCCTCTCTTATTTCCTCTCTTTCATCCTCTTTTCTCTTCTTTTCATAAGCATATGCATTTGCCTATGCTTATGCTCATATGCTTATGCTTATGCATGAGCATATGCTCATATGCTCATATGCTTTTCCCCTCTCTTTTTCTCTTCTCTTTTTCCCTCTTATCTTCTTTTCCCCTCTCTTATTTCCTCTCTTTCATCATCTTTTCTCCTCTTTTCATAAGCATATGCATTTGCCTATGCATATGCATGAACATATGCTCATATGCTCATGCATAAGCATATGCATATGCTTTCTCTTTTTTCCTCTCTTTTCTTCTTTTCCCCTCTCTTTTTTAATTCTTTTTCCCCCTCTTCCTTCATCTTCCTTCTCTTCTTTTCCCTTCTCTTATTTCCTCTCTTTCATCCTCTTTTCTCTTCTTTTCATAAGCATGTGCATTTGCCTATGCTTATGCTTATGCATGAGCATATGCTCATATGCTCGTATGCTTTTTCCCTCTCTTTTTTCCTTTTCTTTTCTCATCTTCCTTTCTCTTCCTTCTCTTCTTTTCCCCTGTCTTATTTCCTCTCTTTCATCCTCTCTTCTATTATTTTCATAAGCATATGCATTTGCCTATGCTTATGCTTATTCATGAGCATATGCTCATATGCTTTTCCCCTCTCTTTTTTCCTTCTCTTTTCCCCTCTTCCTTTCTCTTCTTTATCTTCTTTTTCGCTTTCTTATTTCCTCTCTTTCATTTTCTTTTCTCTTCTTTTTCTCTCTTTTTCTCTTTTTTCCCCTCTTTTCATCTTTTCTCCTCTAAAAGGGTAATTTTGTAACAAACAATGTTGTATATCTTTGACATGTATATGCTTCTATCGTTTGGCTCGTTTGAGCAATTTTGTATCACCCTTTTCACAAAGGAAATTTTGTAACAAACAACATTCTTTTGAATTACTTTAAAAAAAACATTAGTGGGGCAAAATAGGGCTTGATGTGGCCCTGTTCAGCCCCACTAATTTTTTTTTTAGATTCTGTTAATCGTCGCTATATAGCGACGTTTACCATTGTCACTATATAGCGACGTTTACTAGTGTCTCTATATAGCTATGTTTATTAGTGTTGCTATATAGCGATGCTTATATAGCGACCATTGTTTTTCGATGCTAATAGCGACATTTTTGCGCCCATCGAAAAAAAAAAATTTTAGTGTAAAAAAGGTCGGTATTTCCGTTGGAAAAGGGCCTGTGCCTTGTAGTGATATGGTAGGATGGAGTGATGAAGACATTCGGGCCATTGCAACTTCAAAATATTTGTGAGATCAAACGAAAGTTTGAGTATTTGAAAATATTTACATGAACTGGCAAGGACATGGCCGAATCTTAAGGTTTAATGTGAGATTAAGAGTGGAGCAATTTTTCCATGGAGTATTGGAAGATTTGATAGGTCAATGGGAAATATTCACTAAGGCAAGAAATGTCACCTTGCCTATGAATATACTATGGATGGTTGAATGGTAGGAGTCACTAACTTCTAGTCCAAGAAGAAATATAAAGGAGAAATGGGCTATAGGAAAAGTGAAAGCTAGTGCCTTGGTCCACTTCACCAAGATGGCTAGTGGCCCAAATGCAAACAATGATCCATCCCAAGATGAAGGGAGGCCATAGATACAACTATGTATAGCATATGCTGACATGTGGTCTCACATATTGCACTCTTCATTGGAAGCACTAAAAATGCATGAACCAATGGATAGAGTAGGGGAAGGGAAGGTTTATCGACGAGTACAAGTTGTGGGTCTCCAAGTTCTTAGACCAATGTCATGGTATGCTGGCAAGAAGTAATAGAGATGATTCCCAGACTCATGCATCACTAAAGAATGAGCTGGCAATGATAATGTTCCATAGAGATGTTTGTCAGGTATTAGGACACTCACATGCCCAAGATTTTGGGTTGTCACTCTAGTTTTTGACGGAGGTAGTATGCACAATGTGACGATATGTCTCCCACACCTTTATGGAACATATGCAAGATTGGTTAAAACTCTACATCCGAGAGAAGAACCTCACTTTGGCTGGAATTCCCCACTCACCAAGTTGCAAGCAAGGCTATTTTGCCATGATGATTTGTCTATTGTTGTTGCTATTACAAGTGCTTTGAAAGCAGCCCACAAAGAAATATGTGCTCACACACATCTACAAGCAACCAACTACATGTATTTCATAAGGGATGATGAGTCGGTGCAAGTAGGAATAATTGATTTGGGAAGAAGCCCACACTTGACAAGAAACAAATATCAATAGGACCCAACCCATGCTCCTCCAATGGCGTTTTCATGGCTTGCACTAGAGTTGTATGTCAGCCCGAATGCACCTCCAAATCCAAAGGGCACATGGGACACTAGAGTCATATTGCTTTGTTGTGGGTTGGCTATTTAAAGAAAGTTGCTAGATTTCTCATTAACATTGTAGGAGCCTCCACTGACAACTAGCTGAAGTTAGGGGTTGCCATCAAACTCTTTCTTGATTGTCCAAATTTTCTATGTAAAACTAATCCAAAGGAGAGACATACTATGAGATATAGTCACAATGTAAACAAGGATGTGGCAATGCAACCCATTGAGAAAGTGAAGGTGTGCTTGTGAAGATAGACTAAATACATTTTTGCCTTGATACCATCTGATCACAATTTTGATTGCTAAATTTGTAATGTATTTGAGTTGTACATTTGGATATTAGGAGTTTCTATAACTTGTATATTCAATTATTCATAGTATTGTTGGATTAAGGTTGTGCATTTGATTGTAAGAATTTGACTATTTTATTTTCCTGTTGTTCGATTTGCACAAACATGCTCAATCCACAATTGATGAATGCATTCAATCCTGTGCCACTCACGGTCTCCCTTTGGACAAACCACTGGCTCCCACAGAGACCTTAGGCTACAAAACCTACCCTCCCTTGCAACACATGATGAGGATCCAGGTGGCCTATAGATTGTGCATTCATTGGGGAGGCATGGGCATCTCGATCCCCATGGAGCAATGCTCCAACACGACCAGATCTCAAGTCATTCATAGCTTGTCGGGCCAGGTCAAAGTCTATGTGTGTTGTACAATAACAAACATTCTTGTCTTTGAGTTTCCTGATGTACCAAGGCTTACAATGCTCAAAGCTCCTTTGCCCAGTTGAAATGTCTGGATTTTGCTAGATTTTGATCCACAAACTTGAGAAACAACTCCATCTGCTGACCCAGCATGCGGGAACAACAAAACAATGAGCCCGCCTTGCAACTTAATTTGGATCAATGTTGTTCTCCATTTCTTAATCAATTGAAGTGCCACTAGATGATGCTCATCTTCTCGATCATCCGTGGCCAAGTCTCACACATCTTCAGCATGTAGATCGAGGTCTCCCAAATCAGTATCTAAGAAGTCCTCTAAGGAGATCAAACTATCTTCACTTTTTGAAACTTTGGTAGAAGGGGTACTGGAAGTGCTAGCTTCCAACCCATCTATTTCTTACTCTCCCAATTCATTCTCTACTTCCATATCTTGAAATACATGTCGGTTTTTAGGTGCAACTTGAATTACAAACCACCATTGGTTGTCCACTTGGTCGGGTTAAAAAGACCACTTAAAACTAGAATCAGTATAGAGTCTTTTATGAGAGTGACATAACTCAAAGCCACCACCCACTAGCTATTGGCATAGCTATGTATCTACTCATCAGCATGCAAAAAGTGGGAAAGATATTTACAATTTTATCCACACATCTCTAGCAAACCTCTCTTCTGCTATGACATTCATGTCCAGCAGTGAGCTAAAAAGAGATGAAAGATCTAGATTCTCTTCTTCTTCACTCTGCACTGACTTCCACTGCTTTTGCCATAGCTCATTATCTTCAGATCTTCCTCTTTCAATGCTACCATCAACCATGCAAAGTATTTCTTCAACCGGACACAATTGACTCTCTTCTTATGTTTTTTGCCATGTAAATCAGTTAGTTGATAAGTTCCATTTTCAAATTTCTTCGCCACTATGTATGGACCTTCCCACTTGGTCTGAAAAGCAATATGAAATGTAGTATCTAGTTTGCTATTGTATCTAAGAACCAAGTCTCCATCTTTGATTTCCCTTAAATTCTTAATTTTTGCATTCTCCAACTCTTGCCTCCGCATTTGCACTCTAGCATAATGCTCAAAAGCCAAATCCCTGTCTAACTACATCACCTGTAGTGCCAATAATCTCTCCCTGTAACTGTTTACAGGCTATATCCTTCGTCAACTAAAAATTTCAAGGCTGGTATTTCCACATTTGGTGGTAGTATTGCCTCTTTCCCATACACCAAATGAAATGGAGAGAATTGACTGTTGTGCTTCACTACTACCCTGTATGCCCACAAAACTTGATTCATCTCCAAATCCCCATTTTTGGTGTGACTTCCTATCATCTTAGTCATCATTAATTTGAAATCTCCATGAAAATTCTCATTCATCCCATTGCACTGAGGGTAATATGAGGTGATGTACTTATGATTAATATTCAACTTACGACAGAAATGATCCATCACTTCTCCTCTGAATCCAGGACCATTATCTGAAAGTAGATCCAGGGGAATCCCAAATCTACAACATATGTGCTCATATACGAAATTAGCAACCCCTTTTCTATCCACTCTCTTTACTGCCTTCACCTCCAACCATTTTGATAAGTACTTTACTACAATCAACATATAACATTTCCCTTTGGCAGTTCTGGGTAGAGGACCAACTACATCTATTCCCCATCTCTCAAAAATATCATAAACCAGCATAATATTTCTCGGCTCCATTTTAAGAATTCTTTTTCCCATCCTCTGGCATTCATATTAGGACCTACACCAGTGTTGTACATCCTTTGGGTGCAAACGTCATTATAAGTGTCAAAAAAGAATGGTCACTATAAAGCGTCGCTATATAGCGACGCTAATAAACATCGCTATATAGCGACACTGGTAAACGTCGCTATATAGCAACACTGGTAAACATCGCTATATAGCGACGATTAACAGAACTAAAAAACAAGCATTAGTGGGGCTAAACGAGGGCTAAACAAGGTTATAGCAAGCCCTATTTTGCCCCACTAATGTTTTTTTTTTTGGTAATTACAAAAAAAAAGTTTTTTATTACAAAATTTCCCTTGCGAAAAGGGTGATACAAAATCACTCAAATGAAATGATCGAGCAACAAAAGCATATACATGTCGAAGATATACAACATTGTTTGTTACAAAATTACCCTTTCAAAAAGGGTGATACAAAATTGCTCAAACAAGCCGATATACAAAATGATATACATGGCGAAGTATATGCAAACTACTACTACTACTACTACTCATTCAAATCGTCGTTGTCCTCCTCCTCGTCCTCGTCTTGCTGGCCTGACCTTGGTCCTCGTGAGCTGCGCTTACTCCCTGACCCTCATCAGGTGCACCTGATCCCTGGCCCTTGTGATTGCTTGGCTCCGGTGATGGGACGCTCGAGCTTTGACCTTAAGAGTGAAACCATATTAATTGAAAATTAGATTGGAACCTAAAGAATAAAATAATTTAAAAAGTGAGATTACAAGTAGGAGTAGACTTATACCGTGCGAGCAGCCACCTCAGCCCAATCGATCGTCGCTCCCATTGCCTCCTGCTCAATAAACCATGGCTTTGTTCCTATGCAAAACATGCGTCGTGTCTTTGCATCTATAAGAAGATGACCCATCGCAGCTTGCTGTGGATCCAATTTACGAGAGTTAGATAAAGTGCATGTAATATGTAGTCAAACAAATAGAACAATACATTAAATGAGAAGAAGTAGACTTACCACGGTTGCCTCAAATGCCAACCGTCCGCCTGCACCAAAGTGTGAAGTATCTATGGCGTCCAGCCGTCTCCTCACAGCCCTCCTCTGACCCTCGAACATTTCAGGATGGTCCCTATTCTGCTTCTTGAAGAACTTCCAATCAGCTTTGTCTGCCCAGCTGGGTTTAGCCATCTCCTTTGCGATGGAAGTACGCAAGGTTGATCTACGCTGCTTCAAGACCAAACCCATGCGCTCTCGCATATAATTCTCATTGAACTCCCAATTTGGCGGGTTAGGGTATTTTTGTTTTAATTCATCGATGACCGCCTGCTTCTTTTGGTCATCTTGATACCGCCAATCAGTAGCAATGCCACTCTTGAAGTGGTGGCTCATCAACCACCTCATGGTGGCCATCATTGCTTTGCCCTTTCTATCTTCTATTATCTCTTTGGCAGCTGTAATTTGATAGGAAAGGTCCTCAACTTGTAAGGAGGACTCATGGAAGTGGAAGAGTCAAAGCGAGTGGAAGCTATGCAAGCGCTTCCAGAGCGAGGAGTAGCAGTGGGAGTAGGAGAGGGCAAGGGACCTGACTGATATAGTGTCTCAAGACCAAGTGGAGACCTATAGGGATGTGAGTGTGCTGACTTGTTTACATCTCCCGAGTCAGCACAACATAAGTGGCCCCTCCTACTGTTCCTTCCCTTACGATAGGCACGCGTAGGTGATGACCCCTCGGTCGAAGGGGCATGAGGGGACGGCTGGTGGGCAATAGGTCTAGCCGTCAGTGTAAGAGAGGGAATTGCTGAGGTCCTTTGAGATAGCAGAGAGAAGAATCTCGCTACCTCCTCATCGGTCATTTGTGCTATAAACTGATCGGGACTCCCAACAAAGCCATGGGCTGCTAGCAAAGGAGTTTCCCGAGGGGTAGTCGCAGTGCTATGTCCGAGAGGAGTCAAGTAGTCACAGGGGTAGGCCCCTGAGGTGTCGCCTGAGAGGAATCAAAGTCCTCTGGAGCATAGAGATCATGATGTCTCCTTCTGCGAGGCTGGCTGTACTCGTCGGACATGTGACGTGATCCCATGTCTAACGTAGACACAAACACGAAAATAGAAAACAAAAAACAAACATAAGCATAGGCATAGGCATAGGCAAATACATATGCTTATGATCGAAAGAGTGGGGAAGAGGGGGAGAAAGCTTATGCTCATGCTCATGCTTATGCTTATGCATGAGCATATGAGCATAAAAGAAAAAGAGAGAAAGATTAAGCATAGGCAAATACATATGCTTATGACAAGAGATCGAAAGAGGGGCAAGAGGGGGAGAAAGAGAGAGGAAAAGAGGAAAATGAGACATGCTCATGAGAGAAGGAAAGGAGGAAGAGGGGAAAAAGAGATTGAAAGAAGGAAAGGAGAAGGAGACATATGCTCATGCTTATGCTTATGCTTATGCATGAGCATAAGAGAAGGAGACATGTGCTTATGCTTATGCATAGGCAAATACATATGCTTATGAAAAGAGATTGAAAGAGGGAAAAGAGGGGGGAAAGAGAGATGAAAGGAGGAAAAGAGGAGAAGGAGAAGGAGAAGGAGACATATTCTCATGCATAAGCATAAGCATAAGAGAAGGAGATGTATGCTCATGCTTATGCTTATGCTTATGCATGAGCATAGAGAAGGAGACATATGCTTATGCTTATGCATAGGCAAATACATATGCTTATGAAAAGAGATTGAAAGAGGGAAAAGAGGGAGGAAAAGAGAGAGGAAAGGAGGAAAAGAGGAGGAGGAGACATATGCTCATGCTTATGCATGAGCATATAAGCATAAAAGAAAAAGAGAGAAAAAGAGATTGAAAGAGGGAAAAAAGAGAGGAAAAGAGGAAAAGAGATTGAAAGAGGGGAAAATAGCATAAACATAAGAAGGAGAAGGAGAAGGAGACATATGCTAATGCATAAGCATAAGCATAAGAAAAGGAGACATATGCTTATGCTTATGCATGAGCATAAGAGAAGGAGACATATGCTTATGCTTATGCATATAAGCATAAAAGAAAAAGAGAGAAAGCTTAAGCATAAAAGAAAAAGAGAGAAAAAGAGATTGAAAGAGGGGAAAGAGGGGGGAAAAGAGATTGAAAGAGGGGAAAAAGAAGAGGGGAAAGAGAGAGGAAAGGAGGAAAAGAGGAGAAGGAGGACACATATGCTCATGCTTATGCATGAGCATATAAGCATAAAAGAAAAAGAGAGAAAAAGAGATTGAAAGAGAGGAAAGAGGGGGAAAAGAGAGAGGAAAAGAGATTGATAGAGGGAGACATATGCTCATGCATAAGCATAAGCATAAGAGAAGGAGACATATGCTCATCCTTATGCTTATGCTTATGCATGAGCATAAGAGAAGGAGACATATGCTCATGCTTATGCTTATCCATGAGCATAAGAGAAGGAGACATATGCTTATGCTTATGCATAAGAGGAAGAAGAGGGAAAGGAAACAAAGCATATGCTTATGCTTATGCATGAGCATATAAGCATAAAAGAAAAAGAGAGAAAAAGAGATTGAAAGAGAGGAAAGAGGGGGGAAAGAGAGAGTAAAAGAGAAAAAGAGATTGAAAGAGGGAGATATGCTCATACATAAGCATAAGCATAAGAGAAGGAGACATATGCTCATGCTTATGCTTATGCATGAGCATAAGAGAAGAAGACATATGCTTATGCTTATGCATAAGAGGAAGAAGAGGGAAAGGAAACAAAGCATATGCTTATGCTTATGCATGAGCATATAAGCATAAAAGAAAAAGAGAGAAAGCTTAAGCATAAAAGAAAAAGAGAGAGCATAAACATAAGAGAAGGAAGAGGGGAAAAGAGATTGAAAGAGGGAAAAAAGAAAAGAAGGAAAGGAGGGAAAAAGAGATTGAAAGAGGGGAAAAAAGAAGAGGGGAAAAGAGATTGAAAGAGGAAAAAAAGAAGAGAAGGAAAGGAGGGAAAAAGAGATTGAAAGAGGGGGGAAAAGAAGAGGGGAAGAGAGATTGAAAGACGGGAAAAAGAAGAGGGAAAAAGAAGAGAAGGAAGAGGAGAAAAGAGGGGAAGAAGAGGGAAGAGAGGGGAAGAGAGGGGAAGAGAGGGTTTCGACACCCATCACTATAGCTAGTGCTTAAGGCGCTAGCTGCAAGCCAATGCAAATAACAAAAATAATAAAAGGAAAAAAGAGGAAGCACTTTCTTACCTGGAATAGTCCCGCTCGGTGTTTTGTGGACTAGCCCTATAAAAGAGAGGAAACATACCATTTTTCAAATAACTAGTTAGAGGAAGGAGGAGTTTAAAGAAGCAACTTCTCAAAGGGATTGGATTGAGGAGACAAGGAGAAAGAGGAGGAAGAGAATTACAAAAAAGACTAGAAGAGGTGAGTCTTCTTTCTTTCACAAAATCTCATTTTTTGTGTTAACTCTTGAAAATCAAGCATGAAAACTAGCACATAGCCTTAGCAATACAAGGAGAAACATGCTTCAACACTCACAAAATGAAATCTCACAAAAAACGAACCTACATTGCTCAAAGAGACTCACCTTCTTGAAAAACTTCTTTTCACACAAGCAAAAAGGGAGAAGGGTGGAGAGGGAGGACAAGTGTTAGGAGAGGGGTGAGTAGTGGTGAGGAGTGGAGAATAGAGAGGAGGAAAGCGAGGTTGTCAGATATAGGTGGGAGGAGAGATTGCTTTTCTTAGAATAGAGATTGCTAAAGAAAGCGCCGCATCGCGGGGTTTTGGGTTTTAGCCCACAGCATCGCTATATAGCGACGCTAGTCAATCACTATATAGCAACACTTATTTTTAAAAGCGTTGCTATATAGTGATGGAACACAGCAAATTGTCACTATATAGTGATGGAATAGAGCAAAACGTCGCTATATAGTGACACTTCAGAACACTTATTGTTTCAAGTTAAAAAAGAAGCTCATAGATGCTATTTTATTACTGTTAATATATTTCCTTGCAACTTATGTTGTGATTTTATAAGTGTGCAGATGGAAGGGACAAGTGGAAGCTCGTTAGATGATGTGCCAATGCCCAGGAGCACAAAGTGGCTTATGGAGAGGTTGTATTGTCATTGCACTCATTGCAAGCGAGAAGTATGACATCAACGTCGTATTAAATCATGCGCCACTTGCAGATGTATGGGGAGGAGCCCAAACTAGTACCCACCGTTGGTGTTACATGTGTTGATGGATTATCAGTAAGTTAAAGCTATTTAAGTTTGTGGTTAATATTGGATACCATTATGATACGAAACCTTGAGACAAGATCTTATATTTACACGAAATCTTCAAATAGGATGAGGAGGCTGACGAGGGTACGCATATACCTTCACACTTTGAGCAAGACTATAGTCTCCAGGATGATGACGAGGGTATGGTCGACATGATGGATTCTATTTTTAGGGGCACTACATCCCATGTACACATGATGTCAGAGTCTAAGGTCAAAATGCGAGAGTTGCAATCAACACAGTTGTATGAGGGTGCTAGGATGTCTAAACTACGTGCTTGTCTCTCAATCTTGAATCTGCAAGTAAAGTATGGGTGGTATTAGCTGGAAAAGAAATCAAGACAAGAGGCTAGAGGATAGGTATGGCAACGCTCAAGGGCCATAGAGGAATAGGGAACATGAGGGGAGGAGCATTAACATGGGTGGGAAAAAGGGATTAAGAGGGGAGGGAAAGAAGAGGGAGACTATGGCACAAGGGGAGAGGGAGAGGGGAAGGAGGAGTATGTACATGGCACAAGGGGAGATGGAGACATCAAGGGAAGAGGGTCATGCTTTATTTGAAAGGAAAGATGAGGGGAAATGTCAAAGTACTAGCTAGGTGGCTTTACAAGAATGAGTGTGTCTCATCAAGGAATAGCCCCCTCCTTTTATAGCCAAGAGAGAGGGTCTCTCCCAATAAATGCATCCTCCCACATGCAAGGTGTGTGTGGAAGAGTCTCCCATGTGGGCTAGGTGGTCACGCACTCTCAATTGTGTGCGATAACACTTGGCCACATTTTTCCACATATATCAACTCCCATATCCCAAGTCTATGATACTCCCTTGGTCTCTTCCCAATTTTATAATACGTTCAAACATCTAGGAGGACAAGTGGAGGGTTGGCACAAGGAATCTTGCCACCTCATCCTACTTTCCCCATTA
This sequence comes from Dipteris shenzhenensis, assembly GCF_047967505.1. Lineage (NCBI taxonomy): Eukaryota > Viridiplantae > Streptophyta > Polypodiopsida > Gleicheniales > Dipteridaceae > Dipteris > Dipteris shenzhenensis. The sequence continues at coordinate 27,519,758 of NC_141598.1, read as the reverse complement.
TTTAACTTGTACTCTTGGACCTTCTATACCTCCCCCACATGGGCCTATCCTATATGGAGTGAATAACCCAATATAATATCCATCTCCACCTATTTTATATTACTTCTCCCATGGACTTTGGGCCATATCTCACTAAATGCAAGCATGGGACCGCCTAGGTGGAGGGATGGCACATGGAGGAACCATGCCACCTTACATTTTATAATATTACTACCATGGATTATGTACATCACACCTTATGGGTCCTCTTACATGGAAGGGTGGCACATGGTCATGCCCTGCTACCTCAGCCCTAGACCCTATGCACACCATATTTTATTATACTATTGCCACACATACAAACACACACACATATTTATGCCTTTTTTTCCTCAGGCAAAATTATCCATAATAGTTCCCCCCCCCTAGGTAAGGAATGCACAGCATTTCCATGCCTAGGTCCATCACGCACAAAGAAGGGCTTGAGGTAATGCTTGTTGATCACCTTCTTGCCATATGGCTCATGCAGCTCCTAAACTTGTACAGACCCATTGCTATGTTTCTTGATGACTTTGTATGGACCAGTCCACAGTGGCAAAAACTTCTTATCCATTTGGTGGTCCAATCTTTTATCAAAGCATAGCACAACTTCCTATCCCTTGCGAATCTTAGCATCCAAGCGGGCCTTTTGTCGATTCTTTTGGATCTCTGTTTGGTGTAGTGCAAGGCATCGGGTTTCATCTAACTTCTCAAGTTGTACCAATCTGCCCTCTACATGTTCATCTTTTGTCATCCTCTATTCTTGTGCCAAATCTCAAGGCCGGAATCTCTATCTCTAGTAGTAAAAGTGCCTCAGTACCATAAACCAACTCAAAAGGAGTGTGACCTGTAGACATTTTATGAGTGATGTTGTAAGCCCACACGGCTTCAGTGACCTTCTCATCCCACTGGCTCTTGTTCCTTGCGGCCATTTTTCCCATGGTTTTACAAAGGAGGCCATTGGTCTACTCCGTTTGACCCATGGATGCTGGATAATGGATGCTAGAAGTGTGATGATCAATACCCATGCGATCCATGAGCAATTCCACTACTTCATTTAAGAATTGACTCCCATGGTCAGATACTATTTCCATGGGTGTCCCAAACCTTGTGCAGATATGTTCAAATATGAAATTTGAAACTGCCTTCCCATTTGCAGTGGGGAGGGTGATAGCTTCAGCCCACTTAGTGACATATTGAGTGGCTACCAAAAGATACTTCTTTTTGCGGGCAATCATGGGCAAGGGCCTGACAAAATCTATTCCCCACTTATGAAACAGATGGATGGACATCACTGGGTGATGTTGCCTAGGATGCAAATCCTTCCTACCAAAGAATTAGCATGGTTCACAGGTTTTGCAATACAAAGTGACATCCTTGAACAAGGTTGGCCAATAGTATCCAGCATGTAAAATATTCATAGCTTTATAGTCACTGGCATAGTGGCCTCCACAAAATCCATCATGATAATGCTTCAATACCTTAGGCACTTCATCTGCATCAATGGCCCATCTTAGTACCCCATCCATGCCTTGACAGTACAACACCCCATCAAAGAGGGTGTAGAGCCTACTATCTTTGCAGATCTTCTTTCTCTCATAGCTAGTACTTTCTGGAGGAAAGGAAAACACAGTCAGAAACCTGTAGATACCACCATAGCATGGATCCCCAACTTCTATGGCCGCTACAAGGGTTACATCGAGGCACTCCTCTAAATCAATCAAAGCATTCTTCAAGTTGGAACAACCCCCTTTTACAATTTTGAAAGAAAAATCATATTCTTGTAGAACTGCCAACCATTTGGCCAACTGGCCCATGGGATTTGGTGATTGAAGAACCTGCTTTGCAAGACCATTGCTAGAGATTATAATGAAGGACTTTCCAACCACATAATGCTTAAATTTCTCAATGCAAAACACCAAAGACAAGGCATGCTTGTTAGCCTCAGAGTAGCGCCGTTCAGTTTTGAGCCATTATTGAACAGGATACACGAACCGATCCTCCCCTTACTGGAGAAGAATACCCACCAGAGTGTGCTCACCGAACCCAAGGTTAATATAGAAAGTCTTTGACCAATCAGGATTGTATAGAATGGGTTTTGAAGCCAGAGCGTTCTTGATTTGTGCAAACCCATGATCACAATCCTCATCCCAAGAGGAATCAACCCCATCTTTTAATAGCATAGTCATGGGTCATGTCAAAGCAACATATTGATCAATGAAGCGGCAATAGTATCCTGCTAGATTGACAAATGACCGTACCTGATGTTTGGTTGTTGGTGGGGAGAGCTTGAGGATAGCTTCTACCTTCTCGGTGACCATTTGGAAGGCCAATCTAACCTTCATGACATGCTCTTTGCGTGCCGAGAATATACAAAAATCAGCTAAAAACACCTCCAAGAAAACCCCCAAATAAGGAGCAAACACCATCTGCATAAATCTTTAAAAGGTAGCAGGAGCATTGGTGAGGCCAAGTGGCATTACTTTGAATGCAAATGTCCCCCAAGGTGTGGCAAATGTGGTTTTAAGCACATCCTCCTCAGCAATTCTGATTTGATAGAACCCGGAGTAACCATCACAGAAAGTATACATCTCATGACCACTTACCTTCCAAGAATGACGTCTTGAAAGGGCAGAGGATGATGATCCCTCTTGGTGGCCGCATTGAGTTTCTTATGATCGATGCAAACCCGCCACTTGTTGTTTTTCTTTGGGGTGACTACCACTGGGGAAACCCATTCAATATTGTGAACCGAAACAATAAACCCAGCTTTTACAAGTTTTTGCAATTCTGATCACAAAGCATTGGTCTGTAGGGGCCCTAATCTCCGATACTTCTGAGCCACAGGCTTCGCATCAGGCTTCTGCTCTATCTTGTGCTCTATGGCAGTCACATGGCGAAGGTGGCGGTAGCTAGTTGCAAAGAGGTCAGGGAAATCTTTGAACATTTCTAGGAACTCATCTTTCTCACTTGGTGTGAGGTCTGGGGAAAGCATAGATTCAAGCTGTTGAGGACTAGCTATTACCTTTTCTATAGGTGGCGGGGTCGGAGACACCTCCATCATGTAAACTTCCTCCTCTGAGAACTCCTCCCCCTCGTCTGATTCTTCCACTGATTCAGACACTAAGGATGAGAGAGTATCACTGTCTTGCTCCTCTTCTTCTTCTGGTTCCATGGCACCTGGTTGCACCAGGATCTTCTCCTTAGAAGCACCAAAAAACATGTGTCTTGTCTTCCAATAGCTGACTGCATCACTCTTTCTCAACCATGGTCTCCCGAGTATGGCTGGGCAACTTCTGCCCGTATCTTCGATGTCCACTACATAGAAATTGACGGTGGTGGTCAACCCATTGACAGTGATGGGAAAATACTCAATGACTCCCAGGGTGGCGAGTCATCGACCATCTGCTACATTGATTCGAGTGGAGGAATTCCTTGTGCATTTCAAATTCAATTTCTTCATGATTCAAGGCACCATGATATTACATGCAGCTCCCCCATCAACACACACACTTTTGACACAACAATTATCTATGATGACATCTACTGTATGTGGGTGCCAATCAATTTTCCTTTTTCTTGCTCCTCCTTGTTAAGAGCCCTTGCTGCCTTAGGGCTTAATGCTATTAGTTGAGGGAGCGTGATGCTCAAAGACCGATGAGCAAGGTTCTGAATGACCAAATAGTCCTCTTGCCCCGAGCTGATGGGAAAATCTAAGGGCGACCACTTACTCCTGCGAGATCTTTTAGTCTTCTCTATTGGTGGGTCTACCATCTCAGCATCTGAGGGCTCTGAGAAGGACACCTTCTTCCTGGGGTGGCCCGGTGGTCCACGGTTTGAGAGGGGTCCGAGGTGGTATGACTTCTTTTCCCAAGGTCAAGGATCTCTACGTCAGAATCCTCAGTTCTTGATTCACTTAGAAGATTCACCCTTGGAATATTGGGACATTCCATGCGATAATGACCCTTCTGGTGGCACTCGTAGCATACAACATTGGCACGTTCTCTTGGATGGCGATTGGATTGATTTTTGATGCCCACCATCTCAAGCCGAAGATCATTCAGGGCCTTGGCTAGGTCATTGACTCCAGGTTCCTTAGCAGGAGGGGCCGGGGGAGTAGGAAGGAGGGGAACTCGTGGGAAAGGCTAGGGAAATCTTCTAGGCAGAGGTTGAGGATATACTCCTTGTTGAGGGTAAGCATCTAAGGGAGGACCATACATTTGAGGTGGAGGTGGTGAATACATCCGTGATGAGGGGTGGGGGTATGCCCCTGAGTTAGACCCCCCAGGTTGTTGTTGCAAGAATTGAGGGGGTTGCGGAGGGACAATCTTCTTGTTTGAAGAGGGGTCAGCAGATTGAACTTTATCAAACTTTTGAGCAATCTCATGTGCTAGCACCATAGTTTTTGGATTCTCCCATTTAAGCTTGAGGCGGAATTTGTCACTTGCTCCTGCTACAAGGTAGCCCAGCACATGCTGAGTCATTCTAGCTCAATATCCAGCATTGTCCTCTTGCATGGCAAATAAATAGTCCAGAAGCACGACCACTCAATCCACATATCGACGCACTGTCTCACCTTCCGACTGCTTCAAGTTTGCCACCTGCAAGTATACATTCTCGGGCTCCTCTTCTTTGCTCAAATACTCAATCATAGTTGCTGTCAACCTTCGCCAAATTTGGCAAACATCTTCGGCCTGCTTCTCATACCACACTTGAGCCAAACCCTCTAGAAATGTGGGAAGAACCAATAGCCATCTTTCTTCAGTAAGAAAGTTGAGAGAAACACAACGGCGCTTGAAGGCCACAAGATACTCACTAGGATTTTCTTCAACCCATCCACAGAACACAAGAAAGTCTACCATGCTTGGAAAATGGAAAAGAGAGAGGAGAAATGAGGCCTATCTATTGACAAAGAATAGAAAGAGGAAGCTTGAACTAAAAATCGGGTGAAGATACATCCACAAAGCATACATAGGCAGGGTAGGGTGTGACTAGTGTATTGTGAAATACTACACGGGAAGAATCTTCAGCATATAATAGCTCATAGACAATCTTAAAAGGACCAACCCTCATGATATTGCATCCATCTTTACAAGCGAGGGTTAGAGACACGGTGCTGCATGAGGTTGTTCATCAAGGCAAACAAGAATGCCATGACAAATGTCAACAGTTGGAGAGCTTGCACATCATGTTGGGATAAGTGTGATCAAGGGCTTGCTCTATGGTGCATGTGTGCATCTAGGGGAGTCACATGTGTGTGTGTGTATGTTGTAGAGGCACATCTAGTGCTATGATGTGTCTAGTGTGTAAGCCAAAGGCCCCCACATGGGAGGTTCCTTTGATTTAGGCCAGTCCCACTAATGTGGGGGCTGATTGCCACTGATGTAGGGAAGGTGCCTTTGATCTAGGCCACCTTCTCCCCATTTCTATTAGAGAGAGTCACCTCTCTCACAATCAATAGAGAACAACATTTTTTGTTACATCTTGTGCTCTCACTCCTCTTCCAAGATGCATCTATTCTATCCCACGTGTTTCTACACATCACCTTCAGCTTCTTCCAGTTCTTGAAATCGCCATGCTATTTCTTCAAGGGGTGTGCCGTCTGGCATCCTTCTTTTGAGCAATGTCCTTGAGGACCTTCTTGATGCCGAAGTCGGTAAACTCGTATCAAATATGCCCAACACTTAGTTTCATGATGACCACAACCTTTGCATTCCTTACAAATGATCACCCTCCTTCGTGGCTTACGGCTTTGTTGGGGTGGTGCTTCCACTCGCGTCATGCGTGATTGAAGTACAAGCTTCACGTGCTAAGAAATCAGCAGCTAGATTTTGAGCTCGAGGGATATGCTGAATTTTTACCTCTTCAAATTGGTTGCAAAGTTCCAATGCTTGTTGATGTCATGGAACCAAGCCTTTGCTCTGCACCTTCCACCTTCCACTAACTTGTTCACACACTAGTTGAGAATCTCCTTGCACCTCAAGTTTCTTGACATGATGTTCTTGTGCCTTTTGTGGCCCAAAAATGAGTGCCAAGTACTCAACTTGGTTGCATGTACTTGCAGGTGCAGACTTGCTATAACAATACTCCTCACCACCTAATGAAGTGAGCTTCACACCCATGCCAGCAGCCTTGGTCGAAGGTTTGTAAGCTCCATCAAATTGAAGGATCCAAGATGTCATCACACCAAGACTAAAATCCAAACATCCCAAGTTTCTCGGTAGTCCAAGATAGGTAGAAGGAGAGGGTGGGGAGAATTGAATACTTGAGCCAAACGTTCAGCACCAAATAAACTTGCAATCCTTTGTTGATAGTTTATCTTTAGACCAAAAAGAATTACAACTTGAAACTCAAAATGAGGCATAAAGGGTTGATTAGGTACAAAGGGATTCCTTGGTCGAAACATTAACCATAGCCAAGCCCTAGAAACCTTTGTAGTGAGATTGAGAATAAACCATTCAAGATGAGCTTATCCACAGGAATTAATAAGCAGATGCGCCAAATCTCCCCCCAAGCTTGGGGAGCATCCCACCCTTCAAAGAAGGACACCCTTTTAATTACCTCCGAAGCAGCAAGTAGCTCGATCATTGCACAATGAGTAGAATTGAAATCAAAGTCCTCCCAGTGTATCACTAGTTCTTCACCTTGAATCATCCATAGTGTATCATCCCACCCATCGTCTCCTTGAGCAATGCACTGTACAATCAGTTGTTGAAGATCGACATGAAGATCAAGAAAGAGATCTCGTCCATTGGTAGCCGTAAGGTGCAGAGGACTAGGCACCAAATCCTTAAGCTCGTCGAGAAGTGACATAAATATCCACCCTCCTCGTGTGGCGTGCGTCCGTGAAGTGAACTTGAAAAAGTTTAGAATCTGCGATCTAGTAGGAGATATGAGTAGAGCACAGTAAGTGAAGTACTTTTGCTTTTTACAGCATGTGAAAACTCTGGTTAGAGAGTTACAGTTCCCGAGATTTCAATATATAAGCAAAAATCATTACATTTTCATCACTTCTTATCTGTTGGCCCAATGATAAGCCTCCCCCTTGTGAAGGGGGAGGTCTTGGGTTCAAATCCCACTCTTTAATAAAAAGAGAGGAGAGGAGAGGAGAAGGAGAAGAGAAAGATAAAGAGAAGAGAGGGGGGGCGTGGGATCTTTTACAGTTTTGCAAAAGCCTAGAAAAACTATCCGCGACTAGTCCGCGATGCGCGCGGGTGTACACAGTAGATGTGCGGATGCACGCGCAAGAACTCAGAGGGAGCACGGATATTTTGTAGACACATGTCACTTGATTGGCTACAACTGGCTCTACATAAAGTCAAATGCGATGGAGAGATAATAAACGAGCGCGAGCGAGAGTTATCATCTGGATGTATGATGCATGTAAGTTTCTTACCTCTTGACATAATTAAGTAATTATTTGTGGCAATATATGCTATAAAATAGATGCATCTTTATTGTTTTAATGATGCTCTTTTATAGTACAAAAAGTACAGTGCATTGTGTTTATATGGACGACATTTTCATGTGGAACGCATCGATTCAAAGAGAGTCATGTATGATTGTGGAGTCATGGCTAACCTCATACAAGAAAGCATGCTTTAGATACCAATCTTCTCTTCTCACAGTTGTGGAACCATACGTGAAATCTATGAAGTTGATTTCAGACGATTTAGTATTTTCATTCTTGATGTAAAATGGTTTAGAACTATTTACAACGGTCCCCATGCAACAGTGAGAAAAGATAGTAGCGGTTTCTTTGCAATAGACTCCACCAAACATTGGACCGATGAAAGTGATACTTTTTTTCTTCCTGAGCACTATGAGCAGGTGCATACTAATGATTTAATTAATTGAAGCTTTCGTTTTTAAAGATCCATTGATACATGTACTTAAGCATAATTTCATATATATAATTGACGACATTTGGCACCCATCCTCAATATAGGTGGTTTTTCATCCGGATCGTTTTGATCCAAGATGGTGGTACGTGATCCAAGTTGCACCATGAAGTAAGCAAATTTTTGAAGATATAGATGTGGATATGGAGATGCCACTACCAATGCTGGATCCAATTGATCCAGATGAATCTAGCAAAGAAGATGAAGATCACAATATGAGCCAAGAGGAAGATGCGCATAATGACATTGCAGGGGAGGAAGATGGAGATCACCATATTGAGGAAGAAGACAACGATCATCAAGAATCACCACACTTTATTGAAGAAGATGATGAAGTACTTTTAGGTGAGTGTACGATGCTAGAGTATGATGATGATATAGGAGATCAACTTGGTATAGAGTTAGAGATAGACTTGTTTGGTGCATTAGACTTGGCTCAAGATGAAACCGTTGATGTAAATGCTCTTCATTGATTTCTTTCATCTCAAACTTGGACATGAATATATGAGCTTCAAAGGCTTGATGTACATGCTCTCATACTTTTATTCTCTCAAAAGATCAAACATGTATGAAAATTAAAAAGAAATTGCCATTGGAGAAAACTAACTTTTAAGGTCGATATGAGAAAAAAAGCTCTTTGCAAAACGTCGCTATAAAAACTCAGTCTCGCTATATAGTGCCACTTACAATTCTGATAAATGTCGCTATATAGCGACTTTAGAAATCGTCGCTATATAGCGACGTTTACCTAAAGTCGCTATATAGTGATGCTTCATGAGGCACGCTTCCAATACCAACGATTAGCACCCCACGTGTGCTAAACGTCGGTACTTAAACGTCGCAATAGTATCCATGTGTAGTAGTGAATGTATCTCTTCTCTCGAGGGCACTCTCCTTAAAACCTGATCAACCCCTCTCATGCAAAGCTCATCATCAATCATCATATATTCTTCTCTTTTGTATGAAGTGATACTTTTGACTCTTCTTAAGCTCTTGAGGTAGATATCTAGTTAAGTAAGAAATCCACTACCTAAACCAAGTATTCTCTCCCTCTGTACAAGGGATCTTCAAGCTTTGCTATCACTAGATCTTGATCACTCATTTCGTGAGCCAACTCATGTGCCATTTGATTATCCTCCCTTCGACATGCTGGGTGTTCCATGTTCTAAATTGATGAAGCAGCCTTCTTACTTTGGCTAGATACCCTCTCAACCTCAGGTTTCTTGCTTGCCAACTTCCCATGACTTGCTTCACTACTAATAGAGAATCTCCCTTGATCATTATCTTATGAATTTTCAGCTTTAGTGCAGCCTTTAACCCTTCATATAATGCTGCATACTCTGCCTCATTATTGCTTCTAGCTTCCAGATGCACTCCCTCCTAAATCAACTTTCTCTCTAAATCATTAATCACATAGCCTCCTTTAGCTTATCCTCTTTTCCACTTCTTTCACCAAAATGGGACTTTCTTTGTATGTTAACAGATCTGCCAGTGTGGCTCTAGAAGTGCTCTCCACCAAAAATGAGAAAGTATATTCTTGTAGTTCAACCAACCACTTCATCATACTCCGAGAAAGGGCTGAATTATTGACCAATTGAGGCAATAAAGTGTAGTAAGTCAAAACAACAAATGGCTTCGAGATAAGATATGCCTTGAACTTCCTGCAAGCATACACTAAACTTGACAGAACTAGCTCTGCCTCTGTATATCTCCTCTCTGCTTCTGTCTTAACTCTGCTAGCATAATACATAGGCCTCATATAATGGGACTCCTCCCCTTTTTGCAATAAGATGGCTCCCACAGCATCTAGTCCAAATGACGGGTTTACATAAAAGGTATGAGAGAAATCTGGAGCTTTCACACATGCAATCTCTCCCAACACTTCCTTCACTCTATTGAACACTGCTTCTCAATCTTCACTCCATTGTAGAGGCTCTTCTTTCATAGCTTCTTTCCCTCTTCTTTCATAGCTTGTTGCAAAGGGTACAACAACTGAGAGACCAAATGTATGAATCTTGTCATATACTTCACTTTCTGCACAAAAGTTAGTAACTGTTTAGATGTAGAGGGAGCTAGAAGTAAGATAAGGGCTTTCACCTTCTCTAGATCAAGTTAAATGCCATTTTGAGACACTATATGTCCCAATAACTTCACTGTGGAGCATCCCAAATGACACTTCCGTGGATTGAAATGTCCTCCCATTTCATCCATTCTATGGAACGCTTGATCCAGCCTCCATGCATGCTCTCTCTTGGAACTGTATAGACATATATCATCCAGAAATGCTCTCATAAATTTATCAATGAAAGGGGCTAACACTTCATCATCAATATTCTGCTGATACCATGCCGGTGCATTTTTCAATCCAAATGGCACTACTCTGTAATAAAAGCAATCCCATGGTGTGATAAATGTAGTTTTGATTTGATCTTCCTCTGCAATTGAGATTTGGAAGTACATCCAGAATATCCATCACACACATTGTACCTTATATACCCTGCCACTCTATCCAATATATTATCAATAAAAAGAAGAAGATAATGATTGCTTTTTGTTACCACATTAAGAGGTTTGTAATCAATGCATAGTCTCCATCCTCCTATGTGCTTGGGAATGATTACCACTGGATTGCTGCAATCTAAATGCTCCACCGGATATATTAGCCTAGCTTTGACAAACTTATTTAACTCCTCTCTCGACACATGCAAAAGCTCTTTGTGTATTCTCCTCAACTTCTAAAACATAGGATTGCTGCCTTCTTTTAGCTCAATGTGCATTGGCTCACATATGAAACCCCTGATCTCTTCATGTGAGGTAATGAACAGCTTTTGATACTGATGAATGACCTTCATATACTCCTCCTTCTCCACTCCTTAGCTTACTCTCCTCCTTAGCTTCTTGAATTTCTGCTACTTGCAATTCATATGCACACTACTACACACCGATCCTATTGCGACGCTTAAGTACCGACGTTTAGCATGCGCGGGGTGCTAATCATTAGTATTGGAAGCGGGGTTCGTTAAGGGTCACTATATAGCGACTTTTATCAAATTGGTAATTGTTGTTATATCGCGACACTGAGATAGTTTTCTATAGCGACGTTTTATAGAGAGTTTTTTTTCCCATACGGACCTTAAAAGATAGTTTTTCCCAATGACAATTTTTTTTAAATTTTCATACAGGTTTGATCTTTTGAGAGAATAAAAGTACAAGAGCATGTACATCAAGCCTTTAAAGCTCATATATTCATGTCCAAGTTTGAGATGGGAAAAAATCAATGAAGAGCATTTACATCAACGGTTTCATCTTAAGCCAAGTCTAACGCGCCAAACAAGTCTATCTCTAACTCTATACCGAGTTGTTCTCCTATATCATCATTGTACTCTAGCATCGTACGTTCACCTAAGAGTACTTGATCATCTTCTTCAATAAAGTGTGCTGATTCTTGATGATCGTCGGCTTCTTCCTCAATATCATGATCTCCATCTTCCTCCCGTACGATGTCATTATGCGCATCTTCCTCTTGGCTCATATTGTGATCTTCATCTTCTTCGCTAGATCCATCTAGATCAATTGGATCCGGCATTGGTAGTGGCATCTCCATATCCCCATCTCTATCTTCAAAATTTTACTTACTTCGTGGTGCAACTTGGATCACGTACCACCATCTTGGATCAGAACGATGCAGATGAAAAACCATCTATATTGAAGATGGGTGCCAAATTCCATCAATTACATATATGAAATTATGCTTAAGTACATGTATCAATGGATCTTTAAAAACAAAAGCTTCGATTAATTAAATCATTAGTATGCAGCTGCTCACAGTGCTCGGGAAGAACAAAATATCACTTTCATCGGTCCAAATTTTGGTGGAGTCTATTGCAAAGAAACCACTACTGTCTTTTCTCACTGTCGCATGGGGACCGTTGTAAATAGTTCTAAACCATTTTACATCAAGAATGAAAATACTAAATCGTCTGAAATCAACTTCATAGATTTCGTGTATGGTTCCATAATAATCCAATTGTGAGGAGAGAAGATTGGTATTCGAAGCACTTGCTCAGCTATCTTGTGTGAAGGTAGCCATGACTCCACAATCATATGTCACTCTCTTTGAATCAATGTGTTCCATGCGAAAATGTCATTCATATGACCATAATGCACTGTACTTTTTGTAATGTAAAAGAGCATCATTAAAACAATGAAAATGCATATATTTTATAGTGTATATTGCCCTAAATAATTACTTAATTATGTCAAGAGGTAAGAAACTTACATGCATCATACATCCAGATGATAACTCTCGCTCGTGCTTGTTTATTGTCTCTCCATCACGTTCGGCTTTACATAGAGCGAGTTGTAGCCAATCAAGTGACATGTGAGTGGCGAGAAGAGCCAAATCCCATGGATATGGTTGTGATCGCCTGTACATTACTCTGAATCTAGTCCTTGCATTCATTCTTTTTGCTTTGGCCGCTTCATATCTCTCAATCCACTTCTGCATCTCCTTATTATTGAGGATATAAAACTTATTGAATTTCTCCATTTGCTCTTCGCTCATCTTTCTTTCAATCCATTTTCCTTGGAGAACCTTGCCAATGATGCAATCATCATCCTTGTTATGCCAAGCTTGCAGCATATCGAGATCCATGGATGCAAGAAACTCCGTGATATATACTAATGACTCTTGCACAAGCCATCCCTCTACCATGCTTTCTTTAGGTCTTGCTCTTTGTCTTACAAATCCCTTCAAAGTTTTCATAAACCGCTCAAGAAAAAACATCCACCAACTATGAACGGTACCTGCAATGGCCACCTCATCAACTATGTGCACAAGCAAGTGCACTTGAGTTGTCATAATGCTTGAGGGAAAGTGCTTCTCAAGCAAGCATACGGCTTCGATGGATTTCACCCTAGCCTTCTTGATGCTTGATATGGAGATCTCTTTTTGAGATATCCACCTATTTCACATGCCCATGTAAGATATATTCATAATCAGTCTACAGATTATTCAGCTTAAATTGAAGAAAATGCAATCAATGCAATTTGATAGTAAGCATACCTCACAATACCACTAATCTTGAATATAGCATTTCTAACATCTCCTTGTAAGCACCCTTCTATTGTAATTGGGAGGATGAACTGTCAAAGCAACAAAGAAGTCATGTCAACAATATAACATAATCATAATTACACTGACACATCACAATTATCAGTACACTAATCCTACAGCTGATTGTCTATGTGCTTCCAAGCTGCACAATCTGCGGGAATCTTCAATGTGTCATTAGTGGACTGATGAGATGCATGCCATGTCATCAACTCCGCTATGGATTTGCATCTGAATATGTGCTGTATTATTGCAATGATGGGAAAGTGTCTCAAGACCTTTACCGGTATTTGCTCACCTACAAGTCATCTCTATATCGTTGTTCCCCACACTTCAGACAACTAGCCCAATCTCCATGCTCACAATGAAAGAGAATACAGTCATTACGGCAAGAATGGATGGTATCATAATCCATACCCACCATTGTTAGCATCTTCTTCGCTTCATCTCTTGATGCGGGCATGGTATTTGGTGCAGTTAACATCTTCTGGAGCAACCTATCACAATTCAAACATAAATAGGCTTTGAATAATGATGATTCGGTACACTAATCCTATAGCTTAGAATCCTTGTAAGATATTGAGCAAGCTTAGAACCTTACAACCTCACATTGAGCAAACATTTATAGACTCCTGCATTCTTTGAATTAGAGTGACAAAGGTTTGTATCTATTTGCTCAATAGTAGGCTATTGAAGCTTCACATGGGAGGAAAGACAGGAGAAAAGAGAGGAGGAAAGAGAGGAGAAAAGAGAGGAAAAGAGAGGAGAAAAAGGAGAAAAGAGAGGAGATAAGAGAGAAAAAGAGAGGAGATAAGAGAGAAAAAGAGGGAAAGTGAAAAGAGAAAAAGTGGGGATAAAAGAGAGAAAAAGTGGGGATACAAAGGCTTCAAATAATGATGATTCTCAAACATACATGATGATTCTCAAAACAAACAATATCCAAATAATAAGTCAAATCAATGCAGGAGCTAACCTCATTAAGGCCGAGACACTTGTATCCGACCACCCATACTTTGCTTGTAGATTCAAGATTGAGAGACAAGCCCGTAGTTTAGACATCCTAGCACCCTCGTACAACTGTGTTGATTGCAACTCTTGCATTTTGACCTCAGAATCTGACATCACGTGTACATGTGATGTAGTGCCCCTAAAAATAGAATCCATCATGTCCACCATACCCTCGTCATCATCCGAGATACTATAGTCTTGCTCAAAGTGTGAAGGTATATGCGCACCCTCGTCACCCTCCTCATCCTATTTCAAGATTTCGTGTATATATAAGATCTTGTCTCAAGGTTTCGTGTCATAATGGTATCCAATATTAACCATGAACTCAAATAGCATTGACTTACCGATAATCCATCACCACTGTAACACCAACGGTGGATACTGGTTTGGGCTCCTCCCCATACATCCGCAAGTGGTGCATGATAATATGATGTTGATGTCGCACTTCTCGCTTGCAATGAGTGCAATGACAATACAATCTCTTCGTAAGCCACTCTGTGCTCTCGGGCGTTGGCGCATCATCTGGCAAGCTTCAACTCATCCCTTCCATCTGCATACTTTTAAAATCACAACATGAGTTGCAAGGAAATCTATTAAGATCCAAAAAATAGCCACCCATGAGCTTCTTTTCTCTTTTCTAATAATAAGTGCCTTGAACTGTCGCTATATAGCGACTTTTTGCTATGTTCCCTCGCTATATAGTGACACTTTGCCATGTTCTGTCGCTATATAGCGACGCTTTTTGGATATAAGTGTCGCTATATAGCGACGCTGGGGGCTTACACCCGAAACCTCGCGCGACGCTTTCTTTAGCATAGGTTATTGTAGGAAAAGCAAAAATTTCTCCTCCCACCTTATATTCGACGACCTCGCTTTCCTCCTCTCTATTCTCCACTACTCAGCCCCTCTCCTAGCACTTGTGCTTCCTCTCCACCCTTCTCCCTCTTTGCTTGTGTGAAAAGGAGTTTTTCAAGAAGGTGAGTCTCTTTAAGCAATGTAGGTTCGTTTTTTGTGAGATTTCATTTTATGAGTGTTGAAGCATGTTTCTCCTTGTATTGCTAAGGCTATGTGCTAGTTTTCATGCTTGATTTTCAAGGGTTAAAGACAAAAAACGAGATTTTGTGAAAGAAAGAAGACTCTCCTCTTCTCTTTTTGGTATTTCTCTTCCTTCTCTTTCTCCTTGTTTGTAGGCTTATGCTTTCTCCTTGTTTGTAGACTTATGCTTGTCTCCTCAATCCAATCCCTTTGAGAAGTTGCTTCTCTAAACTCCTCCTTCCTCTAACTAGTTATTTGAAAAATGGTATGTTTCCTCTCTTTTGTAGGGCTAGTCCACAAAACACCGAGCGGGACTATTCCAGGTAAGAAAGTCCTTCCTATTTTTTCCTTTTGTTATTTTTGTTATTTACATTGGTCTGCAGCTAGCACCTTTCCTCTTCTTTATCCCCTCTTTAAATCTCTTTTTCCCCTCTTCCTCCTTTCCTTCCTTTCTTTTTCCCCTCTTTCAATTTCTTTTCCCCTCTTCCTTCTCTTATGTTTATGCTCTTTTTCCCTCTTCTTTTTTCCCTCTTTTATCCCCTCTTTCAATCTCTTTTCCCCTCTTCCTTCTCTTATGTTTATGCTCTTTTTCCCTCTTCTTTTTCTCCTCTTTCAATCTCTTTTCCTCTTTTCCCCTCTCTTTCCCCTCTCTCAATCTCTTTTCATAAGCATATGTATTTGCCTATGCTTATGCATGAGCATATGCTCATATGCTCATGCATAAGCACAAGCTTATGCTTTCTCTCTTTTTATTTTATGCTCATATGCTCATGCATAAGCATAAGCATATCCTTTCTTTTTTTTTCTCTTATGCTTAAATGCCCTTTTTCCCCCTTCCTTCTCTTATGCTTATGCTTACGCATGAGCATATGTCTCTTTCTCCTTCTCCTTCTCTTTTCCTCTTTTCCTCTCTCTTTCTCCCCCTCTTTTCCCTCTTTCGATCTCTTTTCATAAGCATATGTATTTGCCTATGCTTAAGTTTTCTCTCTTTTTCTTTTATGCTCATATGCTCAGGCATAAGCATAAGCATATGCTTTCTTTCCATATCTCTTATGCTTATGCTCTTTTTCCCTCTTCCTTCTCTTATGCTTGTGCTTATGCATGAGCATATGTCTCCTTCTCTTATACCTATGCCTATGCCTATGCATGTCCTTCTCCTTCTCCTTCTCCTTCTCCTTTCTTTCTCTTCTTTTTTCCTCTCTTTTTCTATTCTTTTCATAAGCATATGCCTATGCATGTCCTTCTTCTTCTCCTTTTCCTTTCTTTCTCTTCTTTTTTCCTCTCTTTTTCTCTTCTTTTCATAAGCATATGCCTATGCCTATGCCTATGCCTATGCTTATGCATGAGCATATGCTCATATGCTTATGCATAAGCATGAGCATATGCTTTCTCAATGTATTCTCTTATGCTTTGCCAATGTATTCTCATATGCTTTCTCAATGTATTCTCTTGTTTTTTGTTTTTGGTTTTCATGTTTGTGTCTACATTAGGCATGGGATCACGTCGCACGTCCGATGAGTACGGAAACCCTCGTAGGAGGAGACATCATGATCTCTATTCTCTAGAGGACTTTGATTCCCCTCAGGCGACACCTCAAGGGCCTACCCCTGCAACTACCCCTGGCCCAACTCCTCTCGGATGTAGCACTGCGACTACCCCTCGGGGGTCTCCTTTGCTAGTAGCCCATGGCTTTGGCAGGAGTCCTGACGAGTTTGTGGCACAAATGACTTATGAGGAGGCAGCGAGATTCTTCTCTCTACTATCCTAGAGGACCTCAGCAGTTCCCTCTCCTACACCAATGATTGGACCTACTACCCAGCCATCCTCTCGTGTCCCTTCGACTGAGGGGTCATCACCTGGGTGTGGCCATCATAAGGGAAGGAAGAGTAGGAGGGGTCGCTTATGTTGTGCTGACTCGAAAGATGTAGATGAGTCAGCACATGCACATCCCTACAGGTCTCCACTTGGTCCCGAGCCCCAGTACCAATCAGGTCCCTTGCCCTCTCCTACTTCCACTGCTACTCCTCACTCCGGAAGCGCTCACACAAACACCACTTGCTCTGACTCTGCCACTACCATGAGTCCTCCTTACCCCATCGAGGACCTGTCCTATCAAATCACGACTGCTGGAGAGATAATAACATATTAAAAGGGCAAAGCAGTAATGACCACCATGAGGCGATTGATGAGCCACCACTTCTTTCATCGATGAATTGAAAGCAAAATACCCTAACCCCCTAAATTGGGAGTTTAACGAGAATTACATGTGAAAGCGCATGGGTTTGGTCTTGAAGCATCGTAGATCAACCTTGCGTACTTCCATCACAAAGGGGAGGGCTAAACCCAGTTGGGCAGACAAAGCTGATTGGAGGTTTTTCAAGAAGCAGAACAGGTACGATCCCGAAATGTTCAAGGGTCAGAGGAGGGCTACGAGGAGACGGTTGGACGCCGTAGGTACTTCGCACTTTGGTGCAGGCGAACGGTTGGCATTGAAGGCAACCGTGGTAAGTCTACTTCTTCTCATTTAATGTATTGTTCTATTTGTTTTACTACATATTACATGCACTTTATCTAACTCTCGTAAATTGGGTCCACAGCAAGTTGCGATGGGTCACCTTCCTACAGATGCAGAGACGAGACGCGCGTTTCATGTAGGAACAAAGCCGTGGTTTATTGAGTAGGAGGCAATGGGAGCGACGGTTGATTGGGCTGAGGTGGCTGCTCGCATGGTATAAGTCTACTCCTACTTGTAATCTCACTTTTTAAATTGTTTTATTCTTTAAGTTCCAATCTAATTTCCAATTAATATAGTTTCACTCTTAGAGTCAAAGCTCGAGTGTCCCATCACTGGAGGCGAGCGATGACAAGCGCCAGGGACCAGGCGCAACTCATGAGGGTCAGCGATCAGGCGCAGCTCACGAGGGCCAAGGATCAGGCCAGCAAGACGAGGACGAGGAGGAGGACGACGATTCGAATGAGCAATAGTAGTAGTAGTAGTAGTAGTAGTTTGCATATACTTCGCCATGTATATCCTTTTGTATATCGGCTTGTTTGAGCGATTTTGTATCACCCTTTTTGAAAGGGTTATTTTGTAACAAACAATGTTGTATATCTTCGACATGTATATGCTTCTGCCACTCGATCAGTTCATTTGAGCGATTTTGTATCACCCTTTTCGCAAGGGAAATTTTGTAATAAAAAACTTTTTTTTGTAATTACTAAAAAAAAACATTAGTGGGGCAGAATAGGGCTTGCTGTGGCCCTGTTTAGTCCCACTAATGTTTTTTTTAAGTTATGTTAATTGTCGCTATATAGCGACGTTTACTAGTGTCGCTATATAGCAACATTTATTAGAGTGTGCATCTCTATTTTGCACACCTCGGCCTCTTCCTCTTGCTACAATCTCCATCAAATTCAGGCTGAGTAACATCATAAGCTCTACATCATCATGCAAGTCCTTCTTCAGGGAATCATCCTGCACAGGAATAGACATCGGCGCTCTCTCTTTCTTCTGCGTTCATGCACTTTCAGATATCTCTACACTCTGACATAGAGTTGGATCACACGTAGATGGACTTCAATGCATCTATCCTTCTTGTGACCACACCCTCCACACCACTCACAGTAGAGAATCACTCTCATGTGTAGATTTCTCCCCATTACTTGTAACACCACTCAAAACATCTGCTCTTTCAATGTTGTAAACTGAAGTGAACTCCTCCGCGAAGGCACCAAAACGTGGATGAAAAAAAAAGATAGAGCCTAGTCCGCCTTCACAGCCACCCTCATCCACATTTAAAGCAACTAAACAACACAATCACAAGGTAAAGGCATTCGTTCAAAATCCTCGTCCCTATACACCTCTACATTCAGCACATACTCTATCAAAACCCAACACCATACTCTTGGAATATTGAAAACAACAAACCACCTCAAAAGAACTTGCTAAATAGCCTTGGAGGACCCAAATTCAAGTCAACTTGCACATGGCATTTTCCACAAATCTACAGACAGCAAAAGTCACCAATCTGCCTTTCTATGTAGCCTCAAAATTAGTTAGAGGACCGCCCAAATAACCAAGTACAATTTGCATCCTATAGGAGATCATATGCAGCTGTACAGCACCTCAACCATTAGTTATCTTCACCTCTTCATGGAGCTCTTCACCCAAGAATATACAGGTATACACTAGCAAGCAAATCGGCCTACTTCAAGCCATATATGCAGTCGTCCAGCCTCCAAGTAGTGGTTGAAAGCACCCAATAGTAAACTCATGCAGCAACAAGTCCCAAACAATTCATGTTTAGGTCGGCTAGCACTCCTTCACATGCAAACATGTGCGAAGTCTAGCAAGCAGGGTATAATTGATGACGCTCAACCTATAGGAGACTACTCAAAGCATCTCGCAGCAGCATATGTTGAAGAACAGCCCCATGTGTTCACTAAACACTTCGACCAGCTCGTTACTGCTCGTCATCTCTGCAATTCCATCGGCCAAGTTCTCTACAACTATCGCCTGTAAACTATTGTATGCTTATAAGCTATATGACAACTAACCAGCCTGCACTTCTCCTCTACACCATCCTCGTTATCCCTCAATTCTTCATGCTATGATAACCCTTCATGGCTTCTCCAAGTTCCCACAGCCAAGGTCTCGACAGTAGCACCTGACCCTGCCTTCTGTCGCCCATGGTTCTCCAAGCTTTAGTGTAGTAAAGATGCCACCCCTATCCGCAAGCTCCCGGCCATCTCTCACAGCCGGATCCATTGTAGCTGCTCTTCTGCACATAGAGCACTCACATAACTTCCTCCAAATTCTTTCAGCCTACACAGTATTTACGTCTCTACCATCTACCATCTAGGAGCCTCCTGGTAATCAAAAGTGACGCCATAGTCAATCTCTACAACTTCAGTGTGCACCATCTGCACAATCAAGATTGTCATCACAGAGCATTGGAGACCACGACCTCCTATCGCCCACAACCCGTCATCCAAGCTTTCATGACGGTATAATAGTAGCGACGCCCAAGGTTCTCCAAGACTCAAGCAACTGCCCATCTTCTCTCATGCAACGAGATACTCGGCGGCTTTAATTTGCTCACGCTCACAAAGATCACCCGACGTCCAAAGCTCATCTAGCCCATTAGTAAAGACCACAGTCAACTCCAGAGGCCCTCTAGTGCTCTATTGCCCAAGCTCCCATAGCATATTGTAGCATTCACCCACTTTAGAAACTCCTCGCCCTTCACTGCCTTTACAACATCCTCCAAGCCTCTCCCTCCAGACTCTCCAGCCCGCCCATCTCATGGAATACGATCTTCTGTAGCTCACGACTGCACCCCCATCTCCTTAGAAGCCTCCAAGCTTACCATGATTGCTCCCTTCCCCTGTTGCTTACAAGCTCCAGCACTCCATAGCTCCCTCAGCCGATCGCTTGGACTCCCTGCTCTATAGTACTTTTTGTTTCCATAATAGAGACACCCCCCCAACCGATCTCATCATATCCTTCTAGGATCCTCCTGTGAGTCGCATCTCCATGTATGTGACTTGGTCATCCATCCAGAAGCTCCTCTTACCTTTCACGTAGCCAAGCTTGCATGCATGGTTTACCTTCTTTCAAAAAAAGCCATGTCATTATTTTTTAAGACCACTCTACCCGCACACTGAAGAAATACTAGTACCAAGGCACAAATCTAGCACCTCCACTTCAAATTTCACTATGACAAACCTCCTCAAGCCCTTGAAAACCCACAAACTTGTCATAGGCACTCACCTAGGGAAAATATACTTCACAAATGTAGACTCCACACTAATGGGAAGCTCTCACAATGAAAAAAAACCTTCACCAAGGACCACAAAAGGGCACATCCAAAGATAAAAATATCCCAAGCCCAAACCTAGTTACACAGGGACTCTACATGCTCTAGGATGCCTGGTGCATCTACACTTGCCTCATCCTTTCCTAAGAGTCCCCGCAAAAATATTTACTATCTCAACAAAATATCTACATAAGTATAGAGTCTTTTATGAGAGTGACATAACTCAAAGCCACCACCCACTATATATTGGCATAGCTATGTATCTACTCTCATCAGCATGCAACAAATGGGAAACATATTTACAATTTTATCCACACAACGTATTTTCCTGATGCATGATGGAAACATCTATAATCATCAATATTTTTCCTTGTGCCCAATGATCTATTCCTTTGTTTCAAGGCATAGGATTTTTTGGCTGGAAAATGAAGATGTTACTGAGACTTGAAGGTGACAATCTTTTTTATCTTATTCTTGGTGATCTCGCTTGTCCATGCCAACTTGTTGATGCAACTACGAATCATGCTCTTGTGAGACCGAGGGCCCTCTCTTTGAGTAATGGAAATCTGACTCTGGTGATAGCCATTCTCGTGATAAGTCATCTCGTCGGTATATTTTATCTACTCTACATTATCCTCTTATGTTGGATATATTTGCCTTTCCTTCTTCTCATGCTATATGGTAATATCTCGTTGCTACTTTTGAGAAGAAATTTGTCACAAAGATTCTTTATCTTCATAATATTTTGAGCAATCCATACAAAGTTGGAACTCCTATGACAACTCATATTGAGTCATTCAAGAATATCATCAATAAACTTGCTACTGTTGGTGCATCTATTCCACAAAATGAATTGATAACCTATCTTCTTGACAGTCTAGGATCCATTATATGATAATATTGTTACCATACTTTCCAAGAAAAATGAGATTAATTTTGATCAAACATGTATTTCTTTGATTGAGTATGCCTAATGACTCGAGCGTCATAATAAAGACCCTCATGAAACTGTCATGATAACAACGGATGATGTAGAGATTCAGAGACAACTTGTGTGGCTCGCAAGCTTCCTTCCTCCAAATATGGACGTGGTGGTCATCCTGAGAAACATTGTTCTTATTGTGATAAGCATGGTCATCTTATCTCTGATCGTTGGGCTCGGCAATATGATGAGGAACATGGTGTTACCAGTAAGCAACCCCGCTTATCCAAAAATTATCCTTGTGATTATTGTGGTGGAAATCATCCATCCTTTTGGTGTAGGCGTTATGACCGCGAACATAATCAAGCATATGTTGCTCAACATACTTCTATTGTCAATGCCCATACACATCAAGAGGCAAATCATATCTATTCTGATGTCTCTCCAGAGAGGATACTTCAAGTTCAAGATGGTTCCACTTTTATTGTTGATTCTGGTCTATTGGTAATATGACATATCAATCTCAATGGTTACATAATTATCATTCTCTTCCTCACAAGACAAGCTATGGCATCATCATTTTGTTCATTCAGATTTTGCCAAGTTACTTGTGCTATCAATCATCATGATCTTGTGGATGGTATGAATTTCTGAGCTCATCCTCACATGGGCCTCTGTGAATATTGCGCTCTTGGAAAGAATCATTGAAAACCATTTCATGTATCTACTTCAACTCGTCCATATTCTTTATTGGATCTCATTCACACTAATATATATGGACCTTTTCCTCCATCTAATTCTTGCTACAGGTATTTCATCACTTTCATTGACGATTTTTCAAGATATACAACTGTATATCTCTTGCAACATAAGTCATAGCCCTTATCAGTATTCAAGAAATATAAATATAAGCTGCGGAACTTCATACTGGTTTTTGTATCAAGACACTTCATAGTGACAATGGTGGAGAATATATTTCTAATCTTTTTTATGATTATTGCATTGAGTTTGGAATTCATAATGAATATGCTACTCCATACTCTCCTCAATAAAATGGTGCTGCAGAGCATAAGAATCACACTTCTCTTGATGCTATGCAATGTATGCTCCTTCATGCTGGATTATCTCAGAGCTTTTGGGTAGAAGCAATTATGACACCCATCTTTGTGCAAAATCATCTTCCTATAACTGCACCTTCTGGTAAGATACCAATCATAGCTTGGATAGGGCAGACTCCTTCTGTATCACATTTTCAAACTTTTTGTTGCATTGCTTAGATTCATGTACCAAAAGAGACATGGAAAAAGCTAGATCCTCTTGGCTTGAAGGTCATATTCGTTGGATATTCTCCTAATTCTAAAGGTTATAAATTCTATGATCCCTCTTCTAAGAAGGTGATAATTAGTCATGCTACCATATTCAATGAGCAATTAGTGGGAGGGACATGGTCTATCGAGGATGCGGAGGATAGTGAGTCCTTGCTTACCTCCTTTCCTTTTCAATTTGATAATGATTCTACTTCTGATGTCATTTCCTTCATCTAATGGCATTGTTGAGAGGAAGAGAAAGAGGAGAGAGACAGACACGAGTTTCTCCCAAGGAATTGATTCTATTCATAGATCATAGGCATACATACACTTGAGGACTGAGTTAGGGCAAGCTATTTATAGCTCTAACACCCCCACTCAAACTAGGCCCTCTAGCTATGGATGAAAAAACCCTTGAACACCTATTTCATTAATTTTGGACTTTTTCTGTTGTTTTTGGACGAAGCCCAAAAATCCTTCCCAAATGAAAAGTTTACTTTGTGAAAATATCCTTCCCAAATCAAAATTTTACTTTCTGAAAATATTCTTCACAAATCAAAAGTTCACTTTGTGGCACTATCATATTCACATAAAAATATTGTTTTTTCAATCTATACTTTTGCACCAACATGCAAGAATTTGAAATAATCCTATATTAGAAATTCTAGCTATATCTAAGTTATTTGTTAATTTAATTATTTTTAATATTTTTCCTTGACGTTTTTCCTTGACGTGATAAATTTATAAATCCATGAAAGGAGACTTAAATATTTCATGAAAATAATATTGTCACTCGCAATATGCACAAAATTTTTAAAACTTTTGATAAATAGAAAAAAGACATGATGCCATAAGACCCAAGTTTTGTATTGAACCAAAGAGGTATAATAGCAATTACAGCTATTATTATATGATTACATTGAGAGACGTTCCTCTCAGCTAGAGTCTTTATATCCAAAATGATATAGATTGAACATATGTTTACAATTTAAATTGTTGCTCTTAAAGAGCCTCAATTCGTGCCATCTGCATAATTTGACTCCCCATTGTCTTATTGCTCAATGTCATGACAGTCCCTTGCCAGGTGTCATCTGCATAATTTGACTCCCACTTGTCTTGCCAAGCCTTGCCCCTTGGGTGCATTGACTCCCCATTGTCTTATTGCTCAATGCGATAGTCCCTTGCCAGGTGCCATCTGCATTAACTCCCTATTGTCTTGCCAAGCCTTAACCCTTGGGTGACATCCAGTGCAAAATACAGGTGCCATCTACATTAACTCCCACAAGTTGTCTTGCCAAGCCTTGCCCCTTGGGTGCATTGACTCCCCATTGTCTTATTGCTCAATGTGATAGTCCCTTGCCAGGTGCCATCTGCATTAACTCCCTATTGTCTTGGCAAGCCTTGACCCTTGGGTGACATCCACTGCATATTTTGACTCTCATTTGACATAGGAGGTGATGACTCTGATTATAATTGTCTTGGATTGGCTTCTTGCCTAGTACCCAAATAAAATCCTTCAATGGACTTCAATACAAAGCTTTAATCATGGACATTCTTCATTTGCGTTGTCTCCTTCTACTTCCTCCATGGCGAGCATCCTTAAATATTCGTGTATATGCAAAATAGTTTGCTGTGGTATTTTTATTTTTCCTTCTACCTCATATCCCATGCGCTTCTTTGATTTCTTTGCCCTTGAATGCCAAGACACTATGATTGTCTCCGTCGAAACTTGAGAGACCGCTTCATCATTTGGGACCCACTCCTTCATTATACAATTAGTATACAATGTGTTGTTATCCATATTCTCCTTCCTGCCCTTTGGCTCATACCATACCGTTGTAAATGTTGTAGCTTTCCCTTGGTTATCTCTTTGCACATCAACTACTTTTGCAACCCAAAACTTCACATTCTCATATTCATCATCCGATGGCCGAACCACAACAAAACAATCGACCTCTATATCTACTTGTGGCATAAACTCTCTCTTCTTCGATCCACAATATGGACATGGGAGTAATGATACAAATTCATTTTCAAAGACTGGAGCTGGGTGCAAATCGTTATGAACATTTGGCCAAAACATATTGCATTCTTCCTTGACATCCTTTGAGCCTCGCATTCTCTCAAGGTCCTTTATTAAATTTTTTGTCTTGTTAATTACAGTGGTAGTGTGTTCTCTCTAAGTAGGCTTTGAATCAGGATATCTCCGGAGCATTTCCTCTTTGTATGTAATAAATGCTTTTAATCCTTCTATTTCACAGTTAGACCTCTCATTGAATTCTTGTATAGGAGCCCATGTTGGATACCTTTCCTTGCTGGGAATTGAAGTTAAGAGACTGTAAGGTTCTTCAGGTTCCCATTTTGTATCATGAGAATAATGTCTGTTGCATAAGTCTCATCTTTGTCCCATGCTATAAATGATTTGTTGGATGTATTGTAGGGCATAACATCTCCAAGTGTTTCCATATCTCCACATTTATACTTTAGCTCAACATGTGCGCTAAGAATCTTTGATACAGTAACTTCCACCTTATCTTCGCCAAGTCTTCAAAGTGGCAAACTGAATTGGGATCACTATCATGGATTGTAGCAAATGCAACTACTTCTCTTTTGCTACATAAAATCACATCCATCCCTAGAACAAAATCTATAGCCATCTCCTTTGTGAGAGTCCTTCGCAAGCAATTCGCAAGCAAGCTGCAGTAGCAACAATTACATAAATATTAGTCTCTTTTTAATAATCTACTCATTTATTATAATTTTTAATTAGTACTTAATTTATTAGCGGGAGAAGTTATCCGATCAAGCACTAATCAGAAGGACACGCCAAGTTATCCTTTGTATGGTCGATCAAGCATTAAATACTATTTTTGCTCTAGTGTCATGCACATCTGTAAAAAACACGAGCCTGCTAGGTATGTTATCCGATCAAGCACTTATGGGATGGGTGTGCCACTTTGCATGTAAGTCAATTCCACATAGTTGAAGGTGTGTATAAAGTATTGTGCCCATCGGATATCCTTTGCATTGTCGATCAAGCGTAAAACCCCGTTTTTGCCTTAGTGTCATGCACAACCATGAAAAAACACGGTCCTAAGTGTGTTAATCAAACAAGTACTTATCGGATGCGGGCTCCAGTTTCCACGCAAGTTCGTTTCAACTAGGTTGAGATGTGTGAAAAGTATTGTCACCATCGGATACGCTCTGCATGGTCGATTACGCATTATACAACGTTTTCCCTGTAGTGATATGCACATCCATAAAAAAACACGCCCTTAGGTATGTTATCTGACCAAGTTCTTATCGGATGGGTGTGCCTCTTTGAGAAAATTTCAATACCACCTAGGTTAAGGTGTAGGAAAAGTATTGTTCCCATCGGATATGCTTTGCATGGTCGATCGAACATTAAATACCATTTTTGCCTTAGTGTCATGCACATCCGTAAAAAAACACGCTGCTAGGTGTGTTATCCGATCAAGTACTTATGCGATGGGAATGCCACTTTGCATGTAAGTCAATTCCACCTAGTTCAAGGTGTGTGCAAAGTATTGTGCCCATCGGATATGCTTTGCACTGTGGATCAAGCATAAAACACCGTTTCTGCCTTAGTGTCATGCACAACCATATCAAAACATAGCCCTAGGTGTGTTATTCAAACAAGTACTTATCGGATGGGGGCTCCACTTTGCACGCAAGTCCGTTTCAACTATGTTGAGGTGTGTGCAAAGTATTGTCACCATCGGATATGCTTTGCATGGTCGATCACGCATTATACACCATTTTTTCCCGAGTGATGCACATCCGCAAAAAAACACGCCCTTAGGTGTGTTATCTAACCAAGAACTTATCGGATGGGTGTGCCTCTTTGAGAACATTCCAATACCACCTAGGCTGAGGTGTACAAAAAGTGTTGTGCCCATTGGATATCCTTTGCATGATCGATTGAGCAATAAATACTATTTTTGCTCTAGTATCATGCACATCCGTTAAAAAAACACGCTGCTAGGTATGTTATCCAATCAAGCACTTATGGGATGGGAGTGCCACTTTGCATGTAAGTCAATTCCACCTAGTTGAAGTTGTGTGCAAAGTATTCTGCCCATCGGATATGCTTTGCATTGTCGATCAAGCATAAAACAACGTTTTTGCCTTAGTGTCATGCACAACCATGAAAAAACACAATCCTAGGTGTGTTAATCAAACAAGTACTTATCGAATGGGGGCTCCACTTTGCACGCAAGCTGTCCGTTTCAACTACCTTGAGGTGCGTGCAAAGTATTGTCACCATCGCCGGATATGATTTGCATGGTCGATCACGCATTATACACCGTTTTTTTCCTAGTGATATGCACATCCGCAAAAAAACACGCCCTTAGGTGTGTTATCTGACCAAGTACTTATCGGGTGGGTGTGCCTCTTTGAGAACATTTCAATACCACCTAGGTTGTGGTGTAGGAAAATTATTGTGCCCATCGGATATCCTTTTCATGGTCGATCGAGCATTAAATACTATTTTTGCTCTAGTGTCATGCACATCCGTTAAAAAAACATGCTGCTAGGTATGTTATCCGATCAAGCACTTATGGGATGGGTGTGCCACTTTGCATGTAAGTCAATTCCACCTAGTTGAAGGTGTGTGCAAAGTATTGTGCCCATCGGATATGCTTTGCATTGTCGATCAAGCATAAAACACCGTTTTTGGCTTAGTGTCATGCACAACCATGAAAAAACACGGTCCTAAGTGTGTTAATCAAACAAGTACTTACCGGATGGGGGCTCCAGTTTGCACGCAAGTCCGTTTCAACTAGGTTGAGATGCGTGCAAAGTATTGTCACCATCGGATATGCTCTGCATGGTCGATTACGCATTATATGACGTTTTTCCCATAGTGATATGCACATCTGCAAAAAAACACGCCCTTAGGTATGTTATCTGACCAAGTACTTATCCGATGGGTGTGCCTCTTTAAGAACATTTCAATACCACCTAGGTTAAGGCATAGGAAAACTATTGTGCCCATCAGATATGCTTTGCATGGTCGATCGAGCATTAAATACCATTTTTGCCTTAGTGTCATGCACATCCATAAAGAAACACGCTCCTAGGTGTGTTATCCAATCAAGTACTTATGCGATGGGAATGCCACTTTGCATGTAAGTCAATTCCATCTAGTTGAAGGTGTGTACAAGGTATTGTGCCCATCGGATATGCTTTGCATTGTCGATCAAGCATAAAACACCGTTTTTGCCTTAGTGTCATGCACAACCATATAAAAACACGGCCGTAGGTGTGTTATTCAAACAAGTACTTATTGGGTGGGGGCTCCACTTTGCACGCAAGTCCATTTCAACTACCTTGAGGTGTGTGCAAAGTATTGTCACCATCGGATATGCTTTGCATGGTCGATCACGCATTATACACCATTTTTTCCCAAGTGATATGCACATCCGCAAAAAACACGCCCTTAGGTGTGTTATCTGACCAAGTACTTATCCGATGGGTGTGCCTCTTTGAGAACATTTCAATACCACCTAGGTTGTGGTGTAGGAAAATTATTGTGCCCATCGGATATCCTTTGCATGGTCGATTGAGCATTAAATACTATTTTTGCTCTAGTGTCATGCACATCTGTAAAAAGACACGCTGCTAGGTATGTTATCCGATCAAGCACTTATGCGATGGGAGTTTCGCTTTGCATGTAAGTTAATTCCACCTAGTTGAAGGTGTGTGCAAAGTATTGTGCCCATCGGATATGCTTTGCATTGTCGATCAAGCATAAAACAACGTGTTTGCCTTAGTGTCATGCACAACCATTAAAAAACACGGTCCCAGGTGTGTTAATCAAACAAGTACTTATCGAATGGGGGTTACACTTTGCACGCAAGTCCGCTTCAACTACTTTGAGAAGCGTGCAAAGTAATGTCACCATCGGATATGATTTGCATGGTCGATCACGCATTATACACCGTTTTCTCCCTAGTGATATGCACATCCGCAAAAAAACACGCCCTTAGGTATGTTATCTGACCAAGTACTTATCGGATGGGTGTGCCTCTTTGAGAACATTTCAATACCACCTAGGTTGGGGTGTAGGAAAGGTATTGTGGCCATCGGATATCCTTTGCATGGTCGATCAAGCATTAAATACTATTTTTGCTCTAGTGTCATGCACATCCGTAAAAAAAACACGCTGCTAGGTATGTTATCCGATCAAGCACTTATGGGATGGATATGCCACTTTCCATGTAAGTCAATTCCACCTAGTTGAAGGTTTGTGCAAAGTATTGTGCCCATCGAATATGCTTTGCATTGTCGATCAAGCATAAAACACCGTTTTTGGCTTAGTGTCATGCACAACCATGAAAAAACACGATCCTAAGTGTGTTAATCAAACAAGTAGTTATCGGATGGGGGCTCCAGTTTGCATGCAAGTCTGTTTCAACTAGGTTGAGATGCGTGCATAGTATTGTCACCATCCGATATGCTCTGCATGGTCGATTATGCATTATACAACATTTTTCCCGTAGTGATATGCACATCCACAAAAAAACACGCCCTTAGGTATGTTATCTGACCAAGTACTTATCGGATGGGTGTGCCTCTTTAAGAACATTTCAATACCACCTAGGTTTAGGCATAGGAAAAGTATTGTGCCCATCGGATATTCTTTGCATCGTCGTTCGAATATTAAATACTATTTTTCCTCGTATCATGCACATCCGTAAAAAAAACACGCTGCTAGGTATGTTATCCGATCAAGCACTTATGGGATGGGTGTGCCACTTTGCATGTAAGTCAATTCCACCTAGTTGAATGTGTGTGCAAAGTATTGTGCCCATCGCATATGCTTTGCATTGTCGATCAAGCATAAAACACTGTTTTTGGCTTAGTGTCATGCACAACCATGAAAAAACACGGTCCTAAGTGTGTTAATCAAACAAGTACTTATCGGATGGGGGCTCTAGTTTGCACGCAAGTCCGTTTCAACTAGGTTGAGAAGTGTGCAAAGTATTTTCACCATCGGATATGCTCTACATGGTCGATTACGCATTATACAACGTTTTTGCCGTAGTGATATGCACATCTGCAAAAAAACATGCCCTTAGGTATGTTATCTGACCAAGTACTTATCGGATGGGTGTGCCTCGTTAAGAACATTTCAATACCACTTAGGTTAAGGCATAGGAAAAGTATTGTGCTTATCGGATACGCTTTGCATGGTCGATCGAGCATTAAATACCATTTTTGCCTTAGTGTCATGCACATCCGTTAAAAAACACGCTGCTAGGTCTGTTATCCGATCAAGTACTTATGCGATGGGAATGTCACTTTGCATGTAAGTCAATTCCACCTAGTTGAACGTTTTTCCAAGGTATTGTGCCCATCGGATATGCTTTGCATTGTCGATCAAGCATAAAACACCGTTTTTGCCTTAGTGTCATGCACAACCATATAAAAACACGGCCGTAGGTGCGTTATTCAAACAAGTACTTATCAGATGGGGGCTCCACTTTGCATGCCAGTCAGTTTTTACTACCTTCAGGTGCGTGCAAAGTATTGCCACCATGGGATATGCTTTGCATGGTCGATCACGCATTATACATTATTTTTTCCCGAGTGATATGCACATCCGTAAAAAAACACGCCCTTAGGTGTATTATCTAACCAACTACTTATCGGATGGATGTGCCTCTTTGAGAACATTTCAATACCACCTAGGTTGCGGTGTAGGCAAATTATTGTGCCCATCGGATATCCTTTGCATGGTCGATCGAGCATTAAATACTATTTTTGCTCTAGTGTCATGCACATCCGTAAAAAAAACACGCTGCTAGGTATGTTATCCGATCAAGCACTTATGGGATTGGTGTGCCACTATGCATGTAAGTCAATTCCACCTATTTGAAGGTGTGTGCAAAGTATTGTGCCCATCGCATATGCTTTGCATCGTCGATCAAGCCTAAAACACCGTTTTTGGCTTAGTGTCATGCACAACCATGAAAAAACACGGTCCTAAGTGTGTTAATCAAACAAGTACTTATCGGATGAGCGCTCCACTTTGCACGCAAGTCCGTTTCAACTAGGTTGAGATGCGTGCAAAGTATTGTCACCATCGGATACGCTCTGCATGGTCGATTACGCATTATACAATGTTTTTCCCGTAGTGATATGCACATCCGCAGAAAAACATGCCCTTAGGTATGTTATCTGACCAAGTACTTATCGGATTGGTGTGCCTCTTTAAGAACATTTCAATACCACCTAGGTTAAGGCATAGGAAAAGTATTGTGCCCATCATATATGCTTTGCATGGTCGATCGAGCATTAAATACCATCTTTGCCTTAGTGTCATGCACATCCGTAAAAAAACACCCTGCTAGGTGTGTTATCCAATCAAGTACTTATGCGATGGGAATGCCACTTTGCATGTAAGTCAATTCCACCTAGTTGAAGGTGTGTGCAAGGTATTGTGCTCATCGGATATGCTTTGCATTGTCGATCAAGCATAAAACACCGTTTTTGCCTTAGTGTCATGCACAACCATATAAAAACACGGCCGTAGGTGTGTTATTCAAACAAGTACTTATCGGATTGGGGGCTCCACTTTGTACGCAAGTCCGTTTCAACTACCTTGAGGTGTGTGCAAAGTATTGTCACCATCCAATATGCTTTGCATGGTCGATCACGCATTATACACCATTTTTTCCCATAGTGATATGCACATCCGCAAAAAAACACGCCCTTAGGTGTGTTATCTGACCAAGTACTTATCGGGTGGGTGTGCCTCTTTGAGAACATTTCAATAACACCTAGGTTGCGGTGTAGGAAAATTATTATGCCCATCGGATATCCTTTGCATGGTCGATCGAGCATTAAATACTATTTTTGCTCTAGTGTCATGCACATCCGTAAAAAAAACACGCTGCTAGGTATGTTATCCAATCAAGCACTTATGGGATGGGTGTGCCAGTTTGCATGTAAGTCAATTCCACCTAGTTAAAGGTGTGTGCAAAGTATTGTGCCCATCACATATGCTTTGCATTGTCGATCAAGCATAAAACACCGTTGTTGGCTTAGTGTCATGCACAACCATGAAAAAACACGGTCCTAAGTAGGTTAATCAAACAAGTACTTATCGGATGGGGGCTCCAGTTTGCACGCAAGTCCGTTTCAACTAGGTTGAGATGCGTGCAAAGTATTGTCACCATCGGATATGCTCTGCATGGTCGATTATGCATTATACAACATTTTTCCCGTAGTGATATGCACATCCACAAAAAAACATGCCCTTAGGTATGTTATCTGAACAAGTACTTATGCGATGGGAATGCCTCTTTAAGAACATTTCAATACCAACTAGGTTACGGTGTAGGAAAAGTATTGCGCCCATCGGATATGCTTTGCATGGTCGATCGAGCATTAAATACCATTTTTCCCTTAGTGTCATGCACATCCGTAAAAAAACACGCTGCTAGGTGTGTTATCCGATCAACTACTTATGCGATGGGAATGCCACTTTGCATGTAAGTCAAATCCACCTAGTTGAAGGTGTGTGCAAGGTATTGTGCCCATCGGATATGCTTTGCATTGTCGATCAAGCATAAAACAAGGTGTTTGCCTTAGTGTCATGCACAACTATGAAAAAACACAGCCGTAGGTGTGTTATTCAAACACTTGAGTACTTATCGGATGGGAGCTCCACTTTGTACGCAAGTCCAACTACCTTGAGGTGCGTGCAAAGTATTGTCGCCATCGGATATGCTTTGCATGGTCGATCACGCATTATACACCATTTATTCCCGAGTGATATGCACATCCGCAAAAAAACACGCCCTTTGGTGTGTTATCTGACCAAGTACTTATCGGATGGGTGTGCCTCTTTGAGAACATTCTAATACCACCTAGGTTGAGGCATACAAAAAGTGTTGTGCCCATCGGATATCCTTTGCATGATCGATCGAGCAATAAATACTATTTTTGCTCTAGTGTCATGCACATCTGTAAAAAAACACGCTGCTAGGTATCTTATCCGATCAAGCACTTATGGGATGGGAGTGCCACTTTGCATGTAAGTCAATTCCACATAGTTGAAGGTGTGTGCAAAGTAATGTGCCCATCGGATATGCTTTGCATTGTCGATCAAGCATAAAACAAGGTGTTTGCCTTAGTGTCATGCACAACTATGAAAAAACACAGCCGTAGGTGTGTTATTCAAACACTTGAGTACTTATCGGATGGGGGCTCCACTTTGTACGCAAGTCCAACTACCTTGAGGTGCGTGCAAAGTATTGTCGCCATCGGATATGCTTTGCATGGTCGATCATGCATTATACACCATTTATTCCCGAGTGATATGCACATCCGCAAAAAAACACGCCCTTTGGTGTGTTATCTGACCAAGTACTTATCGGATGGGTGTGCCTCTTTGAGAACATTTCAATACCACCTAGGTTGTAGTGTAGGAAAATTATTGTGCCCATCGGATATCCTTTGCATGGTCGATCGAGCATTAAA
The DNA here is from genome assembly GCF_047967505.1 of Dipteris shenzhenensis. NCBI lineage: Eukaryota > Viridiplantae > Streptophyta > Polypodiopsida > Gleicheniales > Dipteridaceae > Dipteris > Dipteris shenzhenensis. Next base: position 27,486,120 of record NC_141598.1, on the reverse strand, counting down.
TACTATTTCTACTCTAGTGTCATGCACATCCGTAAAAAAAACATGCTGCTAGGTATGTTATCCGATCAAGCACTTATGGGATGGGTGTGCCACTTTGCATGTAAGTCAATTCCACCTAGGTGAAGGTGTGTGCACAGTATTGTGCCCATCGCATATGCTTTGCATTGTCGATCAAGCATAAAACACCGTTTTTGGCTTAGTGTCATGCACAACCATGAAAAAACACGGTCCTAAGTGTGTTAATCAAACAAGTACTTACCGGATGGGGGCTCCAGTTTACACGCAACTCTGTTTCAACTAGGTTGAGATGGTGCAAAGTATTGTCACCATCGGATATGCTCTGCATGGTCGATTATGCATTATACAACGTTTTTCCCGTAGTGATATGCACATCCGCAAAAAAGCACGCCCTTAGGTATGTTATCTGACCAAGTACTTATCGGATGGGTGTGCCTCTTTAAGAACATTTCAATACCAACTAGGTTAAGGCGTAGGCAAAATATTGTGCCCATCGGATATGCTTTGCATGGTCGATCGAGCATTAAATACCATTTTTGCCTTAGTGTCATGCACATCCGTAAAAAAACACGCTGCTAGGTGTGTTATCCAATCAAGTACTTATGCGATGGGAATGCCACTTTGCATGTAAGTCAATTCCATCTAGTTGAAGGTGTGTGGAAGGTATTGTCCCCATTGGATATCCTTTGCATTGTCGATCAAGCATAAAACACCGTTTTTGCCTTAGTGTCATGCACAACCATATAAAAACACGGCCGTAGGTGTGTTATTCAAACAAGTACTTATCGGATTGGGGGCTCCACTTTGCACGCAAGTACGTTTCAACTACCTTGAGGTGCATGCAAAGTATTGTCACCATCCAATATGCTTTGCATGGTCGATCACGCATTATACACCATTTTTTCCCGAGTGATATGCACATCCGCAAAAAAACACGCCCTTAGGTGTGTTATCTGACCAAGTACTTATCGGGTGCATGTGCCTCTTTGAGAACATTTCAATACCACCTAGGTTGCGGTGTAGGAAAATTATTATGCCCATCGGATATCCTTTGCATGGTCGATCGAGCATTAAATACTATTTTTGCTCTAGTGTCGTGCACATCCGTAAAAAAAACATGCTGCTAGGTATGTTATCCAATCAAGCACTTATGGGATGGGTGTGCCAGTTTGCATGTAAGTCAATTCCACCTAGTTAAAGGTGTGTGCAAAGTATTGTGCCCATCACATATGCTTTGCATTGTCGATCAAGCATAAAACACCGTTTTTGCCTTAGTGTCATGCACAACCATATAAAAATACGGCTGTAGGTGTGTTATTCAAGCAAGTAGGTTGAGATGCGTGCAAAGTATTGTCACCATCGGATACGCTCTGCATGGTCGATTATGCATTATACAACGTTTTTCCCGTAGTGATATGCACATCCACAAAAAAACACGCCCTTAGGTATGTTATCTGACCAAGTACTTATGCGATGGGAATGCCTCTTTCAGAACATTTCAATACCACCTAGGTTAAGGCATAGGAAAAGTATTGTGCCCATCGGATATTCTTTGCATGGTCGATCGAGCATTAAATACCATTTTTCCGTTAGTGTCATGCACATCCATAAAGAAACATGCTGCTAGGTGTGTTATCCGATCAAGTACTTATGCGATGGGAATGTCACTTTGCATGTAAGTCAATTCCACCTAGTTTAAGGTGTGTGCAAGGTATTGTGCCCAGCGGATATGCTTTGCATTGTCGATCAAGCATAAAACTCCGTTTTTGCCTCAGTGTCATGCACAACCATATAAAAACACGGCCGTAGGTGTGTTATTCAAACAAGTACGTATTGGATGGGGGCTCCACTTTGTACGCAAGTCCGTTTCAACTACCTTGAGGTGCGTGCAAAGTGTTGTCACCATCGGATATGCTTTGCATGGTCGATCACGCATTATAAACCATTTTTTCCCGAGTGATATGCACATCCGCAAAAAAACATGCCCTTAGGTGTGTTATCTGACCAAGTACTTATCGGATGGATGTGCTTCTTTGAGAACATTTCAATACCACCTAGTTTGCGGTGTAGGAAAATTATTGTGCCCATCGGATATCCTTTGCATGGTCGATCGAGCATTAAATACTATTTTTGCTCTAGTGTCATGCACATCCGTAAAAAAAACACGCTGCTAGGTATGTTATACGATCAAGCACTTATGGGATGGGTGTGCCACTTTGCATGTAAGTCAATTCCACCTAGTTGAAGGTGTGTGCAAAGTATTGTGCCCATCGCATATGCTTTGCATTGTCAATCAAGCATAAAACACCCTTTTTGGCTTAGTGTCATGCACAACCATGAAAAAACATGGTCCTAAGTGTGTTAATCAAACAAGTACGTATCGGATGGGTGCTCCACTTTGCATGCAAGTCTGTTTCAACTAGGTTGAGATGCAGTATTGTCACCATCGGATACGCTCTGCATGGTGGATTACGCATTATACAATGTTTTTCCCCTAGTGATATGCACATCCGCAGAAAAACATGCCCTTAGGTATGTTATCTGATCAAGTACTTATCGGATTGGTGTGCCTCTTTAAGAACATTTCAATACCACCTAGGTTAAGGCATAAGAAAAGTATTGTGCCCATCATATATGCTTTGCATGGTCGATCGAGCATTAAATACCATCTTTGCCTTAATGTCATGCACATCCGTAAAAAAACACGCTGCTAGGTGTGTTATCCGATCAAGTACTTATGCGATGGGAATGCCACTTTGCATGTAAGTCAATTCCACCTTGTTGAAGGTGTGGGCAAGGTATTGTGCCCATCGGATATGCTTTTCATTGTCGATCAAGCATAAAACTCCGTTTTTGCCTAGGTGTCATGCACAACCATATAAAAACACGGCCGTAGGTGTGTTATTCAAACAAGTACTTATCGGATTGGGGGCTCCACTTTGTACGCAAGTCCGTTTCAACTACCTTGAGGTGCGTGCAAAGTATTGTCACCATCGGATATGCTTTGCATGGTCGATCACGCATTATACACCATTTTTTCCCGAGTGATATGCACATCCGCAAAAAAACATGCCCTTACGTGTGTTATCTGACCAAGTACTTATCGGGTGGGTGTGCCTCTTTAAGAACATTTCAATACCACCTAGGTTGCGGTGTAGGAAAATTATTATGCCCATCGGATATCCTTTGCATGGTCGATCGAGCATTAAATACTATTTTTGCTCTAGTGTCATGCACATCCGTAAAAAAAACACGCTACTAGGTATGTTATCCGATCAAGCAACTAAGGGATGGGTGTGCCAGTTTGCATGTAATTCAATTCCACCTAGTTAAAGGTGTGTGCAAAGTATTGTGCCCATCACATATGCTTTGCATTGTCGATCAAGCATAAAACACCGTTTTTGGCTTAGTGTCATGCACAACCATGAAAAAGACGGTCCTAAGTGTGTTAATCAAACAAGTACTTACCGGATGGGGGCTCCAGTTTGCATGCAAGTCCGTTTCAACTAGGTTGAGATGTGTTCAAAGTATTGTCACCATCGGATATGCTCTGCATGGTCGATTACGCATTATACAATGTTTTTCCCGTAGTGATATGCACATCCGCAAAAAAACATGCGCTTAGGCATGTTATCTGACCAAGTACTTATCGGATGGGTGTGCCTCTTTAAGAACATTTCAATACCACCTAGGATAAGGCGTAGGAAAAGTATTGTGCCCATCGGATATGCTTTGCATGGTCGATCGAGCATTAAATACCATTTTTGCCTTAGTGTCATGCACATCTGTAAAAAAGCGCGCTGCTAGGTGTGTTATCCAATCAAGTACGTATGCAATGGGAATGCCACTTTGCATGTAAGCCAATTCCACCTAGTTGAAGGTGTGTGCAAGGTATTGTGCCCATCGGATATGCTTTGCATTGTCGATCAAGCATAAAACACCATTTTTGCCTTAGTGTCATGTGCAACCATATAAAAACACGGCCGTAGGTGTGTTATTCAAGCAAGTACTTATCGGATGGTGGCTCCACTTTGCACGCAAGTCCATTTCAACTACCTTGAGGTGTGTTCAAAGTATTGTCACCATCGGATATGCTTTGCATGGTCGATCACGCATTATACACCATTTTTTCCCGAGTGATATGCACATCCGCAAAAAACACGCCCTTAGGTGTGTTATCTGACCAAGTACTTATCGGATGGGTGTGCCTCTTTGAGAACATTTCAAAACCACCTAGGTTGTGGTGTAGGAAAATTATTGTGCCCATCGGATATCCTTTGCATGGTCGATCGAGCATTAAATACTATTTTTGCTCTAGTGTCATGCACATCTGTAAAAAGACACGCTGCTAGGTATGTTATCTGATCAAGCACTTATGGGATGGGAGTGCCACTTTTCATGTAAGTCAATTTTATCTAGTTGAAGGTGTGTGCAAAGTATTGTGCCCATCGGATATGCTTTGCATTGTCGATCAAGCATAAAACAACGTGCTTGCCTTAGTGTCATGCACAACCATTAAAAAACACGGTCCCAAGTGTGTTAATCAAACAAGTACTTATCGGATGGGGGTTACACTTTGCACGCAAGTCATTTTCAACTATGTTGAAGAGCGTGCAAAGTATTGTCACCATCGTATATGATTTGCGTGGTTGATCACACATTATACACCGTTTTTTCCCTAGTGATATGCACATCCGCAAAAAAACACGCCCTTAGGTATGTTATCTGACCAAGTACTTATCGGATGGGTGTGCCTCTTTGAGAACATTTCAATACCACCTAGGTTGTGGTGTGGGAAAAGCATTGTGGCCATCGGATATCCTTTGCATGGTCGATCAAGCATTAAATACTATTTTTGCTCTAGTGTCATGCACATCTGTTAAAAAAACACGTTGCTAGGTATGTTATCCGATCAAGTACTTATGGGATGGGTATGCCACTTTCCATGTAAGTCAACTCCACCTAGTTGAAGGTGTGTGCAAAGTATTGTGCCCATCGGATATGCTTTGCATTGTCGATCAAGCATAAAACACCGTTTTTGGCTTAGTGTCATGCACAACCATGAAAAAACACGATCCGAATTGTGTTAATCAAACAAGTACTTATCAGATGGGGGATCCAGTTTGCACGCAAGTCCGTTTCAACTAGGTTTAGATGCATTCAAAGTATTGTCACCATCGGCGGATATGCTCTGCATGGTCGATTACGCATTATACAACATTTTTCCGTAGTGATATGCACATCCACAAAAAAACACGCCCTTAGGTATGTTATCTGACCAAGTACTTATCGGACGGGTGTGCCTCTTTAAGAACATTTCAATACCACCTAGGTTAAGGGATAGGAAAAGTATTATGCCCATCGGATATGCTTTGCATGGTTGATCGAGCATTAAATACCATTTTTGCCTTAGTGCCATGCACATCCGTAAAAAAACATGCTGCTAGGTGTGTTATCCGATCAAGTACTTATGCGATGGGAAAGCCACTTTGCATGTAAGTCAATTCCACCTAGTTGAAGGTGTGTGCAAGGTATTGTGCCCATCGGATATGCTTTGCATTGTCGATCAAGCATAAAACACCGTTTCTGCCTTAGTGTCATGCACAACCATATAAAAACACGGCCGTAGGTCTGTTATTCAAACAAGTACTTATCGGATGGGGGCTTTACTTTGCACGCAAGTCCGTTTCAACTACCTCGAGGTGCGTGCAAAGTATTGTCACCATCGGATATGCTCTGCATGGTCGATCATGCATTATACACCATTTTTTCCCGAGTGATATGCACATCTGCAAAAAAGCACGCCCTTATGTGTGTTATTTGACCAAGTACTTATCGGATGGGTGTGCCTCTTTGAGAACATTTCAATACCACCTAGGTTGTGGTGTAGTAAAATTATTGTGCCCATCGGATATCCTTTGCATGGTCGATCGAGCATTAAATACTATTTTTGCTCTAGTGTCATGCACATCCGTTAAAAAAACACGCTGCTAGGTATGTTATCCGATCAAGCACTTATGAGATGGGTGTGCGACTTTGCATGTAAGTCAATTCCACCTAGTTGAAGGTGTGTGCAAAGTATTGTGCCCATCGCATATGCTTTGCATTGTCGATCAAGCATAAAACACCGTTTTCGGCTTAGTGTCATGCACAACCATGAAAAAACACGGTCCTAAGTGTGTTAATCAAACAAGTACTTATCGGATGGGGGCTCCAGTTTTCACGCAAGTCCGTTTCAACTAGGTTGAGATGCATGCAAAGTATTGTCACCATTGGATATGCTCTGCATGGTCGATTACACATTATACAACGTTTTTCTCATAGTGATATGCACATCCGTAAAAAAACACGCCCTTAGGTATGTTATCTGACCAAGTACTTATCAGATGGGTGTGCCTCTTTAGAACATTCCAATACCACCTAGGTTAAGGCGTAGGAAAAGTATTGTGCCCATCGGATATGATTTGCATGGTCGATCGAGCATTAAATACCATTTTTCCCTTAGTGTCATGCACATCTGGAAAAAAACACGCTGCTAGGTGTGTTATCCGATCAACTACTTATGCGATGGGAATGCCACTTTGCATATAAGTCAAATCAACCTAGTTGAAGGTGTGTGCAAGGTATTGTGCCCATCGGATATGCTTTGCATTGTCGATCAAGCATAAAACACCATTTTTGCCTTAGTGTCATGCACAACCATATAAAAACACGGCTGTAGGTGTGTTATTCAAACAAGTACTTATCGAATGGGGGCTCCACTTTGCATGCAAGTCCATTTCACCTAAGTTGAGGTGCGTGCAAAGTATTGTCACCATCAGATATGCTTTGCATGGTCGATTACGCATTATACACCATCTTTTCCCGAGTGATATGCACATCCGCAAAAAAACACGCCCTTAGGTGTGTTATCTGACCAAGTACTAATCGGATGGGTGTGCCTCTTTGAGAACATTCCAATACCACCTAGGTTGAGGCATACAAAAAGTGTTGTGCCCATCGGATATCCTTTGCATGATCGATCGGGCAATAAATACTATTTTTGCTCTAGTGTCATGCACATCTGTAAAAAAACACGCTGCTAGGTATCTTATCCGGTCAAGCACTTATGGGATGGGGGTGCCACTTTGCATGTAAGTCAATTCCACCTAGTTGAAGGTGTGTGCAAAGTAATGTGCCCATCCGATATGCTTTGGATTGCCGATCAAGCATAAAACAACGTGTTTGCCTTAGTGTCATGCACAACCATGGAAAAACACGGCCATAGGTGTCTTATTCAAACAAGTACTTATCGGATGGGGGCTCCACTTTGTACGCAAGTCCGTTTCAACTACGTTGAGGTGCGTGCAAAGTATTGTGACCATCGGATATGCTTTGCATGGTCGATCACGCATTATACACCATTTTTTCCCGAGTGATATGCACATCCGCAATAAAACATGCCCTTAGGTGTGTTATCTGACCAACTACTTATCAGATGGGTGTGCCTCTTTGAGAACATTTCAAGAACACCTAGTTTGTAGTGTAGGAAAATTATTGTGCCCATCGGATATCCTTTGCATGGTCGATCGAGCATTAAATACTATTTTTACTCTAGTGTCATGCACATCTGTAAAAAAAACATGCTGCTAGGTATGTTATCCGATCATGCACTTATGGGATGGGTGTGCCACTTTACATGTAAGTCAACTCCACCTATTTGACGGTGTGTGCAAAGTATTGTGCCCATCGCATATGCTTTGCATTGTCGATCAAGCATAAAACACCGTTTTTGCCTTAGTGTCATGCACAACCATGAAAAAACACGGTCCGAAGTGTGTTAATCAAACAAGTACTTACCGGATGGGGGCTCCAGTTTGCACGCTACTCTGTTTCAACTAGGTTGAGATGCGTGCAAAGTATTGTAACCATCGGATATGCTTTGCATGGTCGATTACGCATTATACAACGTTTTTCCCGTAGTGATATGCACATCCACAAAAAAACATGCCCTTAGGTATGTTATCTGACCAAGTACTTATCGGATGGGTGTGCCTCTTTAAGAAAATTTCAATACCACCTAGGTTAAGGCGTAGGAAAAGTATTGTGCCCATCGGATATGCTTTGCATGGTCGATCGAGCATTAAATACTATTTTTGCTCTAGTGTCATGCACATCCGTAAAAAAAACACGCTGCTAGGTATGTTATCCGATCAAGCACTTATGGGATGGGTATGCCACTTTCTATGTAAGTCAATTCCACCTAGTTGAAGGTGTGTGCAAAGTATTGTGCCCATCGGATATGCTTTGCATTGTCGATCAAGCATAAAACTCCGTTTTTGCCTTAGGATCATGCACAACCATATAAAAACACGGCCGTAGGTGTGTTATTCAAACAAGTACTTATCAGATGGGGGCTCCACTTTGCACGCAAGTCCGTTTCAACTACCTTGAGGTGCGTGCAAAGTTTTGTCACCATCGGATATGCTTTGCATCGTCGATCACGCATTATACACCATCTTTTCCCGAGTGATATGCACATCCGTGAAAAAAAACACCCTTATGTGTGTTATTTGACCAAGTACTTATCGGATGGGTGTGCCTCTTTGAGAACATTTCAATACCACCTAAGTTGTGGTGTAGTAAAATTATTGTGCCCATCGGATATCCTTTGCATGGTCGTTCGAGCATTAAATACTATTTTTGCTCTAGTGTCATGCACATCCGTTAAAAAAACACACTGCTAGGTATGTTATCTGATCAAGCACTTATTGTCGATCAAGCATAAAACACCGTTTTCTGCTTAGTGCATGCACAACCATGAAAAAACACGGTCCTAAGTGTGTTAATCAAACAAGTACTTATCGGATGGAGGCTCCAGTTTGCACGGAAGTCCATTTCAACTAGGTTGAGATGTATGCAAAGTATTGTCACCATCGGATATGCTCTGCATGGTCGATTACGCATTATACAACGTTTTTCTCATCGTGATATGCACATCCGCAAAAAAACACGCCCTTAGGTATGTTATCTGACCAAGTACTTATCGGATGGGTGTGCCTCTTTAAAACATTCAATACCACCTAGGTGAAGGCATAGGAAAAGTATTGTGCCCATCGGATATGCTTTGCATGGTCGATCGAGCATTAAATACCATTTTTCCCTTAGTGTCATGAACATCCGTAAAAAAACACGCTGCTAGGTGTGTTATCCGATCAAGTACTTATGCTATGGGAATGCCACTTTGCATGTAAGTCAAATCCACCTAATTGAAGGTGTGTGCAAGGTATTGTGCCCATCGGATATGCTTTGCATTGTCGATCAAGCATAAGACACCGTTTCTGCCTTAGTGTCATGCACAACCATATAAAAACACGGCTGTAGGTGTGTTATTCAAACAAGTACGTATCGAATGGGGGCTCCACTTTGCACGCAAGTCCGTTTCAACTACGTTGAGGTGCGTGCAAAGTATTGTCACCATCAGATATGCTTTGCATGGTCCATCACGCATTATACACCATCGGATACGCTTTGCATGGTCGATTATGCATTATACAATGTTTTTCCCATAGTGATATGCACATCCGCAGAAAAACATGCCCTTAGGTATGTTATCTGACCAAGTACTTATCGGATTGGTGTGCCTCTTTAAGAACATTTCAATACCACCTAGGTTAAGGCATAGGAAAAGTATTGTGCCCATCATATATGCTTTGCATGGTTGATCGAGCATTAAATACCATTTTAGCCTTAGTGTCATGTACATCCGAAAAAAAACACGGTGCTAGGAGTGTTATCCGATCAAGTACTTATGCAATGGGAATGCCACTTTGCATGTAAGTCAATTCCACCTAGTTGAAGGTGTGTGCAAGGTATTGTGCCCATCGGATATGCTTTGCATTGTCGATCAAGCATAAAACACCGTTTTTGCCTTAGTGTCATGCATAACCATATAAAAACACGGCCGTAGGTGTGTTATTCAAACAAGTACTTATCGGATTGGGGGCTCCACTTTGTACACAAGTCCGTTTCAACTACCTTGAGGTGCGTACAAAGTATTGTCACCATCGGATATGCTTTGCATGGTCGATCACGCATTATACACCATTTTTTCTCGAGTGATATGCACATCCGCAAAAAAACACGCCCTTAGGTGTGTTATCTGACCAACTACTTATCGGGTGGGTGTGCCTCTTTGAGAACATTTCAATACCACCTAGGTTGCGGTGTAGGAAAATTATTATGCCCATCGGATATCCTTTGCATGGTCGATCGAGCATTAAATACTATTTTTGCTCTAGTGTCGTGCACATCCGTTAAAAAAACACGCTGCTAGGTATGTTATCCGATCAAGCACTTATGGGATGGGTGTGCCACTTTGCATGTAAGTAAATTCCACCTAGTTAAAGGTGTGTGCAAAGTATTGTGCCCAGCACATATGCTTTGCATTGTCGATCAAGCATAAAACACCGTTTTTGCCTTAGTGTCATGCACAACCATGAAAAAACACGGTCCTAAGTGTGTTAATCAAACAAGTAATTATCGGATGGGGGCTCCAGTTTGCACGCAAGTCCGTTTCAGCTAGGTTGAGATGCGTGCAAAGTATTGTCACCATCGGATATGCTCTGCATGGTCGATTACGCATTATACAACGTTTTTCCTGTAGTGATATGCACATCCACAAAAAAACACGCCCTTAGGTATGTTATCTGACCAGGTACTTATGCGATGGGAATGCCTCTTTAAGAACATTTCAATACCACCTAGGTTAAGGCGCAGGAAAAGTATTGTGCCCATCGGATATGCTTTGCATGGTCGATCGAGCATTAAATACCATTTTTGCCTTAGTGTCATGTACATCAGTAAAAAACACGCTGCTAGGTGTGTTATCCAATCAAGTACTTATGCGATGGGAATGCCACTTTGCATGTAAGTCAAGTCCACCTAGTTGAAGCTGTGTGCAAGGTATTGCACCCATCGGATATGCTTTGCATTGTCGATCAAGCATCAAACTCCGTTTTTGCCTTAGGGTCATGCACAACCATATAAAAACATGACTGTAGGTGTGTTATTCAAACAAGTACTTATCGGATGGGGGCTCCACTTTGCACGCAAGTCCGTTTCAACTACCTTGAGGTGAATGCAAAGTATTTTCACCATCGGATATGCTTTGCATTGTCGATCACGCATTATACACCATTTTCTCCCGAGTGATATGCACATCCGCAAAAAAACACGCCCTTAGGTGTGTTATTTGACCAAGTACTTATCGGATGGGTGTGCCTCCTTGAGAACATTTCAATACCACCTAGGTTGCGGTGAAGGAAAAGTATTGTGCCCATCGGATATCCTTTGCATGGTCGATCGAGCATTAAATACCATTTTTTCCCGAGTGATATGCACATCCGCAAAAAAACACGCCCTTAGGTGTGTTATCTGACCAAGTACTTATCGGATGGGTGTGCCTCTTTGAGAACATTTCAATGCCACCTAAGTTGCGGTGTAGGAAAATTATTGTGCCCATCGAATATCCTTTGCATGGTCGATCGAGCAATAAATACTATTCTTGCTCTAGTGACATGCACATCCGGAAAAGAAACACGCTGCTAGGTATGTTATCCGATTAAGCACTTATGGGATGGGTGTGGCACTTTGCATGTAAGTCAATTCCACCTAGTTGAAGTTGTGTGCAAAGTATTGAGCCCATCGGATATGCTTTGCATTGTCGATCAAGCATAAAACAACGTTTTTGCCTTAGTGTCATGCACAACCATGAAAAAACACGGTCCTAGGTGTGTTAATCAAAAAAGTACTTATCACATGGGGGATCCACTTTGCACGCAAGTCCGTTTCAACTACCTTGAGGTGCATGCAAAGTATTTTCACCATCGGATATGCTTTGCATGGTCGATCACGCATTATACACCATTTTTTCCCGAGTGATATGCACATCCGCAAAAAAACACGCCCTTAGGTGTGTTATCTGACCAAGTACTTATCGGATGGGTGTGCCTCCTTGAGATCATTTCAATACCACCTAGGTTGCGGTGAAGGAAAAGTGTTGTGCCCATCGGATATCCTTTGCATGGTCGATCGAGCATTAAATACCATTTTTTCCCGAGTGATATGCACATCCACAAAAAAACACGCCCTTAGGTGTGTTATCTGACCAAGTACTTATCGGATGGGTGTGCCTCTATGAGAACATTTCAATACCACCTAGGTTGCGGTGTAGGAAAATTATTGTGCCCATCGAATATCCTTTGCATGGTCGATTGAGCAATAAATACTATTCTTGCTCTGGTGTCATGCACATCTGCAAAAAAACATGCCCTTAGGTGTGTTATCTGACCAAGTACTTATCGGATGGGTGTGCCTCCTTGAGAACATTTCAATACCACCTAGGTTGCGGTGAAGGAAAAGTATTGTGCCCATCAGATATGCTTTGCATGGTCGATCATGCATTATACACCATTTTTTCCCGAGTGATATGCACATCCGCAAAAAAACACGCCCTTAGGTGTGTTGTCATGCACATCCGTAAAAAAAACACGCTGCTAGGTATGTTATTCAATCAAGCACTTATGGGATGGGTGTGCCACTTTGCATGTAAGTCAACTCCACCTAGTTGAAGGTGTGTGCAAAGTATTGTGCCCATCGCATATGCTTTGCATTGTCGGTCAAGCATAAAACACTGTTTTTGGCTTAGTATCATGCACAACCATGAAAAAACACGGTCCTAAGTGTGTTTATCAAACAAGTACTTATCGGATGGGGGCTCAAGTTTGTACGCAAGTCCGTTTCATCTAGGTTGAGATGTGTGCAAAGTATTGTCACCATCGGATATGCTCTGCATGGTCGATTACGCATTATACAACGTTTTTCCCGTAGTAATATGCACATCCGCAAAAAAACATGCCCTTAGGTATCTTATCTGACCAAGTACTTATCGGATGGGTGTGCCTGTTTAAGAACATTTCAATACAACCTAGGTTAGGGCATAGGAAAAGTATTGTGCCCATCGGATATGCTTTGCATGGTCGATCGAGCATTAGATACCATTTTTGCCTTAGTGTCATGCCCATCCGTTAAAAAACACGCTGCTAGGTGTGTTATCCGATCAAGTACTTATATGATGGGAATACCACTTTGCATGTAAGTCAATTCAACCTACTTGAAGGTGTGTGCAAGGTATTGTGGCCATCGGATATGCTTTGCATTGTCGATCAAGCATAAAACACCGTTTCTGCCTTAGTGTCAAGCACAACCATATAAAAACACGGCTGTAGGTGTGTTATTCAAACAAGTACTTATCGAATGGGGGCTCCACTTTGCACGCAAGTCCGTTTCAACTACGTTGAGGTGCGTGCAAAGTATTGTCACCATTAGACATGCTTTGCATGGTCCATCACGCATTATACACCATCGGATACGCTTTGCATGGTCGATTACGCATTATACAATGTTTTTCCCATAGTGATATGCACATCCGCAGAAAAACATGCCCTCAGGTATGTTATCTGACCAAGTACTTATCGGATTGGTGTGCCTCTTTAAGAACATTTCAATACCACCTAGGTTAAGGCATAGGAAAAGTATTGTGCCCATCATATATGCTTTGCATGGTTGATCGAGCATTAAATACCATTTTTGCCTTAGTGTCATGCACATCCGAAAAAAAACACGGTGCTAGGTGTGTTATCCGATCAAGTACTTATGCGATGGGAATGCCACTTTGCGTGTAAGTCAATTCCACCTAGTTGAAGGTGTGTGCAAGGTATTGTGCCCATCGGATATGCTTTGCATTGTCGATCAAGCATAAAACACCGTTTTTGCCTAAGTGTCATGCACAACCATATAAAAACACGGCCGTAGGTGTATTATTCAAACAAGTACTTATCGGATTGGGGGCTCCACTTTGTACACAAGTCCGTTTCAACTACCTTGAGGTGCGTGCAAAGTATTGTCACCATCGGATATGCTTTGCATGGTCGATCAAGCATTATACAGCATTTTTTCTCGAGTGATATGCACATCCGCAAAAAAACACACCCTTAGGTGTGTTATCTGACCAAGTACTTATCGGGTGGGTGTGCCTCTTTGAGAACATTTCAATACCACCTAGGTTGCGATGTAGGAAAATTATTATGCCCATCGGATATCCTTTGCATGGTCGATCGAGCATTAAATACTATTTTTGCTCTAGTGTCGTGCACATCCGTAAAAAAAACACGCTGCTAGGTATGTTATCCGATCAAGCACTTATGGGATGGGTGTGCCAGTTTGCATGTAAGTAAATTCCTTCTAGTTAAAGGTGTGTGCAAAGTATTGTGCCCATCACATATGCTTTGCATTGTCGATCAAGCATAAAACACCGTTTTTGGCTTAGTGTCATGCACAACCATGAAAAAACACGGTCCTAAGTGTGTTAATCAAACAAGTACTTATCGGATGGGGGCTCCAGTTTGCACGCAAGTCCATTTCAACTAGGTTGAGATTCGTGCAAAGTATTGTCACCATCGGATATGCTCTGCATGGTCGATTACGCATTATACAACGTTTTTCCCGTAGTGATATGCACATCTGCAAAAAAACATGCCCTTAGGTATGTTATCTGACTAGGTACTTATGCGATGGGAATGCTTCTTTACGAACATTTAAATACCACCTAGGTTAAGGCATAGGAAAAGTATTGTGCCCATCGGATATGCTTTGCATGGTCGATCGAGCATTAAATACCATTTTTTCCTTAGTGTCATGCACATCAGTAAAAAAACACGCTACTAGGTGTGTTATCTGATCAAGTGCTTATGCGATGGGAATGCTACTTTGCATGTAAGTCAAGTCCACCTAGTTGAAGGTGTGTGCAAGGTATTGTGCCCATCGAATATGCTTTGCATTGTCGATCAAGCATAAAACTCCATTTTTGCCTTAGGGTCATGCACAACCATATAAAAACACGACCGTAGGTGTGTTATTCAAACAAGTACTTATCGGATGGGGGCTCCACTTTGCACGCAAGTCCGTTTCAACTACGTTGAGGTGCGTGCAAAGTATTGTCACCATCGTATATGCTTTGCATGGTCGATCACGCGTTATACACCATTTTTTCCCGAGTGACATGCACATCCGCAAAAAAACACGCGATTAGGTGTGTTATTTGACCAAGTACTTATCGGATGGGTGTGCCTCTTTGAGAACATTTCAATACCACCTAGGTTGCAGTGTAGGAAAATTATTGTGCCCATCGAATATCCTTTGCATGGTCGATCGAGCATTAAATGCTATTCTTGCTCTAGTGTCATGCACATCCGTAAAAAAAAAACGATGTTAGGTATGTTATCCGATCAAGCACTTATGGGATGGGTGTGCCACATTGCATGTAATTCAATTCCACCTAGTTGAAGGTGTGTGCAAAGTATTGTGCCCATCACATATGCTTTGCATTGTCGATCAAGCATAAAACACCGTTTTTGGCTTAGTGTCATGCACAACCATGAAAAAACACGGTCCTAAGTGTGTTAATCAAACAAGTACTTATCGGATGGGGGCTCCAATTTTCACTCAAGTCCGTTTATACTAGGTTGAGATGCATGCAAAGTATTTTCACCATCGGATATGCTCTGCATGGTCGATTACGCATTCTACAACGTTTTTCCCGTAGTGATATGGACATCCGCAGAAAAACACGCCCTTAGGTAAGTTATGTGACCAAGCACTTATCGGATGGGTATGCCTCCTTAAGAACATTTCAATACCACCTAGATTAAGGCATAGGAAAAGTATTGTGCCCATCGGATATGCTTTGCATGGTCGATCGAGCATTAAATACCATTTTTCCCTTAGTGTCATGCACATCCGTTAAAAAACACGCTGCTAAGTGTGTTATCTGATCACGTACTTATGCGATGGGAATGCCACTTTGCATGTAAGTCAATTCCACCTAGTTGAAGGTGTGTGCAAGGTATTGTGCCCATCGGATATGCTTTGCATTGTCGATCAAGCATAAAACACCGTTTCTCCTTAGTGTCATGCACAACCATATAAAAACACGGCCGTAGGTGTGTTATTCAAACATGTACTTATCGGATGGGGGCTCCACTTTGCACGCAAGTCCGTTTCAACTACCTTGAGGTGAATGCAAAGTATTGTCACCATCGAATATGCTTTGCATGGTCGATCACGCATTATACACCATTTTTTCCCGATTGATATGCACATCCGCAAAAAAACACGCCCTTAGGTGTGTTATCTGACTAAGTACTTATCGGATGGGTGTGCCTCCTTGAGAACATTTCAATACCACCTAGGTTGCTGTGAAGGAAAAGTATTGTGCCCATCGGATATCCTTTGCATGGTCGATCGAGCATTAAATACTATTTTTGATCGAGTGTCATGCACATCCGTAAAAAGAACACGCTGCTAGGTATGTTATCCGATCAAGCACTTATGGGATGGGTGTGGCACTTTGCATGTAAGTCAATGCCACCTAGTTGAAGTTGTGTGCAAAGTATTGTGCCCATCGGATATGCTTTGCATTGTCGATCAAGCATAAAACAACGTTTTTGCCTTAGTGTCATGCACAACCATGAAAAAACACGGTCCTAGGTGTGTTAATCAAAAAAGTACTTATCGGATGGGGGCTCCACTTTGCATGCAAGTCCGTTTCAACTACCTTGAGGTGCATGCAAAGTATTTTCACCATCGGATATGCTTTGCATGGTCGATCACGCATTATACACCATTTTTTCCCGATTGATATGCACATCCGGAAAAAAACACGCCCTTAGGTGTGTTATCTGACCAAGTACTTATCGGATGGGTGTGCCTCCTTGAGAACATTTCAATACCACCTAGGTTGCGGTGAAGGAAAATTATTGTGCCCATCGGATATCCTTTGAATGGTCGATCGAGCATTAAATACTATTTTTGATCGAGTGTCATGCACATCCGTAAAAAAAACACGCTGCTAGGTATGTTATCCGATCAACCACTTATGGGATGGGTGTGCCACTTTGCATATATGTCAATTCCACCTAGCTGAAGGTGTGTGCAAAGTATTGTGCCCATCGGATATGCTTTGCATTGTCGATCAAGCATAAAACATCGTTTTTGGCTTATTGTCATGCACAACCATGAAAAAACACGGTCCTAAGTGTGTCAATCAAACAAGTACTTATCGGATGGGTGCTCCAGTTTGCACACAAGTCCGTTTCAACTACGTTGAGTTGCGTGCAAAGTATTGTCACCATCAGATATGCTCTGCATGGTCGATTACGCAATATACAACATTTTTCCCATAGTGATATGCACATCCGCAAAAAAACTCGCCCTTAGGTATGTTATCTGACGCATGGTCGATTACACATTATACAACATTTTTCCCGTAGTGACATGCACATCCGCAAAAAAACTCGCCCTTAGGTATGTTATCTGACCAAGTACTTATCGGATGGGTGTGCCTCTTTAAGAACATTTCAATACCACCTAGGTTAAGGCGCAGGAAAAGTATTATGCCCATCGAATATGCTTTGCATGGTCGATCGAGCATTAAATACCATTTTTGCCTTAGTGTCATGCACATCCGTAAAAAAACACGCTGCTAGGTGTGTTATCCGATCAAGTACGTATGCGATGGGAATGCCACTTTGCATGTAAGTCAATTCCACCTAGTTGAAGGTGTGTGCAAGGTATTGTGCCCATCGCATATGCTTTGCATTGTCGATCAAGCATAAAACACCGTTTTTGGCTTAGTGTCATGCACAACCATGAAAAAACACGGTCCTAAGTGTGTTAATCAAAAAAGTACTTATCGGATGGGGGCTCCAGTTTGCAGGTTGAGATGCGTGCAAAGTATTGTCACCATCGGATATGCTCTACATGGTCGATTACGCATTATACAACGTTTTTCCCGTATTAGTATGCACATCCGCAGAAAAACACGCCCTTAGGTAAGATATCTAACCAAGCACTTATCGGATGGGTGTGCCTCTTTAAGAACAATTCAATACCACCTAGGTTAAGGCATAGAAAAAGTATTGTGCCCATCGGATATGCTTTGCATGGTCGATCGAGCATTAAATACCATTTTTCCCTTAGTGTCATGCACATCCGTAAAAAAACAGGCTCCTAGGTGTGTTATCCGATCAAGTACTTATGCGATGGGAATGCCACTTTGCATGTAAGTCAATTCCACCTAGTTGAAGGTGTGTGCAAGGTATTGTGCCCATCAGATATGCTTTGCATTGTCGATCAAGCATAAAACACCGTTTTTGCCTTAGTGTCATGCACAACCATATAAAAACACGGCCACAGGTTTTTGCCGTAGTGATATGCACATCCGCAAAAAAACATGCCCTTAGGTATGTTATCTGACCAAGTACTTACAGGATGGGTGTGCCTCTTTAAGAACATTTCAATACCACCTAGGTTAAGGCATAGGAAAAGTATTGTGCTCATCGGATATGCTTTGCATGGTCGATCGAGCATTAAATACCATTTTTGCCTTAGTGTCATGCACATCCGTTAAAAAACACGCTGCTAGGTGTGTGATCCGATCAAGTACTTATGCGATGGGAATGCCACTTTGCATATAAATCAATTCCACCTAGTTGAAGGTTTTTCCAAGGTATTGTGCCCGTCGGATATGCTTTTCATTGTGGATCAAGCATAAAACACCGTTTTTGCCTTAGTGTCATGCACAACCATATAAAAACACGGCCGTAGCTGCATTATTCAAACAAGTACTTATCGGATGGGGGCTCCACTTTGCACGCAAGTCCATTTTTACTACCTTGAGGTGTGTGCAAAGTATTGTCACCATCGGATATCCTTTGCATGGTCGATCGAGCATTAAATACTATTTTTGCTCTAGTGTCATGCACATCCGTAAAAAAAACACGCTGCTAGGTATGTTATCCGATCAAGCACTTATGGGATGGGTGTGCCACTTTGCATGTAAGTCAATTCCACCTAGTTGAAGGTGTGTGCAAAGTATTGTGCCCATCGGATATGCTTTGCATTGTCGATCAAGCATAAAACACCGTTTTTGGCTTAGTGTTATGCACAACCATGAAAAAACACGGTCCTAAGTGTGTTAATCAAAGAAGTACTTATCGGATGGGGGCTCCAGTTTGCACGCAAGTCTGTTTCAACTAGATTGAGATGCGTGCAAAGTATTGTCACCATCGGATATGCTCTGTATGGTCGATTACGCATTATACAACGTTTTTCCCGTAGTGATATGCACATTCCCAAAAAAACTTGCCCTTAGGTATGTTATCTGACCAAGTACTTATCGGATGGGTGTGCCTCTTTAAGAACATTTCAATACCACCTAGGTTAAGGCATAGGAAAAGTATTGTGCCCATCGGATATGCTTTGCATGGTCGATCGAGCATTAAATACCATTTTTGCCTTAGTGTCATGCACATCTGTAAAAAAACACACTGCTAGGTGTGTTATCCGGTCAAGTACTTATGCGATGGGAATGCCACTTTGCATGTAAGTCAATTCCAACTAGTTAAAGGTGTGTGCAAGGTATTGTGCCCATCGGATATGCTTTGCATTGTCGATCAAGCATAAAACACCGTTTTTGCCTTAGTGTCATGCACAACCATATAAAAACACGGCCGTAGGTGTGTTATTCAAACAAGTACTTATCGGATGGGGGCTCCACTTTTCAGGCACATCCGTTTCAACTACAGTGAGGTGCATGCAAAGTATTGTCACTATCGGATATGCTTTGCATGGTCGATCATGCATTATACACCATTTTTTCCTGCGTGATATGCACATCCGCAAAAAACACACCCTTAGGTGTGTTATCTGACCAAGTACTTATCGGATGGGTGTGCCTCTTTGAGAAAATTCCAATACCACCTAGGTTGAGGCTTAGAGAAAGTGCTGTGCCCATCGGATATCCTTTGCATGATCCATCGAGCAATAAATACTATTTTTGCTCTAGTGTCATGCACATCTGTAAAAAAACACACTGCTAGGTATGTTATCCGATCAAGCACTTATGAGATGGGTGTGCCACTTTGCATGTAAGTCAATTCCACCTAGTTGAAGGTGTGTGCAAAGTATTGTGCCCATCGGATATGCTTTGCATTGTAGATCAAGCATAAAACAACGTTTTTGCCTTAGTGTCATGCACAACCATGAAAAAACACGGTCCTAGGTGTGTTAATCAAACAAGCACTTATCGGATGGGGGCACCACTTTGCACGCAAGTCTGTTTCAACTATGTTGAGGTGCGTACAAAGTATTGTCACCATCGGATATGATTTGCATGGTCGATCACGCATTATACACCGTTTTTTCCCGAGTGATATCCACATCCGCAAAAAAACACGCCCTTAGGTGTGTTATCTGACCAAGTACTTATCGGATGGATGTGCCTCTTTGAGAACATTTCAATACCACCTAGGTTGTGGTGTAGGAAAATTATTGTGCCCATCGGATATCCTTTGCATGGTCGATCGAGCATTAAATACTTTTTTTGCTCTAGTGTCATGCACATTCGTGAAAAAAACACGCTGCTAGGTATGTTATCTGATCAAGCACTTATGGGATGGGTGTGCCACTTTGCATATAAATCAATTCCACCTAGTTGAAGGTGTGTGCAAAGTATTGTGCCCATCGCATATGCTTTGCATTGTCCATCAAGCATAAAACACTGTTTTTGGCTTAGTGTCATGCACAACCATGAAAAAACACGGTCCTAAGTGTGTTAATCAAACAAGTACTTATCGGATGGGGGCTCCAGTTTGCACGCAAGTCCGTTTCAACTAGGTTGAGATGCGTGCAAAGTATTGTCACCATCGGATATGCTCTGCATGGTGGATTACGCATTATACAACGTTTTTCCCGTAGTGATATGCACATCCGCAAAAAAACATGCCCTTAGGTATGTTATCCGACCAAGTACTTATCGGATGGGTGTGCCTCTTTAAGAACATCTCAATACCACCTAGTTAAGGTGTAGGAAAAGTATTGTGCCCATGGGATATCCTTTGCATGGTCAATCGAGCATTAAATACCATTTTTGCCTTAGTGTCATCCACATCCGTAATAAAACACGCTGCTAGGTGTGTTACCTGATCAAGTACTTATGCGATGGGAATGCCACTTTGCATGTAAGTCAATTCCACCTAGTTGAAGGTGTGTGCAAGGTATTGTGCCCATCGCATATGCTTTGCATTGTCGATGAAGCATAAAACACCGTTTTTGGCTTAGTGTCATGCACAACCATGAAAAAAGACGGTCCTAAGTGTGTTAAGCAAACAAGTACTTATTGGATGGGGGCTCCAGTTTGCACGCAAGTCTGTTTCAACTAGGTCGAGATGCGCACAAAGTATTGTCACCATCGGATATGCTATGCATGGTCGATTACGCATTATACAACATTTTTCCCATAGTGATATGCACATCCGCAAAAAAACATGCCCTTAGGTATGGTATCCGACCAAGTACTTATCGGATGGGTGTGCCTCTTTAAGAACATTTCAATACCACCTAGGTTAAGGCGTAGGAAAAGTATTGTGCCCATTGGATATGCTTTGCATGGTCGATCGAGCATTAAATACCATTTTTGCCTTAGTGTCATGCACATCCGTTAAAAAACACGCTGCTAGGTGTGTTATCTGATCAAGTACTTATGTGATGGGAATGCCAATTTGCATGTAAGTCAATTCCACCTATTTGAAGGTGTGTGCAAGGTATTGTGCCCATCGGATATGCTTTGCATTGTCGATCAAGCATGAAAAACCGTTTTTGCCTTAGTGTCATGCACAACCATATAAAAACACGGCCGTAGGTGTGTTATTCAAACAAGTACTTATTGGACGGGTGCTCCACCTTGTACCCAAGTCCGTTTCAACTACCTTGAGGTGCCTGCAAGGTATTGTCACCATCGGATATGCTTTGCATGGTCGATCATGCATTATACACCATTTTTTCCCGAGTATATGCACATCCGCAAAAAAACATGCCCTTAGGTGTGTTATCTGACCAAGTACTTATCGGATAGGTGTGCCTCTTTGAAAAAATTTCAATACGACCTAGGTTGCAGTGTAGGAAAAGTATTGCACCCATCGGATATCCTTTGCATGGTCGATCGAGCATTAAATACTATTTTTGCTCTAGTGTCATGCACATTCGTGAAAAGAACACGCTGCTAGGTATGTTATCTGATCAAGCACTTATGGGATGGGTGTGCCACTTTGCATATAAATCAATTCAACCTAGTTGAAGGTGTGTGCAAAGTATTGTGCCCATCGCATATGCTTTGCATTGTCGATCAAGCATAAAACACCGTTTTTGGCTTAGTGTCATGCACAACCATGAAAAAACACAGTCCTAAGTGTGTTAATCAAACAAGTACTTATCGGATGGGGGCTCCACTTTGCACGCAAGTCCGTTTCAACTAGGTTGAGATGCGTACAAAGTATTGTCACCATCGGATATGCTCTGCATGGTCGATTACGCATTATACAACGTTTTTCCCGTAGTGATATGCACATCCTCAAAAAAACATGCCCTTAGGTATGTTATCCGACCAAGTACTTATCGGATGGGTGTGCCTCTTTAAGAACATCTCAATACCACCTAGGTTAAGGTGTAGGAAAAGTATTGTGCCCATCGGATATCCTTTGCATGGTCGATCGAGCATTCAATACCATTTTTGCCTTAATGTTATGCACATCCGTTAAAAAACACGCTGCTAAGTGTGTTATCCGTGCAAGTACTTATGCGATGGGAATGCCAAGTTGCATGTAAGTCAATTCCACCTAGTTAAAGGTGTGTGCAAGGTGTTGTGCCCATCAGATATGCTTTGCATTGTCGATCAAGCATAAAACACTGTTTTTGCCTTAGTGTCATGCACAACCGTATAAAAACATGGCCGTAGGTGTGTTATTCAAACAAGTACTTATCGGATTGGGGCTCCACTTTGCACGCATGTCTATTTCAACTATGTTGAGGTGCGTGCAAAATATTGTCACCATCGGATATGCTTTGCATGGTCGATCACGCATTATACACCATTTTTTCCCGAGTGATATGCACATCCGCAAAAAAACACGCCCTTAGGTGTGTTATATGACCAAGTACTTATCGGATGGGTGTGCCTCTTTGAGAACATTTCAATACCACCTAGGTTGTAGTTTAGGAAAAGTATTGTGCCCATCGGATATCCTTTGCATGGTCGATCGAGCATTAAATACTATTTTTGCTCTAGTGTCATGCACATCCGTAAAAAAAACACGCTGCTAGGTATGTTATCCGATCAAGAACTTATGGGATGGGTGTGCCACTTTGCATGTAAGTCAATTCCACCTAGTTGAAGGTGTGTGCAAAGTATTGTGCCCATTGGATATGGTTTGCATTGTGGATCAAGCATAAAAGAATGTTTTTGCCTTAGTGTCATGCACAACCATGAAAAAACACGGTCCTAGGTGTGTTAATCAAACAAGCACTTATCAGATGGGGTCTCCACGTTGCACGCAAGTCTGTTTCAACTACGTTTAGGTGCATGCAAAGTAATGTCACCATAGGATATGATTTGCATGGTCGATTACGCATTATACACCGTTTTTTTCCTAGTGATATGCACATCCGCAAAAAAACACGCCCTTAGCTGTGTTATCTGACCAAGTACTTATCGGATGGGTGTGCCTCTTTGAGAACATTTCAATACCACCTAGGTTGTGGTGTAGGAAAAGTATTGTGCCCGTCGGATATCCTTTGCATGGTCGATTGAGCATTAAATACTATTTTTGCTCTAGTGTCATGCACATCCATAAAAAAAACACGCTGCTAGGTATGTTATCCGATCAAGCACTTATGGGATGGGTGTACCACTTTGCATGTAAGTCAATTCCACCTAGTTGAAAGTGTGTGCAAAGTTTTGTGCCCATCTCATATGCTTTCCATTGTCGATCAAGCATAAAACACCGTTTTTGGCTTAGTGTCATGCACAACCATGAAAAAACACGAACCTAAGTGTGTTAATCAAACAAGTACTTATCGGATGGGGGCTCCAGTTTGCACGCAAGTCTGTTTCAACTAGGTTGAGATGCATGCAAAGTATTGTCACCATCGGATATGCTCTGCATGGTCAATTACGCATTATACAACGTTTTTCTCATTGTGATATGCACATCGGCAAAAAACATGCCCTTAGGTATGTTATCCAACAAAGTACTTATCGGATGGGTGTGCCTCTTCAAGAACATTTCAATACCACCTAGGTTAAGGTGTAGGAAAAGTATTGTGCCCATCGGATATGCTTTCCATGGTCGATCGAGCATTAAATACCATTTTTGCCTTAGTGTCATGCACATCCGTTAAAAAACACGCTGCTAGGTGTGTTATCCGATCAAGTACATATGTGATGGGAATGCCACTTTGCATGTAAGTCAATTCCACCTAGTTGAAGGTGTGTGCAAGGTATTGTGCCCATCGGATATGCTTTGCATTGTCGATCAAGCATAAAACACCGTTTTTGCCTTAGTGTCATGCACAACCATATAAAAACACGGCCGTAGGCGTGTTATTCAAACAAGTACTTATCGGACGGGGGCTCCACTTTGCACCCAAGTCCGTTTCAACTATGTTGAGGTGCCTGCAAAGTATTGTCACCATCGGATATGCACATCCGTAAAAAAACATGCCCTTAGGTGTGCCTCTTTGAGAACATTTCAATACCACCTAGGTTGTGGTGGTAGGAAAAGTATTGTGCCCATCGGATATCCTTTGCATGATCGATCGAGCATTAAATACTATTTTTGCTCTAGTGTCATGCACATTCGTAAAAAAAACACGCTGCTAGGTATGTTATCCGATCAAGAACTTATGGGATGGGTGTGCCACTTTGCATGTAAATCAAAAACACCTAGTTGAAGGTGTGTGCAAAGTATTGTGCCCATCAGATATGCTTTGCATTGTCGATCAAGCATAAAAAACCGTTTTTGCCTTAGTATCATGCACAACCATGAAAAAACACGGTCCTAGGTGCGGTAATCAAACAAGTACTTATCGAATGGGGGCTCCACTTTCCACACAAGTCCGGTTCAACTACATTGAGGTGCGCGCAACGTATTGTCACCATTGGATATGATTTGCATGGTCGATCACGCATTATACACCTTTTTTTCCTTAGTGATATGCACATCCGTAAAAAAACACGTCCTTAGGTGTGTTATCTGACCAAGTACTTATCGGATGGGTGTGACTCTTTGAGAACATTTCAATACCACCTAGGTTGTAGTGTAGGAAAAGTATTGTGCCCATCGAATATCCTTTGCATGGTCGATCGAGCATTAAATACTATTTTTGCTCTAGTGTCATGCACATCCGTAAAAAAAACACACTGCTAGGTATGTTATCCGATCAAGCACTTATGGGATGGGTGTGCCACTTTGCATGTTAGTCAATTCCACCTAGTTGAAGGTATGTGCAAAGTATTGTGCCCATCGGATATGCTTTCCATTGTCGATCAAGCATAAAACACCGTTTTTGGCTTAGTGTCATGCACAACCATGAGAAAACACGGTCCTAAGTGTGTTACTCAAACAAGTACTTATCGGATGGGGACTCCAGTTTGCACACAAGTCCGTTTCAACTAGGTTGAGATGCGTGCAAAGTATTGTCACCATCGGATATGCTCTGCATGGTGGATTACGCATTATACAACGTTTTTCCCGTAGTGATATGCTTATCCGCAAAAAAACATGCCCTTAGGTATGTTATCTGACCAAGTACTTATCGGATGGGTGTGCCTCTTTAAGAACATTTCAATAGCACCTAGGTTAAGGCGTAGGAAAAGTATTGTGCCCATCGGATATGCTTTGCATGGTCGATCGAGCATTAAATACCATTTTTGCCTTAGTGTCATGCACATCCGTTAAAAAACACGCTGCTAGGTGTGTTATCCGAGCAAGTACTTATGCGATGGGAATGCCAATTTGCATGTAAGACAATTCCACCTAGCTGAAGCTGTGTGAAAGGTATTGTGCCCATCGGATATGCTTTGCATTGTCGATCAAGCATAAAACACTGTTTTTGCCTTAGTGTCATGCACAACCATATAAAAACACCGCCGTAGGTGTGTTATTCAAACAAGTACTTATCGGATGGGGGCTCCACTTTGCACGCACGTCCGTTTCAATTACGTTGAGGTGCGTGAAAAGTATTGTCACCATCTGATATGCTTTGCATGGTCGATCACGCATTATACACCATTTTTTCCCGAGTGATATGCACATCCGCAAAAAAACACGCCCTTAGGTGTGTTATCTGACCAAGTACTTATCGGATGGGTGTGCCTCTTTGAGAACATTTAATTACGACCTAGGTTGCAGTGTAGGAAAAGTATTGCGCACATCGGATATCCTTTGCATGGTCGATCGAGCATTAAATACTATTCTTTCTCTAGTGTCATGCACATCCGTAAAAAAAACACGCTGCTAGGTATGTTATCGGATCAAGAACTTATGGGATGGGTGTGCCACTTTGCATGTAAGTCAATTACACCTTGCTGAAGGTGTGTGCAAAGTATTGTACCCATCAGATATGCTTTGCATTGTCGATCAAGCATAAAACAACGTTTTTGCCTTAGTGTCATGCACAACCATGAAAAAACACGGTCCTAGGTGTGTTAATTAAACAAGTACTTATCGGATGGGGGCTCCACTTTCCTTGCAAGTCCGTTTCAACTACGTTGAGGTGCGCGCAAAGTATTGTCACCATCGGATATGATTTGCATGGTCGATCACGCATTATACACCGTTTTCTCCCTAGTAATATGCACATCCGTAAAAAAACACGCCCTTAGGTGTGTTATCTGACCAAGTACTTATTCGATGGGTGTGACTCTTTGAGAACATTTCAATACCACCTAGGTTGCGGTGTAGGAAAAGTATTGTGCCCATCGGATATCCTTTGCATGGTCGATCGAGCATTAAATACTATTTTTGCTCTAGTGTCATGCACATCCATAAAAAAAACACGCTACTAGGTATGTTATCCGATCAAGCACTTATGGGATGGGTGTGCCACTTTGCATGTTAGTCAATTTCACCTAGTTGAAGGTGTGTGCAAAGTATTGTGCCCATCGGATATGCTTTGCATTGTCGATCAAGCATAAAACACCGTTTTTGGCTGTGTGTCATGCACAACCATGAAAAAACACGGTCCTAAGTGTGTTAATCAAACAAGTACTTATCGGATGGGAGCTCCAGTTTGCACGCAAGTCTGTTTCAACTAGATTGAGATGGGTGCAAAGTATTGTCACCATCGGATATGCTCTGCATGGTCGATTACACATTATACAACGTTTTTCCCGTAGTGATATGCACATCCAGAAAAAAACACGCCCTTAGGTGTGTTATCTGACCAAGTACTTATCAGATGGGTATGCCTCTTTGAGAACATTTCAATACCACCTAGGTTGCAGTGTAGGAAAAGTGTTGTGCCCATTAGATATCCTTTGCATGGTCGATCGAGCATTAAATACTATTTTTGCTCTAGTGTCATGCACATCTGTAAAAAAACACGCTGCTAGGTATATTATCCGATCAAGCACTTATGGGATGGACGTGCCACTTTGCATGTAAGTCAATTCCACCTAGTTGAAGGTGTGCACAAAGTATTGTGCCCATCGAATATGCTTTGCATTGTTGATCAAGCATAAAACACCGTTTTTGCCTTGGTGTCGAGCACATTTGTAAAGAAACACGGTCCTAGGTGTGGTATCGGATCAAGTACTTTTCTAACTGACATGCCACTTTTCATGCAACTCAATAACACCTAGGTTGAGGTGGGTGCAAAGTATTGTGCCCATCGGATGTACTTTGCATGATATATCACGTATTAACTCCGTTTGTGCCTCAATGTCATGCACAACCGTAAAAAAACATGCTTTTAGGTGTGTTATCCGACCAACTACTTATCAGATGGGTGTACCACTTTGCATGAAATGCAATATCACAATTGTTGAGACTCATGCAAAGTATTGTGCCCATCGGATATGCTTTGCATTGTTGAACAAGCATTAAACACTGTTTTGGCCTTAGTGTCATGCACAACCATAAAAAAACGCGGTCTTAGATGTGTTATTCGACTAAGTACTTATGGGATGGGCACGCCACTTTGCATGTAAGTCAATAATACCTAGGTTGAGATATGTGGAAAGTATTGTGATGATCAGATATGCGTTGCATTGTCGATTAAGCATAAATCAGCGTTTTTGCCTTAGTGTCATGGACGACAACCAATAAAAAACATGGTCCTAGGTGTGATATTCTAAAAAGTACTTGTCAGATGGGGGAGCCACTTTGCAAGAAAGTCAATTTCAACTAGGTTGATGTGCGTGCACAGTATTGTGTCTATCGGTTATGCTTTGCATGGGGGATCACACATTATACACCATTTTCCCCCTAGTGTTCTGCACATCCGTCAAAGAACACGCTCTTAATAGGTATATTATCATACCAAGTACTTATTGAATGGGCGTTCCACTTTGCATGGAATACCATACCACCGCTTTTGAGGCACGTGCAAAGTATTGTGCCCATCGGATATGCTTTACATGGTAGATTGAGTATTAAATACCGTTTTTGGCCTTGGTGTATA
Organism: Dipteris shenzhenensis; assembly: GCF_047967505.1. Lineage (NCBI taxonomy): Eukaryota > Viridiplantae > Streptophyta > Polypodiopsida > Gleicheniales > Dipteridaceae > Dipteris > Dipteris shenzhenensis. Next base: position 27,457,485 of record NC_141598.1, on the reverse strand, counting down.
TTTCAAACATGATCCTAGGAGTATTTTTCAAACAAGTACTTATCGGATGGGGATGCCACTTTGCACACAAGTCAATACTGCCTAGGTTGAGGAACGTGCAAAGTCTTGTGTCCATTGGATATGCTTTGCATAGTGGATCGCACATTATACACCATTTTGTTCCTAGTGTTATGCACAATCATCATAAAATACGTTTGGAGGTGTGTTATCCAAACAAGTACTTATGGGATGGGTGCACCACTTTGTGTGCAAGTCAATACGACCTAGGTTGAGGCATGTACAATGTGTATAGCAAGTGAGTAATGGGAAGTGGAAGTGGGAGTGAGGAGGGAGGAGTGGAATGGGAGAGGGAAGTAATAGGGGTGTATGATAATAAGTGTAAAAAATAGTATAATAATATATTAATAGTTTTCAAATGGCAAGTGAGTAATGGGAAGTGGAAGTGAGAGTGGGGAGGGAAGAATGGAATGGGAGAGGGGAAGGTAATAGGGGAGTAGGATAATAAGGGAGTGAAATGAGTGAGGGGAGTTAATAGGGGATGAAAAAGAGGAGGGTGAGATGGGGAAATATGGGATTTTGGGAAATGGGAGGAGTATGGGACGTGGTGGAAATGTGGGATGGGAGTGGTGGCAATGGGGGAGGAAGAAGAAATGGATGGAGGGAGGGCTAATGGAAGATTGGGATGAGGGATGGGGGTCCACAATGGGAGAGGGGGAGTAATGGGAACCAATGGGAGAGGGGATAAATGAAAAGCCAATAGGAGAGAGGGGAGGAATGGAAAGCCAATAGGAGAGGAGGAGGAAAACCTAATTTTTCTTATATATAGTCTTCCTTCTTCATTCATTCTCCCCTCATTTCATTCATTGAAGCAAGAAAGCAAGGACGATCAAGAAAGCAAGGAAGGAAGAGCAAGAAAGCAAGAAAGAGCAAACTTACAAACTTTTTCCAGGTACTTGCAAAATTTTTTGATTAATTCTTTATCTAGATTTTTTCTTTAAAATTTGAAGAGAGAGAAACTAGAGAGAGAGAGGAACTAGAGAGAGAGAGATTCGCCACGAGGGGAGGAGAAGGAGAGGATGGAGAGGGGGGAGGGGAGAGGATGGAGAGGGGGGAGGGGGGAGGAGAAGGAGAGGATGGAGAGGGGGGAGGGGAGAGGATGGAGAGGGGGGAGGGGAGGGAGGGGTAGGGGGCGGGGTGGAGGGAGGGGGAGGGGGGGGAGGGGAGCTGGATAGGGAGGGAGGGGCGGGGGCAGGGTCGAGGGAGGGAGGGGGGGTGGAGGGGGCGGGGGGAGGGGGTGGCGGGTGAGGGTTGGGGGAGGGGAGGGGGCTGGGTGGGGGGAGGGGGTGGCGGGCAGGGGCGGGGGCAGGAGGGGAGGGGGCTGGGGGAGGGGCGACGGGCGAGGGCTGGGAGAGGGGAGGGGGCTGGGGGAGGGGGCGGTGGGAGGGGGTGGCGGGGGCAGGGTAGGGAGGGGGGGAGGGAGGGGCGTAGGAGGGGGCCGGGTTGAGGGAGGGAGGGGGGGTCTGGTAGCCGCGACCGCCAGGACCCCTTGGAAGGGGGAGGGGAGGGAGGGGGTGGGGGGGTCTGGCGGCCACGGCCGCCAGCGGGTGGGGGGTCGAGGCGGGGAGGGAGGGGGGGTCTGGCGGCCGCGGCCGCCAGGACCCCTAGGGGGGGGGGGAGGGGAGGGAGGGGGTGGGGGGGGTTGGGGCCGAGGGAGGGAAGGGGGGTCTGGTGGCCATGGTCGCTAGGACCCTGGAGGGGGGGGGAGGGGAGGGGAGGGAGGGGGTGGGGGGGGTTGGGGTCGAGGGAGGGAGGGGGGGGGTCTGGCGGCCACGGCCGCCAAGGGGGGTGGGGGGGTTGGGGTCGAGGGAGGGAGGGGGGTGGGGGGGGTCTGGCGGCCACGGCCGCCAGGACCCCTGGAGGGGGGGGGAGGGGAGGGAGGGGGTGGGGGGGGTTGGGGTCGAGGGAGGGAGGGGGGGTCTGGCAGCCACGGTTGCCAGGGGGGGTGGGGGGGTTGGGGTCGAGGGAGGGAGGGGGCGGGGGGGGTTTGGCAGCCGCAGCCGCAAGGACCCCTGGAGGGGGGAGGGGAGGGAGGGGGTGGGGGGGTGGGGGGGGTCTGGCGGCCGCGGCCACCAGGGGGGGTGGGGGGGGTTGGGGTCAAGGGAGGGAGGGAGGGGGCAGGGGGGTCTGGTGGCCGCGGCCGCCAGGACCCCTGGAGGGGGGAGGGGAGGGAGGGGGTGGGTCGAGGGAGGGAGGGGGGGCCCCTCGAGGGGGGAGGGGAGGAGGGAGGGAGGGGGGGGTCTGGCGGCCACGGCCGCCAGGGGGGTGGGGGGGGTTGGGGTCGAGGGAGGGAGGGGAGGGGGGGTCTGGCGGCCATGGCCACCAAGACCCTTAGAGGGGGGAGGGGAGGGAGGGGGTGGGGGGGTTGGGGTCGAGGGAGGGAGGGGTGTGGGGGGGGTCTGGTGGTGACCCCTGGAGGGGGAAGGGAAGGGAGGGGGTGGGTGGGGTTGGGGTCAAGGGAGGGGGGGTCTAGCGACCACGACCGCCAGGACCCCCTGGAGGGAGGGGGGAGGGGAGGGAGGGGGTGGGGGGGGTTGGCGTCGAGGAAGGGAGGGAGGGGAGGGGTGGGGGGGGTTGGCGTCGAGGGAGGGAGGGAGGGAGGGGGGGTGGGGGGGTTGGCATCGAGGGAGGGAGGGAGGGGGGGAGGCAGGAGGGGAGCGGAAGGAGATAGAGGGAGGGGAGAGGAGGGAGAGGAGGGAGAGAGAGGGGAGAGAGAGAGTGAGGGGAGGGAGAGAGAGTGAGGGGGGAAGGTATGAGAGAGAGAGAGAGAGAGTGAGGGAGAGAGAAGCGAGGGAGTAGAGGGAGAGAGTGAGGGAGAGAGAAGCGAGGGAGTAGAGGGAGAAAGGACGAATTCTTACAAGAGCGACAAATAAGATTTGACTTAGGAAAAGAATGAAAGGGACTTACGAGAAGAAAGTATCAAGAAGAATGTTGAACACAAATTTGAATTCTTACAACTAAGAGTAGAACTATCACAAGCAAGAGCGACAAATAAGATTCTTGCTCAAATAAGATTTGACTTACTATCACGAGCAAGAGCGACAAATAAGATTTGACTTACGAGAAGAATGAAAGGGACTTACGAGAAGAAAGTATCAAGAAGAATGTTGAATACAAATTTGAATTCAAAAGGAACGTACGAGAAGAAAGTATAAGAAGAATATTGAACACAAATTTGAATTCAAATTTATAATCAATTTAAATTTCCCTCTTTTTTTAAAAAATTCAAATTTATGCGTTGGAGGAGTGGGCTAGTTTTTCTTATATATACTCTTCTTTCCATTCATTCATTCTCACTCTCTCCTTATTTCATTGAAGCAACCAAGAGCTGAAGAGAAAGGATAAGCGGAGCCTTACTTTTTTCACTTTTTCCAAGTACTTGCTTTCTTTTTCATTCGTCTTGTAATTCTTTTTCTTTACTTACAATTCTTTTTCAAGTAGTTTCTTGTTAAAGTTTTTGAGTTCTATTTCTTAAAATTCATCTTGTAATTCTTCTTCTTTACTTACAATTCTTTTTCAATTAGTTTATTGTTAAAGTTTTTGAGGAGGGGGGTTTTTTAGAAGGCATTACAATTCTTTTTAAATTAGTTTCTTATTTGAGTTTTTGAGTTCTATTTTAATTAGTTTCTTATTTATATTTGAGTTTGTAAATTTGAGAAATGAGAGAGAATAGGGAGGGAGAGAAAGAGAGAAGAGAGAGGGAAAGAGAGAAATTAAGAGAGAGAAGAGGGGCTCTTGGCAGCCGTGGCCGCCAAAGGGAGAGAGAGAATAGAAATGAGAGAGAGAATGAGAAATGAGAGGAGTAGGGAGGGAGAGAAAGAGAGAGAGGAGAGAGGGAGAGAGAGAGAGAGAGAGATTCACAAAGAGAAGAGGGGCTCCTTAAATGAGAGAGAAGAGTAGGGAGGGAAAGAAAGAGAGAGGAGAGAGGGGAGAGAGATTAAGAGAGAGAAGAGGGTCTCCTGGCGGCCGTGGCTGCTTGAGGGAGGGAGAGAGTAGGGAGAGAGAGGGAGAGAGAGAGAAAGAGAGAGAGGGAGAGAGAGGGAGAGAGAGAGAAGTTTAAGAGAATGAAACGTGGCGAGAGGAGAGAGGGAAAGAGAGAAATTAAGAGAGAGAAGAGGGACTCTTCGGGGCCTTGGCCTCCAAAGGGAGAGAGAGAATGAGAAATGAGAGAGAAGAGTAGGGAGGGAGAGAAAGAGAGAGAGGGAGAGAAACAAGAGATTAAGAGAGAGAAGAGGGGAGGAAGAGGGGCTCCTTAAATGAGAGAGAAGAGTAGGGAGGGAAAGAAAGAGAGAGCTGAGACATGGCCAAGAAAGGGAGAGAGAGAATGAGAAATGAGAGAGACAATGCGAAGAGTAGGGAGGGAGAGAAAGAGAGAGAGGGAGAGAGACAAGAGATTAAGAGAGAGAAGAGGGGCTCCTTAAATGAGAGAGAAGAGTAGGGAGGGAAAGAAACAGAGAGCTGAGAGAGGGAGAGACAGAAGAGAGTCTCCTGGCGGCAATGAGAGAGAAGATTAGGGAGGGAAAGAAAGAGAGGGATTAGGGAGGGAAAGAAAGAGAGGGAGGGAGAGGGAGAGAGAGAGAGAGAGAAGAGAAGAGGGAGACTTAGGGAGAGAGAAAGAGAGAGAGGGAGAGAGAGAGAGAGAGAGAGAGAGAAAGAGAGAGAGGGAGAGAGAGGGAATGAAACTTCTCTGCTAGAAGAGTAGGGAGGGAAAGAAAGAGAGGGAGGGAGAGGGAGAGAGAGAGAGAGAGAAGAGAAGAGGGAGACTTAGGGAGAGAGAAAGAGAGAGAGGTAGAGAGAGAGAGAGAAAGAGAGAGAGAGAGAGAGAGAGAGAGAGAGGGAGGTAGGGCCGCCAAGAGAGGGAGGTAGAGAGAGGGAGAGAGAGAGAGAGAGACTTCTCGCGGCCGTGGCCGCCAAGGGAGGGAGGGAGGAAGGCTGAGAGAGATTAAGAGAGAGAATTCAGAGAGAGAGAGAGAGACATAGAGAGGGAAATAATGACAAATCCTAGCGGCCAAGAGGATAGAGGTAGGGAGGTAGAGAGGGTAAGAGAGAGAGAGAGAGAGAGGGAGAGAGAGAGAAGAGGAGAGAGAGAGAGAGAGGAGAGAGATGGAGAGAGAGAGAGAAATAATTACAAATCCTAGGCAGAGAGAGCCGCCATGGGAGGGAGAGAAAGAGAGACTTGAGATAAACTAAGAGAGAGAATGAGTGGGATGAGGACATAAAGGGAAACACATAAGAGTTGTCAAAGAGAGAGAGAGAGATTAAGAGAGAGAATGAGGTGTCTTGACTATGGCTACAGAGAGATTTAGGAGTTGAGAGAGAGAGAGAGAAAGTAAAGAGAGTTTTATATATTCACATGTTTTATATTATACTTTTAAAAATTTATAAAAGAGTGAATTTATGGTTTGTTTTGAAGATGAGATAATATTTATATATATATTCATCTTTTAAATTGAAAAATGTTAACTTTTCTTTAGATACTTGTTCTTCATTTCTCTCACATGCAGGTTTAGCCTCTACATCAAAACCCCTTCTTTTGCATATTTAAGCCTCTTAAACCCCAGCACATTAAAATGAACACAGAAAAAGAAATTATTTATTGCTTTTCTTCGCTTCGACGGTTGGTTTAGCATAGTTTAGCATAGATTAGATTGCCTTAGAGGAGAGACAATTCTCCAAGTTGCCAATCGAAGCCATGCTCAAATTTTTCTAACTAGTTCCTAATCGTTGTCAGTCCCTTCGCTCACATGCAATTTAACACTCATAACATGCTATTAAATAAGACCTTTTACCATTTACCAAGAAGTTTATCAGTGGGTAGATTGCATGAGCAGATATTAGTGGACAAATTACATATATCAGTGGACAAATTACATGTCATGGGACATATTGGAGCTTGATGATTATTGGTTATTTTTATTGCATTTGTATAAATATTTAAGCTCCTTTATTGTCATAAAAAACCTTGTAAAGCCTTCTATGCTATTTTTTACATTTATTGTCATATGAAGCGCCTTGTAATAAACCCGACCATCCTGACCATTCACTATTTAACGAGTATCAGTGGGTTGCATAAGTGGATATCATGTGGGCTGCATAAGTGGATATCAGTGGAACAGTTTTTAGTGGGTAGATTGCATCAGTTGGGTATCAGTGCACAGATATCAATGGATGGACAGATTACATGTCATCACGAAGATTGAAGCTTTATGACTAGAGGGCAAATCAATGGATGGACAGATTACATGTCTTCACGAAGATTGAAGCTTTATCACTAGACGACATTTTATATTACTGTAAAGCTTTATTGGCTAATTTTTTTACATTTGTATAAATATTTAAGCCTTGTAAAGCATTCTAGGCTATTTCCCACATTTATTGGCATATGAAGCCTTGTAAAGCCTTTTGGGCTATTTCCCACATTTATTGTATCAAGGGTTGTATATTGTACTTTACTTGTATGTATCTAAATTCTTCATTATCTTTTCTTGTAGGATTATGGAGCAATCAACTAATGTGGTGGCTATCCTAAATGACTCTGAGATCAGAGAATGGGTTTCTGATGTCACTTTGAATTTCAAAGGAAAGGAATATAGCCCCAATGGCTTTGGTTGGTGGACTCGATATCACATGGGCAAAAGAGCTTGGTTTCTTCATCAAAAGGAAAAGAGACTCTTTCTACTTATGTCAAAAAGGGAGTTCAATGGTGTTGAAGATCCATGGGATGCTACTTTCTTCACAAAAGATATGACTTCAAGCCTTGTGATAGGCATAATGATAGAGCCAAAAGAGACCTTTGTGGATATTTTTACAAAGAGTTCAGATCTTGAAGTTGGCGGTCTTCATATTGTTGTGTCAAGGAGAGAGTCAACGACCTTTGTGATGCCTCCTCCTCAACCATCTAAGTTTCCAGAGCTGCAAAGTGCATTGGAGACTCTTTCATATACTTGGGAGCAATTTCCTAGTTTTGTGGCAAAAAGGATGCATGCAAAGATAATGTTTGAGTACTTTCAAGATGCACAATATGCTCCTCATATTCAAGGATATTCACATGAAGGAGATCAAAAAGCTTAGACTTCGATGCAGGGACAAGAAGAACAGGCACACTGTCACAAACGTGTAGAACATGAGTGCAAACTTCTAGAGCAAGAAATGGTGGATGTAACTAAGGATGATGAAACACAAGCCTTGAGTGCACGCTCGGGGGGGTCACTATGTATAAACCCTCTATATCACGTGCGTTCAAGGCCTATATTTAATATCCCTTATCTGTAAAATTTTTCATTAATAAAATGTATCCCTTTTCTATATAAATCTGTTATTTTTTTCCAAAACTATTTAAAATAGTCCCTTATGTATATTTATTTCTGTAAATTTTAGAAATAAAAAATATCCTTTTGTTGAACTCACGTGATAGAGTTACATATGATGAGTGACCCCCCCGAGAGTGCACGGGAATTAAAAAAAATTAAAGAAGATCAAGGTCGATCCACTGCAGTTATGCTAGAAGCTCTTGCTAGCAAACCACGACGTGAAATGCAAAAGGCTAGTACTGCAAGAGCCATGGTTCCAAGCAGTAAAAAAAGACATCATCCCACTGTAGAGAGAGCTAATGTGGATGAAAAACGGTTAAAAGAAGAGAAAGATGAAGAAGACTCAGAACCCGAGGCTGAAGATGATCAGGATGAACTCACATCAATCAAAAATCTTAATCTGCGTCTTAATGAAGCAGTTACAGATGATGATGTGGGATATATCTGGGGTCAAAGGACGTGGTTTGTGAATGCCAAAGATGTGGATGCTGCAGCTCTCTTTACTAATAGCCGAAGCCTTGATATATCCTATGCAATGCAAATATACGAGGCTTTGAGAGATGGTAAGAAACCTGTGGCAAGCAATGTGGTCTTGCACCCAATAATGTTTTGTCCAATCAAAAATAGCTTTCTGGATCAAATAACATTTACAAGGCCTACACATTTCGAGGAAACCTTCAGTCGATTCTTTAAAGACACTCTTAAAAATATTCCACATGAACAAGGCGAAGAGGCACAAGGTGAGAATATGCTAAAGGAAGCAAAGAAGGAATTCCTCCTTCATTGCAGATTCCAGCCCATTGATGGTCAACATCGGGCTTATTCTTGTAATCAGATCGAAAGGGAAGCAAAGGAGGTCAAAAGACTCACTCCAGAACAATTTGCAAAGATAAGTTCATTCCATTATTATCCTGCAACAATCTGTATATTCAAGCATGAGATCAAGTATTTGATTGAGTCCGAAAGACTTAATCATTATGTCCATGGAAAGCGTAAGATATCCTCAACATGAGAGGTCTTACAGAAGGCAAGGGTTATATGGACAACATTTGGTTCTCCAAATCCTGATTTGAAGCGAAAGGTCACAAAAGCAGATGCCGACACACTCACAAACTTCTATACTTCTTTGAGTGCAGTTGTGCCTGGGGGAACTCAAGAGCGAGAAGAAAGTATGACAAGCCTCAAGGTGGTGAGGGACAGATATGCCGACTACACTTCTATCATATTTCGTCTTGTTGAAGTGTTCAATGAGATGCTTGAAACGTGCATTGCTTGTGAGAGTGGACAGTTGACCTATGAAGCTCCTTTGTTTATCTCCGAAAAGTCAAAGGTAATGGATAAGAAGGAGTTGATGGCAAGGATGTGGAGGCCTATAAAGTACTTACCTGACAAGTATGCATCCATGGCAGCACAAAAAATTTTAAAGAAAGAATGGTTTTTTGGAAAAAAAGACAAAGACCACTGCATGGAAGAATGCATCAATGTACAGGTGAGGCGTGATGGAGTGCATACTGCCATTAAGTATTTGCTATCAGAGAAACAAATTCCACTTACTCATTGTAACATTGAGTATAATGTGGTGAAGCATATAGCTTCTTTATCAACACCAACAGGTGGATTAAAAAGGATGAAGATGGGTCAAAAATAGTAACCTCTTATATGAGAAAAGAAATCCCACAACAGGTGGTTGCATATGTGGAAAGATTAATCAGCGAGATAAGGATGCTGACAGATATGCACCAAAGCTTTCAATTCAATGTAGAGGTTACGGTAGAGTCTGGAAAGCTTGTGAACTTCAGGGGAGTCTCAGAAGATGACTTCTTCAAGAATGAGTCAGCATGGGATAAGCCACAACTATTCTTTATTAATGAAGTTTCTAGCGATGATATCCATAACTTCATTGATAGAATAGTATACACCACCATTAGCAAAGTGGCAATTTGCAACATTGTCATTTTTGTTGATAAAAAAGACAAAGAAGCCATGCAGGTTACTCTAAAGCGAGCATATTCATCAGATTTGAAGATCTATAGTGGTGTTTATGCAGCAAAGAGAGGCAAGAGAGAATGTGGCATAGCAATTCAATCTCTTGAATCATTCTTTTTGTGTATGCGGAGTCCCAACCCTGATCACTCCTTACAAAAGAACATAAGAGGGAATTCAAATAATTTGAGATTGATGCTAGAAGAGCAAGATATTCCTAGGTCCATACATTATCAAAAAAACAACTATGGAATTCCTGCAAAAAGTGGGAGTCTCTTGCTTACCATGATGGAGAATTTGCTACTGGCAGGTTGGGAGGTCACCTTGTGCAGGATGGGATATTTATTTGAGGATCTCCTTAGAAAAGGCAACTCCACAAATATTATTGAAAATAAGCATTTCATGGCTTATTTTCAGCTTCAAGCAGATCTAACCACAGGCTATGAAAAAGAGATCCCCTCTTCTTTCCCTCTCTTACCCTCTTCCTTCTCTTCTTTTTCCCTCTTCTTCTTCCCCTCTTTTAATCTCTTTTGCCCTCTTCTTCTTCCCCCTCTTGCAATCTCTTTTTCCCTCCTTTCCTTCTGTTCTTTTTTCCCTCTTTCAATCTCTTTTCCCCTCTTCTTTTTTCCCCTCTTTCAATCTCTTTTTCTCTCCTTTCCTTCTCTTCTTTTTCCTCTCTTTCAATCTCTTTTCCCCTCTTCTTTTTCCCCCTCTTTCAATCTCTTTTTCTCTCCTTTCCTTCTCTTCTTTTTCCCCTCTTTCAATCTCTTTCCCCCTCTTCCTTCTCTTATGTTTATGCTCTTTTCCCCTCTTCTTTTTCCCCTCTTTCATCCCTTCTTTCAATCTCTTTTCCCCTCTTTGCCTATGCTTATTCTCCTTTCCTTCTCTTCTTTTTCCCCTCTTTCTTCTCTTATGTTTATGCTCTTTTCCCCTCTTCTTTTTCCCCTCTTTCATCCCCTCTTTCAATCTCTTTTCCCCTCTTCCAATCTCTTTCCCCCTCTTTTCCCCTCTTTGCATATGCTCATATGCTCATGTATTAGCACAAGCTTATGCTTTCTCTCTTTTTCTTTTATGCTCATATGCTCATGCATAAGCATAAGCATATGCTTTCTTTCCTTTTCTCTTATGCTTATGCTCTTTTTCCCTCTTCCTTCTCTTATGCTTATGCTTATGCATGAGCATATGTCTCCTTCTCCCTCTCCTTCTCCTCTTTTCCTCTTTTCCTCTCTCTTTTCCCCCCTCTTTCCCCTCTTTCAATCTCTTTTCATAAGCATATGTATTTGCCTATGCTTAAGCTTTCTCTCTTTTTCTTTTATGCTCATATGCTCATGCATAAGCATAAGCATATGCTTTCTTTCCTTATCTCTTATGCTTATGCTCTTTTTCCCTCTTCCTTCTCTTATGCTTATGCTTATGCATGAGCATATGTCTCCTTCTCCTTCTCCTTCTCCTTCTCTTATGCTTATGCATGTCCTTCTCCTTCTCCTTCTCCTTTCCTTCTCTTCTTTTTCCCTCTTTTTCTCTTCTTTTCATAAGCATATGCCTATGCCTATGCCTATGCCTATGCTTATGCTTATGCAATGCATGAGCATATGCTCATATGCTTATGCATAAGCATAAGCATATGCTTTCTCAATATATTCTCTTATGCTTTGTAAATGTATTCTCATATGCTTTCTCAATGTATTCTCTTGTTTTGGTTTTTTGTTTTCGTGTTTGTGTCTACGTTAGACATGGGATCACATCGCATGTCCGATGAGTACGAAAACCCTCGTAGGAGAAGACATCATGATCTCTATTCTCCACAGCACTTTGATTCCCTTCAGGCGACAATGCAGGGGGCCGACCCTTGTGACTGACTCCTCTTGAATGTAGCATTGGGACTACCCCTCAGGGAACTCCTTTACTAGCAGCCCATGGCTTTGTCGAGAGTCCCGACGAGTTTGTGGCACAAATGACCGATGAGGAGGTAGTGAGATTCCTCTCTCTGCTATCCCAGGGGACCTCAACAATTTCCTCTCCTACACCGACGGCTGGACCTACTGCCCAGTCATCCCCTCTAGCCCCTTCGACTGAGGGGTCATCATCTGGGCATGCCCATCAGATAGGAAGGAAGAGTAGGAGGGGTCACTTACGTCGTGCTGACTCGGGAGATGTAGACGAGTCAACACACACATCCCTACAGGTCTCCACTTGGTCCCGAGACCTAGTACTAGTCAGGTCCCTTGCCCTCTCCTACTCCCACTGCTACTCCTCACTTTGGAAGAGCTTGCACAAACACAACTCGCTCTGACTCTACCACTACCATGAGCCCTGCTTACCCGATCGAGGATCTGTCCTATCAAATCACAGCGAGAGATAATAGAAGATACAAAGGGCACAGCAATGATGGCCACCATGAGGCGGTTGATGAGCCACCACTTTAGGAGCGGCATAGCTACTGATTGGATGTATTAAGATAACTAAAAGAAGCAGGCGGTCATCGATGAATTGAAAGCGAAATACCCTAACCCCCCAAATTGGGAGTTCAATAAGAATTACATGCGAGAGCGCATGGGTTTGGTCTTGAAGCATCGTAGATCAGCCTTGCATACTTCCATCGCAAAGGGGAGGGCTAAACCCAGCTAGGTAGATAAAGATGATTGGAAGGTTTTCAAGAAGTAGTACAGGGACCATCCTGAAATGTTCGAGGGTCAGAGGAGGGCTATGAGGAGATGGTTGGACACCATAGGTACTTCACACTTTGGTGCAGGCACACGGCTGGCATTTGAGGCAACCATGGTATGTCTACTTCTTCTCATTTAATGTATTGTTCTATTTGTTTTACTACATATTGCATGCACTTTATCTAACTCTCGTAAATTGGGTCCATAGCAAGATGCAATGGGTCACCTTCCTACAAATGCAGAGACGAGATGCGCATTCTGCGTAGGAAGAAATCCATGATTTATTGAGCAGGAGGCAATGGGAGTGACGGTCGATTGGGCTGAGGTGGCTGCTCGCATGGTATAAGTCTACTCCTACTTGTAATCTCACTTTTTAAACTTTTTTCTTTAAGTTCCAATGTAATTTCCAATTAATATGGTTTCACTCTTAGAATCAAAGCTCAAGCGTCCCATTAGTGGAGGTGATCGGTGATGAGGGCCAGGGATCAGGCACAGCTCACGAGAGCCAGGGATCAGGTGCAGCTCACAAGGGCCAAGGATCAGGCCAATAGGATGAGGACAAGGACAACGATGACGATTCGAATGAGCAGTAGTAGTAGTGGTAGTAGTTTGCATATACTTCGCCATGTATATCCTTCTGTATATTGGCTCATTTTAGCGATTTTGTTTCACCCTTTTTGAAAGGGTAATTTTGTAACAAAAAATGTTGTATATCTTCGACATGTATATGCTTCTGTCGCTCGATCGGTTCATTTGAGCGATTCTGTATCACCCTTTCCACAAGGGAAATTTTTTTTTTGTTTTTCTGTAATTATTAAAAAAAACATTAGTGGGGCAAAACAAGGCTTGATGTGGCCCTGTTTAGTTCCAGTATAATCGTTGCTATATAGTGACGTTTACTAGTGTCACTATATAGTGACGTTTGATAGCATCGCTATATAGCGATCGTTATTTTTCAACGCTTATAGCGATGTAAATAACGACCTTTGCACTCGTCAAAAAATAATAATTTAATGTAAAAAACATCGGTATTTTCATCGGAAAAGGGCCTATGCCTTGTAGTGACATCAACCTATGGCAATCTTGTTGGTTGCCTATAGTTTGTCGGGTTGAACACTCGAGTAGATATTCTTTTTACTGCCAATTTTCTAGGTCAATATCTGGTTGCTCCCTCAATGCAACATTAATCTGCATAGCAAAACGTGTTCTAAACTATTTGAAAGGCTGCCCACTTTGGATTAGTTTATCAACATCATCCAAAATCATCTTTTGTAACATATCTTGATCTTTCGGGATATGTAGATGCAGACTGAGCAAGCTCTCACTTCTCTATGTAGTCATTGTTTCTTTATCAATGGTTGCTTAGTCTCTTGGGCAAGTAAGAAGCAGTGTTGTGTTGCCGTTTCTACTACAAAATCTAAGTATGTAGCGGCCTCTATAGTAGCTCGAGAATTGGTTTGGCTATGCTAGTTACTTATAAATATTGATCCTCCCTCATTTGGTACTCCTCTCAAATGTGATAATAATCAAAGTGCCATTAGTCTGGCTAAAGACTATGTTTAGCATAAAAAATCCAAGCATATTGCTGTTCATTATCATTATGTCAGACATGAAGTGAAGTTGTCCCACTTCTTGCAACCCCTCCCTTCCAAGATTAGCATACCTATGGTTGACTTTCAACATTTGTATATAGATGCATATCTGCATTGCTGGCAATTTATGATCAGCATTACATACTTGTATATAATTGTACAAATGCATCACTTTAACTCTATGATCAACTTATATTTGACATATAAGTTGGGGTCAGAGAAACAAGAGTTGACCTGGAGATGTAAGAAAGTGATCAATTTTCATGTACCAAGAACGGGAAGCTTGTTGATAGGAAGAGAAAGATGCGAGAGAAGGACACAAGAGTTGCTTCCAAGGAAGTGATTCTATTCATAGATCATAGACATATATATAGCTGAAGACTAGGATAAGTTAGGGCGAGCTATATATAGCTCTAATACTCCGACTCAAACTAGGCCCTCTAACTACAGATGCAAAAAAAACCCTTGGGGAGTAGAAGGAAAAAACCCGAGCGAGTATATATGTATCTATGTGAAAATATATATACAAAGGATGGCCATAGGCCAGTTTGAATGATATCGTGTAATGTTGGATGATATAGTGCAAAGTGCATGTGGATAGTACAAAGGCATAAGACAAGCACTTATCCTAGTACAGTGCAAAGTATACAAAGGATGGCCATAGGCCACTTTGAATGATACAATGTAATGTTGGATGATACAGTGCAAAGTGCATGTGGATAGTACAAAGGCATATGACAAGCACTTGTCCTAGTACAGTGCAAAGTATAGGCGCTATGTTTGGTACATGATATAGTGCAAAGTATGTACATGTGTGGAAATTATGTTTGGTGCATGATACAGTGCAAAGTATGTACATGTGTGGAAATTATGTTTGGTACATGATATAGTACAAAGTAGGTGTGAAAAATGGAAACTTTCACAACAAGACAAAGCACCCACAAACGTGCACACAGACGCATTTACTGAACTTTAAAAAAAACTTACGGGCGTGTCTATTTGCGCATCTATTTCTGCGTCTAGAGACCCGCATCTAACAGCGTGTCTATATAGCAGATAGACGTGCATATAGACATGCATCTAGATGCGTAAATAGACGCTCTGCTAAAAAATTTAAAAAATAGACAGACGCATCGTTAAATGCGTGTATAGATGTGTTTATAAACGGTCTTATATACTCATTTATAGACGCGCAAATAAACGCTTCTCGAACATACAGATGCATATATACATGCGTTTATAGATGCACTGATAGACGCACTATATAATATATATTTTTTAATTTACAGAATGCTGTGTATGCTCTGTGTATGTTGTGTATGCTATATAGTTACAAGAATCCCATTTCCACATTGTGTAATTCAATTCTTATAGCCAACCGCATTTTAATTATAATTCCAAATAAAACATTACAACTCCAAAACGCAATAAAATTGAAAGCTCAAAAAGTGCTTGTATGTACATATAGCACGAAGCTAAGCCACGTCGTGTGGCTTCAAGTACAAAAATTAAGAGGAGTGTATATACAAGAGGCATGAAGCCAAGCCAGTGGCTTTAAGTACAAAAAAGAGTAGCTAGCACTACTTCTACGACTAATCCTCACTCCCTTCCACGCTCCCTTCTGTGCTCCCTTCTCCACCTCCTTCCTCATCTTCTTTCTTGTCTTCTTGTGCAGGGACCTATAAACGAGGGACAACATATATCAATGTATGAAAAATCAAATCTTTACTTATAATATTGACATTATTTAACTACTTTCAAATACCTCGGGGGTCGCTCCAGTAGCCTGGATATACTACTCCTCAGTAATCAACCCGTCATGATAGAAGTGCCTCCATGTATCTCCTCTGCGATGGTGGCGGTGGTAGGCTATCTCGATAGGAGTAGGGTAACTGCCCACGATATCAAGCTGCAAGATGACACAATTTGCAGAGGGGTTAGTACAAAGAAACAACCTCCTAATAAACTACATAAGCAATATAATTTGAGATCGATACTTACAAATTGGGCCTCCCATGAATCAACACCCCCTGCTCCAAAATGCACGCTTCCATATTGCTCCATCTGGATCCTTCGTGCCTCCACGTGCTATAGACTGGGGTCCTCCCTCGCTGACTTCATTGCTTTCTTCCACTCACGCTTGTGATGGGGCGGGCCCCTTGGTGGTTGACCTCCCTCGAGCCTGGCAAGCTCCGCTAGTGCCTACCTCTTAAGCAAAGATCTCTTATTGCCAAGTATCGTAACAATCTTTGACTTGGCCCATTTATCTGTGAACTGACGATTGGGGGGGTTAGGATACCTAGAGCGAACAGCAGCGAGGGTCTCATCAGCCAACCTCTTTGGCTAGTCTGTGTAGTGGATAAAGCAATCTCTGTAATTGTTAGCAATTACAGAGCGCATGAAGGCCATGATGTCCTTCCCCCGTGCATCCATCAAGATGCCTCCTGTCTAAGTGATGTCATAGAATATCGTACCATCACCCAGAGGCACGCCTAAATCATCTGAATCATCATCGTCATGGGGGAAGGGGCATAAGATGGCATGGGAGATGGGCCCGCACTGTGTAGCTGGTTGGGTTTCGCTGACTCCACTAGGGTAATCTCAGCTGGTGTGGGGTGGTTTGGAGTCTGTAGTGCCGACTCCTGGGGGGTGTTTAGAGTACCCGTCATATACCCATATAGCTCCGCAGGACTAGGAGGGTGCCCTAAAAGGTTATATAAGTCCCTAAAAAAAAACTCCCGGAGATCAGGTGAGCCCGAAGAGCTTCCTGGCCACATGATGAACTGGAAGAAAGAAAAAAAGACGATTATTGATGAGCTAAGAAGAAAGGGGAAGGGAAGAAAAAATTACTGTCGGAGCGCATCTATACACGCGTCTGAGAAGCGCGTCAATTTTTGCGTATAACAGTGCGTCTATAGACGCGGTTGTCTGTGTCTGCACACAGGCTAGACACGCATCTAGACGCGCCTATAGATGCGGTTTTAGATGCGCTCTGAGACGCACCTATAGACGCGCTCCGACAGACAAACTTTTCTAAAAAGTAGAAAAGGACATGCACCCAACACAAAAACGTAACACTGATACCAAAATGATGCGTTTCTTAGATACGAGAAAGTACAAATCCAAAGAGAACAAACTTCCAAAAAAGATTAACTACAAAAAGACTTACCTTGGATAGAGGTATGGAAGATTCTTCTCCTTTTTCAAAGTTGCTTCTCTTCCTTGTTCACCCTCTTCTCCTTTAAGCTTGGAAGCAAGTGTGGGTGCCTTCCTCTTAAGTGTAAGCTTGGAAGTAAGTGTGGGTGCCTTCCTCTTAAGTGTCGAAGTTGTGGATCTACTAATAGCAAAGAAGGCAAGCCGTGCGAAGTATAAGTAATGTGAAGAAAAGCAAAGCGAGCACGCTAAAAGCAGATTTAAAAGCCACTTCTATAGGCACGTCTAATAGCGCGTCTATACATGCATCTAAATATACAAAGCAGATGCGGTTTTAGATGCGCTTGTAGATGCGCACCACAGAATAGACAGACGTGGTTTTAGACGCGCTTGTAGATGCGCACCATAGAAATGACAGATGAGTGACAGATGCAGTTTTAGATGCGCCTTTAAACGCGCCACAGAGTTTAAAATTAAATATTTGAAGAAAAGTAAATTTTTTTGGGTTGTTTGTTTGTAGGATGTCTTCATCTTCAACAAGTAGCTCCAGTGAGGATGAATCCCTCCGTGTCCACCATCGCGAAATGTGGTTGGAGCAAAAAATCAAATGTATGTGTGATCGATGTCGAGGAAACATGTATCGTGCATGCAGGATTACACTCAATCACATCTCAAAGTATGGAGAATGGGATGCGACCGTAAACATGGTAAGTGTTAAAGAGTTAAGGTTGATTGAGATACCTACGGGTATTCATATGTTTGAGTTATGATCCCGTTTTAATTTGATATAGGATGCAGTGCCACACCCACATATGTTGCCCTATGCTCGCCGTGAGGAGGCGAAGCGTCGGCGATATGAGGTGGGATTTTCAAGAGGGACCGTTATGGATGCATGGAATGATGGTGATAGTAGCCCTCCACCATCACTTCATGAAGCCATGGAGGAGGAGGTGTTTGATGATATGGTGCGGGATTTATATGTCCATCAAGTGAGGGATGATAGCATGGAGCTCGCATGGAGCAGGATGATATTTTTACTGCAGCATCGACTCCACTGTTTGAGGGGTGCACATTCCCTATTCTATGTGCCTCCCTTGAGTTACTAAACTTGCAAACCATCTATGGATGGACAATGCAAGTTTGAATGCATTACTCAAGTAAGCTTTAAAGTCTATTTTGCAAACATGGTGAATTATGCTAGTGGGTCAATTACTCGAATGCTTTTCCTCATTTATGGTCTTCACATGCACGCTATTGTGTAAAATGCTTCCAAGGGAGAATAAATTACCAACCTCAAGAGATATGGCAAGGCAACATGTGACCTCTCTTGGAGGGTTAGATTACAAGCGCATCCATGCATGTGTCAATGATTGCATTTTGTTTCGTGGACTACATAAGGATGCAAGAGAGTGCCCTACTTGTGGAGAGGCAAGATATAGAGCAGATCTCAAAACTTTGGACATGCCTCGTAAGGTTCTGTGACATTTTCCCGTAATCCCTTGCATCCAACATATGTTCAAGTGCAAATCCATTGCAGAGCTCATGTCATGGCATTCGTCCCATCGATCAACCGATGGCAAGTGGAGAAATCCCGTAGACTCTCCTGCGTGGAAGCATATTGAAGACACATGGCCAAGCTTCAAGGAAAAACCTAGGAGCTTGAGACTTGGATTGGGTATGGACGGTGTGAACCCATTTGGTCTCAAAAGCACCACTTACAGTGTATGGCCAATGATATTGGTGAATTATAATCTTCCATCCTCTATGACTATTAAGAAAGGACATGTTATGCTGTCCCTTCTAATTCCAGGAAAACATAAAGTCAAAAACCCTGATGTTTATTTGGAGCCTTTGATTGACGAGCTAGAGATACTTTGGAGAGGTATCGAGGTGCATGATGTGAGCAGGTCTCCCTCGTCACGAGACTTCAACTGCAAAGCAGTCTTGATGTGGATGATGCATGACTTCCCAGGCTATGGCGAGTGTTCAGGTAAGCATTGCACTTCTAATTATGAATAGGCAAAGAATGTGGCACCCTAAACCCACCTTCAACTCTTAATTGCGTCTATTGTTCAGGTCTCACTACATCGGGTTACCATGCATGTGCTGTTTGTGGTCCTTCGCTAGTTGCCTCATGGGCAGATGCATTGAATAAGGTCATCTATGATAATCACCATCGATTTCTCCCACCTGATCATCCTAGATATGTTTCCCCTTGGAATGAAGTCCTCCCACAATCACTCACTGCGGGAGATTGGATGAGAATTTGGGATGGTTCCATGACTCCTCCACCACTTGGCATGAGCCGGTAAGGGTTTGTAACTATTGTGTGCTATATTGGCTGGAAATAAAGATTGCCCACTAACACCAACTTTTGTTTAGATACTCCATCTTTTATCGTCTACCATATTGGTCCCACCTCAAGATCAATCACCTGCTTGATCCCATGCATATCTTCAAGAGTGTGGCATCTACCATTTGGGAGCATTTGAATGGGACACGAGATTCCACAGGCATAAGGGAGGATCTACGTACCACAGGGAGGATGCGTGAAGCTTGGCCTCAAGAGAGACCAAATGGGCATGTTTCTTTACCTCTTGCATCGTGGATGTTATCAAAGCTAGAGATGGCTACGGTGAAGCGTGCTATTAGTACAATTCGTACTCCCACTGGATGCATGAGGTGTTTGCAGGGAGCCTTTACAAAGAGCAAGAAAAGAGGTGTAGAGCAATTATATGGCTTGAAATCTCATGATTGGCACAAGATGCTCCAAGTAAGTATTTTATGTGCATAATATCTTTTTCCTTTCAAATTTGTGAGTGAATAATTATAAGCAACTAATCAACCACCTCCTCGTGGGTTCAGTTCATACTACCTACTAGCATTTCACATAGTGCATCGAAGGACGTGAAAGATTGTATTTACAAGATGGGCGAGCTTGTGAGGTACTTTACATGATACAAAATATGATGCGTATCAATGCTCCATGCAAGGTGTTCATATTGCTAATATGGTGTACTTTTTCATTTCTAGGTATGTGAGCTCAAAGGAAATAGATCCCACCATGCTTGAGAATGCTCGAGTTATGTCAGTGGAGGTGGTTTGTTTAGTGGAGGAGACATTTCCACGTTCTATTCTCACAAGCCAACTACATCTTATAGTGCATTTGGTGGATGAGATTGCTATATGCGGTACTATACATGCACGATGGTTGTTCTTCCTCGAGCGCTTCATGAAGACCTTGAAGGGCTTCATGAGACAAAATGCAAACCTGAAGGTAGCATGGCCGAGGGTTGGTTGGTACAAGAGTCACTTGTATATATTTTTGAGTTTCTTGTTGATGTGGATAGCTCTCTCCCACAACTATGGAGAGATGATGAAGACCTAAGGATGACCTCTATTGTGCCTCATGGGAAAGGACACAACAAAGTAATAGACACGGAGTTGCATAATAGTATCAACCTCTATTGCGTGCTTAATAGTGATGTGATGAAAAGATGGGTGACAAGATACGAGGATGCAAAGGCAAGAAAACAAGAAGAAAGGGCCCTCTTTCGTACACACCACGGATCTCGTGTGCCATACCCTCAGTATCTAAGAGCACTTCCAAAGGATATTCATGTGGATTGGCTCCTTGATGAAATGGAGAAAGCAGAGAAAGACGAGGGGATGCATATCACAATGGAAGAATGGAGGTATGCTAGGGGATGCATGAGCAAGGTCGGTATATAGAATGTTATGCATAAGTTAGGAGCTTTCAATAATTTCGATTGCTTATTTAATTGATTTTTTCTTGATATAGTGCACTGTGTTCAATGCTATATGGTATGAGGGCAAGCATTTTCAAACACAACGGATTGATGATAAGAGAAACACACAAGATTGCGGTGTCATTGCTAGCTTTGAGGGAGCCAATGGAGCCATGGATGATTATTGTGGCATAATCCAAGATATTATTAAGCTTGACTTCCGACGCTTCTTTGTGTATGTTTTGGATGTAAAGTGGTTTAAGGACGTGGTGGAAAGAGGCCCTAATGCAACAATCAAACACCATGCAAGTGGCTTTGTAACTATTGACTCCACAAAGTTTTGGCAAAGTAGGAAGGACACACTAGTACTACCGCAACAATGTGAACAGGTACTATGCACACATATAAAAATACTCGCTTTTAATTATTTGATGCAAGGAAAATAACATAATTGTATTTGTGTTTGAATTAGGTTGTCTATCAACCAATGGTGGATAATAATAGATGGTGGCATGTCATACCTATTATGCCACGTTCCAAAGTGATGTATAGTACATTTACTAATATGGAGCGTATGGAGGATGATCATGGCCATGGACGTGATGATGACCATGATACGAGAGAGGAGGATAATAATGAGATAGGAGATACAGATATTGAGGCCATTACCCAGGAGGGCGAGCCTACCATTGGTGATGCTGATTTCGATGAGCACATGAGTAGCACAAGTAGTAGTGGGTTGAATGTATTTGTAGATCTAAACACTTGTTTGGATTTTGAAGTACATAGTTTGGTAAGGGTTGATCTCATTGAGGATGAGATTGAACCGTAGCCCATCATTGATATTGGAAAAACTATTTTACATATTGTCTCATTGTCCTCACCTCAATTCTTGTATATGTGGGCTTGCAAAAAAGCATTGATGTTTTTGTTAAAATTATGTGCTTTGGTAATCATGGTCAATGTTTGGAAAGCAATGATGTACACCAAAAACTCACTTTCTATATTCTCTGTTTTGCATCTAAATACGTGTCTCAATACGTGTCTAATTCTTAGTGTAAATGTGCTAATAGATGCGCTAATACACGCGCAAATAGACGCACTGATAAACACAATGTTAGACGAGCCCATATTTTCTCAGTGTAGACACGCAAATAGACGTGTTAATACATGCACCAATAGATGAACTGTTAGATGTGCGATTTTACGCTCGCTATTTTGCACGTCTGCCAAGCGCGTCTATAGTTGCTTTGTGTTGTTGTGTTTGCCTAGAAATGTAAACTTGTTTGACATAGTGATGATGTATAATCAAGGCTTGAGATCTTCAAGTTCGATGTTTGAGCTCTTTATCTGAATAGGAGAGCTTGTCGTTCTCCAAATTCAATCTAGTCCAACCTCCTCAAACCTTTGTAATCATGCCTTCATATTGATCACAAGTTACACATATATAGCTGAGACCTAGTTCAAGTTAGAGCGAGCTATATATAGCTCTAACATGAAACACTCTCCTTGGAGCTGTAGATGCAAAAGATGGTGGCAAGGTTAGCAGATACCTAGGATATCTGATAGGTCACTCCTATGCATCCTTTCACATGGATCTTGGAGAAAATGTGATGAAAACTATTGGGTGGAAGCATATTCATTGTCCTTACATTAATTCTATTTTATTTACCTTGGCTCACATGTAAGAAAACTCATCTAAAGAAATTTGAATCTAGCTTTCATTTGGTCTTTTTAGTTTGGTTATCCTTATGGGAAGTGCAATGCCACCATAAGTTGGAGAATTGTCTTACTTCCTAAAGATAGAGGTGGGTAAGAGTTCTAGATCTTTCAAATCATCTTATAGCTTGAAGATTTGATATGCTTAGTCATTCCTAGGAATGTCATCATCCATGACTACATATTATTCTTAAAGCTCTCTTGTTGTAGAGCTAAGAAGTATTTGAATAATTGATTGTGATAATCTTCTTCTCTCTAAGACTAATACCAAAGTCAAGTTGGTTGGTCTACCACACACTATAATCATGCATTGGGAGTTCCTTTAGGAACTATACTTAAATAAGATGGCCAGTGCAGGCTGGCTCGTAATTCACTAAAAGTTTGAGAATATTATCTAGAAACACTTATTTCATTAATTTTGGACTCATGTGTCTACTTTTGGACTATTCCTTAAAATCCTTCCCAACTGAAAAGTTTACTTTATGAAACTGTCATTCGAGAATCAAAAGTTTACTTTCTGGCACTATCATTTTCACATAAGACATTTCAAAATATCTCTCTACAATGTTGTACAAATAATGCAAAAACTACTATTAAATCCTAAATTTCTATTTCTTGTTTATAAGAATCATATTCTTAAAATAAAAAATCCGAGTTATTAGTTTAAATCCATGAAAAACCATGCTATTGAGGATTCACAACATTTTAAAAATGTATACATAAGAGACCTGTAAGACTCTTTTTACTTTCAATGCAGAAAACTATAACACTCTTGAATATTCAAGAAATTAAAAGGTTTATATACACATGAGACATGATGGAAGCCTCTTTTGTACTCCAAAAAGTAGCAATAGCTATGCTTGCAATTTTACATTATCATGTCATAAGTTTTACAACAAATATTGCTCTGGATGAGTCTTTGTACAAAGGATCTCCTGTGGCCTTTTCAATAATTTAATTTTTCCTTTACAATGAGTTTAGTACAAATGGGCGATCCAAACATTTGCTTGTTTGAATGTCCTTTTCTATCATGATCACAGAAATGAGCGATCCAAACATTTGCTTGTTCAGAATGTCCTTTCTGTCGTCACTTGTCGCTTGGGTGCCATCTTCATTCACTCTCATCTGACAACCACCACCACCTTCACTCTTTCTCGATATTTGAATGGTGTTATCATGGGCATTCTTCATTTGCGCTATCTCCTTCTACTTCCTCCCGGGCGAGCATCTTTGTGAACTCTGTAATGTGCGTAATAATTGGTTGCGGTAATTTTATTTTGTCTTCTACATCATACCCCATGTGCTTCTTTGTTTTCTTTGACCTTGATTTCCAGGATACTATGACTGTCTCTGTGGAAAGTCTTGAAATTGCTTCATGGTTTGGGACCCATTCCTTTTTCAAACAACTACTATACAATGTACTGTTATCTTGGTTCTCCTTCCTGCCCCTTGGCTCATACCATACCGCTGTAAATGTTGTAGCTCTCCCCCAGTCATCCATGCTCACGTCAACTACTTTTGCAACCCAAAACTTCACGTTCTCATGTTCATCATCCGATGGTCGAACTGCAACAAAACAATGGACATCTATGTCTATTTGTGGCATAAACTCTCTCTTCTTGGGTCCACAATATGGACGTGGGAGCAACGATTCAAACTCATTTTCAAAGAGACCACATGCTGGACGCAAGTCATTACCAACATTTGGCCAAAATAAAGGCCGTTCTGCCTTAATATCATCTTCTCGCATTTTTGCAAGGTCCTTTATCAATTGGTAGGTCTTGCTAATTACAACAGTAGTGTGTTCCTTCCAAGAGGGCTTCCAATCAGGAAATCTCCGGAGCATTTCCTCTTTGTATGCAATAAAAGCTTTTAAGCCTTCTATTTCACCTTTGGATTTCTCGCTGAATTCTTTTATAGGAGCCCATGTTGGATGCATTTCTTTGCTCGGGATTGAAGTTAAGAGAGAGTAAGGTTCTTCAGGTTCCCATTTTGTATCAAGAGAATAGTGTTGCCATTGCATCACTGGTTTTTCATCCTTTAAGAAAAATCGAAAATAGTGTGGAGCGCTATGACCAATCAGGGCATCACCACCTTTTTGTATGAAAGGTAGAATAAAGCTCTTCCAATCATACATCCTCTCAACCATTGAGCATATTGTTCCTTCCTTACGGCCACCAACTTGCCTCCCGCATTTTCTTATCAAGTCATCCATTGTCTCCATGTCCTTGTGTTTTAGTTCTCTTGAAACTGTGCTAAATACCTGATCGATATCCTCATGTGTGTGCCCAACCAACAAAAACCCAACTTCAATCTCATTGAAGATTCTATGAGCGATTAGCATTGAGCAAAATGCAAAGAAGAGTACATTCTTATTCTCTCGTCCACAATTGTCTGCTTGTATTCTCAAAGTTGCTGGTAGGCGACCTTTTTCTGCATGTACATTGTGAATTGCCTTCATAACGGATGTTACAACTTGATTGCTATCGTGTAGATGCAAGGAATCAATCCATATGTCTGCAAAAAACTTAAATCCGTGCACTAACACTCCACATAGATGTGTCTTTAAAAAGTATTTGCCTTGTAGCTTAGGTGGAGTGTTAACGAATCGAGGTAATGTTGTTGTATTTTGATCCATACCATCTACAATAATGCACATGTACTCATTTGGGTGAGAAATAGCTTGCTCCTTCCAAAATGCATATTTTATTCTAGAATGTCGAACAAGTCCATGATGAAATTCTCTCTTTCTTTTGTAAGCTTCTTTTTGTTCTGGAGATGTTGCACTCTCAAGTGCTCGCTTTAGATCATCACAGTCGTTGCACTTTGACATTTTTTGCCTCTTTGGGATTTTAACATGTCCAAAGCTTTTTTTCCAAAGAGTATACAAAGTATGAAAAGATGCCGGTGCATGCCCTCTTTGCCTCTGTGTTTCTCCAATAGAGTTAAATACTTCTTTTTTGGTCAAACCTATCGGAAGATGCATTTCTGATAGGTGGGGTTGTCGTAAAGCATTTTCATAAATGTAATCTTTCAAAATTGCTGTTGCCGCAACCGTTGAGGCTCTTGTTTTGGGCCTTCCTATGTTTCCATGAATGTTAAATTTAACTCCATACTTTGCTTTATTAGCCAAATTCCAATATGTGCCATGTGATAATCCTGTAATAATGCGATATGCATTATTGCATATACTTTTTCCATTTATAAGAGGCCTTATTTGATGTCCTGAACTTCGCCTTCTCTTATCATTTACAAGAAAGCAAGACAATCTCGTGAGTAGGTATTCATTTCTTCTGCTTCCTTTCCTTTGCCATACATGTTCTCTACAACCCTTGATGTCATGTAAGTTAATGGATCGCATACATGTATGCTTACAGCATGTAGATCGCATTGCTTTTAGCATAACATCTTCATTCATTACTCTTATTCTCTTTGGTTGCTTTTCTGGATCTGCCTGCACTCGTTGTCTTTCCATGCATCTGTATGTCCGTTTTGGGACCTTCTGTTCATTCTTATTTGGATTTGTGTAGTTCTCCTTGTAAGATTTATTTGTCACGTTGTTTTCATGAGATGTTGCATCCTTGATCTTATCACTCTGACAGTCAAATACTGAATATTCCTTTGTTGATGTCATCCTTGCTTTTGATACATTCGTCAAACCATTTGTAACATTTACAAGTTCACAATCAAAGTCAAACACCGAATAGTCCTTTGTTGATCTCATCCCTACTTTTGATACAATCGTAGAACCACTTGTCACAATGGCATTAGAGTGTCCCGAATGATCTTCAAACTCATCTATTCCTGAGAGAACATCACTCATTGATGCACTTTCTATGGATTTCATAACTCCATAGTCAGTGGTGATAGACTGTCCAGAATGATCTTCAAACTCATCTATTCCTGAGAGAACATCGCTCATTGATGCACTTTCTATGGATTTCATAACTCCATAGTCTTGAAACTCCTCTACTCCAGAGAGAACATCACTCATTATACTATCGTGCATGATTTCCATAATTCCATAGCTACCTGCTTTGACTCCAAGAACTTTATCAGTATCCATGAAGCCATCCATGCTTGAAGATATAACACTTTTCACATCTTTGCCCAAGTTCTCAATGTGCATGAACTCATCCACCCCGGATAAGGCATCACTTGTGAAATATTTTTCTTTCTCGGTACCAATGAACTCATCGACTTCTGATAAGACGTCAGTGCTATAGTTGAGTGCATTGGAATCATCCATCTCTGAAGGAATAGAGCTTGGTACATTGGCATATTCTTTCAATTCTTTGATGTTGTAGTATACATTATGTTTATCATTAAAAACCACATGCCGAGTCTTTCCAATCTTTAAAAATTGCATGCTCCATCTCAAATCCTTACCTACCTCATAGTAGGGACCATCCAATGACATTGAGTTATCATCCATACCATCATCAGTAACTTTTTGAATTCTCATCTGCGCAAATGTCCAGTGTTCAACTTGTTCAAATCCCAAGACTTGACCTTCTGCTACATACTTATTTGTAAATGATAACATTTGTAAAATATCTCCCACTCTAAAATCCAAAGATATGCACTTTGTATTCCTGATGACATGTGTTTAATAAGTCTCATCTCTGTCCCATGCAATAAATGCTTTGTTGGAAGTATTATAGGGCATAACATCTCCAAGGATTTCCATATCCCCACACTTATGCTTTAGCTCAACATGTGCACTAAGAATCCTTGATATGATAACCGCTACCTTATCTTCGCCAAGTCTTCTAAAGTGATAAATAGAATTTGGATCACTTTCATGGATTGTAGCAAATGCAACTGCTTCTCTTTTGCAACATAAAATCACCTCCATCCCCGGAATAAATTTTGTAGCCATCTCCTTTGTGAGTTTCCTCTGCAAACAAGCTGTAACAACCATTATAAAGAACATTAGTCTCTTCTCAATAATCTACTTTATTAATGATTTAAAAATCACGAACGTGTTTGAAAATTTAATTAGACACTAACCAATAACAACCATAAACCCTAAACCCTAAACCGTAAACCAAAACAACCCTAAATCCTAACCAATAACAACCCTAAACCCTAAACCCTAAACCCTAAACCCTAACCCCCAAACCCCAAACCCTAAACCCTAACCCCCAAACCCCAAACCCTAACTCCCAAACCCTAAACCCTAAACCCCAAACCCTAAACCCTAACTCCTAAACCCTAAACCCTAAACCCTAACTCCCAAACCCTAAACCCTAAACCCTAACTCCCAAACCCCAAACCCCAAACCCTAACTCCCAAACCCGAAACCCTAAACCCTAAACCCTTAACCCTAACCCCCAAACCCTAAACTCTAAACCCTAACTCCTAAACCCTAAGCCCTTAACCCTAACCCCCAAACCCCAAACCCTAACCCCCAAACCCTAAACCCTAAACCCTAAACCCTAACACCCAAACCCTAAACCCTAAACCCTAAATCCCAAACCCTAAACCCTAAACCCTAACTCCCAAAACCCAAACCCTAAACCCCAAACCCTGAACCCTAAACCCTAAACCCTAACTCCCAAACCCTAAACCCTAACTCCCAAACCCTAAACCCCAAACCCTAAACCCTAAACCCCAAACCCTAAACCCTAACCCCCAAACCCTAAATCCTAAACCCTAACCCCTAAACCCTAAACCCTAAACCACCAAACTCTAAACCCTAACCCCCAAACCCTAACCCTCAAACCTTGAACCCTAAACCCTAAACCCTAACTCACCAAACCCCAAATCCTAAACCCAAACCACGAAATCCTAAACCTTAAATCCTATGAGTGTTTTCAAGTAATATCATTTATTTAAGTAATAGTTTTAATTAGAATTTATAAGTAATAGTGGAATTGATAGTTGGGAGGGTGGTAGTGGGAGAAAGGGAGAGTGGGAAAGTGGAGAAAGGGAGTGTGGGAGGGTGGTAGTGGGAGAAAGGGAGAGTGGGAGAGGGAGTGGGAATGGGGGCGGTGGGGGTGGGGGTGGGAGAGTGGGAGTGGGAGTGGGAGTGGGAGTGGAAGAGGGAGTGGGAATGGGGGAGGTGGGGGTGGGAGAATGGGAGTGGGAGTGGGAGTGGGAGTGGGAATGGGGGAGGTGGGGGTGGGGTGAGGGTGGGAGGATGGGAGGATGGGAGTGGGAGTGGAAGGGGTGGGGTGGGGAGTGGGAGTGGGAGGATGGGAGTGGGAGAGGGAGTGGGAATGGGGGAGGTGGGGGTGGAAGTGGGAGGGGTGAGGTGGGAGGATGGGAGTGGGAATGGGGGAGGTGGGGGTGGAAGTGGGAGGGGTGGGGTGGGAGGATGGGGGAGGGAGTGGGAGTGGGGGAGGTGGGGGGGGTGGGAAAATGGGAGTGGGAGTGGGAATGGGGGAGGTGGGGGGGTGGGAAAATGGGAGTGGGAGGATGGGAGTGGGAGGGGTGAGGTGGGAGGATAAGGGTGGGAGAATGGGAGTGGGAGTGGGAATGGGGGGGGAGGGGTGGGGGTGGGAGGATGGGAGTGGGAGTGAGACGTGTAGGTGGGAGGATGTGAGTGGGTGGGAGAATGGGAGTGGGAGTGGGAGTGGGAGTGGGAGTGGGAATGGGGGAGGTGGGGGTGGAGTGAGGGTGGGAGTGGGAGGGGTGGGGTGGGAGGATGGGAGTGGGAGAGGGAGTGGAAATGGGGAAGGTGAAAGAATGGGCGTGGGCGTGGGAGTGATAATGGGGGAGGTGGGGTGGGAGGATGGGAGTGAGAGTGGGGTGGGAGGATGGGAGTGGGTGGGAGAGAGAGAGAAGATAATCTAATAGAGAGGCCAATGGGAGAGGAGATAATGTTATAGAAGGACAATGAGAGAGAAGCACTCAAACCCTAGTTTTTCTTATATATACTCTCCTTCTCTCATTGTTTCTCTCATTTCAACAAGGAAGAGCAAGAGGAGAAGCAAAAAGAGGAGGAAGAGCAAAAGCAAGCACAAGCAAGCACAAGCATCGATTTCAACTTTTTTCCAGGTACTGTTTTTAAAATTTGTATTCTTTGAAATTTTTGAAGGATAGATTTTTAGAGAGAGAAAAGAAGAGAGAGAGTCTTGCTGCCTCGGCAGCAAAAGAGAGAAAGAAAGAGAGAGGGAGAGAGACGAGAGAAGGGGGGGGAAAGAGAGGGGAGAGAAAGGGAGGGGGGAGAGAAGGGGGAAGGGGGAAAGAGAGGGGAGAGAGGGGAGAAGCAGCGAGGGGGGGGAAAGAGAGAGGGGAGGGGGAGGCCGCTGCCGCGAGGGGGGGAGGGAGGGGAGGGGAGAGGGAGGGGGGGCGGCGAGAGAGGGAGGGGGGGCGGGGATAGAGAGGGGGAAGAGGGAGGGGAGGCGAGGGTGGAGAGGGAGGGGAGGGGGCCGCTGCCGCGGCAGCGGCAGCGAGAGAGGGGGAGGGGGGGAGAGGGAGAGGAAGGGGGGGGGGGGCAAGGGGGGAGAGGAGGGAGAGGGAGGGGAGGGGGCCGCTGCCGCTGCCGCGGCAGCGAGAGAGGGGGAGGGGGGAGAGGGGAGGGAGGGGGCCGCTGCCGCGGCAGCGGCAGCGAGAGAGGGGGAGGGGGGCGAGAGGGAAGGGGGGAGAGAGGGGGCAGCGAGAGGGAAGGGGGGGGAAGAGAGAGAGAAGGGGGGGGGGCCGCTGCCGCGGTAGCGGCAGCGAGAGAGGGAGGGGAGGGGAGAGAGAAGGGGGGGGGGGGGAAAGGGAGGGGAGGAGAGAGGGAAGGGGGGGGAAGAGAGAGAGAGGGAGAGGGCCGCTGCCGCTGCCGCGGCAGCGAGAGAGGGAGGGGAGGGGAGAGAAGGAGGGGGGGGGAAAGGGAGGCGAGGAGAGAGAGAAAGGGGGGGGGCCACGGCCGCTGCCGCGGCAGCGAGAGAGGGGGAGGGGGGGGAGAGGGAGCAGCGAGAGGGAAGGGGCGGGAAGAGAGAGAGAGGGGGGGGGCCGCTGCCGCGGCAGCGGCAGCGAGAGAGGGAGGGGAGGGGAGAGAGAAGGGGGGGGGGAAAGGGAGGGGAGGAGAGAGGGAAGGGGGGGGAAGAGAGAGAGGGGGGGGGCCGCTGCCGCGGCAGCGGCAACGAGAGAGGGAGGGGAGGGGAGAGAGAAGGGAGGGGGGGAAAAGGGAGGCGAGGAGAGAGAGAAAGGGGGGGGGGCCACGGCCGCTGCCGCGGCAGCGAGAGAGGGGGAGGGGGGGGAGAGGGAAGGGGGGAGCGGAGAGAGGGGGGAGAGGGAAGGGGGGGGGGCCGCGGCAGCGAGAGAGGGGGAGGGGGGGGTGAGGGAAGGGGGGAGCGAGAGAGGGGGGAGAGGGAAAGGGGGGGGCCGCGGCCGCTGCCGCGGCAGCGAGAGAGGGAGAGGGGGGAGAGGGAAGGGGGGAGCGAGAGGGAAGGGGGGGCGGCCGCGGCAGCGAGAGAGGGGGAGGGGGGGGAGAGGGAAGGGGGGAGGGGCCAGGGGCAGCGAGAGAGAGGGAAGGGGGAGAGAGAGAGAAGGGGGAGGGGCCGCGGCCGCTGCCGCGGCAGCGAGATAGGGGGAGGGGGGGGAGAGGGAAGGGGGGAGGGGGCGGAGGGAGCGAGATAGGGGGAGGGGGGGGAGAGGGAAGGGGGGAGCGAGAGAGGGGGGAGAGGGAAGGGGGGGGGGCCGCGGCCGCTGCCGCGGCAGCGAGAGAGGGGGAGGGGGGGGTGAGGGAAGGGGGGAGCGAGAGAGGGGGGAGAGGGAAAGGGGGGGGCCGCGGCAGCGAGAGAGGGAGAGGGGGGGGAGAGGGAAGGGGGGAGCGAGAGGGAAGGGGGGGCGGCCGCGGCAGCGAGAGAGGGGGAGGGGGGGAGAGGGAAGGGGGGAGGGGCCGGGGGTAGCGAGAGAGAGGGAAGGGGGAGAGAGAGAGAAGGGGGAGGGGCCGCGGCCGCTGCCGCGGCAGCGAGATAGGGGGAGGGGGGGGAGAGGGAAGGGGGGAGGGGGCGGAGGGAGCGAGAGAGTGGAGGGAGAGAGAGAGAGAAGGGGGGGGGCCGCGGCCGCTGCCGCGGCAGCGAGAGAGGGAGGGGGGGGAGAGAGAGAAGGGGGTAGCGAGAGAGAGGGGAGGGAGAGAGAGAGGGGGAGAGGGGGAGAGGGAAGGGGTGGGGAGAGGGAAGTGAGAGGGGGAGCCGCTGCCGCGGCAGCGAGAGAGGAGGGGGGGGGAGAGAGAGTAGGGGGAGATGCGAGAGAGGGGGTGAGGGAGAGAGAGAGAGGAGGGGAGGGGCCGCTGCCGCGGCAGCGAAAGAGAGGGAGGGGTGGAGAGAGAGAGAGAGAGAGAGGGGGAGGAGAGAGAGAGAGGGGATGGGGGGGGAGATCGCGGCAAGTGAGAGAGAGTGGAGAGGAGAGTGGGGAGCGCAAGTGAGAGAGAGGAAAAAGGTGAGGAGAAAGGAAGAGAGAGAGAGAGAGGGGAAATGAAGAGGAGGGGAGAGAGCAGACTAAGATGAGAGGAAACGTAGACTAGAGCGGAGAGGAAAGAGAGAGAGAGAAGAGTGAGAGAGATGAAAATTTAGAGAGGGAGGACGCGAGAAAGTACGATCGAGATAGAAAATCTTACCAATGAAGAGGAGAAATGAGTGGGGGACGATCGAGACAAGATGAAGAGATCGAGATAGAAAATCTTACCAATGAAAAGGAGAAATGAGTGGGCGACGATCTAGACAAGATGAAGAAGCTACGATCAATGAGGCATATGAGAGGAGATTGGTATGTGATTTAGTCTAAACTTAAACAAACAAAACTATAAACCTTGGTGTTTGATGAAAATTTAGAGAGGAAGGGCACAAGAGAGTACGATCGAGATAAAAAATCTTACCAATGAGGAGAAAAAATGAGTGGGCGACGATCAAGAAGAGATAAAGGAGAGATGTTTTGATGGAAGAATTTGGGAGCTACGATCAATGAGGCATATTAGAGAAGATTGGTGTGTGATTTAGTCGAAACTTAAACAAACAAAACTATAAACCTTGGTGTTTGAAAAAGAAACGTGTGGAAACTAGAATTTCAAAATTTCCCGCCTTTTTTTAAACTATGAATCCTTGTGTTTGAAAAGACAAACCTTGGTGTTTGAAAAGAGAAACGTGTGGAAACTAGAATTTCAAAATTTCTCACTTGAATCCTTGTGTTTGAAAAGACAAACGTGTGAAAACTTGAAAATTGTGATAAAAGACAACCTTGTGTTTCAAAAGACAAACGCGTGGATGTGAAAATTGTGATAAAAGACAACCTTGTGTTTCAAAAGACAAACGCGTGGATGTGAAAATTGTGATAAAAGACAACCTTGTGTTTCAAAAGACAAACCCCTGGATGTGAAAAGACAAATGTATGCTAAAAGCAAAACTTGTAGAAACTTCAATTTTAAATTTTTCTTTGTTTTTGAATTTAAAATGAGTTTCACTTTCATTTTTAATTTACTAGTTTAATTTAGACTATAATGCATTTTGTTTTGGAATATAAAGAGTATAATTTTAATTTTATTACATTTTAAATTAAAATTTTAAAAGTAGTTTAACTTACATTCGTTATTATTACTTTAATTTATTTCTTTTTAGGGAGAATATTCGTTATTATTACTTTAATTTATTTCTTTTTAGGGAGAATTAATATATTCTTCTAGGTAAATATTAAATTTTTAATTTTAAGTCTTGTTTTCTTTATTTTACGTTATTTTTTCATAAACTTTAAGTTAAACTACTTTATAGTTTTTATTATATAAATTCAAATTTATTAAGATTTTAACTTCTTATTAATGTGAATGTTCAATTCTTATGAGTTGTAAGTAAATTAAATATAAATTTTATCTTTTTTAAAATGAGAAGGAGAAGAGAGAGAGAGAGAAGGGGGGGTCGCTGCCGCGGCAGCGAGAGAGAATGGGGGGGGAGAGAGAGAGAAAGGGGTGGGAGGATAATGTGAATGTTCAATTCTTATGAGTTGTAAGTAAATTAGTTTTTGAAAATATAAATTTTATCTTTTTTAAAATGAGAAGGAGAAGAGAGAGAGAGAGAAGGGGGGGTCGCTGCCGCGGCAGCGAGAGAGAATGGGGGGGGAGAGAGAGAGAAAGTGGTGGGAGGATGGGAGTGGGAGAGGGAGTGGGAATGGGGAAGGTGAAAGAATGGACGTGGGCGTGGGAGTGAGAATGGGGAAGGTGGGGTGGGAGGATGAGGGCGGCAGCGAGAGAGAAGGGGGGGAGAGAAGGGGGGGAGAGAGAGAGAGAAAGGGGTGTGAGTTTAAAAAAGATAAAATATAAATTTTATCTTTTTTAAACTCACAACCTTAGTGTATTAAAAAGAATAATGGAAAGATTATTTTTTGCTTTTAATTCGCAACCTAAGGATATTAAAAAGAACAATGGAAAAGAAATTATTTCTTGCTTTTCTTCGCTTCGACGGTTGGTGTAGTCTAGATTAGCATAGATTAGTTTGTCCTTAGAGGAGAGAACTCCAAAAAAACCAATCAAAGCCAT
The DNA here is from genome assembly GCF_047967505.1 of Dipteris shenzhenensis. Lineage (NCBI taxonomy): Eukaryota > Viridiplantae > Streptophyta > Polypodiopsida > Gleicheniales > Dipteridaceae > Dipteris > Dipteris shenzhenensis. Next base: position 27,423,795 of record NC_141598.1, on the reverse strand, counting down.
GCTCAAAATTTCCCGACTAGTTCCTAATCGGAGTCAGTCCATTCGTTCACATTCACATTCGGTTTCACAGACACAACAACCCTACCATTTAAGCAACGATTAAGGTTTTTAAACTTTCAAGATGATTGAAAGTTGTATCAGTGGACATGACAGATTACAGTTGTGGAAGTTGACAGAGCATTTTACACTTATATCAGTTGCGGGAGTTGACAGAGCATTTTGTACTTATATATGACAAACTTCAAATTTGTATTCAGAGATCATTGTAAATCCTTATTTTTTTTCACATTTATGCTCTAAGCCTTGTAAAGCCTTTTAGGCTATTCCCAAAGCATTTATGCTCTAAGCCTTGTAAAGCCTTTTAGGCTATTCCCAAAGCATGAAATTGATACTTATATGATTGGGAAGAATACAAACTGGAGGTGTATTAATGGGACTCATTGTACTTTTGATTTTTCAAAGTAATTGTAGTTTGTCAAAGTACTTAAAATTTGTGTTGTGCTTGAATACAGGATGGATCTTGAGGCTACAGCATTTGTCAATGGTATGTCACTGAAATACAATGGAAGAATTTATGCCCCAAAGGACTTCACAAACTGGACAGTTGTTGACACAACAAAGAAAGCATGGTTCTTGGTCTTAAGTAAAGGAAATCTCATTCTAGTGATGACAAAGAGAGAGTTGGAGAAAGATGAGTGCGCATCAAATGTATCTTTCTCCAAGAGCAATTTGATTCAAGGGGGCACCTTAGTAGGAATAAAAATTGAAAAAGATAGCACTACAATGATGATTTACACAAAGTCAAGAATGAGCAACATATCGTTTCTTCTTTCTAAGAAAGATGCAATGCACTTTGTGATGCCGCCGCCAAAAGCACCTAGATTTCCTGAATTGGTTCCTGCATTGGAGATCCTTCAACATGTGTGGGAGGAATTTCCCATTGAGGAAGCAAGAAAAATGCAGTCAAAGATTATCCTTGAATACTTTCAGGGTGTCATCCAACAAGGTTCAACTTCATTGGAGGGACCTAAGGTGCAAGAATCCACACATGAGAAAGGAAGTGATGAGACACGCCATGTAGATTTGGTTCATGGTAATACAAATGAGAGAGGAAGTGGAGTGGATGAGACAGAACACATTGTAGCAATGGATGAGGGTCTTGTACACGTGGATGCTTACAAGGGATCTACATCTGAGACAGGAATTGAATTGGTGGAGACCGGACATGCACATGCATCTCAGACAGAAATTGAATTGAGTGAGACACGACATGCATCAGATAAGACAGGACATGCACACACATCTCTTGTTCATGGTATTACTCACTTAGATGGTGTAACTCATGAAGTTGATGGAATAACAGAACAAGTGAAGCCCTTAAGTATACCTGAAGTTGAGGCAATAGAAGAAGAAGTAGGGCGATCTAAAGCAGTTCACATTGAGCCCCTAAAAAATAAACCTCGACGTCAAATGCAAAAGGCAAGTACTTCACGAGCTACAGTTCCAAGTCCTATAACTGGAAAAAGAGGTCGTTCATATACAAAGAAAGGGCAAAGAAGAGAAGAGGAAGAACATGAAGAGGATGCGGAGGGTCTTGAAATGGAGTCAGATCTAGAAGCAGAAATGTTATCAATGAAGAACCTAAATCTTCGCTTGAATGAGGCTGTGACAGATGAGGATCCAGGATATATATGGGGCCAGAAGACTCAAGTTATACATGCTTCATTAGTGGTCAAAGCAAGTGTCTTCACCAACAGCAGGACCTTAGATACAGCCTATGCTGAAAAGATTTTTCAGGCTTTGATTGATGGAAAAAAACCAGTTGTTTCTAATTTGGTACTCCGTCCAAGAACATTTTGGCCAGTCATGGGAGATTATAGTCAATCCATCAATTTCTCTCAGCCTATAGATTTTGAGATGCAATTCACTAAGTTCCTCGGAAAACAAGTTCCCTCACTTCAAGAAGGACAGAGTTCAGTGAATGATCCAGAACGACATATAAGGGATGCCAAGAGAAATTTCTTAGCTCATTGTACATTTGAGGCAATAGATGGTCAGCACTATGCCTATGCTTGTAATGAGCGCTCTAGAGATGCATACAAGAAAGGAGAAATTACTTATCAAACTTTCGCGAGTGTGCCTCAATTTCACTACTATTCTGCATGCATCTGTATCTTCAAGAACGAGAAGAAATATTTGATTGAGTCGGAAAGACTTAATCATGACATTTATGCACTACGAAAAATCACCTCCACTTCAGAGATGTTGCTCAAAGCTAGGACCATATGGAAAACTTTTAATTCTCCTTTGACCACTCTCAAAAGAACTGCAACTAAAGTGGAAGCGGATAATCTTGTTGACTTCTACACATGCTTGAGTGCCATTGTACCAAGGGGAAAGCAGGAAAGAGCTGAGGTGATTACAAGCTTCAAGACAGTAAGGGATAGGTATCAAGACTACACAAGCATACTTTTCCGTAGTGATGAAGTTTTTCATCAGATCAAAGACGTGTGTCTTGCATGTGAGAAAGGAGATGTTACATATGAGGCTCCATCATTGATTAAAGAGAAGGCAAAGAAGATTGAGAAAAAAGAGATGACAGCTCGGATGTGGAGGCCTTTAAGAAACCTACCAGATAAATACGCAAGTCTTGCTGCAGAGAAATTAATGTCAAAAGAATGGTTTTTTGGCAAAAAGGATAAAGATCATTGCATGGAAGATAACATCATCCAACAGGTGAAGCGTGATGCAGTAAAGAGTGCAATTGAATATTTATTGGGAGAAAAAAATATTCCAATCAGCCAATGTAAAATTGATCATAACATTGTGAGGCAGATGGCATCAGCTTTACCGTCAGCTAAACAGAAGGCTTGGGCGCATAAATGGGTGAAGGTAGAAGATGATGGATCTGAAATTACTCCCTCTATGAGAAATGACATTCCGGAAAATGTGTATGCATATGCACAAAAAGTCATCAATAACCACACTCTCAGAAAAGAAAAGACTTTGAACAAGGGCTTTTATTTCATACATGAAATCATTTCAGAGTCTGGAAAGAGTGTTGAGTGCAAGGGAGTTTCATTGAGTGATTTTTTGTCCGACGACACTGCTTGGGAGAGACCTCAGCTTTTCTTTGTCTATGAAATATCAGCGGATGACATCCGTCCACTCCTTGACAGAATATTACATACCACCATTGGTAGAGTGGGACAATGTAATATAGTCATATTTGCTGATAAAGATGACAAGGAACAAATGTCTGCTACCCTAGAAAAACAATATGGCAATGAGCTCAAGATTTACAATGGGATATACTCAAGAAAAAGGGACAAGAGAGAATGCGGTCTCAAGATACAGAGTCTGGAAACCTTTTTCTTGTGCATGAAGAGCCCTTATAATGATCACTCCTTACAAAACAATATAAGAGGGAATGCAAAGAGATTGCAACTACTGCTGGAAGAGCATGAAGCTCCAAGTCCCCTCCATCGCAATGCAAATCACTATGAAAGGCCAGCAAAAAGTGCTGATCTTTTAATTAGTATGATGGAATTTTTGCTACCGCCTGGATGGGAAGTCACATTGTGCCGAATGGGACATCTGTTCGAAGCTCTTATCAGAAAAGGACACAATGTAAATATTATTGAGAGCCCTGCTTGCTTGGAATACCTTGATACCGTGGCTTCTCTCACAATAAAGTTTGATAAGAAAGGTCCGATCTCACATGAAGAGGATGACATAGAGCAGATCATGTACGATGAGAGCAAGAAAGATGATGAAAATGATCAAAGCTCTGGATATAATAGTGAGGATACCAGCAATAGCAAGGAAGCAGAGGAAGATGGATATGACACTGACCTTGCCTCTGAAGGTTACATAAAAAGACCACAAAGATATGTAGAGGTATGAAGACTTATGTTTAATTTTCTTTATTCATTTAAAGGTCTTTTTAAATTTATAATTAATTTAAAATTTTGAATCTCATAATTATTTTATCCTTTTATAGGAGAAGGGAGAGGAGGAGGATGAGGAGGACATAGTTGGAGCAGAGAATCATGAAAGCTCATCTCAAGAAAGCAAAGCTGCTCTGGCTATCCATCGGATGACTCTAGAAAATAATCATACATTGCAGCAAATGGAGAAGTCATTTCAAGTTAGGTTTCAAGTTCGAGAACAACCTCTTACTTTTATATTCGATGAAGAGGATATTTCAATCCTCATAAACTTCAAGAAAGAGGTCAATGACAAGGTTATAATAGCCATCCTCAGGTTTGACACAAACTTTTTACTGACTTTATGCTTTTGTATTTCCATTGGATCAAATGAACTAATATTCTTTTCTTTTTATTGCAGTATGGTTTTACAACAGCTTCCGCTATATATACAAAGATGTGCATATATGGTCGATCCTCTTGTTTCTAGTGTACTTAGCAATAAGGAGAAGACCATAGATGACATTTTTAAGTGGTTGCAACCTATTGATTTGACTGCGGCGCGAGTTATCTTTACCGCATATCACGAAGAGTGAGTATCAATCCCTACCTAGCTTATCTCTTACATTGTGGAGGATTATATCGAATAATAATTATTCTTAATTGATAATGCAGCTTGCATTGGAGCTTGGTAATTGTGGACATCTTAGCCAAGCAATGCTTCTTTGTCAATTCAATAGCATCTATCCATGGCAGTGTGTCAGAGTAAGTATAACCTACTTGTGTCATAATTATGTCAATGAGATGCATCCTATGCAATACACACATTCATTTATGTTTTCTATTTTGATGTGTAGATCTGCTCGAAAGTTGGTAAGTGCTATAGATGCACTTATGCAAATGGAGGGTGACTTGGAAGATCAAATAGAGTATGTAACATGCCCTGTAGCGAAGCAGAATGATGACCACAGTTGTGGGTGGAGAGTTGGATATAACTGCTTCTTGCTCCTTGCTCAAATTTTTGATTTGAGAGGCGGTGAAACCTCATTGTCCACGTATACAGACTTGCATCTGCAGGCATTTATGTCATCTATCATTAAGGCATTTATTGATAACGTGGTGGAGCATCCAGAGGAAACATTGGTTGCTACGCCCATAAGTTGTCCTGATGTAACCGCTGTATTGGACGAAATGGGGAGCTCTTCTGAGGTTAAGGTCATCATTAGCAAGCAACCTCGTGTTTTGACTTTTGGTAGCGAGGAAGTTACAATCCTCTCCGACCCTTTGAAAGAGGCTAATGACAAAGTCATGATGGCCATCCTTAGGTTTGATATGAACATCTCTTGACTTGATACTTCAATCATTTGATTCAATCTGCTTCTAACATTTGTTTATTTATTGCTGCAGTACGGTTATATCTCATTTTCCTAGATCAGTACAGAATCGCGTCTGTATGCTCGATTCTCTTCTTTCAGCTGTACTTAGTGATACCAAGAAGACAGTAGATGATGTTTGTTCAATTCTACAACCTTTAGACTTGGATGGCATACTACTTGTCTTTATGCCATACTATGAGAAGTAAGTATGGTGTCAATCTTTCTTTTACTCTCTTATTTACAATATTGTGTCAATTAATACTTAATATTGTGATAAATCTTATCGCTCTTTATTGGTGATGTAGTTCACATTGGAGCCTTATAGTATGGGACCTTGATGACAACCATTGTTGGTTTGTCAACTCAATTACAGGCTTTCACGGGGTGTTCAAGTAAGTGTTCTTTTATCATATCATTATGAACATGCATCAAGTTACTATTTACTACACAAATTTACTTTGTCATATGTCATGATGGACAGGTCTGCAAACAAGTTAGTTTCTGCGATTATGAAAATCAGGGAGCATCAAGACCAACCAAATTTCCAGACACGCCTCGCAGTGGACCAAAAGGACATGTTTAGTAGTGGGTGGAGAATTGCGTACAACTTCATGTTGTATCTCAATGACATTTTTGAACATGTCTCCATAGAATCATATACCAAGCTCGAGCTACAAGATTTTGTGGCTAAGACTGTTCACTATCTAACTGCTATCATTGGGAAACAACATGATGGACTCAATGAAGAACCACTTGAATTAGAGACTCAATGCATTCTTCCTACACAAGAAGTGGAGACTCAATGTGCATCTACAACATCACATCTTGTAAAGGAGGAAGAGATTAAGTCTATCCCGATTGCACCAGAAGTAGAATCTCAATGTACACCATCCACACAAGTAGAGACTCAATGTACTCTTAGAGAATCACAGCCTCAAGAGAACTCATCAGACTCTATTCAGTTGTAAAACATGTAGAAAGAAACATGAGTCCTTGAAGATGAGCTCAGCTCTTGAATGGGTTGAATTTAGGCTAAGGACTTGAAAATAGAAAATTCATCAAATTGAATGGCTGTAGTCTTGAAAATAAATTTGCCTTCCACTGAGAGTCTTATTGTAACTTTTGGTGTAATTTGCCTTCCAATGAGAGTCTTATTGTAACTTTTGGTGTTTTTAAACACCTAAATTATAAATATTGTGAGAGTTTGCTACTTCCACTTGTAACTTTTGAAAGTGTTTCCTAAACACTATTATAAATATAAAGTGAGTTTACAATTAATGGACCACTCTTTTTTGTGTAACTTATCTCAGGCTTAACTTTTGAAGGTGTTTATTAACACCATTAAATATTAAGAGAGTTTACAACAACCTAATCTTATTTTTTCATGTAACTTATCTAGATTGCGTTAAATTTTATAATTTTAGTTTCATGTCCTTAAAAAATATATAAAAAAATGCTTGTTTTTATGTTTTTATATGTGCTTTGAAGATTGGGTTTTTCTTAAATTTTATCTGAAAACTAGTCCAAAAGTATATGTAAAAATGAATTTGTACATTGACAAGTCCAAAATTAATGAAATAAGTGTTTAGACACAATGTATATCCCAGAATATGGTTGAGATTAGACACATGAAATGGTGGATCCTAGGTCTTCTCTACCTTGGAGCTTGGGAAAACTTTTCTTATAGGTCTTCCCTTGGGCCTGAAGAAACAGTGGAATGCCACGCAAAGGCGCTTTTGGCTATTGATTGGCCATGTATCTCTCTTGATCATAATAGATAGAAAGACTGGGTTGTTTTTGGCTCAAGCCTTCACAAGATTTCTAGCTAGAAATTCTATATAGAAATTACTCCTTGCATCAACACTCATTGCAGAATAAGGGATATTGGGTGCTAGGTCACCAAATTGCATTGCTTTTGAATCTATTCTTGCTCCTCTTGATGATAGACTAGTTAAGTTTTGGTTGGAGCTCTATGACTGGTGAAAGACCTAGGCACAGGAGGCTACTAGATGGTCTTTGTTGCGGATGTCACACTTGTCTTGAAACATCGCAACATTTGTTTTGGACTTGTGATCATAGTAACATTAGACATACTAGAGTTGCCAAGGTCCTTGGGTTGAATCCGTCACTAAAATGTTGGGTTTCGGGTGACTTCTCCTCTCTTCTAGAACCACTTGATAGAGAGTGGCATAACATTAGACATACTAGAGTTGCCAAGGTCCTTGGGTTTAATGTGCACTAAAATGCTAGGTTTTGGGTGGTGTGATAGGGCACTCCTTTTTTCAATCTAAATATTCTAGAGAGCATTACATCAATGGGCTTCAGTTCACTTCTGGTTTTTTATGTGACGTTCCTACCATTGGACTACGTGCAAGCTTGTGCACATATACTAAAAATTGTTGCACATATGTGAAACATTTGCGTTTCATGCACCTCCGGCACTGAAATTTCATCTCTGGCGTGGTGGGGCCCGTACCACCCTCTACGGACAAACCAAAGTGCCCTAGAATTATCGTCAGGCGGCCATCACTTTTTTATCTTTGTCTCTTGGACTCTCACACATCTTCTACCATTACTTTCGTTCCCTGAGATAGTTGATTGGTACTACTACACACTTCCTAAAATTCGACGTTATTGTGTCGTGAAGGTAAGACCTAAGAAGGTAGAACAAGTAGGAAGGGAAGAGGATGGCTAGCTTATGTGCACAACCTCTTCGAATACTACCCTTTGTTTTGGCGGGGTCAGCTGATGATGATGACCCTAAGTCACATGTTGGAAAATGAAGTTTTTAACTTCAAATTGGACGTTTTGAACAGAGGAGAATGCTTGCTTGGTGTCTCCTTGAACTTAGATGCCAGCATAATTAAATCTGTTCGATTTGGTCTTCTGTTTTTTAAATCTCACATAAATCGAAGGGCTTTTTCCGAACTCACAATATTGGCTTGGACTATATTGGTGTGAGCGTAAATAAAATATGAAGAACACCTGCACGGCAGTAGGTTCTGCTTTTACACTTGATTTTATATCTTGAAAGAGGCGACCTCCCTCCGTGCGTTGCAGCTTTTGAAATATAAGGGATTCAAGGGATTCAAGGGAGATTTGAGAGCTGCGATTGATAAGCAAAAACGTAGTATGGTGAATTCGTTGTATCAAGAGATCGAACCGATTCGACACGTTCGGTCAGTAATCACATTTCTTGGTATTTGTTTAATATAATCTTTAATTTTTCCAAAATTCCACCAAAAAAATCGTTACTTGCAAGTGTTGGCTGGATCAACTCGTTGATCAAAGAATATCTAATACCCTCGGCGGGATCGCGTTTGCAGACGCCATGCCAAGAATGATAGGTGGCCGCAGACGACAATTGCCTAGTATTTCAATTCAATAAAGAAATGGAACCAAGAGACAGTTTGGCTGTCGATTGTCGCAGTAGAGACGAGTATTTGTTTCGCCACTCCACGGGCGTAGGCGAAGTCCCCGGTGCCACCCACGATGGGAGCATACTTGACAGCATCCGTGGCAACATCTACGCCCACTAGACTAAGGGAGCCATTGTAGTGCGGGGTGGCGAAGGTGAACGTCTGTACGAGGAAAAGGGTTAGGATCTCCTTGCCAGCGTCCCCATACCATCCCTGGACGCGGCCCAATTGCGTGGAGTTGAGAGAAGCAGCGGAGGTGAGGGGGTTATCGAAGGTATGAATGATCCCGAAGGAATAATTCTGGGCCTGGACGGGTTGGGCGGACTGGATGGCAGTGAAGGGGGCGGGGTTGTCGAGATAAGTGTTATTCTGCACGGCTATGTACATGTAGAAGTCGAGGGAGTGCGGTTTGTGGGCGGTCTTGGCAGCGGCCAGCAGCTGATGAGGCGGGCTGAGGAGGGCTGAAAGGGCGAGGGTGAGCCCGAGGAAGAAGGCGATGCTGGAGTTGGCCATAAGTGCAAATATAGGAAGCAGCGAGTTGCAGAGAATGAGAAGCGTACTAGGAGGCTGGAGCGATGTATGCAGGTACTAGGTAAGCCTTAACGTAGTTCGGGTAAGGAGGCCAAAACCTCTTCTTGATTTTATAAAGAGAAAGACGCGGGTGAATGTGTCGACCGTGACTGCAGTTTGTTGCTCAAGCCGTGAAAGTTTCCAGGCAGCTTGTTGGTTAATTTACGCAATTGACTGAAGAAGAACCTTCTACGCGTAACGTATACAGGGGAAATTACCCCTGATTCTAAAGAGCCAGTGTTGTGTTCTCTATCTTCGCAGCAGATTATGTGCAAAGGATTTCAATATGCATTGAAAAGTCTCCGTTTACTTTCATTGAAAAGTCTTGATTAGTGACGAGATTTCGAATTCTCAACCTTGCACTTTGGCAAACCCCCCCATTCCCCACCTCTCTGCCAACGTCCGCAATCGGCTCCAGCCGTCAGATATTGCCATCTTCTCTTTGAGAAAATTCAATCGGTGGACCTGCCTATCGATGTCACCCTTACAATCGATCGGCCTTCAGGAGATGTGTTGGAATTCTGAGGAAAGGAGCACCGAGTACAGGGGGTCCCATTCCCCCCCCTGCTACGCACACATGCCTCCCCACTACCCAAAACGAATAGTGGGGAGAGGGTCAAGGAGAGAGGCTCGGGGAAGAGAAGGAGGTTCGGGGCGAGGAGAGAACTAAAAAAATTTGACACATGGCAGGAGTTCAAGGCGGGGCAGACTGTCACGGTGAGAGACTGAAAAAGGTGCCACATGGCACACTCAGAGCGGGGGCGCAAAAGCTATGAGGCAGAGGGGTAGAAGTAAATGCGCCTAACTATGGCAGACTCTGAAGGTAAACCGTTGGAGGAAACGTGGGTGCAGTTAGGGGAAGAGCGCGGCAGAGCAGCTTAGCTGGCACGAGGTCCAGACATGGAGACAATCAGAATCTGATGTGGCACACATCCAGATGCTATGCGCGGCAGATCGTGATCCTAGGCCAAGGCATCTGCATCCAGTTTTCCTACGTGGCAGAGGCAGACATGGTAGCCGCCAGCAGACTGGCAAAGGGCAAACATGGCGCGCACAAGTCCCGTTGGCTGGCCGAAGGGCACACATGTAACAAAGCGGAGAGATCGGCCACGTGGCAGGCGAATTGCAGCACGTGGGATGAGCGCGTGGGGGGATAGAGGGACAGACAACTTGCATGAGCGCCGCAGGGGGACAGACGCACAATTCGCGAGGCAAATGGCCACGTGGCAGTGGCAGCATGCAACAACGTCACCCTCACCAAAGGGTAGTAAATGTTTAGGGGGTGTGCAGCTGCAAACGCCCACGCGGCAGAGCAGCTTAGCTGGCACGAGGTCCAGACATGGAGACAATCAGAATCTGATGTGGCACACATCCAGATGCTATGCGCGGCAGATCGTGATCCTAGGCCAAGGCATCTGCATCCAGTTTTCCTACGTGGCAGAGGCAGACATGGTAGCCGCCAGCAGACTGGCAAAGGGCAAACATGGCGCGCACAAGTCCCGTTGGCTGGCCGAAGGGCACACATGTAACAAAGCGGAGAGATCGGCCACGTGGCAGGCGAATTGCAGCACGTGGGATGAGCGCGTGGGGGGATAGAGGGACAGATAACTCGCATGAGCGCCGCGGGGGGACAGACGCACAATTCGCGAGGCAAATGGCCACGTGGCAGTGGCAGCATGCAACAACGTCACCCTCACCAAAGGGTAGTAAATGTTTAGGGGGTGTGCAGCTGCAAACGCCCACGTGGCAGCGACAACGGTAGCGCTGTAACAACCTCACCCGCAGCAGACGGTAGTTTTGGGGGGAGCACAGCACCATAGTGGTAGACACGCACCAAGGACACGCGGCGAGTGGCCACATGGCTGCAACTGGCATGTGCAACGTGCCATGTGGCATGGCGGCGTCAGTGGGTAGACTGCATGGTGGTTTGCGAGCGCGCCATCAGGGTGAGTTGCAGGGCAGAGGGGCACCACATCGTGGATTGGGCAGCCCTTTGTCTAAGCTCTAACAACACAGAGCTCTAACAGCACGTCAGAGGAGTAAAAGCTCTGACGACCGCGTAGAGGCTACCTCGTCACGTGTCCCAGCGCTGCCCCACTAGATTGGTCAGATAGTAGGCATGGTCAGCAGCTCCGAAGCTTGGGTCGCTGGATAGAGAGCCACGTGGCATAGGCGCTACATGAGCACAACTAAATGGCGCACAGAATTCCACATGGCAGCTCAGGGCCTCGGCCAAATAAAATGCCACATGGCACCCAAAAACTGCGCGGGCCAAGGCGGATTAATATGCAAGAGAAGAGATGGTGGCAGTTTTTTGAATGCCCGCGCCACCACCTTCAATGCTCTCACTCTCCAAAGCTCCCTCCCCATCGCGTTTGGTCTTTTCCTCTTCATTCCCAATTTCCCACTCCGTCCAGCTCCGACGCCTCTGCCTCTGCTGACACCGCCTCCATTCACGTTCCTCTCTGACGCCTCCGTCTCTGCTCACATCGCCTCTATGTGCGTGCTGACAACGCCTCCTCGCTGGATGGCGTCAGCGTCCACTCCTGCTCACTCCATTCAGCGCCTTTGCGTCAGACTCTCCCCCTAGCTAAGAACACCTCAACTTCTGTCAAAGTCCGTCAACGTCGCAGCCCACGGCCTTTCGTCGACAGATTCCATCCCTATGACCATCAAAATCCATCCCGCCCCCATCAAGTATTTGAAAGCATCTCTCTCTCTCTCTCTCCCTCTCCACATTCTCTCTCTATGTCTTTCTCTCTCTGCACGTTCACTCTTTCAATGTCTCTCTCTCTCTCTCAAAACATATTTAAAAAATATGGAGAGTCTAATTTATTATGTTTTTAGTAGTATGTAATAATATTTTCAATAGAGAGAGAGATTTTTAATATGTAATAAGGCATTTTTTAATATAAAAAATATTATTTTTAATATGTTTTCAATGTGGGGAGATGGGAAAAGAGAGAGAGAGAGAGAGAGAGAGAGAGAGAGAGAGATTTATTATGTTAGAGAGAGAGAGATTTATTATGTTTTTATGATAATATTTTTAAATATGATTTTATGATCATAATAGTTCGATTATAATATGTTTTTAAGATAAGAAATTTATAATATAATAAATATGTAATATAAAAGAGATATAAAAGAGAGATTTTTTATGTTTTTTAAAAAGATGTTTTTAATGAAGCAATTAGATAATAATAATTAATCTTCCTTAGGTGTTGTATAATAAATTAATTCTAAGGTGTCCTACATTAACATTGGCTATTATATGATCACAACAACACAAAGCAACTATAGACGCGCTTGGTAGACGCGCAAAATAGCGTGCGCATCTATAGGCATTGCTTGAATAGAGAAATTACAGGCGCGTCTAATCGCACGTCTAACAACTCGTCTATTTGCGCATGTATTAACACGTCTATTTGTGCGTCTACACTGAGAAAATACAGGCCTGTCTAACATTGCGTTTATCAGCGCGTCTATTTGCGTGTGTATTAGCGCGTTTACACTGAGAATTAGACGCATATTTAGATGCAAAACAAAGAATACAGAAAGTGAGATTTTGGTGTATATCATTGCTTTCCAAACATTGCCCATGATTAGCAAAGCACATAATTTTAACAAAGACATCAATGCTTTTTTGCAAGTCCACATATACAAGAATCAAGTAAGATGAGGAGAATGAGACAATATGTAAAATAGTTTTTCCAATATCAATGATTGGCTACGGTTCAATCTCATCTTCAATGAGATCAACCCTTGCCAAACTATCTACTTCAAAATCCAAACAAGTGTTTAGATCTACAAATACATTCAACCCACTACTACTTGTGCTACTCATGTGCTCATCGAAATCAGCATCACCAATGGTAGGCTCGTCCTCACGGGTAATGGCCTCAATATCTGTATCTCCTATCTCATGATCATCCTCCTCTCTCGTATCACGGTCATCATCACGTCCATGGCCATGATCATCCTCCATATGCTCCATATTAGTAAATGTACTATACATCACTTTGGAACGTGGCATAATAGGTATGACATGCCACCATCTATTATTATCCACCATTGGTTGCTAGACAACCTAATTCAAACACAAATACAATCATGTTATTTTCCTTGCATCAAATATTTAAAAGCGAGTATTTTTATATGTGTGCACAGTACCTGTTCACATTGTTGTGGTAGTACTAGTGTGTCCTTCCTACTTTGCCAAAACTTTGTGGAGTCAATAGTTACAAAGCCACTTGCATGGCGTTTGATTGTTGCATTAGGACCTCTTTCCACCACGTCCTTAAACCACTTTACATCCAAAACATGCACAAAGAAGCGTCGAAAGTCAAGCTTAATAATATCTTGGATTATGCCACAATAATCATCCATGGCTCCATTGGCTCCCTCAAAGCTAGCAATGACGCCGCAATCTTGTGTGTTTCTCTTATCATCAATCCGTTGTGTTCGAAAATACTTGCCCTCACACCATATAGCATTGAACATAGTGCACTACACCAAGAAAAAATCAATTAAATAAGCAATCTAAATTATTAAAAGCTCCTAACTTATGCATAACATTCTATATACTGACCTTGCTCATACACCCCCTAGCATACTCCCATTCTTCCATTGTGATATGCATCCCCTCGTCTTTCTCTACTTTCTCCATTTCATCAAGTAGCCAATCCACATGAATATCCTTTGGAAGTGCTCTTAGATATTGAGGGTATGGCACACGAGATCCGTGGTGTGTATGAAAGAGGGAGGAAAGAGGGCCCTTTCTTCTTGTCTTCTTGCCTTTGCATCCTCATATCTTGTCACCCATCTTTTCATCACATCACTATTAAGCACGCAATAGAGGTTGATACTATTATGCAACTCCGTGTCTATTACTTTATTGCATCCTTTCCCTTGAGGCATAATAGAGGTCATCCTTAGGTCTTCATCATCTCTCCATAGTTGTGGGAGAGAGCTATCCACATCAACAAGAAACTTAGAAATATATACAAGTGACTCTTGTACCGACAAACCCTCGGCCATGCTACCTTCGGGTCTTGCATTTTGTCTCACGACGCCCTTCAAGGTCTTCATGAAGCGCTCGATTAAGAACAACCATCATGCATGTATAGTACCGCATATAGCAATCTCATCCACCAAATGCACTATAAGATGTAGTTGGCTTGTGAGAATAGAACGTGGAAATGTCTCCTCCACTAAACAAACCACCTCCACTGACATAACTCGAGCATTCTCAAGCGTGGTGGGATCTATTTCCTTTGAGCTCACATACCTAGAAATGAAAAAGTACACCATATTAGCAATATGAACACCTTGCATGGAGCATTGATACGCATCATATTTTGTATCATGTAAAGTACCTCACTGGCTCGCCCATCTTGTAAATACAATCTTTCACGTCCTTCGATGCACTACGTGAAATGCTAGTAGGTAGTATGAACTGAACCCACGAGGAGGTGGTTGATTAGTTGCTTATAATTATTCACTCACAAATTTGAAAGGAAAAAGATATTATGCACATAAACTACTCTTGTGCCAATCATGAGATTTCAAGCCATATAATTGCTCTACACCTCTTTTCTTGCTCTTTGTAAAGGCTCTCTTCAAACACCTCATGCATCCAGTGGGAGTACGAATTGTAGTAATAGTGCACTTCACCGCCGCCATCTCTAGCTTTGATAACCTCCATGGTGCATGAGGTAATAAAACACGCCCATTTGGTCTCTCTTGTGGCCAAGCTTCATATCCTCCCTTATGCCTACGGAATCTCGTGTCCCATTCAAATGCTCCCAAATGGTAGATGCCACATTCTTGAAGATATGCATGGGATCAAGCAGATGATTGATCTTGAGGTGGGACCAATATGGTAAACGATAAAAGATGGAGTATCTAAACAAAATAAAGTGTTAGCGAGCAATCTTTATTTTCCAGCCAATATAGCACACAATAGTTACAGACCCTTACCGGCTCATGCCAAGTGGTGGAGGAGTCGTGGAACTGTCCCAAATTCTCATCCAATCTCGTGTGGTGAGTGATTGTGGGAGGACTTCATTCTAAGGGGCAACATATCTAGGATGATCAGGTGGGAGAAATCGATGATGATTCTCATAGATGACCTTATTCAATGCGTCTGCCCATGAGGCAACTAGCGAAGGACCACAAACAGGACATGCATGGTAACCCAATGTAGTGAGACCTAACAATAGATGCAATTAAGAGTTGAAGGTGGGTTTAGGGTGCCACATCCTTTGCCTATTTATAATTGGAAGTGCAATGCTTACCTGAACACTCGCCATAGCTTGGGAAGTCATGCATCGTCCACATCAAGATTGCTTTGCAGTTGAAGTCTCATGACAAGGGAGGCCTGCTCACATCATGCACCTCGATACTTCTCCAAAGTATCTCTAGCTCGTCAATCAGGATTTTTGACTTTATGTTTCCCTGGAATTAGAAGGGACAGCATAACATGTCCTTTCTTAATAGCCATAGAGGGTGGAAGATTATAATTCACCAATATCACTGGCCATACACTATAAGAGGTGCTTTTGAGACCAAATGGGTTCACACCGTCCATACCCAATCCAAGTCTCAAGCTCCTAGGTTCTTCCTTGAAGCTTGGCCATGTGTCTTCAATATGCTTCCACGCAGGAGAGTCTGCGGGAGTTCTCCACTTGCCATCGGTTGATCGATGGGAGGAATGCCATGACATGAGCTCTGCAATGGATTTGCACTTGAACATATGTTTGATGCTAAGGGAAAGTCCAGGCTCTCATCAAACGTTTCTTACTTAATATAGGGCCTTAATTATATAAAGTACATGCATGCATGCATTTTTAAAAAGTAGTATATGCCACGGAATGGCTACGGTGATCGATGTGTGTGTGAAAGAGACATATATAAGCCAGATGCTTAATTAGTTTGTGTAGCCATATAATTGTGCTTTTGAAGCTACAAGATCAACATTGAGGCCTTTGTAGAAAAAGTTTGCCAGACATAACCATAGGCACTTATAAAGATATGATTTAGATGTAATTGGATGTTTATTTAAATTGGATTGAATTCTACCATATTCTTTATTGCAAGGAGAGGTTAGGGGGATGTCCATGTTTTTAAAAAAAAAACATTTATGGCATTTTTAGATAGCTTGATGCTAAGGGAGAGTCAAGGCTCTCATCAAATGTTTCTTACTTAATATAGGGCTTTAATTATATAAAGCACATGCATGCATGCATTTTTAAAAAGTAGTATACGCCATGGAATGGCTAGGGTAATCAATGTGTGTGTGAAAGAGACATATATAAGCCAGATGCACTACAAGCCACAGGCCCTTTTTCGACGGAAATACCCACCTTTTTTACACTAAAAAGTTTTTTTTTAACGGGCGCAAAAACATCGCTATTAACGTCGAAAAAGAAAGGTCTCTATATAAGTGTCGCTATATAGTGACACTAATAAATGTCGCTATATAGCGACACTGGTAAACATTGCTATATAGCGACGATTAACAAAAGCTAAAAAGAAACATTAGTGGGGCTAAACAGGGCCACAGCAAGCCCTGTTTTGCCACACTAATGATTTTTTTTAAGTAATTCAAAAGAATGTTGTTTGTTTCAAAGTTTCCTTTGTGAAAAGGGTGATACAAAATCGCTCAAACGAGCCGAGCGACAGAAGCATATACATGTCAAAGATATACAACATTGTTTGTTACCAAATTACCCTTTCGAAAGAGAGGAGAAAAGAAGAAAAGAGGGGGAAAAAAAGAAAAAGAGAGAAAGCATATGCTTATGAAAAGAAGAGAAGAAAATGAAAGAGAGGAAATAAGAGAGGGAAAAAGAAGAGAAAGAAGAGAAAGGAAGAGGGGAAAAGAGAAGGAAAAAAGAGCGGGGAAAAGCATATGAGCATATGAGCATATGCTCATGAATAAGCATAAGCATATGAGCATAAGCATAGGCAAATGCATATGCTTATGAAAAGAATAGAAGAGATTATGAAAGAGAGGAAATAAGAGAGGGGAAAAGAAGAGAAGAGAAAGGAAGATAAGAAAAGAGATGGCAAAAAGAGAGGGAAAAAGCATATGAGCATATGAGCATATGCTCATGCATGAGCATAAGCATAGGCAAATGCATATGCTTATGAAAAGAAGAGAAAAGAGGATGAAAGAGAGGAAATAAGAGAAGGGAAAAGAAGAGAAGGAAGAGGAAGGAAGAGGGGGAAAAAGAATGAAAAAAGAAAGGGGAAAAGAAGAAAGAGATGAAAAAAGAGAAAGCATATGCATATGCTTATGCATGAGCATATGAGCATATGCTCATGCATAAGCATAGGCAAATGCATATGCTTATGAAAAGAGGAGAAAAGATGATGAAAGAGAGGAAATAAGAGAGGGGAAAATCATATGAGCATATGAGCATATGCTCATGCATAAGCATAAGCATATGAGCATAAGCATAGGCAAATGCATATGCTTATGAAAAGAAGACAAAAGAGGATGAAAGAGAGGAAATAAGAGAGGGGAAAAGAAGAGGAGAAAGAGCAAGGAAGAGGGGAAAAGAGATTGAAAAAAGAGAGGGGGAAAGAAGAAAAGACAGGAAGAAGAGGAAATAAGAGAGGGAGGGAAAGAGGGGGGAAAGAGGGAGGAAAAGAGGAAAAAAGGGGAACAAGAGGGAACAAGAGAAGAGAGTGGAAGAAAGGACTCCTACGCTCATCATTGTAGCTAGCACAAGCCAATCCAAATAACGAAAACAAAAAAAGGAAAAAAGAGGAAGCACTTTCTTACCTGGAAAAGTCCCGTTCGATTTTTCATGGACTGGCCCTACAAAAGAGAGGAAACATACCATTTTTCAGATAACTAGTTAGAGGAAGGAGGAGTTTGGAGAAGAAACTTTCCAAAGGGATTGGATTGAGGAGACAAGCATAAGCTTACAAACAAGGAGAAAGCATCGAAAGGAAGGGAAAGAGGAGAAAGAGAAATACCAAAAAGAGAAGAGCAAATCTCGTTTTTTGTCCTTAATCTCTGAAAATCAAGCATGAAAATTAGCATATAGGCTTAGTAATGCAAGGAGAAACATGCTTCAACACTCTCAAAATGAAATCTCACAAAAAATGAACCTACATTGCTTAAAGAGGCACACCTTCTTGAAAAACTTCCTTTCACACAAGTAGAGAGGGAGCACAAGTGTCAATGGGAGAGCGGCTTGGTAGGGATGAGGAGTGTGGGGAATAGAGGAGGAAAGCGAGATCGCCGAATATAACATTGGAGGAAAGAATTTTGCTTTTCTCACAATAGAGTTGTGAAAGACAGCGTAGTGTAGGGTTTCGGGTTTTAGTCCCCCAACGTTGCTATATAGCGACACTGGTCAGTCGTTATATAGTGACACTTATACCATAAAGGTCACTATATAGCTACACTTATAGCCTAAAGGTCGCGATATAGTGACACTTATACCCTGAAAGTGTCGCTATATACTTATATCCTAAAAGCATCGCTATATAGCGACGAAACAAGGCACTTGATCTAAGAAGAGAGAGAAGGAGCTCATGGGTGGCTATTTTTTGGATCTTAATGGATTTCCTTGCATTTTGTGTTGTGATTTTGGAGGTGTGCAGATGGAAGGGACGAGTGGAAGCTTGTCAGATGATGCGCCAATGCTTGGGAGAGCAAAGTGGCTTACAGAGAGATTGTATTGTCATTGCACTCATTGCAAGCGAGAAGTATGACATCAACGCCGTATTGTCATGCGCCACCTGAGGATGTATGGGGAGGAGCCCAAATCAGTACCCACCGTTCATTGGAAAGTCAATGCTATTTGAGTTTGTGATTAATATTGCCTGCGTACATGACACGAAATATTGAGACAAGATCTTATATTTACATGAAATCTTGAGAAAGGATGAGGAGGGTGGTGAGGGTTGTGTGCGTATACCTTTACACTTTGAGAAGGAGTATGGCTTATGGAGAGGTTGTATTGTCATTGCACTCATTGTAAGTGAGAAGTACAACATCAACGCCGTATTATCATGCACCACTTGAGGATGTATGGGGAGGAGTCCAAACCAGTACCCACCGTTGGTGGTGCACGTGGTGATGGATCATTGAAAAGTCAATGCTATTTGAGTTCGTGATTAATATTGCTTGCGTACATGACACGAAATCTTGAGACAAGATCTTATATTTACACGAAACCTTGAGACAAGATGAGGAGGGTGGCGAGGGTGGTGTGCGTATACCTTCACACTTTGAGAAGGAGTATAGTCTCCCAGTTGTGCCAAATGATGAGGAGGGTATGGTGGACATGATGGATTATATTTTTAGGGGCACTGCACGTGATGTTCGAGTCTGAGGCCGTGTACATGGTACCTTTGATAGAGAAGTTACAGATCTTATGGACAGGAGTGTGGGTTTGATATTTCGAGAGCTCCTAGACATACCAATGACATTTTTGTGTAGAACACATCGATTGAAAGAGAGTCACGTATGATTGTGGAGTCATGGTTAACTGCACACAAGATAGCCAAGCAAGTGCTTTGGATACCAATCTTCTCTCCTCGCAGTTGGATTATTGTGGGACCATACACAAAATCTATGAAATTGATTTCAGACGATTTAGTATATTCATTCTTGATGTAAAATGGTTTAGAACTATTTACGACGGTCTTTATTCTTCCTGAGTATTGTGAGTAGGTGCATACTAATGATTTAATTAATTGAATCTTTTGTTTTTAAATATCAATTGGTACATGTACTTAAGCATAGTTTCATATAATTGATGGCATTTGACACCCATCTTCAATAACGGTGGTTTTTCATCCGGATCGTTCTGATCCAAGATGGTGGTACGTGATCCAAGTTGCACCACGAAGTAAGCAAATTTTTGAAGATAGAGATGTGGATATGGAGATGCCACTACCAATGCCAGATCCAATTGATCCAGATGGATTTAGAGAAGAAGATGAAGATTACAATATGAGCCAACAGGAAGATGTGCATAATTACATCATACGGGAGGAAGATGGAGATCATGATATTGAGGAAGAAGATGATGATCATCAAGAATCACCCGACTTTATTGAAGAAGATGATCAATTCTATGGTGAATGTACGATGCCAGAGTTGGAGATAGACTTGTTTGGCGCACTAGACTTGCCAAGTGTCAAACATGGACATGAATATATGATCTTCCAACTTGATGTACATGCTCTTATACTTTTATTCTTTCAAAGGATCAAACATGTATGAAAAGAAAATTTTTTTGTCATTGGGTAAAACTATCTTTAAAGGTCAGTATGGGAAAAAAAACAGTCTATAAAATGTCGCCATATAATGACTTTATACAAGTCTGGCAAGTGTCGCTATATAGCGACACTTTTTAAGACCGCTTTGCATACCGACGATTAGCGTCCCGCACAGGCTAAACGTCGATGCTTAACCATCGGAATAAGGCCTGTGTGTAGTAGTGATGCCTTAATTAGGTTGTGTAGCCATAAAATTGTGCTTTTGAACCTACAAGACCAACATTGAGGCCTTTGTAGAAAAAGTTTGCTGGACATAACCATAGGCATTTATAAAGATATGATTTGGATATGATTGGATGTTTATTTAGATTGGATTGCATTCTACCATATTCTTTAATGCTAAGTATGCTTTAATGGTGACAAGTGGGAATATTGTTGACATCTATACTAAATTATAGTGAAGATGGGAAGCCTATTCATTACATAAGAATGCAAGGAGAATAGTTATCATGTATGTTTGACATATTGCCATATCTTTAAAAAAATGTATGAAATGGGCAATAATGATCCACATTTCTTATACTTTATAAGGGAAAACCTTCATTGAGAATGTGTTATAATGGAGGGAAATAGGTTAGGGGATACTGGTGAGAAATAATAAGGTATACCTTTGCATCTCTTCTAATTAAATTGAAAACCTATGAAAGATGAAGTGGTGTACCTTATGATGTTTTATATAGTTTCCTCATAGCTTAGAGTAGCCATCCATAGTAATCTATTTGTATGATGTCAGTAAACTATAAAAGTGCATCGTGATTTGAGAGGATAATATGTAAGGTATTTAATATGGTAAGAATTTCTATGCATCACATGATTTGTCAAGCTAGAGAGAGCAAAGTGATAGAGAGAGAGAGAGAGAGAGAGAGAGAGCAAATGCAAGGAGAGGTGAGGGGGATGTCCATGTTTTTAAAACAAAAACATTTATGGCATTTTTCTAAGATAGTTTGATGCTAAGGGAGGCTCAAGGCTCTCATCAAACGTTTCTTACTTTAATATAGGGCTTTAATTATATAAAGTACATGCACGCATGCATTTTTAAAAAGTAGCATACGCCACAAAATGGCTAGGGTGATCAATGTGTGTGTGAAAGAAGTAGATAATCCAGATGCTTAATTAGGTTGTGTAGCAAAAAAATTGTGCTTTTGAACCTACAAGACCAACATTGAGGCCTTTGTAGAAAAAGTTTGCCAAACATAACCATAGGCACTTATAAAGATATGATTTGGATGTGATTGGATGTTTATTTAAATTGGATTGCATTCTACCATATTCTTTAATGCTAAGTATGCTTTAATGGTGACAAGTGGGAATATCGTGGACATCTATATTAAATTATAGTGAAGATGGGAAGCCTATTCATTACATAAGAATGCATTAAGGAGAATAGTTATGATGTATGTTTGACATATTGGCATATCTTTTAAAAAATGCATGAAATGGGCAATAATGATCCACATTTCTTATACTTTATAAGGGAAAACCTTCATTGAGAATGTGTTAGAATGGAGGGCAATAGGTTAGGGGCTAATGGTGAGAAATAATAAGGTATACCTTTGCATCTCTTCTAATTAAATTTAAAACCTATGAAAGATGGAGTGGTGTACCTTATGATGTTTTATATAGTTTCCTTATAGCTTAGAGTAGCCATCCATAGTAATCTATTTGTATGATGTCCGTAAACTATAAAAGTGCATCGTGATTTGAGAGTATACTATGTAAGGTATTTAATATGGTAAGAGTTTCTATCCATCACATGATTTGTTAAGCTAGAGAGAGCAAAGTAATAGAGAGAGAGAGAGAGAGAGAGAGAGAGAGAAACCATAAGGAGAGGGGAGGGGAAGGTGGGACACAGATTTTTCTTTTTTCTTTTATTTAGGGGGGGGGGAAGCCACAAGGAAAGGTTGGTGATTAGAGGTAAGGGGGTTGAGGGAGTCACCATGAGAGGGGTATAGGGAGAGGTGGAGTGAAGTTGAAGGGGGTTGCCCATGAG
Source organism: Dipteris shenzhenensis (assembly GCF_047967505.1). NCBI lineage: Eukaryota > Viridiplantae > Streptophyta > Polypodiopsida > Gleicheniales > Dipteridaceae > Dipteris > Dipteris shenzhenensis. The sequence goes on along the minus strand of NC_141598.1, from coordinate 27,401,207 downwards.
AAGGTGATAGTGAGTAGAGGTACAAAGCTAAGGGAGTGCATAGAGAAGACTTTTGAGAATGCTTGGATTTGTTTTGATCTTTGTCTTCTTGGAGACCTTGGGGTGATTCTCCCTAAATACTCGTACAAGAAGCGCTGGGGGAGGGAAGTTATGGCCTTCACTAATGTTCATAAATACAAGGTGAATGGAAATTTGTGAAAATGTTTTAAATTTGAAAATAAAAGGTTTAAAACTTACAAAATAGATATATTTTTGCTTAAAACTTCCAAATTTTGAATGAAGTCTTTACAAAATATCAACTTAGAGGTTTTTGTAAACGCTTTCGATGAATACTTAGACTTTTAGAGCTACAAAACTACATTTGCACGTGATAGGCTAATTCAAAATGGTTGATGAATTCGACGTGACCTTCATGGTCCAGAACTATAATGACAAAATATACTTGAAAGGATGTGTGTGTGTGTGTTTTTTTTGTGAAAGAAAAACCAAACATTCTTTTTAAAGGTTTTTTTTAAATATTATCTTTTATTTTTGCAGGCACTCCATTCAGCTATTAGTAGAAGCGCTCCAGACTAGGACTTCTTTTGCTTGGTGAGGTAGGTGATGTTTTCTCCTTGCCACTTGCGTTTAATATAAATAAAAAATGAAATTAGTTTTTATTCAAATTGTGTTAAACTCTCTCTCTCTCTCTCTCTCTCTCTCTCTCTCTCTCTCTTTCTTAAATCAAGATAGTGTTGGTTTTATTTGGGCAGCTTAAATTAGGCAGTGTTGGTAATTAGGCTTGGTTTATGATAATTCGTGAGGAAGGTACTGAGGGTTGAAAAGTTTGTTTGTGGCTGGTGATGAGAAAGGCATGATGTAGCTCAGAGAGCAGGTTTGGGTTGTAGGATAGGATGTCGGCAGGAGTGAGAGGGAGAAGGATGTTGTAAGGGGCATGTAGATCTTGGGAATGTCCCTGTAGATGAGTATGGGAGGTAGAAAAAGCGTTTGTAAAACGATATAGCTTGCATCTTAGCTTAAAGGTGATGTCCTTCTTCAATAGGGAGTTCAACATCAATTAAGCATCCAATCTAGGAGACTTTGATACATGCCTAGGAATAGATAGAGATGTGTCCAAAGCCAACGGTGGTGGGCATTCCATAAATTTTAGGCAGTGTTGGTAATTAGACTTGGTGTATGATGATTCATGGGGAAGGTAGTAGGGTTGAAAAGTTTGTTTGTGGCCGTTGATGAGAAAGGCATGATGTAGCTTAGAGAGCCAGGTTTGGGTTGTAGGACTGAGAGGGAGAAGGACATTGTACGGGGCATATAAACCTTGGGAATGTCCCTGTAGATGACTATGGGAGGTAGAAGAAGCGTTTGTAAAACGATATAGCTTGCATAATAGCTTAAAGGAGATGAGGCTTCTTCAATAGGGAGTTCAGCATCAATTAAGCATCCAATATAGGAGACTTTGATAGATGTCTAGGAATAGATAGAAATGTCTCCAAAGCCAATGGTGGTGGGCATTTCATACATTTTAGGCAGTGTTGGTAATTAGACTTGGTGTATGATGATTCATGGGGAAGGTAGTAGGGTTGAAAAGTTTGTTTGTGGCTGGTGATGAGAAAGCCATGATGTTGCTCAAACAGCAGGTTTGGGTTGCCAAATGGGATGTCAGAAGGGGTGAGAGGGAGAAGGATGTTGTTGGGGGCATGTAGACCTTGGGAATGTCCCTGTAGATGAGGATGGGAGGTAGAAGAAGCGTTTGCAAAACGGCATAACTTGCATCATAGCTTAAAAAAGATGCCCTTCTTCAAAAGGGAGTTCAGCATCAATTAAGGATGCAATGTAGGAGGCTTTGATAGATGTATAGGATTTATCTCAATCTTTAAAGCCTTGAGTCTAATGCAATTTGACAACTGAGTCAATATACATCCCTAAAAATTTTTTTCTATTTTGTTTCGGCTGCAGTTTGCAAAGATGACTTCTGCCATTGTTCCCCACATTGAAGAGGAAATTTCTGGCGTTGTGGTGCCATCGTTTTGCGAATGACAAAGTGTGTGTGTGCAATGCAACAAGTTGCAAGGGTAGAGAGTTCTATGATTTCTAACATTATCGTGTCATCTTTTCATGAATGACGAAGCCTAATTCGTGCAATGAAACGAGCGGCAAGAGTGAGGACTTCCACTGGTGGGACAAATCAGACTACGAAGTGCTACGCCAAACAAAATGGTATTACTGCTGTTAAGTCCATCCATGAACATGGCACTTTTGCTATAATGAAACGACTTAGAGGGGAGGGACCTTCCACCCATGCAACAAAGCATGCAAGGAAGTGTTTGTCATCCTCAAGGCAATATGGTCTCTCTATTATGCATCCTTTGAAGTCCATTCAAAACGTATGCGAGCATATTGGTGATGTGAATGCTATGAATACAAGATATCTAACATCCTTATGGAGAGAAGTCCACCCTGAAAATGATGGAGTGTGGTAATAGAGGGTAGGGGTGCATCCTCTAAAACTCTCATTGAGAGGATTTCTCATATTGAGAATAATGTAAATGACACGAACCAGTATGTATGACAACTTTTAGGGGGGGGTGAAGAAGGCTCAGTAGTATGTGATAGAGGATGTAGGTTGCAAGTTGACAAGTTAAAAGAGCAAGTCGATTTGTTGTGCACTGAGGTGTCAACATTCAAAATTGGTTTGAAGAGGCTAACAGCCTTGATGACAAGGATGAGTCATAAGTAGCACATTACAACTCATGAAAATTGAGATGGTTTTGGGACTTCTACATTGCTTTTTGTAAAGGATCGCAAAGTTCTTCTATGTTATTTGCATACTGGGGTCAATCTTAAGTTATTTAGTAGGATAGCCTATTGTGCCTACCACACAAAACTTATGTATTTGGTTTTCAATTGTAATAATAACTTTTTTTGAGCTTTCTTATCTTTATTTGTGATATATGTGGCAATGTAAGTCAAATTAATGTAAAATTTTAATAATTATGGATTGTACATGTAAATAGAAATACATGGATATTTGTGAGTGAGACACTTATTTAAAGTGTGTTTGAGTCTCTCTCTCTCTCACTTCCCAATATTTGTATTTTACTTGCATATATGTTACAAGAAGGTGTCACTCTCCTCTTTAGGTTGCATCTAAGTCCATTTTAGGAGCATGCAATGTATGCAATTTGATGCATACTATGTTTTCTCTGGTTATCTTTTGGAGGAGGCCGTAATCTATATCTTTGTAACATAGTACTCTATGAGTCGAGGTCTTACTTATGCAATTTGTTATGTCATGGAAGGTAAGGAAGAAAGTTCGATGAGGCACTTAATATATGAATATAAGTGAGTAACCTTGAATGAGATCCTAGGTCCTTCAGATACATTTATTTAATGCGCTCTCTTTTTATGATATTAGCGTATGTCATGCACGTAGATACATACATACACACAACTTACCTACATATATCGCTCATGTGCATGTAGTCACACCCTTATGCTATTCATCTTAGTTCCCAATCTTTGTTATTTACTAGAATATGTTACAAGAATGTCTCACCATATTCTTTAGGTTGCATCTACATACATGGAATTGAGTCTTTCCATACATATTTTTGCATGAATTTACACATATATGCATGCACGCCACATGAGGAGAGTGGATATTTATGTCACTTCTCGACGAGTTCAAGGATTTGGTGCTCGGTCCTCCGCTCATTACAACTACCAATTGGCGAGATCTCTTTCTTGATCTTCATGTCGAACTTCAACAACTGATTGTACAATGCATTGTTTAAGAAGACGATGGGTGGGATGATACACTATGGATGATTCAAGGTGAAGAACTAGTGATACACTGGGAGGACTTTGGTTTCAATTCTACTCATTATGCAGTGATCGAGCTACTTGTTGCAAAAGGGTGACATTCTTCGAAGGGTGGGATGCTCCCCAAGTTGGGGGGAGATTTGGCGCATCTGCTTATTAATTCCTGTGGATAAGCTCATCTTGAATTATTTCTTCTCGATCTCACTACAAAGGTTTCTAGGGCTCGACTATGGTTGGTAATGTTTCGACCAAGGAATCCCTTTGTACCTAATCAACCCTTTGTGCCTCTTTTTGAGCTTCAAATTGTAATTCTTTTTGGTCTAAAGATAAACTATCAACAAAGGATTGCAAGTTTATTTGGTGCTGATGTCTTGCTCAAGTATTTAATTCTCCCCACCCTCTCCTTCTACCTATCTTGGACTACCGAGAAACTTGGGATGTTTGGATTTTAGTCTTGGTGTGATGACATCTTGGCTCCTCCAATTTGAGGGCACATACAAACCTTCGACCAAGGCTGCTAGTGTGGGTGTGAAGCTCACTTCACTAGGGGGAGAGGTGTATTCTTATAGCAAGTCTGCGCCAGCAAATACTTGAAAACAAGTTGATTACTCAGCACTCATTTTTGGGCTACAAAATGTGCAAGAACATTGCATCAAGCAACTTGAGTTGCAAGGAGATTCTCAACTCGTGTGTGAACAAGTTAGAGGAAGGTGGAAGGTGCGGAGCGAAGCTTGGTTCCATGACATCAACAAGCATTGGTACTTTGCCAACAATTTGAAAAGGTAAAAATTCAGCATATCCCTCGAGCTCAAAATTTAATTTTTGATTTCTTGGCATGAGAAGCTTGTACTTCAATCACGCATGAAGCGAGTGGAAGCACCGCCCCAACAAAGCCGCAAGCCACGAATGAGCGTGATCATTTGTAAGGAATGCAAAGGTTGTGGTCATCATGAAACTAAGTGTTGGGCATATTTGATACGAGTTTATCAACTTTGGAAGATCATCAGAAAGGTCCTTAAGCACATTGCTCAAAAGAAGGATGCCAAACCGCACACCCCTTGAAGAAATAGCATGGCGACTACAAGAACTGGAAGAAGCTGAAGGTGATGTGCAAGCTCTCCCACTGTTGACATTTTTCATGGCATTCTTGTTTGCCTTGATGAACAACTTCATGCAGCGCCATGTCTCTAACCCTCACTTGTAAAGATGGATGCGATATCATGAGGGTTGGTCCTTTTAAGATTGTCTATGAGCTATTCTATGCTTAAGATTCTTCCCGTGTAGTATTTCACAATACACTAGTCACACCCTACCTTGCCTATGTGTGCTTTGTGGATGTATCCTCACCTGATTTTTAGTTCAAGCTACCTCTTTCCATTGATAAGCCTCATTTCGTCTCTCTCTTTTCCATTTTCCAAGCATGGCTGACATGCCTGTGTTCTGTGGATGAGTTGAAGAAAATCCAAATGAGTATCTTATGGCCTTCAAGCGCCATTGTGTTTCTCTCAACTTTCTTACTGAAGATAGATGGCTGTTGGTTCTTCCCACATTTCTAGAGGGTTTGGCTCAAGTGTGGTATGAGAAGCAGGCTGAAGATTTTCACCAAAGCTGGCTAAGGTTGACAGCAGTAATGATTGAGTATTTTGGTAAAGAGGAGGAGCCGGAGAATGTGTACCTGCAGGTGGCAAACTTGAAGCAGTTAGAAGGTGAGACGGCGCATCGATATGTGGATGGAGCAGCCATGCTTGTGGATCGTTTAGTTGGACAATGCCAGATTTCAAGCTAGAATGACTCAACATGTGCGGGGCTACCTTGTAGCAGGAGCAAGTGATGAATTCCGCCTCAAGCTTAAATGGGAGAATCTGAAAACCATGTTGCTAGCACATGAGATTGCTCAAAAGTGTGATAAAGTTCAATCTGACCCCGCTTCAAAGAAGACAATTGTCCCTCCGCAACCCCCTCAATTCTTGCAACAACAACCTCGGGGGTCCAACTCAAGGGCATACCCCCATCCCCCATCAGGGATGTATCCACCGCCTCCACCTCAAATGTATGGTCCTCCCTTAGATGCTTACCCTCAACAAGGAGTATATCCTCAACCTCCGCCTGCAAGATTTCGCCAGCCTCGCCCACGAGCCCCCCTCCTTCCTACTCCCCCGGCCCCTCCTACTAAAGAACCCGGAGTCAATGACCTAGCCAAGGCTCTGAATGATCTTCGGCTTGAGATGGTGGGCATCAAAAATCAAACCAATTGCCCCCCAAGAGAACATGCCAATGTTGTGTGCTACGAGTGCCACTAGAAGGGTGATTATCGCATGTAATGTCCCAATATTCCAAGGGTGAATCTTCTAAGTAAATCAGGCACCGAGGATTCTGACGTGGAGATCCTTGACCTTGGGAAAAGAAGTCGTACCACCTCGGACCCCTCTCCAAACCATGGCCCCGGCCGCCCCAGGAAGAAGGTGTCGTTCTCAAAGCCCTCCTATGCTGAGATGGCAAACCCACCAACAGAGAAGACTAAAAGATCTCACAGGAGTAAGTGGTTGCCCTAAGATTTTCCCATCGGCTCAGGGCAAGAGAACTATTCGGTCGTTCAGGACCTTGCTCATCGGTCCTTGAGCATCACGCTCCCTCAACTAATAGCATTAAGCCCTAAGGTGAGATGTGAGTTGCAGCAAGGGCTCTCAACAAGGAGGAGCAAGAAAAAGGAAAAGGTACGAGAGGTCTCTTATATCTCTAAAGAAATTGATCGGCACCCACATATAGTAGATGTCATCATAGATAATTGCCATGTCAAAAGTGTGTGTCGATGGGGGAGCTGCATGTAATATCATGGTGCCCCGTATCATGAAGAAATTGAATTTGAAATTCACAAGGCGTTCCTTCACTCGAATCAAGGTAGCAGATGGTCGACGACTCGCCACCCTGGGAGTCATTGAGGATTCGCCCATCACTGTCAATGGTTGACCACCACCATCAATTTCCATGTAGTGGACATCAAAGATACAGGCAGGAGTTACCCAGCCATACTCGGGAGACCATGGTTGAGAAAGAGTGATGCAATCAGCTATTGGAAGACAGGACACATGTATTTTGGTGCTTCTAAGGAGAAGATCCCGGTGCAACCAGGTGCCACTGAACCAGAACAAGGAGAGGAGCAAGACAGTGATACTCTCTCATCCTCGGTGTCTGAATCAATGGAAGAATTAGATGGGGGGAGGAGTTCTCAAAGGAGGAATTTTACATGATGGGGGTGTCTCTGACCCCGCCACCTATAGAAAAGGTAACAGCTAGTCCTCAACAGCTTGAATCTATGCTTTCCCTAGACCTCATGCCAAGTGAGAAAGATGAGTTCCTAGAAATATTCAAAGATTTCCCTGATCTCTTTGCAACTAGCTACTGCCACCTTTGCCATGTGACTGCCATAGAGCACAAGATAGAACTCAAGCCTGATGCAAAGCCTGTGGCTCAGAAGTATCGGAGATTAGGGCCCCTATAGACCGATGCTTTGTGCTCAGAGTTGCAGAAACTTGTAGAAGCTGGGCTTATTGTTCCGGCTCACAATACTGAATGGGTTTCATCAGTGGTAGTCACCCCAAAGAAAAACAACAAGTGGCGGGTCTGCATCGACTATAAGAAACTCAATGTGGCCACCAAGAGGGACCATCATCCTCTTCCCTTTCAAGACCTCATTCTTGAGAAGGTAAGTGGTCATGAGATGTATACTTTCTGTGATGGTTACTCTAGGTTTTATCATATCAGAATTGCTGAGGAGGATGTGCTTAAAACCACATTTGCCACACCCTGCGAGACGTTTGCATTCAAAGTAATGCCATTTGGCCTCACCAATGCTCCTGCTACCTTTCAAAGATTCATGCAGATATTATTTGCTCCATATTTGGGGGTTTTCTTGGAGGTGTTTTTAGATGATTTTTGTATATTCTTGGCACATAAGGAGAACATCATGAACGTTAGGTGGGCCTTCCAAAGCGTCAATGATGCGAATGGTAGCCTCAACCTTGATAAATGCACCATTGGAGCCACTCAAGGGAGTTTACTGGGACATATTGTCTCATCCGAGGGCGTCAAGCCTGAGAAGGTAGAAGCTATCCTCAAGCTCTCCCCACCAACAACCAAATGTCAGGTATGCTCATTTGTCAATCTAATAGTATACTATCACTGCTTCATTGATCAATATGCTGCTTTGATGCAACTCATGACTATGCTATTAAAAGATGGAGTTGATTTTTCTTGGGATGAGGATCGTGATCATGGGTTCTCAAAGGTATGCTGCTCGATCAGGGGAGTGCTCTCATGGGGAGGGGAAGGTCGAGGCTCGGTCGAGGGGAAGGCTGAGGGGAATTAGGTTGAGGGGAAGGCTGAGGGGAAGGTTGAGGGGAAGGCTAAGGGGAAGGCTAAGGGGAAGGTTGAGGCTCAGCTGAGGTTGAGGCTGAGGGGAAGGCTGAGGGGAAGGCAAAGGGGAAGGCTCATGATCTTGGGGCTTGGGAGTGGGCTCACGGGACTTAGGAGGAGGAGAAGGATCATGAGACTGGGAAGTGGGCTCACGGGACTTGGGGGAGGGTTTGGGAGAGAGTTGGGGGAGTGCTCACGAGAGTCTTGGGAGATCTCACGAGAGTTGGGGGAGGTCTCATGAGAGTGGGAGGAGGTGCCACCAGTCCCTGATAGGTTCGTGTGCACAGATGCCATGGAGGTGGTGGAGCTAGAGGAGGAAGGGTGGAAGCGATGTCCCATGGGTCTAGTAGTGTTCTTCACTCTTGCCATTGAATAATGAGAGTTAGGGTTTTTCTTAACATTTTATATAGGCCCATCATGTTTTGACACCCTTTTAATTATGTTTAGGGTCTCATCGTGCCCCTTGCCTCGCCCTAACCCCTCGAGAACCCCTCCAACCCTCCCCACCCTCGTCGCCCTCCCCCCCGTTGCCCTCCCCCTAGTTGCCCTGTCCACACCTATTTCCCTCCCTCATACCCCCCATCCCCCCCTCCCCCAACCCTTGCTACCTCTCCCCTAGCCTTGCCCCGCGCCCCTTCCTTATCTTCCCCCTCCTTCAACATGTCCCCACTTTCCCCAATGTCATGTGAGTACAAAAATTGTGGTCAAAATAAGAAAGATATTCATGCTATGTGTTTGTTACACTACAACTTCATGAGCTTTAAAGGTCTCATGAGCCTCATAATGTACTCATATATGATAAATTCCACAAGTAGCTCAAGTATGAAACTTTCATATTATCATAGTAAGAAAAAAAGAAAGAAGAAGGACTTTTACCCAAGTCATTATGGGAAAAATACCTTATCAAAGACATAAGTTCACCATTTATGCTCATTATATTTGTCATAGTATGGAAGATATGCTAGAAACTCCTCTCCGGTCTCTCGTAAGCACTCAAATTGTCCCTACACCTACATGTTTCACCTTTTGATGGCAATGTATTTCAACATCTCAACAGAACGTGATCACTCCAAATAATAATTGTGTTGCATTGTTAACTGCAACGATTAATAGTTCATGTAACTGGAGAAGTAGAAGAGGGTGTGAGGATTATAATATGCTATCTGCATTGGATCCATATGGACATAAGTGCTTGTAATAAGAGAGTGAGAGAGGTGCAAGAGAGTACAAGGGTTAGCCCTCCCTTCAAAAGGTGGAATAAATAAAAGGCCAGAAGGTTGCCTTTGATTTTCATTGTGTATATGCAAATTTTGGAATAGAAGCTCTCTCATTCTCTGCATTCTCTTGTATTTGAGACTTTATATTTCCATTGTGTGTTGCCTTGTGATTTCCACTTCCCTACCTTCATGCTTCCCTTCCCCTTCTAATTCATGTTCCCTTATCTTCTCCTCTCCCCTACTTCCCTCTTCCCCGCTTCACTCTCATGGGATCACATGAACACACTCCGATAGATGCTTGGGTGACACAAGTGCAAGGCTACAAAACTCCCACAAGTAGTTCCTTGAGAATGGAGACTCGGATGTCATTCTTTCTATATTCCCATGACACTTGAGTCACTACCAAAGACCACACAAATTTTGTGCCACTCCCAAGAAGTTTGAGGTATGCTTTTGTATTGCATAAGCTTTCCACCATCAACCACCCATTGCACAATGCTTTCTATAGTAAATAGGTCACCATTATTTTAAAAATATAATTAGTATTATTCGGCCACTGGGCCAAAAAAAATAATGTATGCATTTGACCTGACTAATGGCACATTGTATCTGATCAATCTATTAATTGGCAGCTTTTGAGGGATTCCAGAAAGTTCTCATCGAGAAACTTCCTTGCACGAGTATATAAAGGGGAGGCAGGGCAATGTGTGGAGTAAGAGAGAGATAGGTAGAGGTGAAGAGAGGGAGAGGGGGAGGAGGGGAGGGGGAGCAATGAAGAGATAGACTAGAGAGAAAGCAAGACGGGGCAGGGAGGTGGAGGGTGAGTGGTGAGGAGATGGAGTGAGACAGGTTGGGTATAGACGAGAAGGGGAGGGAGGTAGAGGTGGAGAGGAGAAGGGGAATAGGGTAGGGAGAGGTGAGGTGGCATGGAGAGCTATGATATTAGCCAAAAACCTTCTATTCCACCATATCCATAGCCAAAAACTTTTACATGTGTTATATTTTGCCTCCCACCCGAACCTACAGACTCTCACTGTAATTTTTGTAAGAAAATTATGAATGCAGCAAGATTGAACGAATGAAGTGACAAGATTAATTAGCAATGTTGTTAGTGGAGTATAGGATTGGATTGAAGGGAGAAAGTGTGTGTTTAATGTAGTAAAAGTTAAAACTATGATTTTTGACCCTATGGTCTTTTTTTGGCATTGAGCTTGTTTTCAAGTGTTTCTGGTTGTCAAATCATAACAATAGCTAGCTTGGGTGATTGCTAAAGTGTGTGTGGTATCAAATCTCACTCAATAACATTAAAAAATGAAGTTGAATCAAAATTGGTTGAGGTGTGAGTGAGTCCCTAGCCACCCCCTTCAAAAATCTTCCATTTGTCACTTTCACGTTGTTATTTTTTGTGATTTTTTTATTTGACTAGATAGAATAGGTAGCATAGCACCCCCTAGTGCTCATAATCCATGCATAGAAACTCCCCCTAGCATAGCACCCCCTAGTGCTCATAATCCATACATAGAAACTCAAAAACTCACAAGGAGCACCAAAAACTATTTGACAACATAGCTAGCAGACTATGAGTCTTTGTTTTATGGATAATGCATACAACTGACTGAGTTGCTGCTTTCTAAGGCAACAACTTACACGTGGACTACTAGTTGGCCAACCACCCACCTCACCCAACTACACGTCATTAAATGAACTTACAACTGTCACATCAACAGTCAACCCACTACTTTAAGATTAATGTAGCAACTCTGGTAAGAGATAGCCATGCCACTGATCCCCAATTCAAGAAGAAGGGTGCTCTATGAAATATGCTAAATACCTTGGCAACACCCTTCCAGATCATCCTCGCCTATCTGCACTCCCAGAGGCAATGCTAAACTGATTCAACTACTGCGTGGCATCGAGGAAAAGTAGGGTTTAGCCCCGAACCTGGATCTCCATACGTTCACTACAATCCCTCCATGAATAGAAAGCCAAAAGAAGAGAGTGATCTTTCTATTCTTGAGGAATTTCCCGAGCCTCCTCCAAAAGTTTTTTTGCACCTTTGTAGAAATCTAAAATCTATCCCAATGAGGAGCTATGGTGGGCCTCCAACCTCTACTACGAAGGTGAAATCTCTTGGCATTTCTGACTATGTAATGAAAGAAGGGGATGCTCTGCTCTCGATGTCCTTCATCAATCCATTCCCCTAGGTCCCACTGCAAGAACCTAATGGGGGAACCTGCATCATATAACTAGAGTCTCCAAGACCTAAGTGCCAGGAGAATAGGGTCAGGATCTTCATCGAAGGATTTGAGAAGTCTGCCTCCTGACTGAACATCAAAGACAAGGGTCTCCTCAAGGGCATCTCGTAGCAAGGCAATAACCTGTAAAGGAATACCCGTCCCCATGAAAGCGCCCAACCAAGTGGGCTCTGTGATCAGCACGTCATCTATATCTATCCACTATGCTGGTATGGCTTCCTCTATATTGTTGCCATAACCTAACACAGCCGACTAATGCTTCAAGGCTAACGCAATGCGACTGAACAATGTAGCAACTCATGAACATGTTGCTTTAGGGCTAATGCAATGATTTTATTGCTTTCAGACCAGAAAGACATAGTGATTGATCCTAACTGGACATCCAGGCAAAGTGAGCAACACATGTACCCGAGGTCTGGTAGGGTGATAGGTATTAACCCAGAGCCAGAAGACAACTCTTCAAACACTACACTATCAGTTCTATCTGGGATCTCAACTCAGTTCACTCATAAATATGTAAGCATAGCTCATGGGTTCAATAGAAAGAGTCTTTTAAATCCTATTCTGACACATTTTTAATAGAAGAAGGGTGTGTTTTATTCATGATAAATTTACAGATAAGGGTTTGTAAGTAGCGAGGGTACAAAAAATCATAGAAGGTCAAGCAATACAATGTTGTCATTTTAACTTTGTGAATTAATAAAGAAAATAAGGGTTTAAAGGTAAAGCAAAAACTTAGAGTCGAGGGAATAATTAGTATGAAGCGTATTCTAAGGATAAGAAAAGAAACTAGTAAGAATTTGACTAAGTTTTAGAAAACATTACTAACTCTAAGGGTGCATGTGTTTATAGGATACTAGGATGATCATGGTAAAACATTGAAGCTACAAATGCGGCTAACAAAAAAGAGTAAAATAGTGATTTTTAACAAAAGGCAAACATATACCTTATAAGACAAAGGTAAATACTCAAAGTACTCCTACAAGAACAATGATAGAGCTTCATTTATGGGACGAATGAATTAAATAAGGAAAGAAATACGTTACTAAAAGTTAAAAGGAGGGAAATAAAAATTTAATTAAAGAAACAAGAGGAAAGGCCCTATTGGGTCGGTACAGATAGGGGGCTACCAACCCCTATACAAGGACCCCTTTAGGGCCTCATTATTCATCCACCAAGGCAAATTTTTGGGAGCACATTTGGAGCAGAGGATCAAACTTGGGGCCTACATCTAGGAGGACCAAGGGAGTCTATGTAATGTACACCAATCTTGAAGTAGGGTTGCACACGTGGGCAGCAAGTTGCAAGGGATCAGACACAAAGACTAAAGTCTACATACACTCATCATGGAGCATGCAGATATGGATCCAAGAGTGTCTTGGATGTAGTAAGGCAACATCTTTTGGTGGGGACAAAGGACCACGATTTGGTGGGACTTTGGCCCTCTGTTGTATTGTGTCCATCGGATGGAAGTATTTTGTTGGTCCTATATCTCTCTTGAGCATTGTGTTTTTATTGATCTACACATATATGTGAAGCACATTAAGTAAGGAAGTTTGCAATTCCACCTAGACCACCATTGTGTGAGCTCCTGGGCTATTATTCTATGTCTTTTGTTGTGTGTACCCTCTGTTTGGTTGATTTCTAAACGAGTTCCTTGAAGGGTCGAGGATAGTGGAATCAGCTTGAGGTCCTAACTAGTTACCACATGGTAAAACCACCTATCGTGCGGTACAAGGGCAAGTATACCACCCAGTGTTCACTTTACCGTGTGGGGGATGTATACACTGCACGGTCTATTTCATGTACTGCATGGGTTTGTGGTACATACCGAGTGGTATTATGAACCTACCGCATGGTGCAATTTCTTATATATACTTTGTGCCACCTCATACTATTCACATTCCCGAGAATCTAGCTTTGCTTGGAGTCTCAAAAAAAACAAAGAAGAACAAGGAAAACGGGATAAAGAAAGCTTCCAAACTAATTTGTGAGTTTTTATATCCTTTCAAAAAGTGTCCAGTGTCGGTGGTCATCTCGCTTAGGCCAGCTAATATCTACCCACACTAGGATGCAAAATGGATAAATGCATAGCTCTAAGTTAATGGTTTATCGTTTGTGATTTGAAAGATTATTTTTTAAAGAATGTTTTTTTAAAAATATATTTGAAGTTATTTTCACAAAAAGAAAAGGAAAATAGTTTTTTTCGCAGACATTAGCTTTTAAAATTTAGTGAAATCTCACTTTTTTTATATGTTACTAGCTATATAGCCTATAGGTTACAAAAAACTAGTAGAAATTATATATGAGATTGATTGTAAGTATCTAAGTGTCAGTGGGGATTCCGCTTATGCCGACTTGTAACTACTCGCGTATGGATACAAAATACCTTTGAACCATGTGCCAGTGGGTGGTTCGCATATGCCGATCGGGTAACTACTCGGACATGGATGTGAAATTGAAAATGATATATTATAGTTTATATGTACTTATTAGGCAATAGGAAGATGAAAATACTTGGCTTTCGCCGCTTATGGCTTGCATTCGCCAACTGATAACTACATGTTGAAAGTCTAGCCGGTTGTCTAGCTCACAATTGCCAGCTTGTATCAACCCGCAAATTATATGCTAGATATCATTACATACTAAACTAGTTTGCTTGTAAGAAGACATTCGTGGCATTCTATACTGTACATTTATGTGCAAAGATTAATACTATCTTATCTCAGAACAATTAGTTGATCTTATATAGGTATGAAATGTATGTCTAAACTTATGTTAGATATGTCTAACCTAGGTAGCATCCTTCACTTCATAGATTCAAATAAAGAGTCTTGATAAGTGCACATGTAGATATTGCTGGCTACTGCACTAGTGTGTGTGAAATATTGGCATTCACATACAGAGCATGATGATGCAAACGATCATAGTGCAGATAGATGCTTACATGAGAAAGAATGGGACATGGCAAAAGGCAACTTGCCATCCCATGCCTGTTTCGACAGGAAAACTACCATGTCTATAACCATCCATTTATGTCGGGAGGGGACAAGACAATTGGATGGTTGCTCTCTATTGAGGTCTAGCAAACTTACATTTGTTTTCGATGACATGTTAGTGACATTGTCTTAAGTTGCTGAAAACATATTAATGAAATGAGATGGTTTTTGTCTTTTACATGTATAGCAACCATGGCAGACAGAAAAGATACGGTAGGCCAACATCAACTACCAAATGAGACTCAAGGAAGAGGCCAAAGTGTTGCAAAACCACAGGAATTTGTTACAAAGTTAGGGCAGAAAAAGTGGAAGTGCAACTTCTGCAACCAAGTCTTTACAGGATTGGCCATGAGAATAAGAAAACATTTGATTGGCGATGAAAAACTAATAAAGAGATTTGAGGGACCAAGTATCGAATACGTTTGCTGGCATCCTGGCATTAACAATGCAGAAATGTGAATCACTCGTGTACAAGCTGAAGATGTAAATGAGTGAACATTTACTATGTGGAATATTCTAATGGAATTTGACATTGATTTAGACCATGGATGTTCTTAATCAATCAAATGTTGGCTCCTTGCATATTTATTTGAGTCCATATTTTTTAGCTTGCTTGTAGCATGAACGAATGCATTTAAATCCTTTGAATAATTGTGTCGAATGGTTAAGATTGAAAAGTAAAAGATGAGAGAGAAAGACCCGCAGGCTGCCACGTGCATGTAAGCAGCACTAGCATGTGTGAAATACCGACTTTCGCGTATAGAGCATGATGTCACGAAAGATCATAAGGCAGATAGATGCTTACTAGAGAAAGAGCGACATGTGGGAAAAGGCAATTTGCCATCCCATGCCTAGGTTCCTAGGCAGATTACCACATCTATAACCATCCAATTACATCGGGAGGGGGTAAGAAGACCGGATGGTTGCTCCATCTCGAGGCCTAGTGCACTTATTGAATTGAGAGGAGAATGATCAGCATGGTCATCAGATTTGCGGAGGTCTAAAGAAAAACGATTTGAAAAAACCGAAACATTAAAACCACACATCATTTAAGTATTTCAAAACAATTAAAATACACCTCTAATGAAAATCAATTTGAAACTTGCTCATGCCAACCACACCATATAAGAATTTATCTAACTAACAAGATTGTGGATTGACCATGATTATTAAATTGTACAAATAAAAAAGCCAAACTCTGACAAATTGTTGCATTTTTAAACCCACATTTACATTTTTCAAAGACATTACAACTTTGGCAATCATAGTGCGATCATATGGGTCAATCTCCAAAAAGATGTAGCTAATATTCAACATGTCTTCATTTCCTCAATGGGTCGCATTGCCACATCCTCGTTTACATTGAAACTATGCCGTTTTGTTAACATTGCTCCCATGGAAGGTCACTCCTTTGGATCAATCTTGCATAGCACGTTCCCACAATCAACCAAGTGCTTGATTGCGATGTCACCCTTCACAGAGTTGTCACTGAGAGCATCTACAACATCTATGAGAAAGTTGGAAATTTTTCAAAATAGCCATCCAACAGCAAAGCAATCTGACTCTGGTGCCCATGCGCTTTGGGATCTCCTCGTGTAGATGTACTGGCATATAATTTCGGTGCTAACCATGGAAATGCTCTAGGAGGAGCCAAAGCGGGTCTTGTGGATATCAACTTTTGGTCCAGTGTAGGCTTCTTCCCCGATCAATAATCCCAACTCAAACAGACATGTCATTCGTCGCTCGTGAAGTCCAGCATGTATTTGGTTGCTTGCAGATCAGTGTGTGCATATCTTTGTTCCTGAACTACTTTCAAACCATTGGCAATAGCAACAGCAATGGATAATCCATGATGACAAAATAGCCTTGCTCGCAACCTAGTGAGTGGAGATTTCCAGTCAAAGCCAGGTTCTTCTCTAGGATCTGTGGTCTTAAGCCATCGTGCATATGTCCCGCATCGTTGTGGGAGACACATCAACATATCGTGCACAATTCCACCATTAAAAAACGGAGTGGTGACCCAGAGCTCTTGGGTGTGTGAGTACCCCAATACTTGACAGATAGCTCTATGGACAACTGTCATTGTTAGCTCATTCTATAGTGCCATATGAGCATGGGCATTGTCTCTATTACTCCTCTTGCCAACATACTATGATATTGGCCTAAGACTTGGGACACCTACAATCTGTATCTTGAATACCTTCCCTTCTCCTCCTTTGCCTACCGGTTCATGCAAGGTCAATGCTTGCAACGGAAAGTGTTGTGTGGGAGCACATGTCGGCAAATGCAGTACATAGTTCTATCTATGCTCTTCCTTCAACTTGTCGGCATTTGCTTCTGGACCACTAGACATCTTGGTCATATGGACCAGGGCATTGGTTGTTGCCTTTTTGATGGACCCTTTCTCCTTCTGGTTTTTTCTAAATTTAGATATCTGTGACGCCTTCCATTAAGTCATCCAGAGTGCAAGCTTTACCTCTCCATTGATAGGCAAGGCTACATTTCTCACCTTCTCATATAATTCCCACTCTCTAAACACTTGAGGGATAAATTGATCAAGTATCACTTTAACCTCCAACCGTGTCATTCCGACCAGGACAACTCGTCTAAATAAGGTCAAGAATTTGGGATATCCTTTGATCGTGTAGAAATTTTGAGCTTGCATGCGCTCAGATTTCTTTGTCACTCAATCCTATCAAGTGCTTGATCATTGTCTTAGGGGCAAGCATCTGAATCACAGTGTTTAACTACTCTTGCATTGCCATTAAAGATGGGTCTGTAGACACACCCATCTTTGATGGCAACACAAGAGCAGTTGAAGACTAAGCAAGATCAGTCAGTGTGTCATCAAAGATGGATCTGAATCTCAGTCTTTAACTTCTCTTGCATTGCCATCAAAGATGGGTGTGCCATCAAAGATTGTGAGCAAGATCACTACACTGTCTGTAGCTGTCTGTAGACAGTGTAGTGCTAGTGCATGCGAAAATTGTTTGTAAGTGCTCCAACTTCAAAATAAAGAACATCCAAAATTAAAAATGCAAAATTGCAATGATGGTGTAAACTAAATTCCACTCAAGAGCAACGTGCAACATGCAACATCATTAACGTTTTTGAATAACTTTCAATCCATAGAAATAAACTACTAACTTTTGAAGGTAATGGTATATTACATCAAGTAATTCGTGATCTCACAACATAATCCACTACTATAGCAATCACTACGCCATCTTCTACTATTATAGAGTGAATTATTTAAAGTCACTATCGAGTGTCAATCTATTAGCTAGTGGAGGCAAGAACAAAAAACATATAATAGCATCACATAATCAAGATGATCTAGATCAGCTTTGCCAATCACACATCCAGTTGGGAAGAGTTTTATCGGGAGGAACCGATCGGCAAAAGCAGGCCATCATCCGAATAAAACTCGGCTCTACTGACAACTATGTACATAAATAGATATGATATATAATAAGATTGAAGCGGGGGGAACCGATTGGCAGATGCGAGCCATCACCCGACTTCGATCTTTACTACTATTACACACATCAGTCGAGGTGAGGCGAATCCGATCAGCTGCAGCAAATCATCTCTTGGCCTGGCTGAAACATAAATAAACATCTCTCCCTCTCTCTATTTTCCTCTCTCTCTTTTACTGTCCCTCTCTCTATTTTCCTCTCTCCCTTTCTTTCCTCTCTCTCTTTTACTCTCCCTCCCTCTCTTTCCTCTCTCTCTCTCTCTCTCTCTCTCTCTCTCTCTCTCTCTTTCTCTCTTTCAATCCCTCTCTTTCCCTCTCTCAAACAACCTAATGACAATTAGCCAGGTGAGGTGAATCCAACTGTTGCTGAGGCTGGTCATCACCTGACCCAACTGACCAAGTCTAAAAGCTCTAGAATCTCACCAAAAGGCTTGGGAGACAACTGCGGCAAAAAGCGACAGGTTTGGTAGGGCGGTATGGCAAGAGCGGGGTCCTTTTATAGGATTTCTCATAGATGCGAAGCGGTACTATCCTACACCACGCGGTATGTCAACGTACATGATTTCTTATCCTTCCCCATCGAATAATCCAGGGTGTCACACATGCCGATTGGACATTTACCGCACGGCACAGGCAGGTTACTAGCGTTGTCTCATGGTGCCCTTAAAAAAACTACACAGTGTAGGTGAGGGACCATGCGGGGTAAATGATACCACTTGGTATGGTTAGATACCGTGTGGTATTAACGTTATGATATCATGTAGTAGGAGTATATACCACACGGTATTCTCCTAGTCGACAGTCATTTTAAAGAACCGTGTTTTTTTGCATTTATGGCATTAGGCCACGATCTTTAATTAAAAAATACGTATTTTTATTTTAAAAAACATAATGTTTAGATCCTTGAGGCCGGTAGATCAAGCGCCTTTCATAATCATAATTTGAGGACCAATAATTTGAGGGGTAAGGTGGTTATGAAACCTCCTTAATCATTTTGCCCTCATTTTGCATTCTGAAAACTGTTGAAGTCTACCTTTCACTAATTCACTCACAACAACACAAAGCAAATATAGACGCGCAAAATAGCGGGCGCGTCTATAGGCATTGCTTGAATAGAGAAATTACGAGCATGTTTAATAGCGCGTCTAACAGCTCGTCTATTTGTGCATGTATTAACACGTCTATTTGCGCGTCTACACTGAGAAAATAAGGGCCCGTCTAACATTGTGTTTATCACTGCGTCTATTTGCACGTGTATTAGTGCATCTATTAGCGCGTTTACTGCACTGGAAATTAGACGCGTATTTAGATGCAAAATAGAGAATACAGAAAGTGAGATTTTGGTGTACATCATTGCTTTCCAAACATTGCCCATGATTACCAAAGCACATAGAGAATGAGACAATATGTAAAATAGTTTTGCCAATATCAATGATGGGCTATGGTTCAATCTCATCCTCAATGAGATCAACCCTTGCCAAACTATCTACTTCAAAATCCAAACAAGTGTTTAGATCTACAAATACATTCAACCCACTACTATTTGTGCTACTCATGTGCTCATCGAAATTAGCATCACCAATGGTAGGCTCGCCCTCATGGGTAATGGCCTCAATATCTGTATCTCCTATCTCATGATCATCCTCCTCTCTCGTATCACGGTCATCATCACGTCCATGGCCATGATCATCCTCCATACGCTCCATATTAGTAAATGTACTATACATCACTTTGGAACGTGGCATAATAGGTATGACATGCCACCATCTATTATTATCCACCATTGGTTGATAGACAACCTAATTCAAACACAAATACAATCATGTTATTTTCCTTACATCAAATATTTAAAAGCGAGTATTTTTATATGTGTGCACAATACCTGTAAACATTGTTGCAGTAGTACTAGTGTGTCCTTCCTACTTTGCCAAAACTTTGTGGAGTCAATAGTTACAAAGCCACTTGCATGGCATTTGATTGTTGCATTAGGGCCTCTTTCCACCATGTCCTTAAACCACTTTACATCCAAAACATACACAAAGAAGCGTCGAAAGTCAAGCTTAATAATATCTTGGATTATGCCACAATAATCATCCATGGCTCCATTGGCTCCCTCAAAGCTAGCAATGACACTGCAATCTTGTGTGTTTCTCTTATCATCAATCCGTTGTGTTCGAAAATGCTTGCCCTCACACCATATAGCATTGAACATAGTGCACTACACCAAGAAAAAATCAAATAAATAAGCAATCTAAATTATTGAAAGCTCCTAACTTATGCATAACATTCTATATACCGACCTTGCTCATGCATCCCCTAGCATACTCCCATTCTTCCATTGTGATATGCATCCCCTCGTCTTTCTCTGCTTTCTCCATTTCATCAAGTAGCCAATCCACATGAATATCCTTTGGAAGTGCTCTTAGATACTGAGGGTATGGCACATGAGATCCGTGGTGTGTACAAAAGAGGGCCCTTTCTTCTTGTCTTCTTGCCTTTGCATCCTCGTATCTTGTCACCCATCTTTTCATCACATCACTATTAAGCACGCAATAGAGGTTGATACTATTATGCAACTCCGTGCCTATTACTTTGTTGCGTCCTTTCCCTTGAGGCACAATAGAGGTCATCCTTAGGTCTTCATCATCTCTCCATAGTCGTGGGAGAGAGCTATCCACATCAACAAGAAACTCAGAAATATATACAAGTGACTCTTGTACCAACCAACCCTCGGCCATGCTACCTTCGTGTCTTGCATTTTGTCTCACGAAGCCCTTTAAGGTCTTCATGAAGCACTTGAGGAAGAACAACCATCGCGCATGTATAGTATTGCATATAGCAATTTCATCCACCAAATGCACTATAAGATGTAGTTGGCTTGTGAGAATAGAACGTGGAAATGTCTCCTCTACTAAAAAAACTACCTCCATTGACATAACTCGAGCATTCTCAAGCGTGGTGGGATCTATTTCCTTTGAGCTCACATACCTAGGAATGAAAAAGTATACCATATTAGCAATATGAACACCTTGCATGGAGCATTGATACGCATCATATTTTGTATCATGTAAAGTACATTCACCCATCTTGTAAATACAATCTTTCACGTCCTTCGATGCACTACGTGAAATGCTAGTAGGTAGTATGAACTAAACCCACGAGGAGGTGGTTGATTAGTTGCTTATAATTATTCACTCACAAATTTGAAAGGAAAAAGATATTATGCACATAAAATACTTACTTGGAGCATCTTGTGCCAATCATGATATTTCAAGCCATTTAATTGCTCTACACCTCTTTTCTTGCTCTTTGTAAAGGCTCCCTTCAAACACCTCATGCATCCAGTGGGAGTACGAATTGTAGTAATAGCGCGCAACAAAATAAAGTGTTAGCGGGCAATCTTTATTTCTAGCCAATATAGCACACAATAGGTACAAACCCTTACCGGCTCATGCCAAGTGGTGGAGGAGTCGTGGAACTGTCCCAAATTCTCATCCAAGAAATCGATGGTGATTCTCATAGATGACCTTATTCAATGCGTCTACCCGTGAGGCAACTAGTGAAGGACCACAAACAGGATGTGCATGGTAACCTAATGTAGTGAGACCTGAACTATAGACGCAATTAAGAGTTGAAGGTGGGTTTTTAGGTGCCACATCCTTTGCCTATTCATAATTAGAATTGCAATGCTTACCTGAACACTCACCATAGCCTGGGAAGTCATGCATCGTCCACATCAAGACTGCTTTGCAGTTGAAGTCTCGTGATGAGGGAGGCCTGCTCACATCATGCACCTCGATACCTCTCCAAAGTATCTCTAGCTCGTCAATCAAAGGCTCCAAATAAACATCAGGATTTTTGACTTTATGTTTCCCTGGAATTAGAAGGGACAGCATAACATGTCCTTTCTTAATAGCCATAGAGGGTGGAAGATTATAATTCACCAATATCACTGGCCATACACTGTAAGAGGTGCTTTTGAGACCAAACAGGTTCACACCGTCCTTACCCAATCCAAGTCTCAAGCTCTTAGGTTCTTCCTTGAAGCTTGGCCATGTGTCTTCAATATGCTTCCATGCAGGAGAGTCTGCGGGAGTTCTCCACTTGCCATCAGTTGATCGATGGGAGGAATGCCATGACATGAGCTCTCCAATGGATTTGCACTTGAACATATGTTGGATGCGAGGGATTATGGGAAAATGTTGCAGAACCTTATGAGACACGTCCAAAGTTTTGAGATCTGCTCTATATCTTGCCTCTCCATAAGTAGGGCACTCTCTTGCATCCTTATGTAGTCCACAAAACAAAATGCAATCGTTGACACATGCATGGATGCGCTTGTAATCTAATCCTCCAAGAGGGGTCACATGTTGCCTTGCCATATCTCTTGAGGTCGGTAATTTATTCTCCCTTGGAAGCATTTTACAGAATAGCCTGCACGTGAAGACCATAAATGAGGAAAAGCATTCGAGTAATTGACCCACTAGCATGATTCATCATGTTTGCAAAATAGAATTTCAAGCTTACTTGAGTAATGCATTCAAACTTGCATTGCTCCATCCATAGATGGTTTGCAAGTTTAGTAACTCAAGGGAGGCACGTAGAACAAAGAATGTGCACCCCTCAAATAGTGGAGTCGATGCTGCAGTAAAAAGATCATCCTACTCCATGCTATCATCCCTCCCTTGATGGACATATAAATCCCGCACCATATCATCAAACACCTCCTCCTCCGCGGCTTCATGAGGTGAGCATGAGGTAATGGCTGAGGGCTACTATCACCATCACTCCATGCATCCGTAACAGTCCCTCCTGAAGATCCCACCTCATATCGCCGACGCTTCGCCTCCTCACGGCGAGCATAGGGCAACATATGCGGGTGAGATGTGGGTGTGGCACTGCATCCTATATCAAATTAAAACGGGATCATAACTCAAACATATGAACACCCATAGGTATCTCAATCAACCTTAACTCTTTAACACTTACCATGTTTACGGTCGCATCCCATTCTCCATACTTTGAGATGTGATTGAGTGTAATCCTGCGTGCATGATACATGTTTCCTCGACGTCGATCACACATACATTTGATTTTTTGCTCCAACCACATTTTGCGATGGTGGATACGGAGGGATTCATCCTCACTGGAGCTACTTCTTGAAGATGAAGACATCCTACAAACAAACAACCCAAAAAAATTTTCTTTTCTTCAAATATTTAATTTTAAACTCTGTGGCACGTCTAAAACCGCGTCTGTCTGTTCTGTGGTGCACGTCTACAAGCGCGTCTAAAGCTGTGCCTGTCTGTTCTGTGGTGCACGTCTACAAGCGCATCTAAAACTGCATCTACTCTGTGTGTTTAGACGCGTGTATAAACGCGCTATTAGACGCACCTATAGACGTGATTTTTAAATCTACTTTAAGCACGCTCGCTTTGCTTTTCTTCACATTACTTATACTTCGCGCAGCCAGCTTGCTTTGCTATTAGCAGATCCATAGTTTCGACGCTTAAGAGGGAGGCACCCATACTTACTTCCAAGCTTACACTTAAGAGGAAGGCACCCACACTTACTTCCAAGCTTAAAGGAGAAGAGAGTGAACAAGGAAGAGAAGCAACTTTGAAAAAGGAGAAGAAGCTTCCATACCTCTATCCAAGGTAAGTCTTTTTACAGTTGATCTTTTTTGGAAGTTTGCTCTCTTTGGATTTGTACTTTCTCGTATCCAAGAAATGCATGATTTTGGTATCAGTGTTACGTTTTTGTGTCGGGCGCATGTCCTTTTCTACTTTTTAGAAAAGTCCGTCTGTCGGAACGCATCTATAGGCGCATCTCAGAGCGTGTCTAAAACCACGTCTACAAGCGCGTCTAGCCTGTTTGCAGACACAAACAGCCGCATCTATAGACGCGATGTTATACGTAAAAATAGACGCGTATCTCTAGTGCGTCTATAGACGCGCTCCGACAGTAATCTTTTCTTCCTTTCCTCTTTCTTCTCAGCTCATCAGTAATCGTCTTTTTTTCTTTTTTCCACTTCATCATGTGGCCAGGAAGCTCTTCGGGCTCACTTGATCTCTGGGAGTCTATTTTTAGGGACTTATATAACCTTTTAGGACACCCTTCTAGTCCTACGGAGTTATACGGGTTTATGACGGGTACTCTAAACACCCCCATGAGTCGGCACTATAGACTCCAAACCACCCCACACCAGCTGAGATTACCCCAGCGGAGTCAGCATAGCCCAGCCGGCTACACAGCCGAGGCCATTCTCCCATGCCGTCTTATGCCCCTGCCCCCATGCCATCTTATGCCCCTTCCCCCATGCCATCAGGAGGTCCTTCTGTCTCGCAGAGCCATCGGTGTACTCCTGTGCAGTCGAGACTTGGTTCTCCAACTACAAGTAGTCCACGTAGTCCCATGTAGTCTCCAGCTACGAGTGGCCATCATACTAGCTCGACACAACATGGTAGCAGGCGTAGTAGCAGGGAGAGTGGTGGGGGATGCATGGCATAGTGCTTTGGGAGGGGTGGTGGTGGGGACGATGATGATTCAGATGATTTAGACGTGCCTCCGGGTGATGGTACGATATTCTATGACATCACTCAGATAGGAGGCATCTTGATGGATGCACGGGGGAAGCACATCATGGCCTTCATGCGCTCTGTAATTGCTAACAATTATAGAGATTGCTTTATCCACTACAAAGACCAGCCAAAGAGGTTGGCTGATGAGACCCTCGCTATTGTTCGCTCTAGGTATCCTAACCCCCCCAATCGTCAGATCACAGATAAATGGGCCAAGTCAGAGATTGTTACGATACTTGGCAATAAAAGATCTTCGCTTAAGAGGCAGGCACTAGCGGAGCTTGCCAGGCTCGAGGGAGGTCAACCACCAAGGGGCCCACCTCACACTGCTCACAAGCATGAGTGGAAGAAAGCAATGAAGTTAGCGAGGGAGGACCCCAATCTACAGCACGTGGAGGCACGAAGGATCCAGATGGAGCAATATGGAAGCGTGCATTTTGGAGCAGGGGGTGTTGAATCATGGGAGGCCCAATTTGTAAGTATCGATCTCAAATTATGTTGCTTATGTAGTTTATTAGGAGGTTGTTTCTTTGTACTAACCCCTCTGCAAATTGTGTCGTCTTGCAGCTTGATATTGTGGGCAGATACCCTACTCTTGTCAAGACAGCCTACCACCGCCACCATCACAGAGGAGATACATGGAAGCACTTCTATCATGATGGGTTGATTACTGAGGAGCAGTATATCCAGGCTACTAGAGCGGCCCCCGATGTATTTAAAAGTAATCAAATAATGTCAATATTATAAGTAAAGATTTGATTTTTCATACATTGATATATGTTGTCCCTTGTTTACAAGTCCCTGCACAAGAAGACGAGGAAGAAGACGAGGAAGGAGGCAGAGAAGGGAGCGCAGAAGGGAGCATGGAAGGGAGCGAGGACGTGGAGAACATAGATTAGTCATAGAAGTAGTGCTAGCTACTCTTTTTTGTACTTAAAGCCGCTGGCTTGGCTTCGTGCCTCTTGTATATACACTCCTCTTATTTTTTGTACTTGAAGCCACATGATGTGGTTTAGCTTCGTGCTATATGTACATACAAGCACTTTTTGAGCTTTCAATTTTATTGCGTTTTGGAGTTGTAATGTTTTATTTGGAATTATAATTAAAATGTGGTTGGCTATAAGAATTGAACTACAAAATGTGGAAATGGGATTCTTGTAACTATATAGCATACACAACATACACAGCATTCTGTAAATTTAAAAAAACTATTATGTAGCGCGTCTATCAGTGCATCTATAAATGCGTCTATATACGTGTCTGTCTGTTCGAGAAGCGTCTATTTGCGCGTCTATAAACGCGTCTATAAGACCGTTTATAAACGCGTCTATACACGCGTTTAACGATGCGTCTGGCTCTTTTTTAAATTTTTTAGCAGAGCATCTATTTACGCGTCTATATGCACATCTATACGCTCGTCTGTCTTCTATATAGACACGCTGTTAGACGCGGGTCTCTAGACACGAAAATGGACGCGTCCGTAAGTTTTTTTTTTAGTTCAATAAACGCATTTGTGTGCGCGTCTGTGGGTGCTTTGTCTTGTTGTGACTCCAGTCACTCACCTTACCTTTGGCATCCCCCTCTGAGCCCCCTCCCTAGAGTTAAGATAATGACTTCAGGCATTGCCAGCTCCCAACCTCGAGTAAAATGACTCGTGCACATCTACAACTCACCATTTTCTCTGCAGTGAAAGGTGCCCTCCAACCATTTTCGTGCACCATAAGCATACCCATTCCTTAGAGGAATCGAGAATCTAGAATGCAACACATTTTAAGGATAAGGCATGCCACATTAACTCTCATATATGACCATCCACACAAGTACACTTAGACATATTAGAATGCAATGCATTATGCATCAACTCTCAAACATGAAGCACCATCCACACAAATACACATACTCATACACAAATAGGTACATATAAAGATACACAATGTACACATAGAGATACATATACACATACGCACACTATAATAATTAAAAAAATAGTAAAAAATCCCAAAGCTTTATTGACACTTTCCTTTGCGGACAAAGTTTTTTTAGGGTAAATTAGGGCCTAGCTAGTCCTGAATCTGCCCTTTTATAAAGGTATGTATTACATTGTAGTGGCCATTGTATTGTATTGTTTAGAATTGTTCATTGTATTACATGGCCTGACAATTCTGGGGCTAGGGTATATCAATTTTCTAAGGTTTAAAGCTGAAATGGAAAGGGTAGAGTTGTGAGAAGTGATTCTTCCCATAATATAGTATATTTCTACCTCACATGATGATGTGCCATACGACATGGCATTGCCGCTCTAGGTCTACTATCCCCCTTCCCGAAATGTTTCCATTCCGACATCCGATGTTCATAGAACGCTCCCATTCCGTGGTAACTATGATGGGCTTAGCTACCCCAAACCTGGGTGCATGTTTCAGCAACAGGCTACAAAAAGTGCAAATGCAGCACTCATCTTGCATGCTCTAGATGAGGATAAACCTCAGAAATTTACACAGGCTGACATGCATATGCATTGGGAGAGTGCCATGAAAAACAAAATGGATGCTATTATGAAAAACCACAATTCAGATCCAGTTGATCTTCCATCTAGGAAAATTTGGTTGAATTTGAATGGGTTCATGAAAATAAAGTTAAATATGGATCCATTGATAAGTACAAAAGGGGTTAGATTTCACTGAAACATTGCACCATGGCTACCATGGTCAGGACAATACTTTAGATGGCAGAACACTTCTCATGGCCCCTATGGCAAATGGATGTCAAATCTGCATTTTGAATGGAGATTTAGATCCAGGTGGGTTTGTGCAAAAGGGACAAGAGGACAAGGTATGCTAACTCAAAAGGTCACTCTATGGTCTAAAGGAACCAGGTCATGGTATACAAAGATTGATGCCTTCTTCCAAAGCTTTGGCATGCAATCAGACCCCAATCTTTATTTATTGCAAAAAAAGGAAAGGATCATCCTTGTCATATTATGTGTCGATGATCTTATTATTGCAGGCAATGATGACAGTCTCATCAAGCAGCTCAAGGCAATATTTGGAGAGTGATGAAAGATTTGGGGCATTTGCAATATTTCTTGGGCATAGGAGTGAGGAAATATTTCTTGGGCATATATCCCAGAATGGTGGGCTGCAATGCAAGCAGAGATGGAAACCATTCTAGAGAAGCAGACGTGGGATTTGTTGAAAGGTCTTTGAAGGGGAAAATCATTGAACCAAGTTTGTATACTGAGCTAAGTATATGTTTGATTGTGATTGGACAAAATACAAAGCAAGCTTGGTAGTTGAAGGCTACACATAAGTTAAGGGAATCAATTATGGTAAAACCTTTGCTCCCACAGTTAGTATGACGACAGTCCATACAGTGATAGCTTTGGCTGCTCTTCACAAGTGGTCCATTTTCAGATCAATGTAAAGTCTACATTTTTCAGATGGATGTAAAGTATACATTTTTAAATAGAGAGCTACAAGAGGTTTACGTGGAGCAGCCACAGAGCTTTCAGTATTCAGTTGCAAGGAAAAGGATTTGCAGGCTCCACCAGGCATTGTATGGGCTTCAACAAGCCCAAAGAGCCTGGTACCAGGATTGATGGCTACTTCAATCATATCAGATTATCTCGTAGGCCATCAGATGCCAAACTCTTTTTTTCTCAACGGGAGGTAAGAATATGCTGATCATTTTATCTGTTGATGATTTAATCATAACATGTGACCATAAAAGGAAGATTCTAGAGAACTTAAGGCTCACTTTATGGGCTCATTTTCAGCTGATGATGTGTCACTACATGTTCTTGATCACAGGAGTACTCCTGATTTTGTTGTATCTGATTATAGTTCATAGAAGTGTTTTTTCTGGGAAAAAAAACAAAGGTATCACCACAAACCCATACTAAGATTTCTTTATGCAAAAAGCAAACTTACAGATGTTTCCTTTGTCATCTTCAACTCAATCTCGGAAAGTATCTAAGCTTCTTGAGCTGTTCCAAGATATAGTTAATCCACAACATGGGGAACCAAATTTTGCTATCATCTTGTTGAGTCCACATTCTAGAAGCGTGGTTTCATCCTCCTGATTGCTGTTGTGTAAGGGGAATTTCTCAGTCTTATGACAAAGAGGCACATGGCTAATACCACATGCACAAATGCTAACCTGTCAACCTACTGTAAGGGCCTAAAGAGGGACCCAACCTTTCAACAGAGATGAGCACTCTTAGTGGGTGGCCAAGCAGTGAGTCGGGGGCTCTATACGTGGATCGTTGGCTCCTTCTAGGGCTCCAACACGGTATCACAGCCAATGGCTCTGTGCACACACAAACTTCCATGTAAGGCGGAATCACATGGCTGCAATGCATAAATGAACTTTGGTTTGGGATATGGTATTCCAAATCATACTTTTGAGGATCTGGGTCATCAGATCGACGATAGGGACATCTTTCACGAATTGGACTGGAGGTCTTACGCTCCCTATAAAGTCAATAGGAAAAATGTACAGGTGACTCACAGGCAGCAAGAGATAAAGAGTAGAGATCACAGAATAACTGTGGCATTTTATTTACTTTATTTAACTATCAAGTGTCAAAATGTTGTATCATGTCTCCTTGACTTTTAATTCTTCAACCCAGGTTTGATCTTGTTTTTCTCTCAGGATGTATTATGTTATTTATTTTGGTATCTTACCCACTTCTTTTGTTTATTTTTTAAGATGTGATATAGGGCGCTTTACATCAAAATACAATGCATGAAAGAAAGTATGATATTCCATGTAAAATACAGAATGGCAGAAAGGAAATTAGAGCTAAATTTCACTTGTATACCATAGCTTCAAAATGTTTATAATATTGTCTTTCCAAATGATAATTTCTACTTTCAGACATGTAGGTGCCATGGAGCAGTTATAAGTTCCACTGCAAGAGAAGAATCAAGCGTTGTAAATGCTTTTTGTCCACTCACTGGACAAGAGACCCTAGGCCTTCTTTGACGTTCACTGTACTGAAGTCCATAGCATTGGGCACCTGTGAAGGTTAGCCTTGTACTTGTTAGGATCATCATATTATGTCTGTACACAGCATATCCATCCATCTTGTTGTCTGATATCATTTTCTTGATGGGCTAGCATTTGACAATGCATATTTCTCATTTTAAGGTCTATTATTTGGACATCCTTACAATGTGTTGCCATCCTCTGAGATTGACTTGGATGGAGATGAGGATAACCTGGAAATCAATGATGGGGGTAAGGATTCACATTTGTTGTTTGAAAGTCCATGGTTTCCAAACACTAACTGTTCTAAGAAGTTTCAAGAATGCTTTGTT
Organism: Dipteris shenzhenensis; assembly: GCF_047967505.1. Lineage (NCBI taxonomy): Eukaryota > Viridiplantae > Streptophyta > Polypodiopsida > Gleicheniales > Dipteridaceae > Dipteris > Dipteris shenzhenensis. The sequence goes on along the minus strand of NC_141598.1, from coordinate 27,371,127 downwards.
TGTTGCTGAAGGGTTGCACATTACTTTAAACCGCAAAGCTCAATATTTTGTCCATTAATGCAGTTTTTGCAACCCTTTGCCATGTTCTTCACTGCCATGATTGTGGACTACTCTGCACATCGACATCTGATATTGACTTCATGACGGAGACATCATTTCCATGCTTCTATCTACTGCTTCCAGGAGAAAATGGGGCGTTTCTGGCGAGAGTGAGTGATATTTAATTGGTATTGGGTGTACTTAAATGTCTAGCTGAATGCAGATTATTTATTTTCTTACCATTTAAAAGGGAATTATGCAGCCATTACTGATTTTTTGTTGATGCTGCTATATTTTCTACAATGTTGAAGAGAATAGCAACAACCGAAGAACTGCTGAGGATTTTGCCATCATCAATCAAGAATTCAAACATTACGGAGGAAATGAAAGGTTCTGTCAATTTATGTTTATCCAAGGTTTGGATCTATCATTTTCATCCCTATGGATGCTTATTTTCATTCAATACAATTACAGATGGGCTTTAGAAGTGTAGGTTCCGACAATAGGAAACGACAAGTCATTAAAATTTATCTTGGGTTTGGCAGATAGGCTTGGAAAATTATAATCCTCTTACTCATGAGCGTGGATTGCATGCCAAATTGAATGTGCTTGCAAAAGAAAGCCTGCAGTCCTGGTTTGTTGAATCTTCCAAAGCTTCAGATTCTCTGTCATAATATCGTTTTCTGCTGGCTCTTTCAGTCACATCATCACACAGCTGAGCATGTATGTGTTATTCTATGCAGCCCACTGCCTGATCAGATAGCACGGCTCTCTGAAAATGTGCAAATGCCCCCAATAAGCAGTGCAGTGTTTTTAGCAGCTCATCAATTTTTGAACAGACAGATGCAAGCTTTGGAATTGAGTTGGAAAATGATGCTCATTCACATACCTTAAAACATCAAACAACTAGCAGTACTGCCAATTTTCAGAAAAATAAAGGTGCCAGGCGTGCAGGGGCTCCTCCGGATTATGAGCATTTGTTTCCATTCCAGGCACATTCAAAAGTCTCTAATTTCTTGCCACTGTCAGTTGGAAGTAATTTCTCTTTGGGTCAGCAATCAAAGAAACCTTTGCTTCCTTTGCAGACTTGCCCAAGGCCTTCACAGAATCAGGTGCTGATTTCAAGGTCAAAGTCTCCTCAAACTACCAATCAGACAGAATTCAGAAAACTGAATCCAGAGTCAATGATGCTGAAGGCCAACTTTAGGAGGATTAGACAAGAAAAGCTATGATTTTGTGAAACAGATATATGCATTGCAAGCTAACCTGTTTGGTATCGAAGTGAGACTTTTAATTGACAGATTCCCTCATTAATTGTCTGTCAGTTGTTTGTGATGGGAGATTAGTTTACAGACTATGACTACTAATTGCATAACCCTTCTAGGTTTGTACTGTACATTGCAAGATCAGAGAATGTCAAAAAACCTGGTAAATTGATATTAACATAACACAAATGGTTTATGGATTAAAATGAAGGAAATCTTTGATAGGCAATATAACCAGGCTATCAATAAAGACATGTAAGTAGGAACTGGAAGTGTGACAGAGAAATGCCATGTTAGAATTTGCATACGAAAATCTTATAAACCAATCCTTTGATCATATGTAATTGGAATGATAAAACCAAAAGAACAGTGTCAAACTATGAAGGACCCAAAAGTATATATCTACATGCATACATATATGTATGTACCCATCTCTCTCTCTCTCTCTCTCTCTCTCTCTCTCTCTCTCTCTCTATATATATATATATGTGTGTGTGTGTGTGTGTGTGTGTGTGTATAAAATTGGAATGATAAAACCAAAAGAAACTGCATCAAACTATGAAGGACCTAAAAGTATATATGTACATGCATACATACATGTATGTACCCATATCTCTCTCTCTCTATGGCACATGTAGAGTCTCAATGAAATATTCCAGCCAGCACCCTGGGAGCCTAGCTTAGCATAGGCAGTCATATATATTATCGTCTGGCCACTAGTGTATATTTCTCAGACCGGATCCCATGACGTGCGAGTAGATAGTTGCCATGGGAGATAGTAATTTAATGGCAAGCAAACCAGCAAATTGAAAATTGCAGCCATTTTGAATGGAATTATAGCTAGAAATTCTAACAGCCTGATGCAAGCTACTCTGAGCTAGAGAATTTAGATGGTCATGACACTCTCATGCAGGGCTAGTGTTTAAATGCAATCCCGGTGGCTTTAATTGTCCAATTGAACTTCGACAATCCACATTCTTAGACAGGTCCAGTGTTTAAATGCAATCCCGGTGGCTTTAATTGTCCAATTGAACTTTGACAGTCCACATTCTTAGTGCTTTCCAAGAATAGACATCACTCTATTTCAAGGAGATTTTAAGCTGCAATGTGGATCTTGAAGATCTGAGCTCTACAAATTAGATGGTCCTAAGTCTGCAATGTAGATCTTTAAACTCTGAGATGGTCTTGAGTCTACAATGTCAATCTTCAAAATCTGAGCCTATGAATTAATCAACATTGTTCCATTTGAAGGACGTCAGATTACTTCATTAAGTATGAATGAAAACCGCAAGAGCAAGCTCTAATGCAGGAGTATATCATGCCATGCATGAGAAAAAACCCAGCTCAAAAAGAGCTAACAAAAATCCAAGGTGGAGGTTGAAAATGCCACCTCAACCCTAAAGGAGACTCAGAGAAGAAAGGATATCCTCTCCAAACTCTGAAAAAAGTCTCTCTCCTCGCTGTGGCTGCTCTAGAGGATCCCTGCATGCTCGCCCAGATTGCCATCAGTGTGTGTATAGTATTAGTCCATAGATTGGCCATAGATTGGGAAGGGTGGGTACGTCTTTTCTCTGAGCGTCTTGGTCTGAGCACATTTTTCTGAGCATGGCCTATATTGTGATTTCGTAGACAATTTTATCATAACATCACACACCATTTAGTCATAAAACTACCCCAAGAAGATACTATATACATTTCTACCCCACAAAAATGCCGCTAACTACCCCACAAAGATGCTATATACATTTAATTACATTTCTTTCCAATAGTATTTAGGGCTTATAAGATCCCTTTATTCACAAAACTACTTTTCATGTCTACTTCAACACCCTCCACCTATATCATCCATCATTCATACTATCATGATTGATAGTGATTTATCGATGAAATGATTGCAAGTCACATGGTGAAGAATTTAGGGTGCAAATTTGCATGCATCTATGCCGAAACATTTATTAGTTGCATCAAGGAGATACTTTCAAATTCAATTCACCATGATGATCATTTGTACAACTCATAGTTTTGACATGCAAACCTTAACTAAGATATGACATGATTGTCACATCTCTACCAAATAGAAAAAGTTTTATGAAACCAACATGCTCAAAATTGAATATGTGATATTGATATTAATATTCATGGGTACTCACATGATGTACTAATAGTTCTTCAATATGATTACTACATCTCTAGCGAATGAAATAGGTGCAAGACACCACAAAAGTTATGCATGTTCAATACTAGGGCATCACAAGCAAAATGAATTGCTTGAAGGGAAAAACTCATGTCAAATCACTAGACTCAATCTTCTTTACTGATGTCATCCACATAGATATTACGATGATTCCTTCTCTCTTTGATGGGGGCATTGAATGCAATGTCATTACACATCATCTCAGCCATAGCACCTGCATAAGAAGGCAAAAAGCTAAAATAGATCAATCAATATCAATGCCTCATTGATAATAATATTCTCCAACAAATAGGTTTAAAAAGATAAAAGACGAGAGTAACATACTTACTAGTCATCTGGAAGATTAACAACCATTTCCACATCTTCGGAATCATTTAGAGTCCCATAGTTGCTTAACACATTTCCCTTTCCTTTATGTCCATCCAAAAATGGTTGCAATATAGAATTGCAAATGTCAGGATCATTCTCAATAGATAAGCATGCTCTCCCAGAATGCATGCATGCTTTTTGCATAGAACCAGTCCTAGCACCTAAGTCTACCACATGTCCAGAAATTGGACACAACAACTCCAAGAAGTACAACATCATGCATGGAGCCTTCTCCAATGCACCTCTCCATGGAATACTCTCTCCATGTTTTATAGTCTGCTCACTTGTTGGTAAACAATGATGAAACAAACTACTTCCAAAAGCAATGCCCAATTTGGTACCAACCACGAAAGCATTTCCAAGATTACAAACACAAGACATACCAGCCCGATGAGAAGGCATAAAACCACAACATCCACCTAAAGACAAGAAAATAATTAAACTTATGCTTAGTACAAGCCATTTCATTATACAAGAGCATAAATTCTTTCAACAGGTCATTGTAAGACAATTGTCTCACCTTATGATCAATACCACCAACTTTGATTGTACAATATGCATCCAAGCATTGCATGTACATTCGACATGCAAACTCTAATCTACTAATCCTAGCATAACGCTCAACCAAATGAACAACATGAGGAGCACACATAACTAGGATCCAGCCAGAATCTGAAACAACTGTGGCCGCTACTAGCAAGGATTAGCGTACATGGTCCTCTATTAATAAATTCCAAGATGGAGATGTGGAATCCTCTACTCCAAGAGCTTCTAGCTGTGTAGGCAGATCAAGAATGACAAAATCTGCAGCTCAAGCAACACTCTTACCATTTCTTGTTTTTCTTTCACCTCCAAGACCCACAAAGTATTCCTTCATGTCTATATAGGCTTGTGTGAAGTTTGAGACAGACAATCGGTTCCCAAACTCGACATAATCATAGCACCAAACCTTGCAATGTGAAGCATCACATGTGCCACTCCGATTCAAAGTTAGAGAGGTCAATGGAATGTACAAAAAGCGGATAGACCTATCTTTCCATTTACATCCTTTCAAAATGGGTGTAGACTGCAGTACTTGCACATCTGTATCCACACCACATATGTAAAGACAAAGTGATAACAACATATGTTACACAAACAAATAACAGCTTGAAAAAAGACCAAGAGAGCTTACCATTATTAGTACCAGGATTTTTTGGTGGCCTACCACCCTTCTTTAGTTCCATACTTGAATCCTTGTCCTTTTTAGTCATCTCCTCAAGTGTTTTTTGAATCTCAATGACTGCATCATCCTCGTGGACTGAATTTGAGCTTGATGAACCCATCTCTTCCTTTTTATGCTGTGTGTACAGCTCTATCTCCTCCTCGATACAACATCCTTTTTTCATATCGAGCCACCACGGGCAGTTCTTTCTCTCCCACTCAAAGAGCACTTGCTTCCCTTCTTTTTCTATCATGTTTGGAGAGTACATATAGAATTTTAAGTCCTGAATTTTTGTCCATACTCGACATATGGGCAACAAATATTCAATCTTACCAACAGCTTTTAAGGATTGCAAGAATTTGCATAACATAAGAGTCTTAGTACAAAAGCGAAACATCTAAGGATGGATTTTTAATTGAAAAAGAAAAAACATGTATTGCTTACCTAAATACCAATCGTCGAGATGCCCTCGTCATCTCCATTTGTCCTGTTGCAGGTGTAGCAACAGTCATTGAATCCTTTAAATCTTCATAAAGTTCAAGTCTGTTCATTGCTTGTATCTCCCCAAAATACTCTCTCAATGTAGGATCTTGAGGAAGCACAAAGCTAGCTTGTTGACTAGCAACCAAGACGTGAGAGAGTAACCTCTCAAATTCACAAAGCAACTGATCCATCCATGCCTCTTTTGCCATCCACTTTATGAATTCTCTCTCAGCTTTTGGCATCCCATAACTTGTTCTCAAATTTGAATCTGACCCTAAGATTCTGAGGGTTGCTAGTTGTGTCTCCTTTGAGACCTTTGCAATGGAGATGTTATACAACTTTTCCAATGTGACAATGGATGATTTATCATCAAATGGGAGGCTCCACAAGATATTAAACCAATCTTCACCATTTGTTGGTTTGACAATAGACAGAATCTACATATAAACAATACATGCAATCATCACACTCAACTGTATTTTCTGATCATACAATACATGCATATCCCATACCTTGATCATTTTCTAAGCAAATATCATATTTACATCCTTTTTCAATGTTCTTTCTCAATCTCAAAAAACACTTGAACACTTTAAAAAATTAACTTTATGTTAAGAATCATTAAATTAACCATACCTTGATCATTTTTCGACCGTACTTGAGATTCACATCCTTTCGAATACTTTTAAGTGCTTTCTCCATATCAGCAACACTCAAATTTGGGTGAAGTTCCTTTAGCTTTGCCTCATAATCTTGCTTGTATAGTGGCTAAAATATATTCCAAAGAAATGAATGAGTACAATGAATTAGTTAGTTCTAATTCAAAAGACATCCATGACAAATGGTATGAAACTTACTGCAAATACCATTCTCCCTAGCATCAAAGATGTCAAAGGATACCAAGTACTTGATCCTTTACTGCTTTCATTTGCCCTATGCTTTTCAAGTGTCTTTTTGTCTTCCTTAGAAAAAAGTGATAAGTACTCATTCTCATCACACGAACACATTGTCTTTGTGTTGTACAAATAATCCTTGAGATTCGTTTTTATAATTGTTGTTTCATTAAGGCTGAATAATAAAAAATATATAGCTTCAAGCATATGAAGAATTGTTCACAAAACCCTTAAAAGCTCGAAAAAAGGTAACACATATAAGCAAGAACTTGCACTTATAGATTGAACCTTTGAAGAGCAGCTATTAGCTTCATTTCTGTTTCTTTCTTTGGAGTAATAAAACTTGCTAAAACTCGAATATGCCATGCCTTTGATGTCTTGAATTTCTCTTCAATTAGAGACATCCATGCAACAGTACGGTGATTCCCCTCCCACACAAAAAACATCTTTTGAGACAAAAATGACCAATCAACATCATCAACAATCTATGCCTCAAATTCTGCATTACATCCCTCCAACAAGAATCCCATGATTGTTCAATTTCATCTGTCACCTCTTGTGAAACACCATCCAGAAGTGTTGTAGATAAAATAAACATTCCTTTCTGTTGAATATATTTTTCTGCCTTTAGAGCTTGCTTTAGGCTATCCATATCAGTTCGTAGGCCTCTCACTCTTGTGTTTACAACACAACGACATAATGGGATCAAGGGAGCAATCTTTCCAGGATTGATTGCAAGAGATTCAATAACATCCTTGCTCTGGCCAATATCAAGTGCAACAGGAAACTCTTGCTCAAACTCCTCATCCAGTTGTTTATCCTCTTTCTTTCTCTTCTTAGAAGATTCCTCCACAATTATAGTAGTTTCTTCAAAGTCTTCCATCTCCTTATCCTCTTCAACTCCAATTTCAACCTCTTTTTGAAACTCTAAATTAGGTGTAGATTCCACTTGCAAACTTCTCTTGCTACTTGTCCTTCCACCTCTCCTGCCTCCTCGTTCTCCTCTTCCACCTCTCCCCCTCCTCTCTGAAGTTTTTATTTTTACCATCCTGCCAATGTGACACAAATGCATTTAAAAAAAGAAGTCATCGCATGGCATAGAATAGAATTACAAGGTCAATTAATCCCAACATTACTTCAATAGCATACAAAGAAAGCCCAAGAGGCTTCAAAATAGAAAATACCTGAAGCTTGATCGTGATGCTGCTAATTGAAGCTACACTTGACGAGATGATGGGGCTTGAGGAGACTAGTTGGACAACAAAAGCACACAAAGAAAAGTTATTAAGCATACAAGAACAAGTTATTAACCACAAAAGCGTACAATATCTTGAATATATTGTGTTGTGTCTCCTAAGTCCTCCTCGTCTCCTTGCCTCCCCCTCCTTGCCTTATTTTCATAATAGTGCATGTGTCTAAAAGGGAAGCAAAAAATCTCCAAGTGCTATGCGTACATATGTCAAAATATCATGTGGTGTATAGGAAAACCACGTGATGTGCCCTTAAACCACACAGTATATTTTGTTTATACAGCTTGGTATATATGTTCACTGTGCAATAATGATCTAGTCAACCAATTTGCAATGACTGACTAGAAAAGACATGTTTTTTTGCATTTTAAACATCTTTAATTTAAAAAATACGTACTAAAAACCTCCCTAATATCACAAGGGAGATATTGGGGGAAAGCACCAAGAATCTTGATCATTAAACTCCTGTTGAGTCTCTTCTACTACTCAAAATAGGCAACTAACAATCATAGAAGCCTTGAGAGGTACCGAACTTCAAAACATAGTATGCTGCAGACATAGTATGCTGCTCTAGGTTATCATTTAATATTCTTCATTATCCTTCATGGCATAGATCCTTGCAATCATGGTGAAAACTCTATAATTTCATCCTATTATGCCATGTGCACCACATTGTTGGAGGTCGCGTATAAGGATATGCAAAACAAATTTGCAGGAATCCATAATTAATGATCTAGCTTCAAGAGGCTATACATTTGTTTCTAAAGGATGGATGGATATAGCTCATTGCTTTCTCACCAATGTGATGATTGTCTCTCCCAAAGGAGAAGCCCTCTAGAAGTCTTACAAAAAAAGTGGTGAGATCCAAATTGGCAAATACATTGCAGAGTTATTGATTTCTATACAATGGAATCCATCTTAGAGAATCGAGATGCTATCATAGATACATGCCACTCACAAGATTATATAACTTGGGAAAGAGGTTTAAATTTAGAGAACAAGAGAACGAAATAAATCTTTGGGATGTGAAGGCTATGATTACAAACACAATATTTTGGAAAGGAGTGGAAGATGAAAGTTGTTGTGAGTCAATCTTTCATGTTTGCATTAAGGAATTTTGATGCTAAGGTGCCTACTTTGGGAAAAACTTACAAGATATGGTGGGATTTTGAGCAAGGATTTCTTGGCCTGACAGGATGAAGTACACCTAGTGAAGAAAAAGTTGGCAGTAGGTGCACTCCTCCACATAGTGTAAGCTTGCTATTAGATTCTGAGTGGTGGAACATTAGTAACTACTAGAGAAAATTGAAAATTTTATGACATAGTACACACATGTAACCCAAAACCCCATGATTTGAACATGCATGTGCCATGTAGGAATTTGATAAGTATTGCTTTGAACAAGCATATTTTAACTTCAACTATGTGAAGAAAATGGCCAAGGACATGCCATAAACAACTAATGGTATATAAATGGGTCAAGTTGTGAGAAGTTTCAACCTCTTGCAATAAAAATTCTTGCTCAAAAAGCCACCAATTCAAGTAGTGATTGTAATTGAAACACGTATAAATATATCCATGGTACCATCATACTCAAACTTGTGCAAATAAGAAAAGAAATCGATGTATTTATATACAAATAACAAATTATTGAACAATTCCATGATTTGATCTCTCCCTCTCTCTCTCTCTCTCTCTCTCTCTCTCCCCCCCCCCCCTCTTCACTTTAGCACTCTTTCACAATTCCAATCCTCTCCCTTGTTTAGTCTAGCACCCATCACAAAGGCCAAGCCTCCCCTCTAATACTCGCAAGTTATTGCGTTTTGAAAACTCACAATGTTTGAGACAAAGGATGAAGTGCTAATGTTGAAGAAGGAAAATATCTATAAGACAAAGGAAATCGACCTCTAGCCCCAGTACCACAAAATGAAGCTAGCCATTGGTGGTACTTGATTGGATTCATTCCATAGGACCCCACAAACTCAAAGAGGAAACCTATGCAACCTAGCACTTGACCATGCAATGGTGATTGAGCCTGCCAATACTTACGTTGCTACAAAAAAACTTCCAAACCAAAGAAAAGAAAATCACCAACATTAGTGAGCTACAAGTGTCCTTGACATTCAAATTTCTTGTGAAGGATGATGAATCATAGGATCCTATATCATGTAATAATTGCTTTCTAGACGAGGTGGAAGATCCTACCTTCAAGAGTGCAGTCGTGATGTCCTGTGCAGTGACAGCTCGGGCAGGATTGGCAGTGGTCAAAAGCATACCAAGAGAAGCACTAAACCCGCTCGCTCTACTTCCTTGCGAGCCTCGTCTCTACCAGCTTCGGCAACAACCGTCAGTGTGAGAGGACTCTGACGCGATGGATTTGTGGGCTCAACTTTGAACAAAGACAGCTTCTCTGCTGCTGCCTGAGGTCTGGCCGAAGGCAATCGGATTGAAGAAGCCGATCCGATGCTACCAGAACTGAGGGAGGGAGGGAGGGAGGGAGGTAGGGAGGGAGGGAGGGTGGCAGAGCGAGGGAGCGAGGGAGGGAGGGAGAGACCGAGGTGAGGGACGGAGGCGAGCGAGGGAGGAAGGGAGGGAGGGAGAGAGGCAGAGCGAGGGAGGGAGGGAGGGAGCAAGGGAGGGAGAGAGGTAGAGCGAGGGAGCAAGGGCGGGAGAGAGGGAGCGAGGGAGCGAGGGAAAGCGAGGGAGAGGGAGCGAGGGAGGGAGAGCGAGGGAGAGCAGGAGGCAGAGCGGGAGGCAGAGCGGGAGGGAGAGCGGGAGGCAGAGCGAGGGAGAGCGAGAGGCAGAGTGAGGGAGAGTCGGAGCAGAGCGGGAGGGAGAGTGAGGGAGAGCGGGAGGGAGAGTGGGAGGCAGAGCGAGAGGGAGAGCGAGGGAGAGCGGGAGGCAGAGCAGGAGGGAGAGCGAGGGAGAGCGGGAGGCAGAGCGAGGGAGGCAGGGAGGGAGGGGCCTTTAATTTTCTTAAGCCCTTAAGAAAATGAAAGGCCAAAAGACCCCTTTCGTCAATGAAAGGGGTCTTTGGGCCTTTCATTTTCTTAAGGGCTTATGAAATTTGCCCTCACTCCAATTTTCTTAAGCCCTTAAGAAAATGAAAGGCCAATAGACCCCTTTCATCGACGAAAGGGGTCTATTGGCCATTCATTTTCATGAGAGCCCTTAAGCCCTTAAGAAAATTAAAGGCCAATAGACCCCTTTCGTCGATGAAAGGGGTCTATTCGCCTTTAATTTTCTTAAGGGCTCACATAAAAATTAAAGTTCACATTGATATTTGTAGAAATAATCATCCCTTTTCCATGATAAAGAACACCTTTGCTAGCAAGGGACCACCACATGTCCTCAACCGACCCAAGTACTTAACATTGCCTCTTTATTAGCTAGCACTCGTTTTTATTATTTCAAATCATTACAATCAATGCGTTTATTTTATTCACCATGACGGGACGATATACTGGCTATAGAAATGCTACCAAACTATGATGTTAATAGGAACCATGACTTATAATGATTATCATACGAATTCGATTGCTAATGAGAATGCAGCAATGATGAGTGATCATTTAATTAAACATCATTACTGTGTGAGGTTGATAATTTTTCATAATTATGAGGTGATAATTTTACTGTGTGAGGTCAACATACAATTAAATATCTTTTTTATTAATATTCGATTAATGATAGAGGCCAATAGACCCCTTTCGGAGAAAATAATTTTTATTTATTGTTAATGGAAGATAGAGGCCAATAGACCCCTTTCATCAACGAAAGGGGTCTATTAGCCTCTATATTCAATAATGGTTCATGAAAGATAGAGGCCCATAGACCCCTTTCATCAATGAAAGGGGTCTATTGGCCTCTACCTTTCATTAATAATTGATGAAAAATAGAGTCCAATAGACCCCTTTCATCGACAAAATAGTCTTTTAACGAAAGGGGTCTATGGGCCTCTATCTTTCATAAATAATTGATGAAAGATAGAGTTCAATAGACCCCTTTCATTGATGAAACAGTCTTTTGGCATATTTTTAACCTCATAATTTATATTCAAAAGGTTAGAGATATGCTGACCAACCATTTCTTGTTCACCACAATTATAATTTATATCTATCTATCAACTTTAAAATACTTATATCGAATTGTCGAAATGAATATGTAGCAATAATGAAATGTCATTGCTAGTGAGAATGGCTGGCAATAACTCCCATACGTGTCAAAGAAAGGTTGGGGATTAAAAGGTCTAAGAGTCCATCGTATTATAGTATTGTTGTTAACAAATGATGGCTAAAATTTACATCATGGTTCAATACCATTGTCACACTTGTGCCGACTTTCACAAGACCTATCTTACAAAGTTGTGAGTATAAATAATGGGCAGTGTGTGCAAAGCATTTGTGAGCAACTTTTCTTGCAGCAGACTCTTATTTCAAATGAGTTCTTGAAACGAACACTCTGCCCTTGATCTCACCCTTTGGACTTCATCTCATTGAGTTGTATAGCTCAACCATTCCATTCCTATGGAATCTGTCACAATTCAGAATGAGGATAGATCTTTCCATATGTTTGTTTGCACTTTCGTAGGTAGAGGAGTGTTGTCAGAGATGGTGCTTGCTAGCCATTTTCAATTCACACTTGGGTCCATATCTGTCCATCAGCACTTTGGTGATAATGGGTCTGATTTGACAATGGAGCTACAATACGAAGTCCATGACGATGGATACAAAATGTTTCACCTTGATGCGCAGTTTGGTGATATTTTCACTGTGAAGGGAGAAATATTTAAGCTTGATGACAATGAACTTCAGAAGACTCTAGTGCACGAAAAAAAAAAGAATTTCTACTCTGTTTGCAACAAAAATGATGAGGCAAGGAAACATGATTCAACTAGCAACATTGAGAATGACAAACAACATAGTGTCATTGAGATTATTATGCAACTACCTATAAAGAACAGATTGCGTGAGGCCTATGAGAAGTTGAAATGCACATCACTATGGATGAGTTGCCTTCTACTTATGATGGTGATGTTTTCTTTGAGCTACCAGCTACTTCAATGAAACATCGCACAAAAGGTACGGAGTCAAAATTTGATGGTCATGTTTGGAGTGATCCTATTACAACAAATATAGTATTTCCTGGTGTGGTTCATAGAAAGGAATGTGGAGGTCACCTCTGTTGTATAAATGCAACTTGTGGTTATAAAAAAAGAATTGGGATAGAGAATGAGACACAATGGGATGGGAGATTGATTAGAGTGCCCCAGCAAATGTGTCAATTGAATCATATGGCTCCTTATCATGTATACATTGTGGTCGTCCACCAATTTGCTTGGAGATATGTTACTGTGAAATGTTACTCTGCATGCCAGAATGTAGAGATGGTGTGAATCTTACTCGTGCAGTCATACACCATGGCCATCATAATCATCCCATTGGAGATGGTTTGACTAGAAGAACAAAGGATGCCATTAAAACCAAAGTTTCTGAAATGGTGAGGGCTGGTGGTGCTGTATGCCCTAAAGGGATACAAAATATAATTGTCCAAGACATTATTCTAGAAACTTTATTGTCTAAAAAAGTGCAAGATGGTATTAAGATGTCGGATTTTGAGCTACAAGATTTGCTCAAACAATGTGAACCTTTGCTCGACAAAAGAAGGTAATTACCATAATATTTGTTATTGCATTGGTTTATTAAATTATGTTATTGACAATGAATATTGACCAACTTTATGTCTGTGTATAGATTATCAAGATGGATTGAGGAGCCTCGACGTGACTCTCGACCTGTGTCAGATGGGCTAGATGGAATTTTATACTTAAACATACATTGTAGATATAATTATTTCCAAAATGTAGTGTTTCCTGGACAATTGCAACATAGTTCATTCAGCAAGTGTCATGTATTTAAAATGTCTACCCAAGGTTCTGGTTCAAGGGTTGATTTGGTAAATAAAATGAGACCTGGAGGAGAATTGGGTCATTGTTGGGTGTTGTTTGACTTTGTGAAGCGAATGAAAGATTGGACTACCATGGCTTGCCATGTGTATAATCCTTTTATCCAAGAGTTGCAAACAATTGCAACTTGTGACTTCAAGGTGGAAGATACTGACACACAAATTCTATTTTGGGATACTCTCAACAAAGTAATGGTTTCAGAAGGGTTTGATAATGCTGAATTCAAAGGGTTCATGGCAGATGAGGCCCAAGCCAACTGGAGAGCTATACGTGCCACTTTAAATGGTGGCCCTTACAATATAATGAAAGGGAAAGAGCGTTCTTTCCTTTTCCATTGGGAGCAAAGTCTTCATTCCCATGCAAAGGCATGTATAAAAGTTGGCAGCCAAGAGGAATTTAAAATCCGATGTAGACGCTGGAAGGATGCCTCTACAGAGCAAGCTATAGAAGTCGAAATGAGAAGCCTAAGGGCATGGTGGAATGCAGGCCATGCAAGTGATTCAGACTTGCCATGGCTTGAAACTTGGTTTGCATGGTGGCATGCTAGGATTTCCCATTGGGGCCACTACATTATCGAGGTTGGTTTTGTATTTCTCTTGAATTTTTTTTTAAAAATAATATGAACATGTATTGGAATATACAACAAATAACAAAATAGAAAATATTGTGAGTGTATTTGACTTAAAATTGGGCTATATTATTTACATATTACTTATATGGATAGAAAAGATAATAATTTTGGTCACCAAGCTAACTTGAGTACAAAAGAGATCTTCACAGCATTATCTTGCATGCCTCAAGGCCTGGCTTTTGCAGATTGCACACCTTCATGATGTTGAACAAAATTTGAAAGGACTATTATAATAATACTTTTTGCGATGGAGATTTTGAACCACCAAAATAATGTTTTGGAGTCTTTTTCATTACTCCTTATGGAAACTTTGGGCTATTTCTATACGTGATACTTAATAATTGTGATAATTGTGATGGGGCGCCTTGTAGGATGATTTTACAGTCACAAAACTTTGAACGTGTCTTTTACGTGATAAATCATATCTTCATTTGTAGTGATGTAGGTTGGAAACATATTAAAATTGTCAATATAGAATAATTAGAAAACTATGAGTGGAACATAAGCTTGCTAAAAGTCCAGGAGTAGAATGGCAAGCCTATACCCATTATGCATGGCCCAGTCAGAAGCCTCCCAGAATGGGAGATGTTATCAAAGATGCTTTTACCATGCACAAAGCCCATTTGCGTATCATGTATAAGATCTAGAAGAAAGGGCTACAACCATAGGTTGATTGCTTTTGCTAAGATTTTGTACAAAGTAGCGAGCAGAGTACTGAGACACTAAATTCCTGGGATAAGATGAATGAGGCCCTTCGTAAGTGAGTCTGGCATCTCACCTGAGTCCCAAACGCCCTGCAGGGCTGAGGTAATGTGATCCCCAATATGATTTCAAAATGAAATAAAAAAAGAGGGGTTAATTCCATCTAAGCTAAGGTACTTGCCCTTATGAAGGGTAGAGAGAGCAGCCCTGACATCTATGTTGGTGAAGGGTGCATCAAGTGAGACTACCATATCTCCAATCACCAACATAGGTAAGTGTTGCCAAATAACACGTCGAGCATCATCTCTAGCCTGTGTGTTAGGATCTGCTATAATAAGGGAGGCATAGAAATTTGTGACTACCTGCAAGATGTTATCTAGATGTGTTTAGAAAACTATGTCTGAGTCAACAAGCTGTGAAACGCTCTCCTTAGTATGTCTGGGGCCAAGAGTAGAGAAGAACTTCTTATTGACCCTACCTCCCGTTTGAGTCCAAAATGACTCTATGGCATGAACGTCATACTCTTCTCTCTCATCTAACAGTGGCTTGCTGCTGAGCCATTGCTGCAGCAAGGCATTCCTGAAACCCAACATATGCATGCCTCTTCTATTCTTTCCTCTGAAGAGCAGCCAACTACTGGCAGATACCTATCTCTCACCTAAGGAAGTCACTTCTACTGACACGAGAAACTGAATTATAAAAGTCGCTAATATCTGAGAGTCTACATAGAAGGCATCTGGAATCCTGATACTGGCAGAGCGGCTCTTCACCTAAGGATCTGAGACCAACAAAACAACTAGAAAATGATCTGAAGTGGACACCCCAGGTGAAATGCATAGGTGAAATGCATATTGTCCCACCTCTATCCAGAGCCCAATCATCCACATAAAATCTATCAATGTGTGCATGGATAGGCATTTGCAATCTCTTGTTAGACCAAGAAAATCAGAGTGATCGTGGCTGAGTGTGGAAAGCATCATCATGCCAAGCATCTCTACTGCTATACTGAAAAAGAAAGGCATCCCAGGCTGCTCTCTCTAGGGAGTGGATACCACCTTCCCTACTACTGCTTTTGTGTGTGGGCATTTCAACCATGTTGAAATCACCCCCAATGATCCAAGACTCTGCAATGCATGACCAAGAAAGCATCTCCTTCGATAGAAGGACACGATCCCCTCTTGAATTGGAGCATAAAGGTTTAAGAAACCAACCTTATGCCCACCAATCAAAAGAATGATCCACTGAGCTCTAGAGGGAACTATGATCCCATGTCCAATCACCACGGGGAGAATCGAAGAAGAAACAAAAATGCAAGTACCTCCTCTGGTGCCTAAGGCGGGTGACCAAAAAGTATGGCCTAAGAGAATCTTACCCGACTTGGCACAATCCTTGACATCTAGTTTGTGTTTCTAATTCATAAGAATATCAGTGGGGCCCCCAATAACACCTAGATGAAGTTGGTTATGAATTAGCTGCCTACAATGGTGGTGAGGTACACCTCCAAGGCCTTGAATGTTCCAACTGGCAATCCTCCTCGGTGAGAGGAAGAGGCCAGATTATCCAACCTAGTAGCGGAGACAATCCTCTTTTGGGAAAAATTCCTCCTATTAAGAGGAGGGAATTCAACTAGGGAAAGCACTCCCACACCTACAGAAGGGGAAGCTCTATCCACGGTGATCTGAATGACCTGCTCCACAAATGTAGAGGGTACAAAACTCCTCTAACTCAAACTCTGCCATGTCTACCAAAACTACAAAAGAATTTTTGAGTGATGCTTCTCGCGTAGGTGTGTGGAGGATCCCTGTGAATGGTGGAGTGGAAGCAATAACCCCCTTGTCTCTGTCAAGAGGTGAGGAAAGAGGACCAGAAGAGGAAGGGGGCCACCAAAGCGAAGCTATAAATGTAGCATTAATGTCAAGTAAGGCAGGGGTTTTGGCAATGAGTTGCTCCTAAGGGGACAGGAGCAATCTCATCAGTACAAGGAACTAGGACAGGAATATCTCCTACCTGTAAGGAAGGGTGCATGGTACTATCTTAGCCTCCTGATGTGGAACTAGCTCACAAACTAAGATTGGAATCCAACATAGGAGGACTAAACACAGGATGTGTTGACGGTCCCGGTCGCGTTGTAGAAGAAGGTCCAAGACGAGAGGCTGTAGTCGATGGTCTTGGGCAAGGGGTAGAAGGTCCAGTAGTGCGATAAGTGGTAGGATGTATAGTAGATCATGAAGTAAGTCCAAATGAGGTGGTGCTATGAGGCGCTACACCCGTGGACCTTTTAGGCCTTTTCTTTTGTCTCTTACTTGGGCAATCTCTGACACCCGTGCCTAGGGGTCTTGCAAATCCTACATTGATCCTGTCTCCCAGTAATCTCGATATCTACCTAAAGAATGAGCCATCTAGATGCTGGAGCATAATGTGGTCATTCGTAATATTAGGGTCAGAGACAATGACCCTAACACGCGGTACCCCATTCGATCTGATTGCCTCTGCTGCCAAAGAAGTCATCCTAGGGAGGGGTAGGGACCTTGGTAACCATCTCAAAAGCAGCTCCAACGGAAGATAAGAGTCCATGGTACACCTAACAATTGTCCTCCTCCACAAGTTCAAAACCCAACAAGAAGGGTGTCAAGAAAATCCTCCTGGATATTAGTGCTAAGGGACTCACCTGAAGCACTCTACCTGTTGCATCCGAGGAGTCAAAAAAACAACCTGGAAAACTTACCCCAAGAAAACAAACATCTGTGAGGTGACCTGCGAGGTCTCCACGTAAAGAGGTGAGCATCTAGTCTCTGGCCTGTAACATGGAAGGGTGGGACCCATGGATCTAGCAAAGAGTCATGTCGAACACTTCTTCTTTGTATCTTTTCTGAGCTACTCCGCAACTCATCTTTTGAGAACGCAATGGTTTTTGCAACCGATGGAAGTCAACGAGGATTGGCTAAAGGCTCAGCCATCATCAATTGATGTGGGAAGGCCGACTCAAACAAAATGAGGCTCTAGAAAATGCTACCAAAGAATCCCAGGGGGCCGAGGAGTGTGGAAGGAAAGGAAGGGAGCGGAGGAAAATGGAGGTAGGAGGAGGGTGGTGGGGAGAGGAGGCTGCAAGGGTGGGGGAGGGGGAGGGAAGCCGAGAGAGGAGGATGAAGGGGTTAGGGAGGAAGAGGAGAGTCAAGGGGGCGAGGGTCAGATGAGGAGAGTCGAGGAGTGGTGGACGAGGGAGGAGGCAAGGGAGAGGGAGCAGTCGGGGGTGGGGGAGGAGGGCTGGGAGGCCATAGGGGAGGAGGAGGGGGCAGGGGAGAGGGCTAAGGGGGAGGAGGAGGGGCATGGGAGAGGGCTGAGGGCGGGGGGGGAGGGGGAGGGGAAAGAGGGATAGGGGAGGCAAAGGAAGGGACAGGGGGCAAGGAGGGCGGCTGTGCGGAGAGAGGGGGATTGGGAGGGGAGGGGGGTAGAAGAGGAGGGCGGGGAAGGGGGATGAGAGGAGGGGGAGGGGCTGGCTGAGAGGGGAGGGGAGGAAAAGGCCAGCTAGAGCATGGAGGAGTAGTAGTCGAAACACTTAATTCTGACCATCTTCCCAATTTGGCTATACTACAATGTGCACCTTCCAAATCTGAGCCTTTGAATTAGGTGGTTCCTAGTCTGTAATGTGGATCTTGAAAATGTGACCCTGTGAACTAGATGGTCTTAGAAGTAGTCATTATTCTAACAGTTGCATGCATGCATGCACACACATGCACAACACACTCCTTCCAGCATGATGGTCCAGTATCACCACCATGGTGGGTGATATGAGCCTATGCATTGTAAGCCCAAACACTTCAAGAAAGGTTGACGAAGAAGATGACAACAATGATGATGATGATGAGTCAATCGTGTGGTACATGGTATTATGTGAAACTGGCATACAATTCATTCATTTAGGATTTCTGGTCACCAGCCCAATGGCATACATTTTCCCTTGATTGGGATTACTAGGGGTTGTTTGGGATTTACTAAAAACAAGCACGTGGTTATTCGGGATTTACTAAAAAAAGCACCATGGTGGTTTGGGATTAGTATATTGTTTGGGATTTACATTTTCCTTGGATTTACATTTGTTCTCTTTTGGGATTTACATTTTTCCTCATGTGGAATTTACTATTTAGGATTTACTAAAATGATCAAGGTAGTTTTTTGAGGTTTACTAACAAACAAGCATGGTGTGTAGGGTCTCTCCATTGTTTGTCAACTCATGGTCACATAGAGGAAATACTTGAAGTGGCTCCTATCTCTTCACAGTTGCAATATCCTCATAATTGTCACGATCCCATATGATGCACGTACTACATAAACAAGAAAGTTTTCTGAGTTTGAGTAGGCGATTGTTTGAAAATCCGCATATGCTATGCAAATGACAAGTTTCTTCAATGTCCTCACAATTGTTTCTACTTCTCCTCTTCATAGAACACTCCGCATACTACATTATTCATAACACTTTGTTTATTGTATGTTGATTGTGCCGTGTTCAGAGGTGGTCTATAAGCCATGTTACAACATTATGGGCATCATTGAGCTTCAGTTGAGGGTATGTCAATTGGTGTTTAAATAGAGATCGCTTGATAACAACACCACATCCATCATGTTCGTCGTCCTTGCCATGGCTAGACCCAAATAAATTTCATAGCTTGTTTAGACCGGTTATGGATTTAAACTTTGATATGCACTACAATTGTTATCTGCTTGTTGCATCAATGAGCACTTTGTATCTCATCTTGTACTTGAAATGAGTAAATTTTATACAAACTCTATGAAAGAGAAAATAGTGTCATGAAAAAAATTGGCTAAGCACATCTTGAACTACTTATCTTGCCAGTTGGCCGTGAAATTATGAAACACATATATTGGGATGGATTGAACCAAATGAGCTATAAGCTCTCTCAATTGAGTGCTCTTATATGATAGTAGCCATCACTTTTTCTCTAATCATTCAACATTAACATGTTCAAATATCCTCCATTTTAGAGTAACATGATTGTCTTCCCTCATTTCATTTGGCCAGACATCAAATTGCCTGTTCTCATACTACAATGTGTGCATGTGCCACGAATGCATTAAAAATAGTGTACCTCAGAGTCTCCCTTTGACAGACCACTGGGATCTTAGGCTACCAAACTTAGCCTTTCTTGCGACACATGTCAAGGATCCATGTGGCCTATGGAATGCACATTCATCTAGGAGACATGGGCATCTATCTCCATAGAGCAATTCTCGAACATGACCAAATCTCAAGTAATTCATAGCTTGCCAATACAGGTCAAAGTCTATGTGTGTTTTGCAACAACGCACATTCTTGTCTTTGAGTTTCTTGAGATACCAGGGCTTATAATGCTCAAAGCTCCTTTGCCCAATCAAAATGCCAGGGTTCTGAGCCATAAACTTAGGACAAAACTCCATCTTCTCACCCAACACGTGCATACAACTGTACTGCGCTCCCTTTTTTCGCTACACATACATGCAAAACCCCCGTCTAATTAAACTAGTTAAGCTACTAGAAAACAAAACAATTTCAACAACTAGACTGGTATCTGACCAATAGGGCTCGGTGATATATAACAATATATTGTGGTTCAATTTTTGTATTTTCGCTCAACCACAATTTCAATAACATAACTACTGCTTGACTTGAACCAGCTCGGTGATGTTCCAGCCACTAGGCTAGTTTAGGACAATCACATTAATCCAAGACATCTCAATTGAGAAATTAACCGTTTTGACTAATTTAACTATGAGGAAACACAACAATTTCAACCATCGGGTTGGTCATCAATTAGATAATAACAATATATTACTGTTTGATTGCAAATATATTATTGTTAATTTTTGTTCAACCACACTAGCTTAGGACAATCATATAACTGGTATTTTGACTTGAACCCAGCCATGGTTGCATGATGTTCCAACCACCAGGTTGGTTTATGATAATCACATTAAGTCCAAGCCACTCCAATCTAGAAGTTAAGCAAGTAAACTATTCCAAAACTTAATCACAGATAACCATCAAGCTAGTTTAGAATAATGACAGTGGTGGTTTGTTATTGACCACAATTGTTGGTCAATTGTAGGGATTGGCCCATGCAACATGAGCATAAATGTGGAGATTTGGCAACAATGTAGATTGCATCAATTTAACACATGGTGTTTGCATGGGATTGTTGCAAGTGTGGATAGAGGTTCCAGTAGGTTGGTGAGCTCGTGGTGGTGACTAGTAGTTCAAGGTTTGGCGGTGCATGGCTCCTATAATTCTGCAATGATGATAAGCTCTCCTCATCTTTGTCAAGGTCATGTGCCTAATGTGTCATAAATAAGCAATTGATATTAGTCCAGGTCTATAGGAGTCTAGCGTTGATACTCAAGTCTATATATACAAATTGTGGAGTTGAACTCTTTGACTTGCCCAAGTATTTCATGCATCTATTGATTGAGTTGTGAAAGTGCGCCTTGTCTTGCATATTATTTTTGCATGAGATTCATAAAGGAGAGTGTGTGTAATGAGAGAGATACTTCTGCTTTATATCTCACACATAAATTTGTGAAGTATTCATCTTTTAATCTTGGCTAAGTTAATGTTCACAACAAGCTTCAACTTCCAACAATTGGTATCAGAGCCTACTGGTCTTGTGAGCCTATGAGAATAGAAGTTGCTAGTTTCTTAGGGTTGAGATTTTTGAGAGATTGCAGTGAGATCTTACTGTTGTTCATGAGTGGGACAAAGAAACACAGTTTTGCAAGCCTCTGCATAGGTGGTCGAGTTGTGATGTGGAAGTCTAAAAGCTTGAGAAGCAGTATTCATGGGCATCATAGGAGATCTTTAGCAATGCTGGTCGACATGTGCTATCAAAGGTCCAAAAGTGATTACACTCATGGATTCCTTGAAGAAAGCAAAGTCTGAAGAATCCATCATGAAATTTACTCGGGAGAAATTTGTGACCTGGCAGTTGTTGTCAACAAGATTAAGGCTCATGCAGAAAAGTTTGTGGGGAATTGTCTTCGGTGTAGAAAAGGTTTGATTTACATATGGGAGAAAGAGAAGATTTGGCAACTTTATTTGAATTGTATGCAAGCTTTGTTGAAGTAACTGTTAGATATGCTCAATGCCCCACTTTCTTGGTAACCACCAGTGGTCCAAGGTGCTCAAGTTGTAAGGCCCCCATATGAGGAGAAGCCATGTGTGAGCCTAGGACACTGATTGGATCCTGACTTGCATGTCATATGAGGTCTATCAAAATGAGACCGTTGATGGTAGAAAGGTGATTGTGTGGGAGCCCCTTGCTCTTGCTAGGGTCTAGGGGCTAGCTAACCCCCAGTTGGGGGGTCTCAGGGGGGCCAACGGCCCCCTAGTGGGGGTTTAGGGGTTTAGGGACGACAGCCCCCGAGGCGACGGTATAGGAAATATTCCTTGAATATTCCATGGACAACTAGTCGGTTCCACTGACTAGGTTGACTGGTCAGCTCCACCGACTAGGTTGATTGGCCCGCTCCACCGACTACATTTATTCGACTACCGCCCTCATAGCTATAAAAAGGCGACCTTACCAGTCCATTGCATCATATCAATTGAGATCATATCAGATCTTCCAGCTAGTAGCTCTTCACCTAGTATCTATCTAGATCGCCATCTAAGCTCCACTATGGGAGCGCACGGGTGGACGGAGCCATCATCTATACTACATCAGTATTGCAGGAAATTTTGTCTCCAGTTTGCTATGTACTCTCTATTCTTTGTTTAGTTTCTGTTCCGCTGCACCTGTAATTTAACAATAACTCCACAAACTTGGTTCCAAAGTAGAAGGTGAGGATTACCCCTCATGTATAATGATATTGCATGTATTCTTTGACTTGATGATGAAGCTGACTTCATTGATTATGTGGTTCTTCTACTGAGCAAGGAAAAGATAGAGGAAGCACTCCTGCTGGTCGGTGAAATTGCTTATACTATGAAGGATAAAAGGAAGGCTACAACATACATTAAACTTGACACCTATTCCTATTATTATTGTGGGAAACCCAGTCACATCGAAAGGTTTTTTGTTAAAAAGATGAAGGATGAAGCCACTAAAAGAAGTAAAGTGGATGCATGTATAATTGAAGAGTCCCTCTTGGGCACAGAGATCGCTACTTCCATTGACATAGGAGTAATGGATGATGGTTGGGTGTGCTAAAGAGTTCTTGGCATATTATAGAACTGATTTGATGCAGTTGTTTTAGATGATCTTAGGGAGGTCATGTTTTAGGTGTCGAGAAACCTGGTGACTGGTAATTTTTACTACAATCGTAGTGATCATGCATGCTTAAGCACAGTGGTGGGTGAGTAGTGGCACGGTGGAATCGTAGCCACCATGACAGACATGGCTGATGATAGCCACCACCATCAGGTAGTAATTCCCACAAAAGTAAATCATGAAGCCTTCCCATGCATTGTACTCTCCTGAGCATGCAAGCCTGGTGACTAGTAATTTATTGCACTCGTAGTAATCATGCATGCAAGCCCAATGGTGGTAATTGGAAGTTGAGTAATTGTAGGCCACTGTGGTGGCTGGTAATTAACTACCAGCTCGGTGGGTCTTAGCCACCACCACAGACGTGGCTGGGAATCTTAGATGCCACCACCTCTAATCATTCATTATGATGCAAGTCAATACTACCGCCTTGAATTAATCAAAATTCAAGCCAACCACCATGGTGGCTCTCACCTTGGCAGTAGTCGGGCTACAACCATCGCGGTGGCTCTCACCTTGATAGTGTAGTCCTGCTATTCCATTCCCTTAAACATTTCATCTTCTATCCCTCTCGACCATTTCATTCTCCCTTGAAATCTCGATCCTCCACTATTTCATTTCCTTCACTGCTTCATCTTCTATCCCTCTCGACCATTTCTTTCTCCCTTGCAATCGGACTTTGCAATCGGACTGTAAACTCAAGCCTCCACTATTCCATTTCCTTCATTGTTTCATCTTCTATCCTTCTCGACCATTTCTATCTCCCTTGCAGTCTTTCTGCAACTTCTATCCCCTCTCGTAATGGACCCTGTACAGTCCGGGAGCTCCTCACACAATCTTTCCTCCCCCTCTGCAAGATAGTGTGAGAGCCCTCCTTCCCTGATCTTGAAATCGTGACATATGGGAGCTCCTCTATCGCTCTTCAAAAGCACAATTTGGATGCTCTCCAAAACTTCACCAGGTTGGTACAGGAGGTGAACATGAAGGAGGGGCAACTAGTCTGTCAAGGTCAGAAGATTACCATTAATGAAAGCGTGATTGAAAATGCTCTAAGAATTTTCGGAGACAGTTTGCAAGCACACTTTTTTGAGAAGCAGTGGAAGAAATAGGATATTCTAGATGTATACCCCAATGCTAAGATTAGTAAAGATGGTGGAGTCAAGATTTCAAGCTTGCCAACAGACCTCCAAGATGTGCTGAACATACCATTCACTTCTTTCTTGATGCGAGAGGAACCTGCAAGTTGTGACAGGTTCAAGCAACAGTAGAGCAACTGAAAGGACATGATGTATCTTTCTCAAGGGAAATCTCCGAGAGCATGTTAACCAACCTAAAGAATTGCATGGATGGAAAATCCCAATTTTCATCTGAGTCTGCGTTGGAGTTGCAATGCACCTGATGGCATCTACCCTCAAAGGGATTTTTTAGCAATACGATAAGCAGATGTCTCAGAAGGTGACTTTTCTACAAGAGAAAGCCATTGATGCAGCAAAGGTAGCACAACTTGAGAAAAGCCTCAGGGAAGGTGCAAAAGCCAAGGTAGAGGAGGCACAAGTGAGGGCCTTCTTCTTTAATTCTTATTTTTTTCAGTTTGGATTCTAGAATCCATGTTCTACCGTGTTTCGTGTGATGGGGCATGCCAACATTACTTTTCCACAAGCACTTCTTCACTAATTTCTATTTCCTCCATTAGTTTAGGTTTTCTTAATCTCAGTATTTGTTTTCTAGGCAATGGCATCACAATCCCAGCTTCTCCACTCCAAGAAAACATCCAAAATATCAAAAAATACATCACCTTCTGAGGTGGGAGGTGATGTAAGAGGAAGGTTGGGGTGTTTAGGTTCCTTGACTCCATCTCATTTGTAAGCACCACCCATGAGTTCAGCATTTGTAGAGACAAGATTTCTCAACTCACCAAATGCTTCATCAAGGAGAGAGAGCTTCTTACACCTGAATAGTTTCTAGACCAAAGTGAGGTCATGCCAACAAGGGAGAGAGTGACTTTAAAAAATCCTCCTCTTGTAGCAGAACAATTTCCACAGCAAATCCAGTCAACACCATCAAGATTGAAAGGTCATATAGGTAAGTGTTGTTCAAATCAGATGGAGACTCCTATTCCAAAGACTTCAGAACCCACTGGAAATAATGATTCTTTTGACGAAAAGACTAAAAAAACAAAGTATGGGCATGGTTGGACTTTGACCATGGCAGTTCGTGGCCTTCGTAGGATAGTAGTTCAGCCTACTACTACCTTTTTGCTCGTGACTAAACATAAAGGTTTACCAAGTGATACTAATCAATTCCAAGGGGCTGGATGTATCATAAATGTAATGGAACAAAGATTTACTTTCTGGTTGAGCATGAACTAGGATCATCTGAAGTTGTTGTACTCCTTTTTCAAAAGGATTTTGAGCTACAAGAGCTGTGAACTAGGATCATCTGAAGTTGTTGTACTCCTTTTTCAAAAGGACTTTGAGCTACAAGAGGTCAATCCCCAAAACACACAATAATTTTTGAAAAACCTACAACCATGGTGCTACCACTACTTGTTTTAGTGGGTAGGGATCAATGTCCTACAAAGAACTCATGGATAAAGTCTCAGGCAGATTCTTACAAGTATTAGGTTCTAGGTGGAACCCACCGATTGCTTGCACAAAGAGAACTTTGTCTAGAATATGACCACATTGGTATGGTATCGTCTTGCATCATCACATGAGCATCCTAGAAGGCAATGTCACTCAAGTCTTATAGGTCATTTTCATCCAAGTCAGCATCCACATCACCCTATCCACTCATCAAGCCACATCAGTGTTGATTGCCATGTATGCATTAACTACCATGTCATTTGTGCCACATCATCAGGATACCTCAACATTGCCATGTCATCACTGATTGCCACCTCATCTACCATGTGGCATGTAGTCTCCTACTAGGCACACTATCCTCTTCCTACTCACTGCATGGGAACAAAATTGACACATCAGCACAGTGCTCCAGTGGCACAGGCCTTGGCAAGCACACATTCTGCATGTGACTCCTAGTGCCACATCATCATTTTGCACCCTTTTGCCCCTCCACCTAGATCAAGCCATATCTCTTGATCCAAGAAGACTTTGAGGGTGCTACAAAAACGAAATACTCTTAATTTTTTGTGCTCTATGCACTCATCACATCACGTGCACATTTTGGCACAAGTATCACACACTTTTGAGCCTCGGTGACAAATCCACTTCATGCATGCACATCAGCCTCTACATTGACACATCTAACCCAACACTTAAAACGAACAAAGAAAATGAATTATTTGCTACTTTTTCATCCCTCGACGATTGGTCTTTAGAGTACATTAGATCATCCATAGTGGAGAGAACTCCAAAAGTAGGCAATCAAAGCCATGCCCCAAAATTCCTAAATAGTTCCTACTCTGATCGGAGTCAGTCTCTTCACTCACATGCGGTTTCACATCATTACATTTTCTAAAACCCGACATTCCACAATTTATTAAGCAGACTTCAAAGTGTTCAGAGGCATTGACCGATTGATCAAAGGGTAGATAGCACATGATTTGATTTTACACACACATGCCATCATTATAAAGCCTTATAGGATATTTTCTAGCATTGTGTACATCCTTTTTAAGCCTTGTAAAGCCTCTTGTCTATTCCAGACATCATTTGCCACATGCCTTGTAACAAATGGATTATATATTGCAAGTTCTATCTTCACCGACCGTTCAGCTTGCAGTTGATACAGACAGTGTTTTGCAGTTGATTCAAAAAGTGATTTCACAGACACTTTGAGTACATTTCTTGCACCATGCCTACAACTAGCACCTCAATTTGGAGGCATCTACTAAGCTAGACAACTCAAATTATGGCACATGGAAATGCCAAATGGAGACCATTCTTCTACTTCAAGAAAAATGGGAGTATGTTGATGGGTCTACACCTAGACCATCAAATGCTCTAACAGTAGAGCTCCTACCATTGTTGCAGCTCTAGCAGCAGGATCTACACCTACATCACCAGTGTTCGCACCTATAGTAGATCATATCATTTCTCGAGCACAAGTAGAATGGGACAAGAAAGACAAATTTGCATATCATTTGATCAAGCAGAATGTGCAAGATGTCATGCTACGACAACTCAACATAGTCAAGACATTAAAAGAAGCATGGGATATGTTTGTAGCTCTCTATGAGTCTAAGAACACTTCCAAGATTCTCACACTGAGAAACTAGATAAACTAGAGTGTTTGCAATAGAAATGAGACCGGTCATGGTTACATACTCAGGATCAAGGATTACAACAATCAACTTGCAAAACAGCAGAAATCCCACAGAATCTAGTCCAAATGGACTAGGAGAGGGATTATCGCTTACATATGTCTTTCATTCAAAAAATTAGATTCTTTCATAATGAGCAGGTCAAGCAACAAAGTAAAGGCCAGATTGTTGATGATAAATTTTGCTCTTTGTGAGAGACGTGATCTCCAAGTATATAAGAATAATGCAGGTGGTGCTGACCAAGCATTATGATAATTATTTTCAGTTGGCATTTCATGATGGGGATGCCTGGAAGCTGCAAGAAGAGATTATTGATTTGTGGGAGCAAGGAAAGCTGAAAGGTCAAAAGATGCTAAAGGCTCCTTCAAGCTCTCATGGGAAAGCCAAGGCAGATGAAGCCATAAAGCCTCTTCCTGAAGACATAAAGATAACTCCTTGGATATCATTGCAAAGAATTTGTGATACAGAACATCTCTTTAGAGGAGATGGGAGTAGAATTTGAAAAGTATATTTTCTTACTTTTCTCATTTCCACTCAAATGTTATAATCCTTTTCAGTCAAGAAATTGCTTTTATCTTTTTAATAAACATAGAGTCTTTGCAGTCAAAAATCTTATTTGCACATGCAAAGAATTATGATAGAAAAGTTGAATTATAGTGATAAGGATGAAGTTAGGGAATGCCATCCTTATTCAAGTAACCCAAAGGAGCTTGAGAGATTCTTATTTCTTTTTAAAAAATGTGTAAGTGGAATCCAAAATCCTACATCAAAATTTGTAAGGTTCTTTTTCTAGTTTTCATCTTAAGGACACATGAATACTCTTTCAACTCTATAATCCACTTCTAGTCTCATCAAGATGGACATTGCATTCTAGGCTCTAGTTTAAGATCATATGTGAGATTCTAAGATCAATATTTGCATTTTTAAGGCTTCACAATCTCGATTCTTGTCAAATATTATGATTTACGTTTGAAATGTGAACTCTTTGATACTATTTTAAGTTTCACAAGTATCTTGGGTCTTACTTAATATCTATGGAATGTAGAATCAAGACCCTTGTGTTAAGTTAAGGGAAATTGCTCAACCCTTTGAACATTTTTTTTCTCGTTGTTGAACAAAGACGAAAAGAAGAGAGCAAGAACAAACAATTCAAAATGTTCCTAGTTTGTACAAATATATTTTAGATAATGTGGATGAGCCTCCTTTTCTTTGGACAGTTCATGAAGGACGAGTAGAGGAGATGGGCACATTTGTGACAGCTCATCCTTATACTTTAGCAATTGTTGATGCTCCATATAGTTTCAAAGCTCCAAACTCAGTCAATGATGATGTGAACTATGGAGTAAGAGCTTATAAAAGAGTTATTCAAACTTTTCAGAAAGTGACAACTTATCAATCATGGGCACTCACATTTTTTCATGCTCATGATCAAATCATGACTGCTCAAAAAGCCTTCGCGGGTCTTCACATGGTGAATCAGATGATCGTATTGTACTATGTCTACTTTTTTTCTTCTTTAGCCTTTTTTCTTTTGGTTATATTTATGTGGCAATTTTGAATAGAATCTTACTTGTAGGACTAAACCCAACATCCATGGGTACAAACTTGATCAATTTTCATGGGCATGTGAGTTTGCAATGATTGGTTTTCACTCTCCATCTAGATTAAGAGCTCAAGGGACATATAATTCTGCCATGAAATCAGCTCGTACAACTATGTTTGAGACACCTGGAGTTTGCAAAAAGTTCAAGAATATGAGTGGTAAATTAATAGGAATAATTAATCCTTATCAAAATCCTAAGCTTTTGATGATGGATTTAATTGACCTTCTTTGGATTAAGGGAGAATGGATAACGGACTTGTTTGCCGAAAGAGGCACCACAACTATCAGTGCTCTAAAGAGGGGGAGAAATGTTGTTGCTATTGAGTGTGACCCCTTGTAGGTACAATTTATTGAGAACAAAGAGCGATGGCAATAAGAGAGTTGCCAGATGAGTATGAGGAAGAGGGAATGAAGATATTTTATTTTGATAGACCATTTCTTATAGAAGAAAAAACATGTCTAATCGATGAATGCATTATACATTACATAGACATGCATGAATCATTAAAAGATTTATAGAATATTAGATCTTATCATTGAACTTGATTTTTCCAATTTTCTAATTTGACTTGAAAAGTGGATATTTTTCAATTTTGAATTTGTGATATGTGCATTTTCTAAATCAATTCTAAAAATATGCTTATTTTGCAAAAGTTATGAAAATTATTATCTTTATGGCTTCTAAAACTTTCTAAAATTGAACAATATTTAGGCCAAGTAAAACAAGAAGATAGTCCATTGCAAATGACAACTCATGACTCGTTGTCATTTTTTATGACTCATTGATCATAGCCTTAAAAGACTTATCTCATCTTCATAAGGATCAGCCACATATTGTTTCAAGCACCAAAACCCTCTTGACTTCCTCATAGAAACCTTCCTTTCTAAATAGCATTTTCTTAAAATCGAATGGAATATTAAAAAATTTCCTACCTCCCTAGGCAACGAGAATGAACATCCTATAGGTAAATGATCAAAAATCCCAGAGTTCAGCCAAACCATGCCACCTATAGGTGAACACAACCACTATCCCTCTTCAAAAATATAAAATATATCAGTCCTACTATTATAAAATCCCCCCCCCCCCATTTTCTTTTATTGTTCCAAGAAAACCCATTCAATGCTGAAATCTATAAGTCTCTTATCTAAACACAACTCATCTCAAGCTTTCAACTCCATGCTTGACATCTCCCTTACATCATGAGACCTGTCATTAGATAATTTAGTCATATTTCAATACACCCATCTTTTCCTAGAAATCCATTCATTCAAATCCCTTTAGCACTCCCCTTAGAACTAGGCATCATAGATGCACACTACATAAAATATAAACAAGACAATAGAAACTGCCAAAAATTGGTTGAACTAATTTTAGAACAACTATTGTCCCTTTGTTAGTCTTGCAATCAACATAGCAACCGTATTGTCCCCGCTCATTGGTGCATTAACAAAAGCATCATAGCCCAACAGTAAAATCTTAGCATTCAACATCCAACAACAACAATACCAACAACATTACTGGCCTCTTTTCCTTCCAAGTCCTCTATAATAGTGCAAGATCTCTTGGATATTGCATTACCTATATGTCCTCAAACGGATTCCCAATTCAGGAGTTCATGGATGGGGATTCATGTTACCTTGACTTTCACCTTTTTAGTTGGTTGAAAATCTTTTCAGGGATAGCTTAAAAACCTTTCTATTTTACCTTATCACAAAAACTCTGACATTATAGGGAATCAAAGACTCGTACTACTTCCCCTTCCCCCCTCATCTCAATGAGCTAGCACCTTGTATGCATCAGAAGGAAGATAACCTATTCTCTTTCCCACCTCATACATTTCAAGCCATGTCCTTAATCCTTTTCAAGGCCTCCTTAGAGACTGTCTCACTGGTCGCACCACTCTCATCTAGCATCATCCTATTCTTTACTTTTTCTTCCAGGATCCTTTTCATATGGTTGCGTCCATGATTTCATCCTCTGCACCATCCGCAATCTCCATAGGACCACCACCTTCTGGTTCAAGTCCTCTAGATGTACCTCCATGCCTACTCGCTTCCTTTGATCCTTCACTAGTGGCATAATATTGTGAATGAAGATTGTCCACCTTCTTATCTTGCAATACAGTTTGAACATTAGCTTTCCTCCCCACAACTCTCCAAGCCTATTCACTGGACCCAATCTAAACATACAACTTTGCATCCACTATCTTTTCTGTTGTCCTGATTAATCTACTGCATGACCATTCTCATCACCCGATGATCTTCAGATACCTTTCTAGATGCATCTAAGTCCTCTAATTTGTTTTGAGAGGGCACAAGAACCATTAGATGTCTTTCTACTAATTGCATATCCTTCGAATATGATGTTAAGGCATCGCAGAACCTGCCAAATCTTCTTCCACCACCTCAACCATCTTATCCCCCCTCACAAGTTTTGGTTCTCCTCCCTTGAAGGACAACTACTAACATAATTAACCTTTTGAGTGACCACCACTTCATTTGATAATTGTAGCTCAACATAATCAGGCAAAGGTTGTCCACAGCTCCATACATGTTTTGCACCAATCTCCTTCTTGGCTAACAATAGAATGACCAATGTCTTCTCAAGACACATGTCACCCTTTCCAGAAAATCACCCATCCATGCCCAGAATTCATATGTGTTTCACACCAATCTCCTTACCGGCTGAGACGAAATGACCAATGCTCTTCCTAAGGCACAGGCCACCCTTTCCAAAGGGTTACCCATGCATGCAAGCATTCTGGGAAAGTCAACCCAAATTGGACAATTTCTATACAATAATTCATCAGTGCTAAAAGAAGGACTCCATGGTATAGCCAACACTGTTGCAACTAAAAACATGAAGGGATCTACCATGGCTTGGAAAAGGCACAATAATCAGAGGTAGTGAACTCACTATATGGGAGAATCTGGAAGAAGATCTAAGCCTTGTGGACATGGGGATAAAAGGTTATTTTACATTGTCCAATAGTCAAATTGGAGTCAACAGAAGAGAGGCTAGATTGGATAGGGTCTATGCTTCTCAAGAGCTAGTAAGTCAGGCTATTTTTCTTTAGACTCATGTCTTCTCTTCTCTCTTTCTCTCTAACCACAAGCCATTACTCCTCAAATGTGACTTTGGCCCAAGACAAAAGACCACCTCCTGGTTTGAGGTTGATCCTAAACTCTTTGACCTTAAAAGTGTCCAAGAAGGGATAAAAGAAATCTGGTTGATGGCCTTCTCTGAGACTATCTCTACCAGTAAGTCCTAGTGTACAGCTTATTGAACAGACCCAAGGCCTACTCAAAAAAGCAAGAAAGACAGAGCAAAAATAAGGGCCAAGAGAATGGAAATTATTCAAGCTAAGATAATCTCTTTTTGGAAAGCTTAGTCAGACAGGGAGACATACAGGCCCAGGATGATTTGGTTGGCAAAAGGAATGAACTTAGGATACAAGAACAGATTTTGCTTAATGATTCTAAAATATACTTCAGAGATTGGCGGGTTGGCAAAGCTGAGAGACCTACTAAGGAATACTCAAGCTTATTAGAAGAAAAAGATCTAATTAAGATATTCCCCTCCTTAGAAAAGCTGACAATTCTCTTGCCTCTTCTCTTTAGGAGAATATTGATCTCATTCATCTCCACTTTCTGAACTTTTTTATCCTCCACTATACAAGTTGATGCTGATGTGAGTAATGCCAAGGAACTCTGTAATCTTGCTAGAAAGAACACTATACATGAGGCCATCAAGGTAATGGCAGATGGCAAAACACCACGAGAAGATGGGTTGCCTATTGAATTCTACAAAAGATTTTGGTCCACTGTTGGTCCTTATCTCCTTCTTTTATGGCAAGAGAGTGTTAGCAGTGGGAATCTGCCTACCCATATCAATGGGGAGTTATCAAAATAATTCCTAAAGAGGGGGATAAGGAGGAGTTAAGAAATTGGAGGCCATTCACCATGCTTAATTATAGTTACAAGATTTTTCCCAAATCCCTTGCTTTGAGAGTCAAAAATAGAATGGCTAAGTGGATACTACTAGAAAAGAAGGGATTCATAAAGGACAGACATTTACTGCTGGAAGCCATCATTAACATTTGGGAGGGTTGTGAATATGCTAGGGAAAGAAATCAGGACATCTGCTTTCTGAAGGTTGATTTTGATAAAGCATATGATAGATTGGAGTGGGACTTCATCATTTAGACTCTTTCTGATATGGGCCTTGGCCCCTTGTTCATCTCATATATCAAACTTCTTCTCACCAATGCCTCTGCCAAGGTCTGTGTCAATGGTGTCATGAGTCAACCCTTTTTTCTTAAAAGATCTATAAGATAGGGTTGTCCTATTGCTCCCTTACTCTTTGCAATTGCTA
Source organism: Dipteris shenzhenensis (assembly GCF_047967505.1). Classification (NCBI taxonomy): domain Eukaryota; kingdom Viridiplantae; phylum Streptophyta; class Polypodiopsida; order Gleicheniales; family Dipteridaceae; genus Dipteris; species Dipteris shenzhenensis. The sequence goes on along the minus strand of NC_141598.1, from coordinate 27,337,614 downwards.
CATACTCTCTAGGTTGGCTTCTTCAACATCAAAGCCAAGGTGGGAAGTGTTAAAGGCATTGAGTTACCCTCTGGCGAACACCTTATATGCCAACAGTTTGCTGATGACACAAACATAACCCTCAGAAACAAGGCTCAGGATATAAAAAAAGCTATGGAATGCTTAGATATTTTTTGTAAAGCTTCTAGTTCCAAAATCAATCATTCCAAAAGTGTGTATGCAACTCTCAAAGGTGATGAGTAGGTTGTCTTGAAGGAAATGGGTTGCCAGAGAATCAAGCATGGTATTGTGTTCAAGTTATTGGGTATCCCTATGGGCTTTGAGATTTCCCTCAAATAGAGGTGGGAGTAGTTTTTGATTAAATTTCAAAACAAGATTGAGAAATGGAGAGGCTTCCAGGCCAGTCTAGTTGGGAGGAGAATGGTTTTCAATCATTGCATATACCTAATTGTCATTTTCTATCTCACCTCTTGGTCCCCCTCTAGAACAGGAATTGACAAGCTCATAAGAATTTGCAGGTCCTTCCTTTGGGGGGGCAAGATAGCCAACGTCAGATGGGATTTTTGTATCAAACCCAAGCAAGAAGGAGGCCTAGGGGTTGTTGATATAAAATAGGCTTCTTTGAAGTTATCCTCAACTTGGATAATTAAAGCAATTCTCCATACTCAAGAGGATTGGGCTCAACTCCTATTAAGAAATGTAAGCTCTTTAAGACCTCTGAGAGCTCCCAAGTGGAAAAAATACCCCATGCTGTCAACCATATGTAATCCTGAACCTTGCAAAGCCAAAGGCAGTCAGCTTTGGCAATCTCTATGGATAGCTTTTGAAGGAATTAAAGCCAAATTGTCTTCTCTGGCAAAGGGGATTTTATGTCATTAGACTCAATATGGGTCTCTGTTATACTTAAGGAGGTTGTTCTCTCTGATGGAGAGTTTGCTATGGCTTTTGAGCTCTTCAAGAAAGGACTGTAGTGTTGGAGTTAGCTATGGAGCAGAGATGAGGTTAGATGGAAAACGTGGATTGAGATTAGGAGGGAGTTCATATTAATCAGAACGAGACGTTGATCATGAACAAAATTCACCTCTGGGAGGGTACTCAGCAATGGAAAGGTGGATCTTTTTTGGTCTACATCAAAGAGTTCAGTTGGGTTGATAATACTTCCTTCTTTCCTATTCCTACCCTAGCCAGGGATATAGGGGATCTTTTCAATGTCCTTAATACTAGATGGAAACTGCAAGATTCTAGGGGCAATTGGAAATTCAGATTCTACTGCATTTGGTCAAGCTCAATTCCTGATAAAATGTCTGCCTGGCTTTGGCATATAATGTACAAAGCTGTTTGGACCAATAGTAAAGGATTGAGAATTGGAAAGGGAAATGGCAAGTGCATGAGATGTCCCTCTTCAGAGTAAGATATCTTCCACTTCTTTGTTGCATGTCCTACTGCTAGAAAGGTTTGGAAAATAGTATAATATGAAACAGGAGAGCCCATTAATTGGAAAGCTATTCTGTTAGGGGACTCTTCAAAGACAAAGCAAGAGATATGGAAACCCATTAGAACACATGAACTATGGTTTATTTGGATATAGCCAAAAAAAAATTTCAATTAAACCAACTTGATTTGCATGCTGACAAACTTTATCTCAATTGGATGTATAGGACCAAAGGAAAATTGCAGATATGATAACTCAGTTCGGATCTGATGCTGCCCTGTTTAATGTTGATCTTCAAGACCATGTACAAAGATGCTTTGGGATGGACAACACTACCCCCTTTGAAATCCTTGCTGAATTTACTTATTTTCTTAAGCAGATCCAACCTCCAATTGTGAAGAAGGAATCACTTTCACATAGTGAAGCTCATGCTGCTGCCTCTTATGACTCTGACAATAGTGGGGACTCATCTAATATGGGTTTCAGATACTCTGACTACTTTATTGATGATGGTACAGATGACACAGATGATTCATTGGTACCCATCTTTCAATTCTGCTTATGTGACAAACTCAGAAGTTTCCAAACTCTTGAGTTTCTGTCAGAATTGTAGTGCTGAAGAAACTTCTGTTGAGAGATCACGCTCAACATCATGTGATCATATGTGCATAGCACCATCATATGATCATATGTGCATAGCACTAGCCCAATAGAGTGCTATAAAGGAAAGGGTTAGATGCCCTAACCCTAACCCTACATGGATTTGTATATATTCTATATTTTCAACTAAATCTAGTGTATAATTAGTCATTTGTGGTGTACTCTCTAGCTATGCCCTCTCTCCTTATCTTCACTCTTCTCCTCTCCCGTCTTCATATTTAGATTTCAAGGACGAGGGAATGCATCCACCAACGTGTCAAACATTCAGTGCAACTACTATCATAAGTTTGGACCGAGCAGAACAGGATCCTTGGTATATTGACATCGATGCATCATCTCTCATGGCAAATCATCAAGAATGGTTCACAGAGATGAAACCATTAGAAGGTCAAAAGAATGTCATTTACACAGCAAATAATACACCAAATCCAGTTCAAGGGACAGGTGTTATCCCTATGAACAATTTCATTGGTACAAAAGGATTGGTGAAAGATGTGCTCTATGTTCCGAAGCTCAGCAAGAACCTTTTGTCACTAGGTCAAATGACAGAACGCAACTACCGAGTCATCTTCGATGGAGATGAATGCACTATCAGAGACAAATCCAGAAGATTTCAACTAGTAGGTAATGGTGTCAAGGAAGGACGCTTATACAAAATGCTAGCTACAGTACCATATTTGCATGCCATGTCAGCTCAACTACAACAGATGCCACTATCTACAAAATGCCACAGAGATATGGTCATGTTAATTTCAAGAGCTTGCTAGATCTCAGGAATCAAAATATGGAAATTGGGATTCCTAAGCTACAGTTTCTTGGAAAAGTTTGCGAAGCATGCTGCTTTGGCAAACAAAAGCGAACCAACTTCGGCAAAAGTACCTCTCGAGCACGAGGTATTCTTGATTTGATACATACAGACGTATGGGGTTATGCCCAAGCCCGCAACATCAATGGTTCACTTTACTACTTGACTTTCATCGACGACTACAGCAGATATTGTTGGGTCTACTTTCTGAAAGAGAAAACTGAAGTATTTTCCAGATTTCAAGAATTCAGAGCCATGGTAGAAAACCAAACAGGCAAAAAGATCAAAGTCATGAGATCAGATAGAGGAGGTGAATACATGTCTTCAGCATTCATGAACTTTTGCAGAAGTCACGGCATTCGAAGATAATTCACTTGTGCAGATACTCCTCAGCAGAATGCAAGAGCTGAAATGGCAAACTGCTATGAATAAAGAAATGGATTCTTTGTATAAGAATAATACTTGGCAATTATGCGACCTTCCACCAGGAAAGAAGGCCATAGCAAACAAATGGGTATACAAAGTGAAGTACAATCCAAATGGAAGTATTCAAGGATACAAATCGAGACTAGTTGCAAAAGGTTTTGCACAGCAATATGGTCAAGACCATGATGAGACTTATGCTCCAATAGCAAAGATGGATTCCATACGATTCTTGATATCACTAGCGACACTCAATAGATGAAATGTGTACCAGCTCAATGTCAAGAATGCATTTCTCAATGGTTACCTAGACAAGGAAGTCTACATGCAACAACCAGCAAGTTATGTTGAACCAGGAAAGGAGAATAAGGTTTGCCATCTCAAGAAAATTCTCTACGGCTTAAAGCAAGCACCTAGAAGTTGGTACAGCAGAATCGACAAGTACTCTGCTGATCTGGGATACATGAAATCCAATGCAAATCATACACTTTACTACAAAGTTCAAGGGGAAGACATTACTATTGCACTTTTGTACATAGATGATCTGATTGTGACAAGAAGCAAGGATAGCTTCATCAGAAAACTAAAACAAGACTTATCTGCAGAGTTCAACATGAAAGATCTTGGACTTATGCACTATTGTCATGGAATTGAGTTCTGGAGAGATTCAAATAGCACATTCATGAGTCAGCTCAAGTATGTTGATAGTCTCCTGAAGAAGTTTCATATGGCAGATTGCAAGATTGTAGCCACTTCCATGGAACAGAGTTTGAAACTTACTAAAGCCTACAGTCAATGACAGGTACTACAGGAAGCTCATCAGATCTCTTATATATTTCACTATCACACGGCCAGATATTTGTTATGGAGTAAGCTCACTAGCACAATTTATGGCAAATCCAAAACAGTCTCACTGGAAGGCAGCTAAAAGAGTCTTGAGATACATTAGAGGTAGGTACAAGATAGTTTGGGATAGAATACAGAGAAAGTCATCCACGGTTGCATGGATACTGTGACAGTGACTATGCCAGAGATCATGAGACCAAGAGATCCACACAGGGATATGCATTTTTCCTTGGTCAAGGTGCTATATCATGGTTGTCAAACAAACAACCAACTGTTTCTTTGTCTTCAACTAAAGCAGAATATAGGGCACTCACTACAGGTGCATGTGAGGCTATATGGCTCAGAAGACTATTGTCAGAAATAGATTACTTTGATGAATCAAAGCCAACAATATTCATACTGTGATAATCAATCGGCTCAAGCATTGGCCAAGAATCCAGTATATCATTCCAGGACAAAGCACATTGATGTCAGAGAGCACTTCATCAAAGAAAGAGTGTTACTTGGTGATGTTACACTGTAGCATTTCCTCCCACGATTTCTGTCGAATCAAGTGTGCCCATAATTTCGATAAAGGTTCGGCTAACTTCTTGCGACAATGTGCTCGTGATTCTGATGAGATCTGATAGCCAACACTCTGGACACGCAATTTCTGTTCGATGAGGTGTGCCCATAATTCTAAGAGAGGTCTGGCTAACTTCTTGAGACCATGTGCCCATGAGATCTGATAGCCAACTCTCTTGACGCACGATTTCTGTCGGATGAGGTGTGCCTATAATTCCAATAAACATCCGTCTAACTTCCTCACACCATGTGCCTGTGGTTTTGATGAGATTCGATAGTTGACGTACGATTTCTGTGGCACATGAGGTGTGCCCCTAATTTCGAGAAAGGTCCGACTGACGTCCTTAAACCATGTGCCCGTGATTCTACTGAGATCCAAGAGCCAACACGCTTGACGCACGAAATCTGTCAAGTGAGGTGGATAAAGGTCCAGCTAACTTGCGCAGGCCATGTGCCGAGGATTTCGATGAGATTTGAAAGCCAACAAGCATGAAGGCGGTGAGGCAAACATGTGTGCCCAAGCTATGTGTATGTGTGTGTGTGTGTGAGACAGTTTCCCATTTGTTATGGTCTTGCCCGCACTCTCGGATATTGATCACTCATGTTTCTCATTTGTTGCGGCTTCGGTTTCCCTCTATCAGATTCGGGAAACTCTTTTGGATGTTTGGATGCTTCTCATCTCAGATGTCTCCATTCCTCCTTTTCTTTCACTGGGGTATAATGGACTATTTGGACACAGAGATGGCATTTTAGGATGGGACAACAGTTCCCTCAGGCATATGCTTTCTTCAGAATGTCCCTCAAGCAATCTTTATATGATAGTTATGCTGTGAGGGATTTGGATGCTACTAGCCTTGATGTGTTTTCTCATTAGGCTTCCATTAGGCTCTCTTTTGGAGTCTATAGCCTTGATGTGTTTTCTCACTCTTTTTGAGTGCTTCCATTAGGCTCTGTTTTGGAGTCTAATGTCATGTACATTGATTTTATGTTAATTTTATAGTCACTGGTTTCACAAAAAAGTGTGTGTGTGTGTGTGTAAGTGTTAAGAAGCTTTTGAAGTGTGTGTGAGATTAAGTTTTGTGCGTGTGTTTTTCTTTCTTTCTTTCTTCACTCTTCCGTCTTCTCTGTTGGCAATTCATGTTTGTGTTCTGTAGACGAGCTCCATCGCCATCGCCATCGCCATCGCCAGCCCCTTCCCAATCCTTTCTGTTGCAGAATGTTGCCCCCCTCCTTCCATCCCTCTTCCATCCGATCACCTCCGCCTTCCTCGCATTAGAATTTCAAAACACTTCCTCGTCTCTAGCTCCCTTTCTGCCTCAATTTTGCCTGCTTCCCCAGCTCTCGATCATCATCGCAGGTCTTGCAGCCACTCTAACATTCAGCACAAACTCGCCTTCCTCGTCCTTGAGAGTTAAAGATGTCCATGGAGCCGTCCGCATCGACCCGACGCGTAACTGCTGAGCGAGTCCTCGGCCAGCAGCAGCAGGAGCCAGGTTGGAAAAGCAAACGGATCAGCGACGAATCCGTTCGTGAGCGAGGAGCCGAGGATGCCGGTTCCGAAGAAGTGTCTGCGGAGGAAGGTAGTTTTGCTTTCGTGAAGGAAGTATGGGCTTTTCAACGAACTCGAAATCTGATTGGCGAACCCCAACTATCAATGGCTTTGATGAACCGCGATGCGAAGATGCAGAACGATGCAGAAACTAAGCAAGAAGCAGGAATTTATGATCGCATTGCGCGGAATGGAGGCAAGGAAGTGGGATTGGAGCAGCGAGGCTCGGAATTCGACGCGAAGGATGTGCAGCGTCCAGCTATTGCCGCAGGAATGCAAGAATCGAGCACCTGGGATGGAGATGGCGAAACAGATCAGCCCCAATTGCTCCCTTACGATTTCTTTGCAACGGGAGAGACCACTCAGCTCGCAAGCTACCTCCATCGCCAGGCAGAGGAAATCAGTGAGCGCCTCCGACGCTCCTCGGATTTGAGAAAACCTTCGATTTCTTGTCGAACAGAACAGAATTTCATCCAGGAGGAAGAAGCATCAGTCTCGCCTTGCGGCTGCGATTTCTTCACGATGCCTAAGGTAGCTTCGACATCTTCTAAAGTATTGCCTGGCCAACTCTCTTGCTTGGACCTGTCTCTCAAGCCTCCGCTTTGCCTCGGCGCTGGCGATTCCAACAATCACAAAAATAGTTCAGAGAGCTTAGTCGATTCTAAGTGGAGGTCACTTTTTGGTCCGCTCGACTCTCAGGATATTTCCAGGATAGTTTCTCGACCTTGTTCCACCACTCCCTCTGCAGAATTCAGTGGATGCCACGAAAATATTATGGGTGGCTTGCAATCATCTCCCGAGGAAAGCGAAAACAGTGAACATGCAAACGGGTTTGGGAATTCCTGCCAACGACAAGATGAGCATCAGAACGGAGGGACATCGCACGGAATCGGTCTGCATAATTTGTGTCCAAGCCGCAGAAGCTTCAGCACTCCCAGTCACTTTTTGGCCGATATCCCAGGATCCTTGAGCCTGGCATTACCTCAGGACACCTCCGCAATGCGAATTGGTTCGCACGGCGAGCATGCATACTTACGTTCCCAAGCTCAAATACGTGAGAATGTTTCTCTTCAGGTGATACCACCTTCGATATCCTGCGTCGATAGTTCCGAATGGGATAACTTTGGAGGAGACATAACTACAGGCATTGCAGCAAAAGAGCCGAGTTTGAGACATGGCAGATCTCGGCACCGATCAGAGGAAATTGATGCTATGAGCGAGGCAGGGGCTTTAGATGAATCCAAAGAGGAAGAGAGGATTGTAACACTGGGTGCTGATACAGCCGAAGAAGCACCAACAGAGGAGGGGAAGGACGAGGGTTGTGGAGCTCTGGATTTGCTACTCAATGCCATTCAAGTGACCTCGGGGGGGATGTTTGGAAGAGAAGACCGTGTTCAGGGGCCTTTGCATGTATTTGAAAGAGTGATTGAAGTTGGTGATCATGTCCATCCATGTTCTAAGGAAGTATGTTTTCTTTTTGGAAGTTCTCCGATTATCAAGAAAAGGGTCATCAGACGTGCAAGAAGTGCATTCAAGAAGCTGGCTGGTGAAAACTCAATGCAAAATGCTGAGGTTCCGGAGGTTATTCTACAGGTTCCTTTTGGCAAAAGAAAGAGAAAAAGGACTTCTGGTGAGCATGCTCATCATGACCAAGACATGGAAAATGATTGCAATCTACATGTCTCAGAAGTGTCAGCGCTGAAGGGTGAAAGGTTTCAGTTGTCGCAGATGAAAGATGGAAAACCGGTTCGATCTAAGCGAGGAAGGTCTCAAGTTTTGCCTAATAGGTTCTCTGATTCTATCCTGCAGCCATGGAAGAGAAAGACTAGGAGAAAGCGTAATGGTAAGTTCCAGATTCCATGAGTTAATTTAGAAGTGTCAGAGGTGAAGGGTGGAAGATCCCAAGGTATCACAGATGAAAGATGGAAGATTTCAGGCGTCACAGGTGAAAGATGGAGACCCATTGGTTCAAAAGGTCTCAAGTTTTCCCTACTAGGTTCTCTGATTCTGTCCTGCAGCCATGGAAAAGAAAGTCTAGGAGAAAGCATAATGTTCAGTTCCAGATTGCATGAGTTAAACAACTAGAAAAGAAAGTCAGGATGCCTGAGGTAAAATAAGACCACTAGGGAAAAGAGCTAGAAACAAGGACAGGAATCTTTCCTGATTGAAGTGTATGTACATAGGCACTAGATCTCCTCTCAGTACAGTTATTTCTAGGCAACTGATTTCATCACCTTACTTCGAAGCATCCTTACTTTGAAGCATCTAGTTTTTGAGGACTTCTTTAAGGAGCTCATACCCACCTCGATCGAATTGAAAGCAGCTAGTCAAGAGAGCGATTGCCATCATCTTTGAAATAGATTTGAGGACTTTTCATTCGTACATGTAGAAGCCCTGGGAAATTATGCCCCCGCAGCACTTGAACTGTCCCAAAATAGGTTCTTTTCTTATGTTTCCACATCTGGAAGTCACAAGATACGTGTTATACATTTAGATAACCAAACAGTTGTCACCCTGTCACATTTGGGGTTATTTTTCTTATGCTCACAGCACAATTGTAATAAATCAGCCATTGGCATAGACAAGAGCAGCACCTTTATAGCCCTTGTTATGGTAGGCAAGCTCAACTCATTTGGAACTACAAACGTGAATTTTGTCATCACGCAACCGGTTTTTGCAGCTAGCTTTGTCTCTGGTTATAAAAGGTGGCTCGGGCTTTTCCTGATGCTATTACCTCCTCCACAGCCGTTGTATCTACATAAACCAGTTCTTTTTTTGGTGGTTGTCAGCGCAGTGGCCATCAATTCCTTTATATCAATGTCAATTCACTTGCTTTTGTTAAGAAGCTTGAGCTTTGCTGCTTGCTTTGTCAAGAGAGGAAAGCTGGTGGAGCTTCCTCATGTCTCAGCCTGGGGATATCATGTAAGTATGGCAAGAGAGAGAGAGAGAGAGAGAGAGAATGTGATAAATAGAGGAGCTGCCAGTGGATTATTTTAACAGGAAGTACTCATCATTCTTTAGTTAATAGTTATCAAACTCAAGGCAAGTCAGTAGGGTGAGGGGAGAATTGACTGACAGATATGGAACCTAACATGGATCAGTTTTTCCAGTTTCAGAGTTTCAATTGTGAGATGCTTGCATCTAACTATATTTCTTTGCTCAAATTTAGTTTTAGATATAAAAACAGAACTATTGATTTTTCAGCTTAGACTGCTTACTCATCAACGGACCTAACCACCCCTAGCTCCGGTCCCTCCCCCTCTCCCATGGTCCCCACCCGACCAATTTGGAGCAGTGCTCACCCTAAGCCTAGGGTGTTCGCTCTTCAAAAAAGCCATATAACCCTTAGCCTAGGGTGGTCACTCTGTAAAAACCCATATAACACATGCACACATGCATCAACCATTTTACTACTCTATGTGTATACGCATGTACATGTACATGCATACACATGCCCGTATGAGTACACATACACACACACCATTCATGTGTGTGAATATGCGCACGTGTGTCGTGGCGCTTGTGTAGTTAGGTGTCTAATGTTTCACTCATGCATAGGCAGCAGTAGAGTTTGGTCTTAACAAGTAACTTTTTTCAAACCATAAGCTATACAAGTGGTAAATGTAAAATCCAATCTAAGCAAGTCAAGGTAATTTTTAAGGGCAAATTTAGGAGGTGGTGGGGCTAATATACAAAACTTCAAATTTGATAAATTCGCCCAAATTTTAAAATAACTTTCTCATATGAGGTCTGAATTCACCCCTTCAAGCACTCAAATCGATCAGCATAAGCTATCTATAAGGTTAGAATTCTCAAATTCTAGCTTATAAAAAACATGTATATGAACTTTAAGTATACGTAAACTCATGGAAGCCTTAAAAATGGTAGCATGGGCTAATATTTGTAACTCTACCTTGGGAAAGATTCACCCGATGACCTAAACTTACATAATTCTACAGGGAAAAGATTCGCTCAACTACCTACACTTCCATATGTATGCTCCCCTCTTAAAGATTAGCCTGAAGCAAGTATGCCTTCATACTCATTACAAGAATCGAAATTCATATTTATATTGGTGTGCATACGTGATTGGGTAAGGGGTAAAAAGGAACAGGCTCAAAGCACGAGCAACCCCTCCAATCCCGTAGGTGTCCATGTCATGGCACAATTGGAGGGGCTCCTCTCATCAATATGGCCCCTCATAACGATACACAAATCCAAACCTCCCTTAGAGGTCTAGGAAATCTATGTAGCTGATGGTAAGCTCACTGTGAGGAGGGGGGGGGGGGGGGGGGGGTTGGTCATCGTAGGTGTAATTCCTATTGTGCCATTGGTGGAAAATTGGTGCACTTTTGCCATAGGTTACTTGAGGCTTGGCACCAATAAAACAAATGGCCCATTGATGGTTGAGATTTGTTTCATCTTGTCCAATAAATAGCTTACAAAGCATTCCCTAATCAGGAATTAGAAAAAAAAAGGGTCTTCAAGTAAAGCTTAATTGAGTAATGAGTGGTAAATTGATTAATTGAGGGGTATGTGGATTAAAGTAGAGGCAGTATTAATGCCAAGGTTAGGACTAATTCTTTGCATCTATCCAAGGCACAAAACATAGGTAGTAACACATATTGCCCATGGGTATCGACAAGTGTTGTAAGTCTTGATTGCTTGTTATCATAGTCAAGTATGGACAAGTGTTATAAGTCTTGATTGCTTGTTATCATCGTCAGGTAGGACATGTGTTACAATGGACTAATAAATGGCCACTAGAAATAGAAAAAGCTACTAATGGAGATTTTGGGTGAAGGCTATAATGCATTATTTGCCATTAATGGGTACTAAGAATGTGTTTTTAAAAGCTAGGAAATCATGTGTTGGGCATATTAGATCCCTTGACATAACGTTATTGTCATACTATCAAAGGTTTGTCCATCTTTTAAAGGACCTAGACAAAAAGTCAAAAGTAAAAAGATTAAATGAGAAGTGGACAATCGCATCATCGTGCCATGGGATAGGCATGTGTGTGAGCCCAAAGGAAAATGAAATTTTGAAAACAAGGGCATAATCACACCATAGGAAATAATGAAGTGAATAAAAGAAAGCATCTAGATCATCTTCATCCTCTCAAACAAATGAGCCTAAAATGATATAGTTGCAAAGGAATAAGGCACACAACAACTTGAGACCATATCACATCCATGCCAATTTATGCCAAGAAACTCTTTATCCAGAGCATGTATTGAATCCAAAAGATACCTTTTTGCATTGAACTAAAGTAAATTGATGATCTAGTCGATTCCAAGGTAAAACCATGGGTTTGAACATGGGGGAAATTTCACCTCTATGAAAACCTAACAGGCGCATGTAAGTTCCTAGGCTGCCTTGTCATCATTCAAACACCAACATAGTGTCATGAAGTGATTCTCATAGTCACACTTATCTTTATCTTCTATTTTTTGGTCCCAACCCATCAAACCAAACATTGAACGATTAATTGCCTTTGCATATTTCAGAAAGGCGCACTATGTGATATCAATATATGTGTTTATCTACCATCATTTATATTCCTATTCAAGAGGATGCCCCAATCACCTTTTGATACTTCTCCCATCAAATTCTAAGTAAAGTCATAATAGTCTATCCATCTTTCCTACTTTGAAGACTACAAACGTATGCCAAATAGCTTGTTTGCATTGCAAATGAATCGTCATGATAATTAATGTTTCCTAGATAAATGAAGGTCCATACCTACTTTTTGCTTCTTTATTGTAGTTGTAGTTGTGATGTATTAGCCAATAGCTAAGCTACTCCTTAGTACCTTCAATGTCTTGTCATGTGTTCTTAATTTTGAAATTGAATCACTAATTCAATTATTTTTGCTAATAGTAAGGGTTTAAGGTCCATCCTTATTTGTTTGACTTCCTTAGGTCATGCCTAGCTACAATAGCACCATGATGACTAATTTTGATGCCCTTGGGAGTGAGATTCAAACTTTTGTAAAACTTGACCCAAAACTCATGTCAAATGACATGTCATGAGACTTGCTTATGCCTATAAGTTAGTATGGTTGAACAATTTTGGTGTCTCGTAAAATGATAGCACCACCATGTTTTTCTGCTCTCCATGATTGTCTACCTTGCAAAAACCCATTTTGTCACTTGTTTTTTTCCATATTGTCACCAAAACATTTAATGGGACAAACTAGATTCAACGAAGAATGGATTCTTAGTGCCAAAGACTTTTCAAATACATTAATAAATGCATTGCTTTCCATGCACCTTGATGCAAACTTTGCCAACCTTTTAACAACTTTTTCAACCTTTCTTAACTTCTACTTATAGAGAGACCTTTTCCCCCAAGAAAGTTTGTATGACTTAAGGTTGGCCAAATTCAATCAGACGAGGAATGCAATTTTGAGAATGACTATGTAGAGAAGATGCATGATTTCAATTGTCTAATTTAACTAGATTTCTAGAGTATGCATAATTTCGCTTGTATTATTTAACTAGCTATGTAGAGTAGATGCATGATTTCGCTTGTATTATTTAACTAGCTAGAATATATTAAATCAATTCTCTCTTGCATACTAGATTTGATGTAAAATTACCCCTTACTTATAGCCCTTACACTTCGAAGAAATTCTAACACTTGGAAGAAATTCTAGAATTCATGCTTACATGTTGCTCGAAGGCTAGCATAGTCATTATTAGTAGAACCACTCCAAAGCCTATATTTTGGATTAACAATCACCCGCTTATATTTTATCCAATCTTGCAGGTGCCAATAATGTTCCTTACTCAAAAGTATACTTGCAGTATGAGCAATATGTTCATTCTCTACACTCTCTAAGTCAAATCTAAACCAACTCTTGTGCTCATCTTATATTTTAGGCACTCCCATGCTCTTTGTTGCCCAATCTACACTATGACCATTCTCTTCTTAGGTCTAGGTAACACCAGTGTTGGATGGTGATCGCTTTTGCAATCATAGTAAACACTTGTGTTTTCAAATTAGGTTAACACTAGTGTTGGTTGGATTTTTCTTTTGCAATCATAGTAAATACTCTAAGCAGTATTGCTCAAGAGGAAAGCAACATATTGAAAAAGCAAGATGTGGTAGTCCAAAGTTATAAAGTGAGGACTCACTGAAAAACCCTATGTATAACCTAGATGCAACAAAAAATCAAAGTTTACTATTTTTTCTAATTTTTAATGTTTTTCTAGATTAGTATATTGTTGCACCTCTAATTAGAATAAAGGGACTAAATGTCATAGAAAGAATGTCCTTATATGGCAAAATAGTTCCGCTAAAAACCTAAGTGGATACAAGAAGTTAAACTATGGCCATTATAAGTTCTATGCTAAAACACAAAGAAACACTAAAAATAACATGAGAAACCACTCATTTGAACACTAAGGGTTTCTAGACTAGTGGAGAGGGTAAACCAAATACGTGTGTGTGTGTGTGTGTGTGTGTGTGTGTGTGTGTGTGTGTGTGTGGGGTGCACTATGTGATGGAGCTCGACGTCTCTCCCTCGTCTGCACCTCCTGTCGTACCACCTGTTATTGCCGTACCTTCATCCGCCTAGTTCACGCTGTTCAATCTATTCACATCAAGCCTTCGTCGTCCGTTTCACTTCCGCGTTCATCTGCTTCAGTTTTGTCTTCGTTTGGTTCTGTCCCACTGCCCTTACCATTGACTGTTACCTCGTTCCCAGATTCGGCGCCCTCTACCTCTTCAATTGTTCCTTTCGATTATGTCCCAATTACGTCTTTCCTTTCTATAGTGCCGCCTATACTTTTTAATTCCACAAGTACAGCCTCCGCCCCTTCTTCATCGACTCTAGACTCGACTGTTCGTTTTCACAACTGGAAAAGACATGAGTTTTTCTCTCTGAGGTTTGCTTGTAAATTTTATCTTTGTACTTATTGGTGGGTTTTCACCTCGTTTTGAGGTTTCCCACAGAGAAATATAAGATTTCACTAAAAAAATGTGTGTGTGTGTGTGTACGCGTGCATGCATAGTCGCACAGATATACATACGTACGTAGGTACATACATAGGTACATTCATACGTAGGTACACACACACACATCGCACACACACACACAGAGGTACTTTTTGGTGAAATCCATCCGTCATTATATTATAGAAAACTGTCCCATTGAAAGGGACTAAAAACTACAAACATCAACAAACGTCATTGTATGACAAGAAGGTAGGTTAATTTATGTCTTGTGCATGCATACAATGATAAAACGATTATTGCAGAGAGGCACGAAAGAACTAATATTTAGCCAAATAGGAATCACCAAAGACCCGATGGTTGCGGTCCTTCCAAAGTGCCCAATAATGAACCCAATAGAAAAAAAGATCAAATTCTTGTCCCATCAGGTACAACCAAAAGTTGCTGCCAAAGGAAGCATGGGGAAAAGGGGCTGAAGCCGACGTGCACGCACACCCTTTTTTCTTTTGGGTGAAATCCATATATCTTTATATTACAGAGAGCAATCCCCAAAGAGAGGACCTAGTATTAGAATATCAAAAGACACAGACACAGACATAGACACACACACACGCACACACACACATGCACGCACGCACGCACATGCGCACGCGTGCACACACACACACAAGTGTATATATATGAATAATCATTGAATGATAATTCAATCATGGCTTAGTTGTTAAAATAATTTGATGATTATTTCATGCTAGATATCTATATTTGCATGCGACTCACTTTTTAGAGAAATGAGAAAATCTAAAACCTTCGTGATTATTTTACACACTCTTTAACATTTTTAAGATGTCACAAGCTAGCCACACAAGATTAGCCTAGAGCAAGAATAGGAGTGTGCACATGCAAAATACACAAACCTGATGGTCATGCATGTGTGGTTCTTTCATAGCTATATATTTTTGAAACATTGTAGTAGCCCCATATATATAAATTAAGACCCAACCATGATTACTAAGACACAAATGACGTTTTTTCTAGTTGTAAATTTGTTTGATATCCCTTTAAAAGCCTCAAATGCAATCGATGCTGGGCCAAAACTAATGTTAAGCTACAATTATAAAGTCATCCCAAAGTTGGTGTAGAAGGCAACTCCTCCCTCCTATTACATTCCCTAGATGGTAAATTGATTGTGCTTGAGTTGCACTCAGGGGTTGCAGGACTACAGGGCTTGTATCAGCTGGTATAGACGATTGCAGCACGGGGTGACCCTCATGCTGCAGAAGCAATGTTGGCATGGTTTATGTGCAGTTTGCAAATGAGCACCATAACGTAGGACCTTGAGCGTATTCGTGAATGCTAATGTGACCATTCATTGTGCCATACAATCCAGACACCATGCAAAAACTTTCTGTGGGGTGGTGACGATGACAGTATTTGTGAATACTCGCTTCCCTTACTTTCATGTCCGTTGTATCCACAATGTTTCTTTCTTCATTTTATTTACCCTTTACTTTGGAATTGGACAGGACTAGGCTAACTCAGCATCATCACTTTTCATGCTTGGACTAGTCATGTCTACTACCGCTTCAAGTGTAGCTTTGAATATTGTGGGAAATCAATTGACCTTGTGTAACCTTTTTCAAACATTTGTTTCTAGGTTCTACAAGCTTAATGGGCTTGCTCTTGATTTTTGATTGATGTATTCGTAACTTTGAGAAATGTGATCATGAAGCTCTTTGCTTATATTTTACAAACTTGGGGGTGTTATTCTACTTAGAAATGGTACCAAATGTTGTCACTCTTCTATATGATTAAACCTTATTGAGACTATAGCTGATATGTGTACGGCTGGAGCATTGAGGAGGGGATAAAGGTGTAGAATTCTATGAGAATAAAGCTGAGAAAAGACAGGATTGAGCAACTATTTTGAGAGTGTATGCTTCAAGAAAAAAAGTGCAAGTCAAGGAAGAGTGTAGAACTACAGTACCACATTTACTTAACAAAGAACTAAATTCCTTAAAACCAAATAGCAGCATTTCCATTGCCTAAGAATGGATCGCCCCAGCTCAAACATTCAATGTAAAGACTCTGAAGTCCCTTCATAAGGTTTGTTGTGCATCCAGGCAAATCCACCCACAGAAGGGCACACAATATTGCCGCTCAATCTTGTATACAGAAATTAGCATACACTCCTTGTTTTGAGAAAAAACACTAAGCTGATCCACGTCTCTTTCTTCCATGCATAAAGAACTGCAATTATGAAGCATGCTAGTATTTGAGAGTTACACAAGAACAAAGATAAAACTGGGGAAGGAAGAGAGAGAGAGAGAGAGAGAGAGAGAGAGAGAGAGGACATCTTTGATTTTTACTCCTATTTGGAAGTAAACCCAAAATTATCATGGTTCGAAGTACTGTTTCACAACCCCTAGTTCACTTGAGCGAACAGCCATGTGTGTGTGTGTGTGTGTGTGAGAGAGAGAGAGAGAGAGAGAGAGTTAGAATGATCAAGTTAGGACCTGCATACAAGTCAGATGTAATAAATCCTCCCTCTATCATTTACCCTGCAATTGAGACAATGCCTATTATTGAAACATGATGAACACTCTTGTGAGAATTCTCAGTAGACTTTATTGGGTTTTGAAAAAACCACTCGCTCTCTTTGTAAGCAATGCATGCTCTCTCTCTCTCTCTCTCTCTCTCACACACACACACACACACACACACACACCCCCACACATGCGCGTGCATGCATGCATGCATGCACGATCTTCCTATGCTGTATGTGATACGGATATCCATGTGCTAGTGAAGGTGCATACTCACGGTCAACCAAAAAGGAGATATGAAAAGCCCCAGCCAGATTTCTTAATGTGTGGAAAAGATCAATCTTCACAAATGAACGAAGCAGAAATCCACTGGATGCTGACAAACAGAAAACATAATGGATTATCTGGCTTTCAACAAAAAAAGGAGACACCATTCAGCTTTTCTGAGCCCTGGCAAAAGGTGTTACCAACCACTGCTTGTTAACAAAATCACAATTTTAAGTTCCGCATGAGTGTCATTATACGAAGCGCGACACCACAAACCAGCTTGAAATATACCTGACCTGATAAGGAGATACCCAAGTAGAATGGATATACATCAAAAGTAGTGGACTCCATCAAATTAGAATGGAGATACTCAAGTAGAATGGATACTCATCAAAAGTAGTGGAGTCCAATCCTATTCAAGCAGTATAGCCTCTAAGGGTAGCAGCTCAGGTGGTAAGAAGGCATAATTCCCAGGTGCTCCAACGTGAATATGTATCAATGAAACTTATCAGAAAGTCATGCAATACCTCTCCAACAACTGTTTCTAAAAGGATTAAATCTTGTTGCTACAAAATGTTCCCTAGCTACTTCAATGGTAAGCTGATGGAAATAACTTGTAGTATACAGGAAAAACTCTACTTCCATTTAAAAACATCAAGCATCCTAGCTCCCTTTGCTGGTTTTATAATTTATGGAATCTGGAAATTACCATAAAGTTTTCTCCTAGTCTTTCTTTTCCATGGCTGCAGAACAGAATCAGAGAATCTCGTTGGCAAAACCTGAGATCTTGCACGCTTCAATCGAGGCACTTGGTCTCCATCCTTTCCATTGGGCACCTGTGAGACATGTGGATTGGGATCATTTTCTGTCCTCTGATTGTCACTCTTTCTTCTACCAAAAGAATCCCCTGGAACAAGTTGGGGCGTTACAAATCTGCTGATGTTCAGCTTCTTGAAGGCACTTCTTGCACGCCTGATGATTTTTTTCTTCACAATAGGAGATCTTCCATAAACAAAATACAATCCCTTAGAATCAGAATGAAGATTATCATGATCACCACCGTCACTCTCACTCTTAATCCCCACAGAAGGGTCGGGAGTTTCATCATTTTCCCCTTCGAATTTACCCCCCGATGTCAATTGTATGGCAGTCAGTAGCAAATCCAAAGATCCACTGTCCTCGCTCTTCACCTCCATGGGTGCTTCCGCTGTATCACTTCCCAGTGTTAAAAGCATCTCATCCTGTTTGCATTCCTCCACATCCCCAGCCTCTCTTGTAGAATCAATTTCCTGTGAACAGTGACGAGACCCCGCTTTTCTCAACCTCGGTTCGTTTGCGGCAATGCTTGTTGCGATCTCTGCTCCGAAGTCGTCACATTCAGAACTATCGACGCAGGATATCGAAGTTGGTATCACTTGCAGAGAATCATCTCTTTGATTTTGCGCTTGATAATGAGTTTGCCCCGTACAGGTCTCCTGTGGCAAATCTGTCACGAAGCGCCTTGAGCTGCTGGACCTCCTGCGATTTGAAGACCTTGTTTGCACTGCGAATTTTCTATGATGTTCATCTCCGAAAATTCCCACGTCTTTAAGATCACTGTTATCGCCTTCAGCCTGAGACGCTTGCAAATCGTTCGGCAAATTTTTGCGACAGCTATCATCGTTCAGCTCTCTGCAGTCGTTGAAATCGGCTGAGGCAGTGGTGGAACAAGTCCGAGTGCCTATATGGGAAATTTCGTCAGAGGTCCTCCTCTCTACAATCGACCTCGATTTTTGATTGACGAAGGTTTTCGAACTCTTTTTTGGATTGGCGTCCGAATGGCTCGTTCTTCGGGTACCGAGAGAAATCGGAATAGAAGAGATCTGGGCATTGGAAGAGCCAGAATCTACCTTCGATCGTCGTGGCGAGGCTGATTCTTCCACCTCTTCGATCAAGAGCGGTTGCGTTCGACAGCAAATTGAAGGTTTTCTCGGGTGGCGCAAAGACGAGTAGCGTCCGAAACGCTTACGAATTTCCTCTGCCCGGCAATGAAGGTAGCTCGCAAGGTGCGTCGTGTCCCCTGCTGCTAAGAGACCGTAAGGGAGCGCCGATGCGGAGCGATCTATTTCCACATCTTCGTCCACGGTACCGGATTCTTGCATTCCAGGGGCAACAGCTGTACCGTGCCGGGGGAATTGGGAGGCTGCATTCTCCAAAATTTCTTCTTCCCCATTCTGCTGCGCAATGTCATGGCAGATTTCTCCACTGTGCGCTTGCTGCATCATGTGCGACTCGGCGAGCGAGAGCTGGGGTTGGCGAATAAGATGCGGCAAAGGCCAAACGTGGTGCGGGGAAGCAAAACTCGGGTCGTGGTGTTGGGAAGGAAACTCCTGCGGAATCGGGGTGGCAAAAGTGGTGGAGGGATGAGAGCAAGAGGAAGAAGAAGAAGAAGAAGAAGGATGGCGAGAGGGAAGAGCACCATTTTTGTTTGCAGAGCTCAAAGGAAAGGTGGCTATGGCGATTCTATGCAAATTGAAATTTTGCACACATCATTAACCAAACACACGCGCACACACTTTTTTTTTTGGGTAAACACACACACACACACACACACACACACACACACACACACATTGAACACAACCAAACACTCAAAAATCAACAAACCACAACGCTCGAGTCCCAACCATAGCCTCATTAGCCAACCCAAGTTGCCACCCAGCTCTCTCTCGCTTCGGCGTCTTCCCCCCACCTCCTGAGTTTGCTGCCTCTGTTTGATTTTCCCCTCATGAAAGATCATGAACTAACAATAGAAGAGAAGAAGAATTTTTTTAACTTCAGGCCACACATGACAGCACCCGGGGGGGATCCTCAGACGTCGACCCAAGGATCAAACTCAACACACCCAACAACTCCAGAGTGGCACAACTCATTTCCTGACGGCAACTCAGAGACTGGTTGTGTATGTTTGAACCCTTCTAGCAGATCAGTCATTGCTGCTGCTATTGTCAACTAGGCCCCGAGCAGTTTGACCCCTCATAGTTGGTCGCACGCGCACGTGTGTGTGTGTGCGTGCGTGTGTGTGTATGTGCACATGCCTTCCAAAGGGATTTGATTGCCTCCATTAGCCAAGGGTGCCACAACTATCCAACAAGTCGAACCTAAAACCACAACACATAAACTTAGAGACTAATCAAAGAAGTCAAATTATTTGGTGCCCCCTAAGGGAGCTCTTTTATAAGGAACGTAAAAGATTTTGTCAAGCTAAATTGAAACATGATCTCCTAGCACATTCAACCTCAGAGAATGGACTAAGGCATACATAATACAAATATGAGAGAGAGAGAGAGAGAGAGAGAGAGTCATCAACTTCACTAAGAGAGCGACTTATCATCTTCCATTTCATTACAATTAATCCAATGCTTTACAATCAATTCAAGTAAACTTATGCTACTTAGAATGACCTAACTAATTTATTATTTTGGTCTGGCTTTCGTTTACACAAACCTTACCATCTATTGCTTCTGTCATTTATGGACTGACATTATGTCAATCTTGTCTCTCCAAAGATATTCTTGACACACACCCCTATTCCTCTTATCGCACAACCTCTATTGAGGCATTTTCTAGGGCTTGTGAAGGGTATGTGGTAAATATCAAGTAAGATGCTTAGGCTCCGGCTTTTTGCTATCAACATTTTTGTTAGGTGCCATCTCAAGAAGGGAAGCCAGAGTGTTTCTTGAGCCAGAGTAATTGAAGAAGTGAGCTTTGAATTGGATTAAGGCTTGGTTGTCCTTTAGGTTTGGCAAGGACACTATAGCCAAAGGTTTGCTTTGCAGATCGAAATGCCCAAGTAGCAACTTTGTTAAGAATATAAATTACAATATGTGCACTAGGCGCAATATGTATACAAAGAGTCATAGAAAAGGGCATGTCCAAATGTCTAGTGCAAGAGGTTTCCTGAGTAGGGTTATGTATATAACCTTGTATCCCACCTTTCACAAGAGTGTCCATACTTTGAGATTCTGGAGTCATGGTTGTCTCCATCTCTTCTCCTCTCCCACTCTTCACATTCTTCCAACATGGTATCAAAGCTTCAAGTCTAGCTCTTGCCCTCTGCCTCCCTCATAGAGCCTGAGCACATTTGCAATGTGCTGACCATTAGCTACTGCTGCCAGTTCATGATTTCTCGCTACTACCACATTTGTAGGGTACCTTTTGTAGAAAACCTTTTGTAAAGAAACTAGTCTTTACAACTTTTTGCTTGGAAATCGATAGCTCTAGAAGCATCATTTTGAGGTTAATTTTGGTTGACCTCTTATACTCTACAAATTTTTAGATTTCAAATTTCGACAGTTTTAAAAAAAGTTGAGAGTCCTCTCTTAAATTATCAAAGTTTGTGTTTTATCAAAGTGTGTTGAGTACTTCCTCCTCAGAGTTTATGTTA
Source organism: Dipteris shenzhenensis (assembly GCF_047967505.1). Lineage (NCBI taxonomy): Eukaryota > Viridiplantae > Streptophyta > Polypodiopsida > Gleicheniales > Dipteridaceae > Dipteris > Dipteris shenzhenensis. The sequence continues at coordinate 27,316,137 of NC_141598.1, read as the reverse complement.
GTACATCGCTCAGTTTCTTAAGTACTTTGTCAACTAGCTCCACTTGTCATGTCGCCTTTCCCTTTTGTATTTGTGACAATGTGCTCATAAAGAAGCCCTCATTGGGTAAGTTGATACTATTTCCTACCTTTGAGAGAGGCCAAGGTTGAGAGGGGAACTCTGTTCCTTTGCTATTTTGGAAGTACTATGAAGTGGCATTTAGGTTTGAAGATTTATTTTTCATAGGATAATTTGACATAAAATAAAACCTCCCTTCTTGAACTCATAATCAAACACCTCATTGTTTCCTAGTGGTAGCATCAGTCAAGTTGAATCTTCCACATTAACTCCTAGCAATTTGATGGAAATGGTGTTATGGGGCTTGCCATGTCTCTTCTTGAAGCCAACACTATTCACATAATCTTTTTCTATCATTTGGATTTGATTAAGTACACACAAACTCCATAGCAACTTCTTTGTTTCTAAATTCCCAATCGTCTAAATCCATCTTGTGCCTTCTGATGCGAGTTGCTTCTTCTTAGAGCATTATGAGCATGTAGTCAAAATGAATACCTAGTGGATTGAATGATTAGAGCTAAAGAAGTGATAGAATGAAGTTTACTGAGAAATGTTAGCATCTGACATAGCCAGAAAAACTAGGGATCACCCCAAAAAATTGTTGGAACATGTGCTAACACCTTCATAAGGCATGAAATTGAGAGGGGTACAAAGTAGCATTGTGCATGCTTATGACACATGGATTTCACGGACTGCAATCCCACATACACAATGAAAATTGGATACACGTTGAATATAATTGAATTTTGAAGCATGGAGGCTTTGTATGTCTATAGGATGGGGATTGGGTTCCCTGCACTTGGCACTCCCCAAGCCGACATCTAGCATCCTTTGCGGTGCCAAAATTGGTATTGAAGCATCAAGAACTTGAGGGCTATGTGAAGACTAAATTGGGGGTGACTTCTTTGTCTGGTATGGATAGAGACAAGTGCGTGGTCGCGGATTTGGTGACCCATGCGTGCTGAGTATTTTGGCTAGTGGCTATTATGTGATTGTTCGTTATCGATTTCTATGAGCTAGACAACATAAAGGTAGATTGAACCCCTCCTCAATATCCCGCTGGTTGGCTTTTTGAGGTATTGAGGAGGCTTTGGACGGATTGGGACCCCTGAACCTGGCATTCCCCAAGTTGACATGTGGCATCCTCTGCGATAGCAAAAAAACATCGTATCTTCTATGCATAATGGATTTTACTTCTATACCTCTCACCCTCCTCTTGCCAATTAACCTCAATTCCTCCCACTTTATCTGTTTTGATGCCTTCAACTACTCAATCATCACAACTAACTTAGAATAGTGCATTGACTACCTCACTGTAATGGTGTACTTGAAAACATGTTCATGATGTAGAAGTTATTCCTATTCGAACGAGAAAATAAGTGTGGAATCGGTATGTCATGTTCCCCTTGAATTGAGATAAGTGGGAAATTGGTATGTCATGTTCCCCTTGAATTGAGCTTCCTGCATGTCAGGAGAAGGTGAGGCAAGTTTTGTTTCCTCCTTTCACTTCAGGTCTCATGTCTAAGAATAGTTTAGTATCTTGAACCATGAATCAAGCAGCACTTCCGTATACCAATTGCTTGAAAATGTTTTCTGTCTACGCTATGATTCGAATCTCCTCCAGAATTCTTGCTTTTCCAGGAATGTAAGATGAAAAGGCAAAGGAGATGCACTGATGCCAAGTTTTGCTTGATAACTGAAGTAAGATAGTCTTGAAAAGACAATATAGCCATTCTTGACCTAGAAGCATAGCTATTCTAATGCAATGCATAACTTGGAATACCAAATCTTCTTGATACCCTTGATGACCACCTCTACACCATGTGTCATGGGGTCCCAAACTTTCTTATCACTGCCCTTTGCAAGAGGGCCATCATATTTATGGGCGCTTGTCTAGGAAACTTGAATATCTTAACATATTTATGGGTGCTTGAATATCTCAACATATTTCTGAGTGCTTGTCTATGCAACTTGATTGTATCACACATAGTTTAAGAAACTATGCGTGATACAATCATCAACAATTATTCTTACTTTTTTCTGCTTAATATTGCCATGAATCCTCATTAAATCACGAGGACCAAAAGTGTGCTACCACATTGCTAGTGATAAACAACACATATGGGTGCTATCCTCATCATAAAACTCTGTTTCTATGTTAATTTCACTACCTTTAAGCAACAATACATGTACAGCAAGTGCTTTTTTCTTGTGGAGGTTTATCTGGTGCTTTAGCTCCTGCCTTTTGGTCTCTAGGGTAGTTCCAAGCACAATGATCTTTACCTAGATATTTAAAGCTTTTCATATCCTCTTTTAGATATCTTTGGTTTATTTTTCTTTACGTGCATCTCATAGTGAGCTTAAATTTTGAAAATACTGAGTTCATATGTTCCATCTAACAATTATTCATTTACTAAGTAATAATAATGTAGGAGATGGCACAGTAGTTGGGTTTTCCTATAGTTACCAATTTTATTCAAATTGCTTGGATAAACCTATGTGCACGTTAAACATATGAATTCCATTGAGAAAATCTCTAAGAACCCAAAACTTTTCATTGAAGGACGAATGAAAGAATCAAGAACATCTTGAGTCATTTATTTGCCTGTGTGTGTTGGGGGGGGGGGGGAACATCTCAACATAATATGTTCAATATTGTGCATAGCACTAACACATAGAGTGCTATAAAGGAAAGGGTTAGATACCCTAACCCTAAAACGGTATATTCTACATTTTCAACTAAATCTAGTGTACAGTTAGTCATTTTTTGTGTGCTCTCTTGCTGTGCCCTCTCTCCTCATATCTCCACTCTTCTCCTCTCCCCTCTTCATATTTTGTCATGGTATTAGAGCTCCCTTAGCTTCCACTGAGGCATTGCGATCCTTGAGAGCATGAGAGTGATTGAGAGTTTTAGTTCTCTTGAGTGATCGTGAGTTCATCCACTTCACTTCCATTGAGAGAATCTCTCTTCATTTTGGAAGAACTTCCATCCATTCGGTTCATCTCTATTCGAGAGAGAGTTCTTTGAGTGTATTTTTCCATCTTGTGAGAGAGAGAGGCTTATGAGATGGTCTCTAGTTTGTGAGAGATCCACAGAGAAAGAGAGAAGTGCATCTTTGTTGAGAGGTCTAATTTGTACCAGGAGAGTTCTTATCCGACTACTTTGAGAGAGTTCTTATCCGGCCACTAAGGAGGCGACTACTAAGGCTGCAACAGCCAGGAGAAAAGGGAAGACACTCAAGCAATCTACAGCAGCAAGGTTGGATCCAATGACTCCTATGAGCAATTTCATCTCCAGCAACAGCCACCTTCAACAATACCATTCATGTCAATGCACAAAAGTTGGATGCCAAGGCAGCCCACATGCAACCTATAATAACCTTCACAAACTGAGAAACCACAGAGCTTATAGCCGACTAGATAGGTCTACTAGGTAGCTAACACTCCAATGCAAGTGCTAGCAACTAGAGCAACTCCTCAATGATGCCAGCACAACTCATACAAGGCAAGGCAATCAACTTCCGCCAACAGTGCCTCCACACCTATCCATGTCACCCTATCCAATCATCAAGTCACGTCAGTGTTGACTGCCACGTATGCATTAACTGCCATGTCATCTATGCCACATCATCAGGATACTTCAGCATTGCCATGTCATCACTGACTGCCACCTGATCTACCACATGGAACGCAATCCCCTGCTAGGCACACTATCCTCTTCCTAGGCACTGCTTGGGAACACAGTTGACACATCAGCATAGTGCTCCAGTGGCACACGCCTTGGCAAGCACACATTTTGCATGTGACTCTGAGTGCCACATCATCATTTTGCACCCTTTTTCCCCTCCACTTGGTGCTACAAAAAGGAAAAACGCTTGATTTTTCATGCTCTATGCGCTCGTCACATCATGCGCACATTTTCACATAAGTATCACACACTTTTGAGCCTAGGTGACAAATCCACTTCTTGCACGTACATCAACCTCTACATCGACACATCTGACTGAACACTTAAAATGAACAAAGGAAATGAATTATTTATTGCTTTTTCATCGCTCGACGATTGGTTTAGATCTATTTTAGAGTACATTAGATCATCCATAGCAGAGAGAATTCCAAAGCAGCCAATCAAAGCCATGCCCCAAAATTCCTAAATAGTTCCTACTCGGAGTCAATCTCTTCGCTCACATGCGGTTTCACATCATTACATTTTTTGAAACCCGACATTCCATAGTTCAGTGAGCAAACTTCAAAGTGTTCAAAGGCATTGACCAATTGATCAAAGGGTAGATAGCACATGATTTGATTTTACACACACATGCCATCATTATAAAGCCTTATAGGCTATTTTCCAGCATTGTGCACATCATTTTTAAGCCTTGTAAAGCCTCTTGTCTATTCTCAACATCATTTGCCACAAGCCTTGTAATAGATTGGATTATATATTTCAAGTTCTATCTTCACCGATAGTTCAAATTGCACTTGATACAGACATTGTTTTGCAACTGATTTAGACAGTGATTTCACAGACACTTTGAGTACATTTCTTGCACCATGTCTATGACTAGCACCTCAATTTGGAGGCATCTGCTAAGCTATACAACTCAAATTATGGCACATGGAAATACCAAATGGAAACCATTCTTCTACTTCAAGAAAAATGAGAGTATGTTGATTGGTCTACACCTAGACCATCAGACACTCCAATAGCAACTCCTACCATTGTTGCAGCTCTAGCAGTGGGATCTACACCTGCATCACCAGTGTCTGCACTTATAGTAGATCCTGCCATTTCTTGACAAGCACATTCAGAATGGGACAAGAAAGACAAATTTTGCATATCATTTGATCAAGCAAAATGTGCAAGATGTCATACTAGGACAGCTCAATATAATCAAGACATCAAAAAAATCTCTCTATGAGTCTAAGAACACTTCTAGGATTCTCCCACTGGGAAACTAGATAAACTAGAGTTTTTGCAATAGCAATGAGATCGGTCATGCTTACGTACTCAAGATCAAGGATTACACTTATAAAATGATGCTCAAGTATGTGTGGGTGTGTGGATTTGTATGGGTCAGAGCATAGTTTTATACTATGGTCTACCCCCACTGTTGGGCACTAATGCTGTCAGTGGGGATGTCATAGTAGCTAGTCCTCACTATGCGTGATGGAGTTTATGGTTTTCAATCTTATGACTATCTAGAGATTGAAACAGCACTATGTTGTGTTTTTAGAGGATGAGTTTGGGAATGTTTTTGGATTCATCTAGGTATATGCTTCTGCCGTGCGAACATGCAAATTTCACCTTGTGAAGTTTTCGTCCAAGGTGCAGCCTGCTGGTATTGCGATAATTCTTTCTATCTTAAATGGTGCGTTGCCCTATCAGCTAGATTTAGATGCTCGTTTGGGGGAGACTAAAATGAAATTGTTTAGAATTCACAAGCAATTTTAGCTTGAATGAAGAGATTTTGGACTACTTTTTTATTAGCCTTCTCCTTTAGTGCTAGCTTTTGTCATGGTTGAGACTACCCTTCACCTCTGGAGTGTCGACAGAAACTCAATATGAAGACTTTGTATAAAAGGATGCTCCAATATGTGTGCATAGTCCATTTCAAGGGAAAGGTATTGTCCCTATGAACAATTTCAATGGTACAAAAGGATTGATGAAAGATGTGCTCTTTGTTCTAAAGCTCAGCAAGAACCTCTTATCAGTTGGTTAGAACACAACTACCAAGTCATCTTCAATGGAGATGAATGCACTATCAAAGACAAATCCAGAGGATGTCAGCTAGTAGGAAAAGAAGTCAAGGAATGAAACTTGTTTAGAATGGTAGCTTTAGTACCGGATTTGCATTCCATGTCAACTCAACCACAAAAGATGCCACTTTCTGCAATATGGCAAAAGAGATATGGACATGTCAATTTTAAAAGCTTGATAGAGCTCAGAAATCAGAATATGGCAATTGGAATTCCTAAGCTTCAGTTTATTGGCAAACTTTGTGAAGCATGTTGCTTCAGTAAACAAGAGCGAACCAATTTCAGTAAAAACACCTCTCAAGCAAGAGGTATTCTTCATTTATTTCACACGGATGTATGGCATTATGCCCAGACCCGCAACATCAATGGTTCGATTTACTACTTGACTTCATCGATGACTACAGCGGGTATTGTTGGGTCTACTTTTTGCAAGAAAAATCAAAAGTCTTTTCCAGATTTCAAGAATTCAAAGCCATGGTTGAAAACCAAACAAGCAGAAAGATCAAAGTCATGAGATCAGATAGAGGAGGTGAATACATGTCTTTAGCATTCATGAATTTTGCAGAAAGATCAAAGTCATGAGATCAGATAGAGGAGGTGAATACATGTCTTTAGCATTCATGAATTTTGCAGAAGTAATGGCATTCAAAGACAATTCACTTGTGCAAATACTTCTCAATAGAATGCAAGAGCTGAAAGGAAGAATGGTACTTTAGCAAACAGTGCTAGAGCAATGCTCAGTGAGAAGCATCTTTCGAATCAATATTGGGCAAAAGCAATTGTCACATTGCAAACTACTTGCTTAATCGACTTCTGATCGAGCCGATTTAGGGTATGACACCTTATGAAGAATTCATTGGACATAAGCCATGCATTGGGCATCTCCGCATATTTGGTTGTATAGCATATGCCCAAATATATGACGATCATCGTAGAAAATTGGATGCAAAGTCATGTAAATGCATCATGGTTGGCTACAATGAAGAGAGCAAAACATACAAGTTGTATGATCCCATCAACCACAAGGTCATTATCTCCAAAGATGTAATCTTTGATGAGGATTCATAATGGAAAACCTCAAAACATAAAGGATAGACACACCGATTACACAATCATCTATAGAAAAGGTTGATGAGGAAGAGCAAGAATTGCCAGAGACACCTCGAGAAGAGTAACAATAACTTAGACAGCAGTCTACTATGAAAAGCAGACCACTAGTTAGATTGACATATGCTCTAAAAGGAAAAGCAATTCAAGTTGAAACTACCAATTATGCTCTTATGACTACCAACACGGCTTCAGAAGAGCTAGTGTAGTTGGAAGACGCAGTTGACAAGCCAAAATGGCAAACTACTATGAATGAAGAAATGAAATCTTTGTACAAGAATGATACTTGGGAATTATGCGACCTTCCACTAGGAAAGAAGGCCATAGCAAACAAATGGCTTACAAAGTAAAGTACAATCCAGATGGAAGCATTGAAAGATACAAAGCCAGACTAGTTGCAAAAGGATTTGCACAGCAATATGGTCAAGACTATGATGAGACTTATGCTCTAGTAGCAAAGATGGATTCCATATGGTTCTTGATATCACTAGCAACACTCAGCAAATGGAATGTGTCCCAGCTTGATGTCAAGAATGCATTTCACAATGGTTACCTAGACAAGGAAGTCTACATGCGACAACCAGCAGGTTATGTTGAACCAGGGAAAGAGAAGCAAGTTTGCAATCTTAAGAAAGGTCTCTACAGCTTAAAGCAAGCACCCAAAAGTTGGTACAATAGAATTGATAAGTATTTTGCTAATCTGGGATACATGAAGTCCAATGCAAATCGTACTCTCTACCACAAAGTTCAAGGGGAAGACATTACTATTGCACTTCTGTATGTAGATGATCTCATTGTGGCCGAAAGCAATGATAGGTTCATCAAAAAGTTGAAACAAGACTTATCTGCAGAGTTCAACATGAAAGATTTTGGACTTATGCACTGTTGTCTTGGTATTGAATTCTGGAGAGACTTAGACAACACCTTCATGAGTCAGCTAAAATATGTTGATAGTCTTCTAAAGAAGTTTCATATGATAGATTGCAAGATTGCACCCACTCCCATGGAACAAAGTTTGAAACTTACTAAAGATGTAGAAAGGCCTACAATCAATGACAGGTACTATCGACAGCTCATCGGATCTCTAATATATTTGACTATCACACAGCCCGATATTTGTTATGCAATAAGTTCACTTGCATAGTTTATGGCAAATCCAAAACAGTCTCACTGGAATGTAACCAAAAGAGTCTTGAGATACATCTGAGGTACAAGACAGTTTGGAATAGAATACAAAGGAAGTCATCCAAGGTTGCATGGATACTGTGATAGTGACTATACAAGAGATCATGAGACCAAGAGATCCACACAAGGATATGCATTTTTCCTTAGTCAAGGTGCTATAACATGGTTGTCAAACAAACAGCCAATTGTTTCTTTGTCTTCCATAGAAGCAGAATATAGGCCACCCACTACAGGTGCATGTGAGGCTATAATTGTCAAAAACATTTTACTTTGATGAATCAAAGCCAACAACAATATACTGTGATAATCAATCAGCTCAAGCATTGGCCAAGAATCTAGTATATCACTCCAAGACCAAGCACATTAATGTCAGAGAGCACTTCATCAAAGAAAGAGTGTTACTTGGTGACATCACACTGCAACATTGTGATAGTAAAGAGAATGTTGCAGACATCTATACCAAGCCACTTGGCAAAGGGCTTTTTGAGAAGCACCAACAAGCTCTTGGTTTGACACAGAGGAAGGACATTCCCATCAAAGGGGTGTGATGGAATGTAATGCTCAGTCCTTCTTCGATTCCCTAGAATCATCATCTTGAGGGAAGGCCTACTTTATGATGTTGATCTTGAGGGAAGGTGTTGAGGAACCATCTCAACATCATATGTTTGATATTGTGCATAGCACTAACACATAGTGCAATAAATACCCTAACCCTAAAAGGGTTTGTATATATTCTACATTTTCAACTAAATCTAGTGTACATTTAATCCTTTGTGGTGTGCTCTTAGCTATGCCCTCTCTCCTCATCTCCACTCTTCTCCTCTCCCCTCTTTATATTTTGTCAAGGTGCACATGTGCGTGTGCATGTGCATGTGCATGTGCGTTACTTCTGTCTCTGTGTGTGTGTGTGTGCACGTGTGTGTGTGCACGCATTGCATGTGCATATTCGTGTTTGTGTGTGTGTGTATACATGCCCCTTAGGAGGGGGAGTATAGATGAGTGCAATGGGGAATACTAGGCAAGTTTCTAATGGTATATTCTTGTGTCGGCATTAAATACAAAAGTTGTACACAATGTCTAAAAGTTAACATTCTTCATATTTATTACAGCATGACCACCCTATATTAGGGGTTCAATGAGAGAAGAATTAGCCAAATAATAAATCTACTGTCCTGAAAAATATTAACAAAAACCGGAATTAGAGAGTCTAGATCAATACAACACCTCAACCCTCAAATCTTAGCATAAAATTAGACATGCATCAATCTTATGAAAGAAAAGTTTAAGGCATTCATCCGTGTTAAAAATATTTCACATCCATTAAATTGAACCAATTCAATAAATTTAGAAGAAATTATGCAAGAAAAGGGTAGAGATTGAGATGCAATGGTAGATTGAACAAACATAATTGACATAGTTTAGCCCATACCAAATACCACAACCTTTCAAGATCCTAGTATATCTTTTCAAATAAGGGCTCTACCTCCCACTATCTAGATAAATTAATATCCACACATCATCTTCTAGAATGACCTTAAATTCCTTCTACCTAAAATTTCATGGTTATGCTCAATAAGTTCAACAATGACATTAGTTTATAAGATAATTTATAGATTGTGTGTATCAACTTAAGAAGATTTAGTGAGTTTAGATTCCAAGATTTTCTATATAATTTCATAAGGAATGATTCAATTCCATAGGTATACTCAACATTTGATCATTCCAACACACCCACTTTTATAGTCACTCACTCCTCATAACCCCACCCTAGGGACTAGTTAGTGTATGTGCACTTGAGAATTTTGTAGAAATTAAAAGACATATAAACATCCTATGTAACATGGATTCTTAACAACACATTTTTAAGATGATTTACATAACATTACAACTTGCATGGAGCATTCTAAAGAGCAAAGAGGATCAACATCTTATTTGTACATGGATTCTTAACAATACATATTAAAACAATTTAGAAGACAATGATACAAAACAAAGAAAGCCTTGCTTCTATTTCATAGCCAAAAACATCATATTGATCTTTCTTACACTTGTGTGAGTGAGTAAATGTGGAATGCGATTGGGTACTCTATGCCTTGTGTAAAAAAGTAAGATTAACATTCAAGACATGGGCGATGGGCAATGTTATATAAGTATGGAAGAGTGCAATGGGACTTTGTTGGTAGGCAATGCCTTAAGACACATTTCTAGTATGATTTAAGTATAATAAAGGCATGGATTATGGAAAAACATTTCTCATTCTATCACACTCCCAAAACATCCAAAAAGATATAATATATAGCTTGCAAGCGAGATATGACTTGTTCCTTGCGTCCTCTTCTAGAAACCTGGGCAAGTATGCTTGGGTTCTGTTTTTATACTTGGGCTTTGTTTTGACATGCACACTCAATGTTCACCTCATTAAATGTTAGTGTACCACGTGCATTAAAAGGAGGGGTTTAAAAATTTAACTCTAGCAAAAAATCTATCGGGATTACAACAGTAAGAGGAGGTTTTCAATTTAACTTTAGAAAAAATATGTTAATTCTTAAGCAAAGGGGGGTGGTTTTATTGGGGTGGAAATTTTATGTGAAGGGTTTTTTAAGTACCCCTTCAACACACATGATACATAGGGTTTCTTAGTAGTTCACCCCTCAAGCATGTGCATCATATCTCCCCGAGTTGCTTGTCACCATGTGGAAAATGGAATGGTTTAATGTGCATCACCTCCACTACATAAGAAGTTGATATTCCCTTTACTTCCTCTTTTGAAACATAAGGCCGGCTTTCAAATAGACCGTGCTATCCCTTGTTCTTAGACTTGTTTCTCTTGTCTAGGATGTGGACCCATTCTTTCCTACATTGCATGAAATACATTTTTGCAAATGGAAGCTGATGGCTTCTAACATCTCAACCTCTACTTTGGTAATGTTGTTCCAATGTCAACAGCACAAGGATCTAGTATTACAAAATTGAAAATCTTCAATAGAGTAGGGGTCATTGGTGAAGAAAGAAGAATATATTTTCACATTACATGTAGGCAGATCGAGCCCACATTATTATTATTTTCCTTGTAGCAGTTGTCTTATAAATAACAACATAGCAAGAACAAGTTGGATATTAGTCAAGAAGGTAGACCACACGAGCCTACTACACGCCTTATTGGTACGATCTATCCGTATCTATACATCTCAAAATAGATAGTGTAGTTTAAGGTGGTTATGTGTAAATGATGCCAATATTTTGTTCTTTGCACGTTGATAAGTGTGGATGTCATTTGTGAGGATATCATTAGCATGGTGAGCACATTTGACATGTGAGCTCATCAATATTTAGTACAATTTGTGCCCTCTAACCCATATATAATTTTTAAAATAACTTTGTTGACATTTCAATGTAAGTAAATTTTTGGTCAAGGTGAATGCAAATGACCTATCACATAGAGGTGCTCGTATGTAAAAGGTGGCATGATTATTTTGGGCCGACTTCCCAATAGGTTTGGGAGTGGAGCACTTGTCTAAGGATCTCTCTCATGCAATTACATAGTTTGCCATGACTTAACAGCTAATGAGGGATGGTAAATCACATGTTTCATAGGAAAGCATTTTCCTAGAGTATGCGCTCATGCGTGGAAGGTGGGGTTCTCGCTACATCAAACGTACACTATACTTTGCACCTATGGTTACATCTATAATGATGGAGATGAGGCAAGAATTCAACCACCTTGTAAAGCCTTCTCAAATGTGCATATGCTTAAAGGAAATCTTTTGGCCAAGCAAAATATGAGCACCCAAGGATGGATAAAGGCATGGGTTTCTATCTAGAAAGCACTCTTTCCAAAAAAATATGATGTCTTGATGCAAGTCATCATCTCACATTTGAAAGAACAAAGATATCAAGTGCATACATCTAAGGAGGCATAGAGACATTTGAGTATTTGCATAAGTTTGACACCCTAATGAGACTTAATAAATTGTGTTGCAACAATAGGTCCATAACGTGATTTTTTGTCTTGGTAGGTGGATTTTCCATATATTCACAAATCCTAGGCTGATTGCATTATTGACATTTTCTAGTTGTGGAGGGATGGGTCAATGCACAAAGATGTTTCAAGTATTGCCTATGAATCAAGCAATATAACTATGATTAGAGTACTCTCATTACATGTCTCATTTGGAAGATGATCTAGATGGGTAGACTTGGAAACATTGTGGCTATGTATTTTAAACCATCGAACGGGCATGTTTGGAACATGTTTTTGGATCAAGATGGATTTTTCATTTTCATTGATACATCTCATGTCTATCGAGATTGTTCTCGCTTGCTCTTTTGGATTACCATGATGCATTGTTTGACATTATGAAGTACCATATGCTAGATTGATGTTGCAAGTGGGAATAGACATTACCACCATATGTCATGTTATTTATAATCAGATATCATCTCAATGTATGCCTTGCATCATAGCCAATTAGGTTTGTATGAAGCCCTGTATAGTAATGAAAAGGCATGTATCATGGTTTTTCCAAGGCATGACATCATATTGCTATTTATCTCTTGTCATTCTTTGAGTTGAACATGATCCAGATTTGACTTCCAACAATTTTTCTTTTGCACATGTCCAATTTCAACTCTAATGACTCCATTATTCCTTCTAATTGTGCCACATGTTGAGCCTCAGAAGCTATTGATGAAAATAGAAACCTCATCAATGGCTTCCATTTGTTCTTGTAGAATCTACCATTAAAAGCTCGCCTAGTATTCCCATTGTGCTCATGTACCCACGCCCCCAACAAGTTAGCCTCTCAAGATGTCTTTATTCTTTCAGATTATAAACTATGAATCTGCTTCAAATCATAAGCTATGAATGTGCTTAAGGGTCAAACAATAGATACAAAAGATAAATATCAATTTCAGAATCCAAGGTGAATGAATTGAGGCATATACTTGTGGCAACTAGGAAAGTATGGAGAAACAAGGGCACTAAATATTATTGTTATTGAGACTTCAAAAGATACAAAGATGGAAAAGTTATTGGCAAGGCACAGCAAAGGCCCCAAAGGTGTTGCCAACCAAAGAGGAAAATACTATGGCAAAAAAGTAGTGTTACTCTACCTCTGCAATACAAAATACTAAGGAAGTGGATGTGTTGGCATCCAAATTAAAAATGATGCAAGAAGTCCATGCAATAACTTGATGCATGAATGGGTGACATGGACTGCTAATTGAATTTCCACAAAATGATTCCTTAAGAACAAATTCCAAAAATACATTTTTAGTAAGGGTAAATAAGTGGATACTCATACATCCATTGAATTAATTGTGTGCTCAAAAGATCTAGTAAGAGCACAATAGGATTTAGGAGAGCCTCCACAAGGCACAATAATGCTCAAGAAGGAAGTCCTTTATGTGGCGAAGTAGAATGAATGTAGTTCTCTATGGAGAAGGGGAAAACATTGTTCAAAATGACTAAACGTCAATCAAACCTCGCCTAAAGAAAGATGTATGTAGCGTGAATTAAACAAGTTGAATTCATCAAAGCATATGTAGAAGGAAAGATTGCATTGATATGTAAACAAAGTTGCCAACAGCCACAAACCTAACAAAGCAATGCACAAGGCCTAACATCAGGCCTAGAAGCAAATCAAGCCATGCCCTTGGAGTTCATCTATTATTAAGCTCCCGTTGAGCTAACAAGTCCCATTTGATAGTGGCAAATTTCCATCATCTTAGCCCATAATCCTCAATCTGAATCTTGTAAAAACTAAACTTTATGTCGGTTATCAAAGGATTGACAAGGGCAAGAGGCAAAGGCAAAGGAAGAAGCAAAGCGAAGGGGCATATTGGCCTTTAGGATGAGATAAAGAGGCTTAAGACCCATGAATCCAAATGGGTTTCATAGGTACACATGAGCTTGCAGTAATCATTAACATGTGCAATAGTGAACTACTAGATGGATGGAAGACCACAATGAATAAAGCAGTGATGCTACTAAGATTTGAAGGATCTTCACGATCATTCTTGTTGGGCTGAAAATCTGATTTCTTACTTTCTATTATGATAGTCTTTATCTTCCAAGGCAAGAGTTACTTTATGATTTCATACCACCATTTTAGCTATTGCGTTACTAGAATCGGCTTTTATCCATTGATTTCACTGCTAGTACCTTGGTTCTTAATGTTTTTGATACTAGGTATAGACTCTTTTATTCAACATTATGCTTCAATGTTGTGGTTAATTGTATTGTCAATTGTATGTTATCGCTTCCAAAGTGTTTGGAGAGAGGAACGTCTCTCTTAAGACGACATTCATTCTGAAGTGTTCTAAATCCTAACCATTAAAATGTGGATATTGTATTTTATACAATATCATTAGTATAGTTGCAAGACAAACTAATTGTAGAACCTAAGTGTGTGATACCACAAGAATTCATGCATGTGCTTAAAAGTGAACCTTGAAGTTATGAAGAACTATATTGTTGCCTCCCCGTTCCCAATTATTGTCTCAAGATTAAGGTATATGCGCACAAGTTTCTTAGCCCATTATCTTCTACAATCTATGATGCTCTCTCTCTCTCTCTCACACACACACACACGCATTCTATGGCAAACTCTACAAAAGGGGATAGATCGATGGCGGACAAACTAAAATGACTCACAGACAAAATGCAAGCAAGTTGAATGATGTGCTGAGAGTTGAGAGAGCTGCTTTATGCACCCATGGTTTAGGTAAAGATTACGAGACTATCTTAAATTTTTGACATTGGAACTACCCAAAAACTTTTCAAATACTATCACATCTTGCTGGAAGCCTGATTAACAATAGGGATGTACAAGTTGTTAGACTACATTCAGGGCAACATGCTGTCACTTCTTGCATGGAATGCCGGCTCAAACCCAAAGAGCTTTCAAAATTTACATTTTGAACTGGTTGGGTCCTAGATACACCAGTGTGATGTCAAAGTGTTGTTAAACGCAAAAAGCAGAAACAATGGACATTGTAAGAGCTGTGGATGTAGTATTCGATGTAGCAGAGGAGAGCCAATCTTCTCAAGGTAGCGTGCAGGTGTACACATTGTGTAATGATGGCACATACTTCTCTCTCTCTCTCTCTCTCTCTCTCTCTCTCTAGTTTGGGAACTCCCTTCCCACATGTCCAAGGGAGCACGACATATGTATTGATGATGAAGCAGAGAACTAGCCACGTGAAAGGGATTGATATATGTAAGTGAAGTGTGCAACGATACAAAGATGTGTAGAATAAGATCAATGACAAAGGACTAGTCATGCTTATTGTTGTTTTTTGAGATTGTGAACGAAACATTTTTTAAGACTAAATTACTTAAATATTACAATCTAACCTCTCATTCATACTCCATCCCAACTAAGAGTGTATCTTACAATGATCCACACTTCATAAAAACTACTTTGAGACAACTGAAACGGACCACACACAGTCACCAGGTCATCCCCGTCTTCAATTTGGCATTCATAAAGATTGCTTCTCCTGTATTACATCTTAGATGCTGGGTGGTTGATGCACCCTTTCTCTCAGGATTGTCTTATGGCGCATTCAAGATAATGCTTATCTCCCTAGTCCAAAATAGGACAGCAGCAGTAGTTCAAAATCAGGGCCCTAGTCCAAAATAGGACAGCAGCAATCAGGGCATGATTTTCCTTGCAACATTTAGCATTCCCATTAAAATACAATTGCATTGCCATTGAAAAAATATTCTGTAACAGTAGGGATGCTTGGAAACCCCAAGTCTGAAAAATGGGGAATCTCAGTCGCCCATTCAGAAATCTTAGAGCAACCCTCAGCCACGCAATAGCTAAGGCATTTCCATATTTCACAAGTTTACAAAGTCTATCCTGAATTCTTATGGATAGCTGCAGCTCTAATACTTGAAAGCCGTTGTGAACAACCTTCGGACTTTTACCAGTTACAAATGAGATCCCCACAATGGAAACAGCATATCTACTGTTTATCCCCAAAACCAGCAGCAAAATCCTTCGAGCCCATTTGTTTCATTAAGCTCTGTAGGCCACCAATGCCACCTATCTGCTTCAGCATTTGTGGTGGAAGAACTTTACTCATATGCTGCGCATTCATGTTCCGTGCCATAGCACTCATATCACCCTTTTTGGGTATCTTCAACCCCTTCATTTTACTCCAAACCTTAGCTAATCGTTTGAACTCTTCCATCATCTCATTTACTTCTTTCAGTGTGCGTCCAGATCCCCTTGCAACCCTGTTAATCCGAGACTCTGTGAATAACTTGGGATTTGTGCTGTCCAGCTCTGTAACAAAACTGGATATCAGTATACTTTTTTTTTTTTAAATGCAGCTTTAAATCCACTTTAGTACTTATCTCCAAGCAACAGAGCCAACCTTCATTTGTCATTGAATCCATCATTGTCATGAACTTCTTTATCCTTGCCTGACTCTCTTTTTCACGTCCTTTAGGCATAAGCTCTTGACTGAAACCAGGTATCATAGAAAAAACCTGAAATACAATTTGCACAACGTAACAAATTTGCTGCTGTTTCGAAAGTATACATAACCAGAAAAATTGCTGTCTCTTCTAGTCCCATGTTCATACCTGATTCAAAGGACCCATTTTCAATATGTTCTGAAATTGCTCATACATGATTCTTAATGTAAAACTGCCCTCGGAAAGCTTTTGTAGAAGTTCTGGCTGCTGATCCATGGGCACAACGTCATGTATTTTGTCCATAAATCCAGACCAATCTCCCATGCCTAAAGGGAAAACAGAGATTTAACTCCCTCTCTCTCTCTCTCTCTCTCTCTCTCTCTCTCATACAGCAATGTCTCCAGGCATCATACAAAAGATGCTGTAAAAAACAAAAAATTACTACACAACAAATGCATCAGAGACTGTTTGAGAGAGGACAGGACAACCAAACATAGCTACAATTAGAGAAATCCCTAAAACTCAATAATGCAAATCAAGACAATTTATCACAATATGATTTTAGACGATGAAGTCAGCAATGGTAGGATTCAATGTCTCCACTCCCAATCATAGGAACCACTATGAGACCTGATAAGAGGAGCTAGAATTGCAACATACAGATGGCTTCTCCAATACAGTGGAGCTGTGAACGAGGCTATCTAAATGATCATGCAACAGTGTGAAGGATATCTGTAATAGTGCCGGTGTACCTAGACCTTGTCTATACAAAATTCACAGAAAGGGCATATGAGCTGAAACCAAGTTAGCTTGTGGCTCCCTAGCAATGTAGGTCATGGCCTATTGACATCTAGGATTAAAAAATCGGAGATTGATATCATTAAAAGTATTAGAGTACACAGTGGCTCCCATTCTCATTAATAGACAACTGGCAATAGGGTTGTGCATTTGAAATTAGCTGAATTCAAATTAACTTCCACATTTCATAAAAATACATGCCGAGTAAACTTAGCTGAATTCAAATTAACCTTCATATTTCATAAAAATGCATACCGAGTAAACGGCTAACAAAAGGTTTCACTTCAAATGGCTCAAACTCATCCATATGCTCTCCTGTTCCGAGGAAAATCACAGGACTCTTTGTTGCTGCAACACTGCACAGAAAATAATTCAGTCTTCACAGTAAAGCACTGCTATTGCTTCCCATTGCAAGTTCTACTATTACTTCACAGTGAAAGCCTTTTAACATACACAAAACATTCATGTCCAAATTGTCTCAGAGTTGATCCAGTTCTTTGGTTGCTTCGAGTCTATCATTATTCTAGCTGTACAAAACTGAGACATTACAATACATATACCTTTGTAAGACTAGAATATATCCAATAGTACAAATTTTCAATTTTTTTTGTTCTAAAGTTCAAAAATCTACGCAGAAAATAAACGAGGAGAAGATTTTTTTTTTTTTGAAAAACAAAAGGAAGACATACTTAGCAAGCAAAGCAACACTTATGTCGTCATCAGTGCCCAAGCATAAGCGGCTATACTGGGTTTCTAAAAACCAGCGGAGTCTCTTGGGCAAACCCAGTGCTTACTAAAATATGTCAAATAACAAAAGAGAAAGAAAACAAGAAATAAAGAAGAAGGTGACTAAGCAAAAATAAACAAGAAAATCAAGAAACAAAATCTTCCAAAAAAGCAGAATAAACACCGTTTACAAACACACTTAATTTTAGGACATTGGGGGGTTGTACCAGCAGCATAAGATGGGATCTGAGAGAAGCAATGTGGGCAGTGCATAGGGCTGCCACATGGGCTGAACAAGGACCTATGAGTTGGGCTGCCACGTCAGCAGCATGCACATTCCTTAAGACTGACGGTAGAATAGTACCAGGGGCTGCTGTGCAGATCGGCAAGCAGGGCTAGGATGGACCCTGGTCTAGGGCTGGATGACTGGTTGCAGCAGGTCCTGCAATGGGCTTGTTTAAGGGGCTTACAACGGGCTGACTTCGGGCTATTTATAGGCCAGTCTTGGCAGGAGGGGCGTGATTATCACCGCTCCTTCTATGGATTCTCCATGATTTCTTCATCAGCTGAGACCTTGTCCTCTAATAAAAGACCATGGCAAGGTATCATGATATGAAGCAGTGTGTAGCAAGAGTCTTGTGGAGCTGTGTTAGCAGATTCTAGCAAGGATGCGGAGGATCCATCTATGAAGTTACTCTGTTATCTTTTCCTTCAAATGCAATAACAACTTAGTGTAGTTCTTAGCTTCTTTCTTGTTCGCTGTGTTCAGGTTTATCTTTCAGATTTTTGCATAAGTGTGTAGAGTTCAAATTTCATTTCTTCAGTTCTAACCTTCATAGTTTACAGACCAACAGTCCACGGCTGCACTCCATAAATAAAGACAAATAGACTCAGCTTATTAGCTGTATGTTTTGCATTGTTATATGCTCAGTGTCACCACAATGTAAATATCCTAAGTCAAAGTACAGTTGACCATTTATTTGATCATAATTAAAGAGTTTTCCATCTGGGTTAATTATGGTCAAAAGAGTTTTTCTTTTGGTCAAAGAATTGACTACGGTCAAAGATACTTGACTTCGGTCAAGAAGACTTGGTTTATACCAAGAAGGTTCACTGCAGTTAACCAAGATGTGCCAACTTCAGTTGGAGAGTTGTGCCAACTTCGGTTGGAGAGACTTGACTATAATTAAGGCGCCTTGACCCTTGGTCAAAGCCCCTTAATTATGATCAAAAAGCGTTAACTCTGGTCAACCAGAGAATAAATATATTTATATATATTTGTTATATGTGCATGTGTTCAGTGGGGACGCCCACCGTGACTAGAATTAGTCCACAATGCGTTATTTGCATGCAAAGCGCTAACAATTAATGTGTGCCATGGTGATGCACTTTAATTAATTGTTGCAGGTACTAGGAAGGGTTATTTCCCTAAGCGCTACGGAGCCTAACAAGCATCTAGGAGGCGGTTCGTGTGACCAAGTGCTTCAAAGACTCCAAAGTTGCCCTTAGTGGCATGTAATAGGACTTAGTCTAGATTTTAGACAAGTGGCATGTTGCCAATTTGAAATGAGCTTGAAGCTCTTGTAATATTTGATTCACGTTTTGGATTTGAGTGGGCAGCTCTACGCTGAAGTATGTATCTTTCTTCTCTCAAGTAATAAAATCCTTCAGGGGGGTCCAGCCCGACTGTCGTCCTGGGCCCTAGTGCAATTGTAGAGAGAGGGGGAGAGTGCAAATGAGATGATGTTTGCAGAAAATTTGTCTACGAGATTCTGGCAGATGATTGCATTGGTATCAGAGCTAAGGTTCATGGCCTCCTTAGGCTGTGACAATCCAGTAAGAAGGTCTCAACCAGCGCTATGGGATTGTTTGGCGACCTGAACCACACACGTTAAAGGCCATCGTGACTGTTTAATTATGACAGTAAATCGGTGATGGGTCTGTGACACCAGGACATCAGGTCTCCAATGCATAGGCCTTGCTATTCCATTCCAGCTTATGCAAACAGACGAAAAATCACGAAGGGCAATAAGTCAATGAACAATAACGGCGAAGCTGACGCGATGGCACAACGACAGACGTGAACAAAGGAATTTCTTCTTTCTCCGTCGTCGATTCTCTGCCCTACACGTAGAAGGCTCTAGCGATGCATGACAACCAGATTGGTTAGACAAACCAGGTTTGACCAACTAACCTTGGCTGAGTAACCAAACCATAGTTGGTTAACTAGACTACAGTGGGTTGAGTTCAGTTGGGAGCCAACCAAACCATACCAGAACTAGTCTGGTTAGTGTAACCAGCCGGTTACCCATCTAGTTGGCCATTAATTTTCACCTATCTATCAGACCTTTACTGTCAGAAAAGCAGAGAAATCAGAGATTTGCAGAAAAGAGAAAATGTATGCCTTTGTGCATTGGAAAGATGAATCAAATGCATTCTGAGTGCTTTTTGCAGCAGCCAGAAAAGGGGCAATACAGTTGTTGATGCTTTGGCAACTTTGTGGGTATATGCTTTGAGTTGACAGCCCATTACTAGCACAAGTTGTGAATGCAAGACCCCTCTTGTTGAGGTACTTCCTTGAAAAGCAAAGGCTGAGCATCAGTTGCTTACACAGTGTGTGTGAGAGAGTTGCAGATCTCAGACAAATTGCAGAGATGGCTTCACAGCTGTCATCCCATGAGGGAATGGCAAAGTCTAACCAGGTACAGCAGGCTGAGGCTTTACAGATAAACAAAGAGAATGCCTACAGAGAGTTGATTACTCAGTTGGGAGAGGCAACAAGCGATCCCTTGTTTCGCAGGATGGTACAACCTCTTTTTGAGGGAAAGCCAGAGAAGCCTCCCTCTAGAGCAGATCAAGAAGAAGTGGTGGTGGGCAAAAAGAGTTAAAGAGCAGGTCCTCTTCCCAAGAAGAAGGTGGCGAAGCATCATCATCGAAGAAAAAGAAGAAGAAGAAGAACTCCAGCACGAAGGCAGAGACTAAAGAGTTCAAGGACGGTGGGAAGTCAATAAGATTTGCCACTTACAATGGCCAGTATGGCCAAGCTGAAAATTGCCTTCAGCTTGGAAAATTTCATCGAGTCCTCAAAGCTTCGTATGGTTGGTTTACACTTGACTGGTACAGCCAGTGCATGGTGGATAGCTAAAACAGCCAACTATGTAGACCCAAGAAATGGAAGAACTTCAAGAAAGCTTCCTATAAACAGTTTATTCCCAAACAGTTTCGAGATCATGTCCTTCTGGGTTGGGAGAGCATTCATATGGAAGCACAAGATACAGTTGAGTCTTACAACCAGAAATTTTGGAACGCATACTTGCAGGTTTCGCCTTTCAAGAATATTTCTAATAAGACTCAACTCAGAAAGTACAAGGCAGGACTCACTCCAAAGATACACGCCCAAGTGAACACCAAAGATATTAAAGAAATATCAAATCTCCTGCATTCAGCCAATGTGGCTAGTCTCATGTACATGCAGGATCCTACTAGTGTGCCTTCACTACAGGCAGGGTTACCGAGGGATAAAAAGCCAATGACCCCCAAGTTTGAAACAAGAGAGTTTCCCAAAGCTCAAAAGAGGGGATATCAGCCTCAAAAGCCGAGGGGAAACCAAGCGCAAAAGCCCTAAAACTGCTAGTACAGAAGAAAGATGGCTCATTCCGTATGTGCGTCGATTATCGTGCACCAAACAAAATGACCATCAAGAATAGATTTCCTATTCCGCGCATTGATGATGTGTTGGATCAATTAAATGGAGCTTCAGTTTTCAGCAGGATAGACTTAAAGAGTGGCTATCACCAAGTGAGGATACAACCTCAGGATGTGCATAAGACAGCGTACCGCACTACTTTTAGGTTATATGAGTGTCTAGTGATGCCTTTTGGATTGACAACAACTACTGTCAATAGGATGATGGATCGTATCTTTCGACCCTACAGACAGTTCACTGGTACCTTCTTCGATGACATAATTGTCTTTTTCTTTTCAAGTCCAAAGAAGAGCACAAGGAACATCTTGCTATAGTGTTTCAAGAGCTGAGAAATCATCAGCTCTATGAAAACAGCAAGAAAAATGAATTCTTCCTGGAGGAAATCCATTACTTGGGGCATATAATATCCAAAGATGGGATACGGATGGATCCGGCAAAGATCCGTGCCATTCAAGAATGGCACAAGCTGAAAACTGTGCATGAAGTTCGAAGTTTCCTAGGCTTGTGTTCTTACTACAAAAGATTTGTCACGAATTTTGCAGATATAGCCGCTCCACTCCACGATGTTACTAAGAAAAATGCAGCTCTCAGATGGGGAATTCCTCAAAAGACAACCTTCACGACACTCAAAGAGAGGCTGACTACAGAGCCAATCTTAATAGCTCCAGATTTGTCTCAGCCATTTGATGTGGATTGTGATGCTTGTGGGGAATGTGTTGGGGCTGCATTGCATCAAATGGTCATGTAGTGGCCTATGAGAGCAGGAGACTCCGGGATGCAGAGAGATATCTAGGAATCTATGAGAAAGAGTTATTGGCTGTAATTCATGCCATCCATACATGGAAGCATTATCTTTTGGGTGCAGATTTTACAATTAAAAGAGATCACCAAAGTCTAAGATACTTTTTGACTCAGACAAAGCTTTCCGAGAAGCATATGAAATGGGCAAACATGCTGTCAATGTACCATTTTCAGATTGTCCATACTCCAGGAGTTCGGAACAGAGTGGCAGATGCCTTGTCCCGAAGACCCCAGGTCAACAATGTAACTATTGCTTATCATCAAGACCTGGAAGATATGAGGGAGCTGCTGATTTTGGTGAGATTTTACAGCAAATGCAAGAGGGGCAGTCCACCAGCCACTATTCCCTGAAAGATGGGTATTTAATGAAAGATGACTGCCTATGCATCACCCAAGAGATGAGGGAAAAGATTTTGGAGGAATGCCATGCACCTCGGCATGCACCGGGCATAGAGGAATTACAACAACAACTCAAGCACTAGAGAGGTATTTCTTTTGGCTAGGGATGTGAAACGATATACATCAGTTTGTTACCGAATGCCTTATGTGTCCAAAAGTGAAGTATGATAGACGGAAGGCACCTGGCCCACTTATGCCTCTTCCCATGCCTCAGGCACCGTAGGATTCGGGAAAGTATAATGGACTTCGTTTTTGATTTGCCAAGATCAAAGTCAGGGAATGATGGGATTTGGACTATCATTGATAGATTCAGCAAGCAAGCCCATTTCATTCCGATTCAAAAAACCATAAAGGCAAATCATATGGCTAAGCTTTTCATGGCACAAATCTTTAGGCACCATGGTATGCCTAAGTCCATTGTCAGTGATCGAGATCCCAGAATGACCAGTCTATTCTGGAGAGCTTTATTTGATAATATGGGGACAAATCTGAACTTTTCCTCTTCTTTCCATCCCCAAACAGATGGTCAAAGTGAAGTAGCAAATTCTACAACATTGGATATGCTGAAATGCTATGTGGGTGACCAAGGTTCAGACTGGGAAAAGTACCTACCATTGGTAGATTTTGCTTACAATAATACAGTACACAGCTCTACAGGGAAAGCCCCCTTTGAGGTCATCTATGGGAAGGTGATTCTGCCACCTATCCTGTGGCAAAGATGAAATATTTGCAGCTGATCAGTTTGTAAAAGACCTCCAAATAGCTTACAGCCAAGTCCGGATAGTAATTCAAAGGTCTCAAGAGAAGCATAAAAGAGCTGCAAATAAGCATAGGAGACAGTTGGATCTCAAGGAAGGGGATTGGGTACTTTTAAAGTTCGAAAAAGCTAGGCTCCGCAAGTTTAAAGGCAAATAGAAAGTGTATGCAAAGTTATCTTCCAAGTACTATGTCCCTTTCACGGTTACAAAAAAGATTAATGAAGTTGCATACAGGTTGGCATTGCCAGAGCATTGGAGGATTCACAATACATTCCATGTGAGTCTTCTAAAGAAATTCCAGGGGCTAGAGCCTACATAGCCAGTATCAGAGGATCCACCAGAAGTGGATGAGTTGGAGGAGGTCCTTCAACTAGAGCAGATTGTGTACCATACTGTACGCAAAGGCTCTCAGGGCAAGGAGTTTTACAGGTATCTTGTAAAATTCAAGAATTATACGGAGCAGATTGTGTACCATACTGTACGCAAAGGCTCTCAGGGCAAGGAGTTTTACAGGTGTCTTGTAAAATTCAAGAATTATACGGCATTGGATGCCAAGTGGATGGATGAAGACATGCTGTCCGATCATCCACAGCTTTTGGATGTTTACAAGGAAGCTTTTCAGTTGAGGTCAACTAAATAGAAGCTGAGGGGATGCCACCACAATGTAAATATCCTAAGTCAAAGTACAGTTGACCATTTATTT
Source organism: Dipteris shenzhenensis (assembly GCF_047967505.1). Taxonomy (NCBI): domain Eukaryota; kingdom Viridiplantae; phylum Streptophyta; class Polypodiopsida; order Gleicheniales; family Dipteridaceae; genus Dipteris; species Dipteris shenzhenensis. The sequence continues at coordinate 27,291,706 of NC_141598.1, read as the reverse complement.
GATCATAATTAAAGAGTTTTCCATCTGGGTTAATTATGGTCAAAAGAGGTTTTATTTTGGTCAAAGAATTGACTACGGTCAAAGATACTTGACTTCGGTCAAGTAAGCCTGATCTCGGTCAAGAAGACTTGGTTTATACCAAGAAGGTTAACTGTGGTTGACCAAGATGTGCCAACTTCGGTTGGAGAGACTTGACTATAATTAAGGCGCCTCAACCCTTGGTCAAAGCCCCTAAATTATGATGAAGAAGAGTGTTGACTCCAGTCAACTAGAGAATAAATATATTTATATATATTTGTTATATGTGCATGTGTTCAGTGGGGACGCCCACCGTGACTAGAATTAGTCCACAATGCCTTATTTGCATGCAAAGCGCTAACAATTAATGGGTGCCATGGTAGTGCGCTTTAATTAATTGTTGCAATTACTAGGAAGGGTTATTTCCCTAAGCGCTACGGAGCCTAACAAGCATCTAGGAGGCGATTCGCGTGACCAAGTGCTTCGAAGACTCCTGAGTTGCCCTTAGTGTCATGTAATAGGACTTAGTCTAGATTGGCATGTTGCCAATTTGAAATGAGCTTGAAGCTCTTGTAATATTTGATTCACGTTTTGGATTTGAGTGGGCAGCTTTGCGCTGAACTATGTATTCTTTCTTCTCTCAAGTAATAAAATCCTTCGGGGGGGTCCAGCCCGACTCTTGTCCTGGGCCCTAGTGCAATTGTAGAGAGAGGGAGAGAGCGCAAATGAGATAGTGTTTGCAGAAAAATTGTCTACAAGATTCTAGCAGATGATTGCACTCAGCCAATGGAAGTAATCATTCCAGAGAAGTTCGAGTCAATGTGAGACATTCGCATGATATTCAACACAAAATGGTCATCTTGTTGTCGTTTATCATAGATATCAACTTCTAAACCTAAAGAAGACTATAATAGCTTCCATTGGCTATACGATTAAGTTCACAAGTGATCTATGAATCTCCTAACCTGACTAAGTTTATTAAGAACGATTACACAAGTCTCACGAGAGATCAATCGTTGCATAAACTCAAATTCGAAGGTACAACTTTGCTAAGAAAACTGCCCATCGAAATACCAATGCTTTGTTGGAATAAGGAGTCTCCTAGACTTATGAGCAGATTTATCTAAAAGAAAGTTTAACTAACAAAGGATGGCATTGCTGACACTCACACATAAAGTTCAACAGTAGTCCACATCTAATAGAAACCTTACTTGACCAAAGCCAATGCTCGATGAACAACGAGATGTTAGCACAAGGGGTTTGTGACACTCCAAGAGGACATTTTCCTGTCTCATGGACGTCTGTTACGCAGACTTTGCCCTTTTGGAACAAGAGACTACTCCGAGTATAATACTGATGTAGGTTTCTATCTCCCTTAAACCTGAACCACCTGGTTCATCTGGGCATGTCCCAAAATATGACTGAGGTAATGAACTTGCTCATAGAAGCCATTTAAGGACCAGAAAGAGAAGTATGGATTTTGCAAAACCTATGCCACTAAAACGCACCAACCACCACATTAGTGCTTCCTCTATCGGATTTTGAAGTTCATAAGCTCAAACCATCAAGCCTTGCGACTATACAGGTCTGAAGCACTACTGTTATCCGGACACACCACAACCTTGGAGCCACCTCCATCTCTTCAAAGTATGAACTTCATGTGTAGGACATTTGACATGTGCTGGTATCCGCTATTGACTAATAAAAGCTATGGGTTGCACATTCGAAATCAAGGCTGCTCCAATGCCATAATCAGCCGCATCTGTTTTAACCACATGGCTTACTTGGATCCACCATGTGCAAAACAGGCACGGTAGTCACCACATGCTCCAATTCTCTAAAGCATGCATCCAAAGCATAAATCAAACAGCACATCTATACTTAATCTGTTTGTAAGGAATTGCTCTCTTTCCACCCTACTAGAGATCGTAGTGCAATGCACAAATACTCATTGATCAAAGTCTAGAAGAACTGAGTGAATCCTAAAAGGATCTCACTTCCATGACAGTTTGTAGAACAAGCCACTCATTGACGACTAGACCTTCTTTGGGTCAATAGTGGTTGCATTTGTGAGTCCAAATGGCAAACCAATAACTCATAATGCAAATACCGTGTTGTAACCCCATCTTAGGGACATCCTCCTGTTAATACGGATCTGATAGTACCCCCTACATTGATCAAGTTTGGTGAGATCTGCCACACTATGCAAGCAATCTATGACGTTATCCATCCTGGACAAAGTCACCTTATTGAGACCTTTATAAACCTCACACATACGCATGATACTATCATTTTTACCCACCAAAATGACTGGTGCTCCCCCGCGAAATTTACTTGGACAAATATGCCCCATACAGACATACTATAATAATTGCCTAGCGATTTCTTACCATGTCCCATTCAGACATACTAATGATAATTGCCTAGCAATTTCATCTTCTTTGAGGCTGAGTCTGTACAGTTGCTTGAAAACTGGCTAAGCTCCATAAGGAAGAAGCTCTATCTTATGATCCACACTCCAATGACATGCTTCGATGGAAATACATCTGAAACTTCTGGGGCAGCTGTGACTGTTCAGCATCCTACCTGACAGAAATTAACCTGAGCCTGGTTAGCTTTAAGTATTATATCCTCACGGTGAAATGGCAACTTCTAAAATGAACTGCCAGATTTCGTATCTGTCTCCAATTCGGCACTATAGCCTTTCCTAGCAGATGCGATAAAACCTTCTAAAATTAGTGGTGCTTTCTCAAATTTCTCACTTTAATAGAATCTTCATCACCTTAGCCATCTTGGGTTGGTCCCCTTTTACCAGCATAATCATCTCTACCTGGATACTTCTACAATGAGAAAAACAACATTGTTGAATTTAGTTTCTTGTTTCTTCTCCCAGCTCAATATTCACCCTCAAGTTGATCTCTCTAGGCTTTTGAACAACATTGGACTGTTGTTCCACGAAGGCTGCCAATCATCCTTCAACCCTTCCTTTAATCCTTGAAGGAGTGGATTTGGACGATGACCTACTTTTAATGCTGGGAGAGCGATCCCTTTGTCTCCTCAACAATGGAGCCTCTAAATCCCAGAAGTACCCGCTTGCTGCTCCTCTGCAATAGGTCTCATCCCCATAAATACGATACCACCAGATAGGCAAGCTGAACCTCTTCATTTCAGACCTTGTAAGCCTAAAAGTCAAAACTCAACATGCAGACTCAATGAAGATAAAGCACTTGCATAAATCGTAAACCCAAATAGACTTGACACTTTCTTCAAAGATATGCTCACAATGGAAGCTTAGAAAGAAACGGAGTTTACACAGTTATTACACTTGATCACTACAATAAAAAACTCTGGTTACCATGTTTCGCTACTTTCAGCCTGAAGCAGACCAATTTAAAATAAAAGTACAACATATACGTAGGAAAACTACCAAAAAAAAAAGCAAAGATAAAAGCAATCACATGGGAAGCATGTGCCTTACGCGCTCAGTGCACCACCACCCTTTGCATGACCATCCATTTTGGTAATTATCACGGCACCTACAGGGACACTCTGCTTGAATGCTTGAGCTTGGTCAAATGCTGCTTGCCCAATGCTACTGTCCATTACAAATATCACCAAATCTGGATTCTGAAACGTGCACCCGAACCCAAAAAAAACAGGAGCCAGCATCACAATTTGTCCCCAACTGTCTTTTCATTAAATATAAAAGCTAACAGAAACAGGCAAATATTACCGTCACTTCAGAAACTTGCCGCATCTCTTCAAAGAGAGAGGCCTCCTGTTTGTGCCGTCCACTTGTATCCACAATTATCAGATCTGAGTTTTCTTTCTTAAACTTCTCTACTCCTTCTTGAGCTATTCTGACAGGATCTGTCTCTGTATAACTGCCAGTAGAATCTCCAAGTAAAAATTTAAGCTTTATATTTACTGCAAAGAAAGAAGATTTATTCAAGCACTGTTTACATCATTCGGTCACCATTTCAGAAAAAAATTGTTCTTGAAGGCTCCGTTTGTAGTAGCTCAAAATCTCAATGAGAATGTTCCGCAGTAAAAATAGAGCACGCACCTGCCAAAGTATGGAATTTTAGCTTTGGTTGCATTCTGCTTTAGCTGATCGAACGCACCAGCTCTAAATGTATCAGCACAAACAAGGGTTGGCTTCCATCCCTTCTTTTGATAATAATGAGCATACTTTGTACATGTAGTAGTCTTACCAGAACCTGTTCAATTTTACATTTGCAGCACATCAACGTGAGTGCGAAATAAAGGGATCCACACAACAACACAATTTGGAGAAGATGATACAAAAAACACAAATAAGTATAAATGGAGCACGACTGTCAACGATTGACAGGCACACTATAGCGCTAGTCACCATACAAACCTTGTAAACCCACAAACATCACCACACAGGGCTTTCCCTTCTTTGGAGCATACACAGGCTTGCCAGGATCAAGTAAAGCACATAACTCGTTGAAAACCGCCTGCACCCGACATGCAAAACATCAGGTCACTAGACCTACCATATGGGAAGAATGTACTTAAATCTGCAACTTCTTCACGGGTTGTCCCACTTCGTTACATCACAAAATGTGGAAAGAAGGCTTACAAAAAGCAACCCAGAAGGTTTTCAATCTTATTGCTACTACTAACAATGTCAAGTAATCAAACAGGTTAAGACTAGGTAAGAGACATAGCCCTTCTTAACATTCACTTTATAGGAGATCTCATCACTACAACATGCACATGCTACTTTTACATATCAAAGCACTAACTATAGTAATGTAAAAGAAACTTTCAATGCTGCTTGTGATTTTTCCTGCACCTTTGGGTATTTTACTTCTGTGAGCGTTCGGGGAGCTATGAGATTTTATTTACTGAAGAAATCGCGTCCCTTTGGGTGGGACAAGGCCCCGTGTGACAAACCTCCTAGCATCTAGAACTACTGTGATGCTTTCCTATTTTGCAGTCCAAGGCTGATTAAAAGTTATAGAATCGTACCCTCTATAGAACATCTCTAACAGACCTAATTTGGAATCCACAAACCTTAAGTCATGTCCAGTCGCTGTTCCTCCCAACCCAATGAGGCCTACAAGTTGATGGAATTGGTAAAATCCACTTGGAAAAAGAGAAAGCAGCATATGCATGTGCTGCACGCACACATGTAGCATGTGTGAGGGACCTGGGTGGGTGTCTATGTGCATATAAACACATGGCTAGTCATTACTTAGGAATTTGATGGACCCACTTACAATCTTGATTTATTGATCAATAACGGTAAACAAAAAGAGGGCAGGAGAACGGTCAAAAATGGAATGCATAAAAGAGAATATATTATAAAGTAATTAGCGAGCAGAGCGCTATTTAAGTTTTTCCAGGTACCGAAGAGATTTGCAAATTGTTTTGTCATCAATCTTTCAACATGAACGGACCAATCTTATTGCTTTTTGCAGGGCTAATTAGGCGGAAAGCTCGTGCTGCTGAAAGGCAAGTTCGTAAGCTTCATGTTGGTCAACTTAAAGTCTCATCCTCAGGAAAGGACACTTATCACGTTTGTCGATTTCACATAGAACACATCATCCCATCCTTGTAAATTTACCATCTTCAAAGCATGTAGTCATGTCTTGACCTGTCGTGTTCAGAAGCAGGTTTAAAATGGGTAAACTGTGATGTAATTTTGAGAAAGTTAAAGGGAAACGCAGTGGGACCATCAAATACAAAGGGTTAGCTGCTCCAAGATGACATACACTGTAAAGATGAGGATAACTGTAATGCAGGGATGGGGATACGATTTAAAATATTGAAGCAATCTACTGTAATGTACAATTGATCTTCGCACAAAGCTCTCGAATCCCATTTAAGAAAAACCATAACGAATAAATCTTCAATCAAAGGAACGATTCATTAGCGGAAGCGTCGTTAACCTGCTGCATGATCTTTCTTTTGTTGTGCCCGGCTGCCAGGTCTTCAGGGTTCACGGTCTTCTTGATGTTGGCAGCCATATTCATGACGAGCTTGAATTGAACGTCGGCCTGGAGGAGGGCACGGGTGATTTCGTTGAGGCACTCACGGAGGGCGTTCTGATCGATGACGGTGACATTGCTCATTTTGTGGAGGGCCTGGGAGATCTGGCCTCCGAGCTCGGCGAGCACCATGGTGAAGAACTTTTGTGTGAGCTGCAAGATGGAATGAATGAATGAATGAATGGAAAGGATGCACAGGGAAGAAAAGAGCAGAGCAGAGCAGAGCAGAAGAAGAAGAAGAAGAAGAAGAAGAAGCCCAACAAAGTTGGTTGGTTTGGTTTGGTTCGAACTTTCTACTCCAATTAAGAATATGCCACACTAGCAGAGAGAAGGGGAAGACTATGTTGGTAGAATGAAAGGAAAAAGTGGGGATGGGTTTGTATGAGTCTAACTTTAGATCCCAATTAAGCATGCCACATCACCATCACCTCTCCTTTATAGGCTTCCTCACCTAGCACTCGTTTGTCGAAGTCGTCGGGGCTTGGAGATTTTATCTGCACCATCCAATCAAGCGGCTCAGAGATTCTTCTGGTTTACAGAATGAAAGGAGGAAGCGGGGTGGGCGAGCGGCTTGGGTTCGAACTTTATACTCCAATTAAGGGCGTTTACACACTAGCCCACCCATGGGCATGCCCAAGGCTAATGGATGGGCAAGATCGCCCACAACCCGCCCATGGAGAGGATTCATTTATTTCTTGGGCAGTGGCCATAATGTGTAAACGCCCTAAGGATGCCAAACCTTTTCTGTTTTTCAAGCTTTCTCACCTCGCCCCCACTAGCAAGCATTTGTTAGGGCTCGAAGATTATATCTCGACCGTTCGATCACGCAGCTTTGAATCCCCAAACTAGTGTTGTGGTAGGCAGCCTAAGGTATAAAAGACATTTGACCACTTTATGTATTGAGTGCAAGCCTATCACAATATGCAAGTCTAATAATTATTTTTTGTATTTATAATGAGCCAACATAAATTCAAAGCAAAAGTAAAATAGTGTAGCTAGTGTATGCCTTATGAAATTTTTAATATGATTGAAAATTATGAAGAAGAACCTTGGAGGAGGAAAATACTTGGGTATGAAGCAAGTACACGATAGCAAGCTACACAAGACAAGGAGTCTACTTGGAAAATGATAGTGTATCCTTGAAGCGAGGATCTAAAGATACAAAAGTATATCAATTTAGATTAACCATAAAGAAAATACAACAAAGATCAAGCAATGAAATATACTTTTGTATTATAATTTATATTATAATTGTTATAACCATACATAGTGTGGGTGGGGAGGGAGCGCGCTTCCTTTCCCAAAGAGTTCTAATCGGAGGGAACGGGCCATTCCCTGGGCATCAAGTTTTTGAGCATCCAAAATATTAGCGCTGAGAATATTAGCATCGAGTAGCATCAAGAATAAGTCTCGCGAATGGATAAGATACTGACATATTATCTAAATGTTAATAGGCGTATTCATATTTCAACTCAAGAAATCAAAAGCTTTGATGGATTAATCACACTCACTTATGGAAACGTACAAAAAACATTCAAAACCAAGATACTGGCATATTACCTAAATGTCAATAGGCGTATTCGTACTTCAGCTCAAGAAATCAAAATCTTCGACAGATTAGTCACACAAACATTCAAAACCAAAGAAATATTGAAGGAAGGCATATTAAAACAAGTATTTATTATTATGCACGATATTTTGAAAAGACTTAAAATATTGCAATGCTCTAGCACGCAAAGGATCCTTTGACACTCCTAGAACTTCCTTCGAGCGATCAATGGAAAAAAGCTTACTCTCACGTAAGATGTGCAAAGTGGTGGCCGATTCAACAACTTTGCCAATCAGCCATCACATTATGTAAACAACTTCAAGCAGCTCTGACCTGGCTCTGAGTCCCAAAACAATGGTGGTGGCCGATTCAACAACTTTGCCAATCGTCCATCACATCATCACATAAATAACTTTGCCTACATGTTGACATGTCGATTTTTTCCGAAGTGTGGAGGTTAAAATTTACCATCCTCACCCCATCGACTTTTGGCGGACGATAGAGCCCATGAATCGGCATTTACCATAGTTAAAAGTGACTTGTGGCTTCCCCATGGCGTGTGTGAACACTACCTTAGTGTGACTCATGACCACTCGATGTCTATAGGGCTCCCCTAAACCCCAACCAATGGACACTCTCCGTTAATGTATGACCATCCTTCATGACCATAGTCATCCCATTACATGTTCATTGATGGCCCTACTCTTGCTTAATTCCTAGAATTGTGGTGGTAACATAACCCCCCCCCTTAATGAGGGTTTTCATCCTCAAAAATGAATTCTGGAAATCTTTTCCGAAGTGTGCTCATCTTTTCCCAAGTTGAACCTTCATTGACTCTATCCTTCCACTTAACCAAACATTCGCACCTAATGGAATGTCTCGTTCTTTTTTATTGGGTATCTAAGATTCTCTCTGGTACATGAGGTAAGGGCGGAGGCTCGATAAGATCTACTAGGACGTCATTGTCGACAACATTGTCATTGGCACTAAGAACTTTTTTAAGCTTACATACATGGAAGATTAGATGTACCTTACTACCTTTGAGTAAATCCAACTTAAAATTGACAAAATTGTCATCGGCACCAAGAGCTTTTTAACGTCTACTTACATGGAAGACTAGATGTACCTTACTACTGTACTACCTTCAAGTAAGGCCAACTTATAAGCAACACTTCCTATCTTTTTAATATTACAAGTGGATAGGAAGTGGTGGACCGCAATAGCTCAGCAATAGTTTATTGCCCTTCTCTTTTATGATTATGAATGCGTAGGAACCCTCAAATAATCTTTATCACCTTCCTCGAAGGTAACTTGCTGGTGTTTCTTGTCGGCATAATGTCTAGCACGGCCTTGGGCCAATCTAACATTGCCTTTAGCTATCTTCAACATCTCATTGAGATATTAAAGAAAGTCTTTACTTTCTACAGTTTCTCTTTCTCAAGTCCTATGGCCATGGGGCTCAAGGTTGGAAACCATACATACACATAAATGGATTGTACAATGCTTTGAACTATTATAAGCAAACTCCAATATAGGGAGAAAATCTTTCTAATTAGTTTGCTTCTTACTCACATATGCACAAAGCATATCTTCTAGGACTTGGTTAACTCATTCAATTTTTCCATCACTTTCAGCATGATTAGCCACCGTTCATACTAAACTGAGTGTCTAATCGCTTCAATATTTCTCTCTAGAAATGGCTATCAAACTTTGCATCTCAATCGCTTAAAATATCAGCTGTTGTTGTTGCTAGCAAGCCATATAAGCAAAAAATGTTCTCGATGAAGACTCAAGCAAACTCCATAATATTCACCATACTTTTTGTCAAAATAAACTGACATATTTTAGTCAGTCACAGTCCACGATTACCCATATCGAATCATGGCTTCCATTGATTCCAGTTAGTCCCACTATAAAGTCCGTGGAGACACTTTCTTATTTTCCATCTAGAATCTTTAATGGATTCTGAGTACCACCTATTTTGAGACATTGTGCCTTTTTTTGTGTGGACATTGTGCCTTATTGGTCTGGCACTTATGGCACTTTATAACATAATCTTAGGTGTCCTTATGTAGACCAGACTAATAAATTTTCCTTTTAAATAATGAGTAGGTTTTTTGTATTCCAGGGTAACTAGCACTCGAATTATCATGATATTAATAAAGAATTTGGTGCCATATGTTCAAGTTCAAAGGTATACAGTCTCTACCTTTGTAGAGTTCCATTGCACCTTTTCATCACTTATTAGTGAAATGTTTCTCCTTGAGACATTGTTTGAAACATTTTGCTTTTTGTGGCTATGCTCATCTATTTTCAAGGCCAACTTCATTGAACTTTTTTGAAGTAGAGGCTAAGGGTGAGGGATCCCTCCTTTTTATTGCATGCCACACTTGGGAATAATGCAGATCAACTTCACATTTACCCCTTAGTGATTCCAACAATTTACTCTTTAGTTGAGTAAAACTCAACTCATTTAACATGGGTGCATGACTCAGCAAGTCTACCACCACATTAAAATGACCTTTTTATATATATAACTTGAAAGTCAAACTCCTAGAGCATTTCTGCTCAGTAGGCTATACAATATCTCAACTCCTTTTGAGAAGATAGCCATTTGATGCTCTCTTGATCAAAGACTATCTCAAAATGGGCACCGTACAAATAATGTCACTTTAAAGCATGTACAATATAATACAACAACTGTTCATAAGCTGAACACTTCCGTTAAGCATTATCAAACTTTTTGCTTTCAAATAATGTCACTTTAAAGCATGTACAATATGATACAACTCTTGTTCATAAGCTAAACACTTCCGTTGAGAATTATCAAACTTTTTGCTTTTAAATGCTATCAGCCAAACTCCTCGCAAAAGGACAACACCAACAGCAACATCGCTTGCATCCGCTTCAACCACATATGGACTACTAGCAATTGCTACTTTCAATTTCTCGTGGGGTTCACCCCATGAGATGGTCTTTCCCTTCCCCTTTAATTGATCCATCATGGGAACAATAATCTTTGCATATACTTACGATAAAAGCTTGATTATCCTAGAAAATTTTGCAATTCAGCTAGGTTTGTCAGAGCAGACCATTTCAAACTAGCGTCACTTTGATTAAGGATGGCCATACATACTCTAGCAAAGACGATATGGCCCAAAATGGGATTTCTTTTGACAAAGAATTCACATTTAACTCAGTTTCTGCAAGTTCAAGAGAACAAACATTCACATTGGCAAGCAACATATATGCAACAATTGAAAATTAAAAATTGTGAATCTCCTTATCAAGGTTTTCATCAAGAAGTTATTAGCAACTTCAGTACCACTTCAATGAGTTCATCAAAATTGAAACTTCAAAAGTACCAATGAAGAACACATGCTTTTAGCCACCATGACATCCTATAATCCTCTTGTAAAGAGCATTGTAATTAGCACTTATTGGAAATCCTAGATAAATGATATTCACCACTTCAAGGCTACGTAAAATTAAAACGCCACCACCACCAATAGCGTCACCTGCTACAAAATAGTAAGAATTTCCAACTTTCAATTACGAATCAAAATTTGACAATAATTTGGAAGATTATTCAAAAGAAGAAATTCCAGTACAAGAAGATCCAAATCTACAAAAACTATGAAAAGGAATTCCATATCTATAAAATGTATAAAAAGAATTCCCAAAATAGTATCAACCTTATGCAAGGGACTATAATTTCTAGCATCTCATAACTATTCACAAAGAGACAATCAAGCTTACACTCACAGACAATATGATTTAGTTCAAAAACCGATCCCAATTTAGATGAAAAAAAGTAAAAATAGTTGCCAACCTTACACGAGTTTGCAACATGCAATTAGTCTTTCTAACTATGGAATCGTGTGTGCTTGCACACGCTTGCATGTGCGCCCTTGCATGTGTGAGCATGTGTGTGAGTGTACATGTGTTCGTGCATGTGTGTGTGTGTGGGGGGGGTGGGGGGGTGGGATTTGTGTTGGCTGTTTGGTTAGTTGCTACTGCTACTATTGTGGTTGGTTGTGGGGTCACTCCTTAAATCCTTGGGGATGGATTTGTAAAGAGTTCGTCCAACAAATTGGTCACTTCAGTTGTGCTGCTTGCCTCTTTATGCAAATAGGCACAGGTACATGCCCCCACTTAATATGCTTTTTACTTGCCCAACCATAGCTTCACCTAGTCATGAATGTGTCAAGTTAGTAGCTTGCCTAGCTTATTTTTTATCTTTCCCTCCTATTGGATATTTTAGTGCTTTTTTATCAACTACCTAGGCATGCAATGTTACAGCGTATTCAACTGTGTTTGTTAGCACTGCCTTTAGGCAGCGCTCTAGGTACACTTTTCTTAAAAAAAGTGTCCCACACACTTTGTTGCCACGTGGCCCCTTCTATTTTAGTTCTCTCTCTCTCCTCTCCCCTCTCTCTCTCTCTCTCTCTCTAGAGATGAGGCTTTTAGTAAGTTCAAAGAATGGCATGTAATGGTCAAGAAAGAAACGGGGAGGAAGGTAAGAAGTTGAGATTAGACAGAGGTGGAGAGTTCACATCAAGTGAATTCAAAAGTTACTGCAAAAGTAATGGGATCAAGAGGTAGAAACCCCCGCCACATACACCACAACAAAATGGAGTAGCAGAGTGCAAGATGCGCACCATCTTTGAAATGGGTAGGAGTATGATGAAAGGGAAAGATTTGCCAAAGACTTTCTAGGCTGAAGCATGTAACATGGCAGTTTACATTTTGAATCATAGCTACACGAAGGCTATGAATGGGATGACTCCATTGCAGGCCTTTTCGGGTAAGAAACCTTCAGTTGCACATTTCAGAGTTTTTGGATGTGACTGTTTTGTGCATGTCCCTAATGCTAACAGGACCAAATGGGAACCGAAGAGCTGGAAGTGTATTTTCTTGGGCTACAATGAAGAGGCAAAGGGTTACCGTCTCTATAATCCACACTTTTCGAGAATGCAAATGTGTGCAATGCATGCAAAATTTGAATGCTGATTGGCCCTCCAATGGGGAAGAGCGCCCTCGTGAGAGTATTCGACCTCTCTCTCTCTCCCCTCTCCTCTCCTCTCCTCTCCTCTCCCCTCCCCTCCTCTCTCCTCTCTCCTCTCCCCCCCCCGTCTCTCTCTCTCTCTCTCTCTCTCTCTCTCTCTCTCTCTCCCCCCCACTCTCTCCCCCGCTCTCTCTCTCTCCCCTCTCTCCCCCGCTCTCTCTCTCTCCCCTCTCTCCCCGCGCTCTCTCTCTCCCCTCTCTCCCCCCTCTCCCCCCCCTTCTCTCTCTCTCTCTCTCTCTCTCTCTCTCTCTCTCTCTCTCCCCCTCACACACACACACACACACATGGAGTTTGCAAATCATTCAAACTTTCCTATACACGGCTTCCATCACATGTGTTGCAAAATAATCATTTATTCATCTTGACAATTGTTTTCCTTTTACAAAACCAACTTGAAGGTAGTGCTCACGAGTACTTGTACTCCCTTGTTCTAATAGGGAGAAAAATAAGTTACTCACCTTGGAGTCATTGTCTTTACTCGTGACATATCCCTAGCCTTGTAGCCGGGGGTTTCCATTTTCCGAGCAAAAATCCCCGAGCAACGAGCAGACAAAAGGTGGGAGGGGTCAAAATATATAGGCTCAAGTCATTTTTGGGGAACAAAAAATTCCAAATTATTTCAAGGAATATGTAAGTAAATATGAAACATTGATAAATAGATATAGATATAAATATACCTTTATATAATATACATATATAATGTCCAAGTGGTAACTTATTTTATGACTTTCAAAAATCCTTTCTTTTGCTTTCACCATTGCTGGGATCATAAAATTTTGAGCAAATATCCTCTTTACAGTTCCTGAGGATGACCTAGGAAAAATAAATAGTACCTTTTTAATAGACCTCTAAGTGTATTTTGCCAGAGGAATATGGTTTGAAGAGCTTGTCTCAACCCTATTCTGCCGGCGAAATACCCTTGGAGAGCCTACGTAGAAGGGGTCATAACTTTTGCTCCTTAGCTCAGATTGAGGAGCTGTAAAAAGGAAAAATGTTCAAAATTTTATGATCTATGCAATGGTAGTCTTGAAACTATACTTTTTATAGTTATAAAAGAGAAAATTTAAAAATTTCAAGATGTATATGAAGTTACAACTTCTCCCTAATTCATATTATGGTAGAAAGGAAATCAATAGAGACCACATTTCCTTAAAAGTACTTAGGTTTAGAGAATTGGGAATATTTTTAAAATCCTTACCTTGCCTTCCCATATTTGATAATGCATTAGAGATTAATTTATGATTGATTATAATGGCTTCAAGTATGAGGTTTCCAATATCTTTTTCGTACTCATCCAAGGAATATGGTATACATTATTACATGAGAGCTTCAAATATGGGATTGCTAAAGATTAGGGAAACTCTTTAAATTGATTGAATTACCAAAATCCTCAAAAGAGAGTATGGTAGGGAGGTATTTGTAGGAGTTTCTAAAGTGTTCACTATTTGTTCATATATAGATGATGTTCTCTAAAATGAGGGTTATAATGAAAAATAAGTAAGCATATGGTTCCATAAATGAGAAATTAAGAAAGAATTATATATTCCTTTGAGAAATATACAAGCATGGTTGGTGTCAAAATTTATCGCTCGGACTTTTTTGCTCGTAGGTTTTTGCTCGAAAACTGTGCACATCCCTTGTAGCCAAGCTTCCTCTAAACAAAGATCTTCACGTTTGGTAATGATTTTAATTCCTAGGAATTGTCATCTCATGTGTTCGGCTCCTACAAATCGTCATATTACAAATACTCATCTTTCATGGGTAGCTTGAATGTTCAGGCCTCTTTGGCCTCGATGATGGTTATTCTCTTGCCTTTTGTTTTGAAGGCCTTGGTGCCTACATTGTAGGTGTGTTGATGGCTTTGACTACAACCACTCAATCAAACACAAAGCTCCATGGGAGCTCTTGGATTCATGCATCTTCATTGACTTGGCATTGGGCCGAAAAAGTAAGTTCACTTGCAGGTGGACATTGAGGGGGAGTGTTAGATATCAATGCTCCACTCTCATGTAACTATGCAGGAACCAGCTAACTCTACTTGTAAGCTCCCATATGAGGAGAAGGCATTTGAGTAGCTCGGTTATCCGGTAGGTCCTGGTTTGGACACCAGATGGGGGCCATGTGTGGCCTGATGGCTGGACAGATTCAAATAGAGTTGGCACACTGCCAACTAGGCTACATGCAAGTGCGAGACGGCATCCCATGACTGACCGCACTGAGGGTAGATGGAGCATTTCTCGAGGTAGCCCACTCTCGGGTTGCGGGGCCCGTTTGGAGCCCTAGATGATCCCGGATGGCTCTAGGCCGAACGGAGTCCATAGGTTAGTTGCTCTATTTTAGCGCATGGTTGGGAGGCAGCGCCATCTATTGTATCAGTTTTACAGTAATCAAATTTTTGATTCTCCATACTATCTACTTTTCTCTCTTGCATATGAGATCCTGTTATCTGTTGAGCACCGACGTATTATTTTCTCACACTTGCCCCTAGTGCAAGGTCAGCCAACTTTAGGAGTCGATGCATACGCTTCAAGAGCTTGTCATTCACACTATAGTATGCTTCGCTCCATTTCTTCTGAAAGTCAGCATTCGACAACTTGTTGTGACTTCATTCGTTGCCTTGTCATCAAACATATTACGAAAACTAGAGAAGGAAAGGAAAAACTGTCCCATTATTGATCCTTACCTTCCACATCACTTGTGCGATGACTGAAAGAGGGTTTTTGTACCAATGCACTTTCGTAGTAGTTGCCTTCTTCCTATGGGCATCCAGCCACTATTTTTGCTCAGTTGACAATCTTGGGTGGATTGCCACATCTGATACAACACCCAATACTCTAGCCTTGCAAATGAGGTCTAGAAAAGTGGTGGTGACAACCCCCTTCTATGCTAGCATGGAGTCGAAAGCAACCTATTAAGCGATCTTTCAGCGAGGGCAAGGCAGCTAAAGACACAGTGCATTTATCAGGAATCATCGAACTCACCTGTTTGTCCTTGATAACGCAGACAACAACTCTCCATCTTCCGAGGGCACCTCCACAAAATGGCATTGGACACGTATATGCCTGCGCTCGTCATTAGGAAAGGTTGGCACTCAAAAGAAAAAAAAGAATTCATGAGTTGAAAACAAATGAAACGTGGCCACTAATGTTGAATCACCCAAATCAATGGACTACAATACTTACATGTCCTTATCTCAGTCATCCACCCTGTGTGGTGATGGTTCCCATCCCAAATATAAAATAAGGAATTCAGACTGCCCACTCTATGTTCCTAATTTCTCTCTCAAATTTTTTGTGCTTCTGGAGCTAGTGCGCATTCCACTCCCTTTTCACATCCTCATCCATGTCTCTCTTTTGCATCTTTGGTGTGGCGGTGGACATGATGAAGACACCCAAACCCAGAAAGTACCCACTTGAGAAGAATGTTTCTTGCATCTCTTGGGTGCGGGATGTGATTTGGCGGTGACAAATAGTGGGCATTGGGAGCAATCAACACAAGGGGGTCGGGGGAAGAGGGACATTTTTTTCCACCTACAAAGGAAATTTTTTATTTAGCCCAAACATTAGTTCTCACTCTGTTCTTTGATATTATAAACCTTCAAAAGATTGAACTACTCACAGTAAATGATTGTAGTTGGTGGTCCTCGATGCACTCCCGCACGATTGTCATGTCACAGGAGTCGTCTCCCCAACAACACCCTCCTCATCATCATCCTTGGACTCCTCTCTGGCCAGTCGCTTTGATGAACGTCGACCTTTGCCTTTGCTGCATCGTCCCCAAGAAGAGGGTGTGCTCACACTTTCGCTATGCTCGCTGGAGGAACTATTCTTGTTTCCTCCTCCTCCTCCTCTTTGATTGAACTCTCTTCCATCACAAGTTTCCTCTTTCCTTTGGAATCGTGCTTAGAAGCATCAGCGGTAGCCCCAGCAGATGTCGCCAAGGCTCCATGGAGGTCCGAGGACAAACCTCCCATCAATGATGCACCGATAAGAGTCTGCACGTCCAAGGGATCGAGCCAAATTGTCCTTCTTCATCTAGCTCCCCCTTGTGTTGAAGTAGTAACCCTATGACCACATAGTCTTCCTCTTGCAGAAGTTGCACCCCCCGTCAAAGGCGCATGTCCTCATCATCAGGCTGGGCTATATCATCAAGTCTCTATTTACAGAAATTGGTAAAATCATCAAGTCTCTATTTACAGAAATTGGTAAAATAGCCTCTTGTCCAAAGGCACAGGTAAACCATACAGGGCCAACCCAATGGCAACTACATGCAAATGTATTTTCTTTGCATTCTTAGAAGCAACATAACGCGTAGTTGAACGGACAACCTGGCTCAGGTTCAAGCATATGGTATGTGGTGCTTGCGCTAAAAGTGATGAAGGCATGGAGTCCAGGCTCTTGAAGATGAAGCAAAGATGTGCTTACAGATTTTTCCATGGGAGCCTCTTCCCAAGCGGTCGATGATGAAAGCAGATGCTTTATCTTCAAGATGTCGACAACAAGGCCTGCTTCAGGGGTAGATCTGGTGAACCACATGCGCCGCAATGGTGGTGGAGATCTATGAAATAACTGGATATGTTTTGACCACGTATAGTGCATATGCGTGTGGACAATGATGGTTGCTCATGTATATGATCCTAGGTAAGGCAAATGCTAGTGAGATGCTAGTATTCCTACATTCCCTCCACACCGAAAGGATGATGCTTATGCCTAACTTTAGTTGTATGATGCAGCGTCTAAGAGTTGATGATTGTTGTCGTGTGCGAGATGAAAGAGGACACTGAGGCTCAGATCATTTTCTGGTCGAAGCTAAATGATGTCATGGAGAAGTGTGGGCACCCCACTGCAAACTTTGAAGGCTTCATGGCAGATGAGGCTAGCGCGAGCTGGAGGGCAATATGAATAGTCTTCAATAATGGACCAGAGAACGTGATGCATTGTCGGGAAAGGTCTTGCCTTTTCCATTGGGAGCAAAGCCTACAGATCCACACCTCCCAGTACGTGCATAGGAGCTTCCAAGACGAGCACAAACGCTTGTGCCGATTGTGGAGGTGTGCATCGACAGAGGAGGATGCAACCACACAGCAAAGGTACATTCGGGCTTGGTCGGCCATAGGGAAGGTTTCTGATTCAAACATCCTTGTGATGGATTGTTGGTTGAGCTAATGGCATGTTTGATATCTGCGTTGGCGGAAGCACTTTGTTAGTGTGAGCATCCATTCACAAATACAAAATTTTATTTTCCCACCAAATTTTGCAAACGAACCAGTCAACTGTACTTCACTCTTGATAAGACGCGGACATATCGCACGTGCCCATGACAAACCTTGCTGAGCCTGGACATGCAAGTGGGCTGGCTGCCCAACGAATCAAGGGGACATTGAATCTGTACGATGAGTGACTTGGCCAATGCATTGTTGTTGCAAAACACCAAGCGGCGCATTCATTGGAGGGAAGTACCATGGTGCCGACCCTAGTGCAGAGAACCTTGTGAGGCGAGCTCACCAAGGCAAAAGCCCAACCCTTGTAGCAACGTCGATGATGGTGGAGGGTGTCATAAGCGGCACTCCTATGCATCAAGATCTTGAATCTAGGGGCGCCAACATAACAGTGGCTCGAAAGCATAAAAGCATCAATAAGGTAACAATAGAGGAGGAAAATGCCACTCACACGCCAAAATTTGTGGCAACAAACCAGCCTTGCAAGAAAGGAGCAAGACAACTCAACTTTGAAAGTGCAGCGGAACAAGTGGAAATGGAGCCCACAACGGTTGATACATCCTTTGAAGAAGGTGATGGAGGCTGAAGTTCACAATATCATATGGGCAATTAGAAGGATTCCACCATGCAGCAGAGTGCAATGTTAAGGATGGCTAGGGGCACGACAAGGAAAGTGCAAGAAAAATATCAAGAACATAGCAGTAGGAGTGCCAGCTCCATCCTTTTGGGGGATGATTGAGTGGTCCACCTCGCAAGGGCAATCAAGCAATCAATCGAGCTCGCGAAGGCAATACATGTGGTTCTGCAATGACCATGTGGACCATACTTGGAATATATGCTCCTCGATCAAAAATTCCCTGGCCAGAGTTATGCAAGTATGGCCAATAGCTCGTGGAACAAATCTCAGTGAGAATGAGATAAACTCCCTAGAGACGGGATGATTGTTTCTACACAAGGCATCGATAGAGTGTCATTCAAATGCATCTGCACCAAGATATCGATCGAGAGTCTCGAAAGCTGTAGCTATAAAGATCAATCATCGCCCTTGCTCTAGAAGCAACAGTAAAGGGCCACACAGTATTGAAAGCCTTGAAACATGAAGTTTTCAAGATAGAGACTGAAAACTCTAGAGTGATGGGGGAAAGTTATAATGTTGACGTTGCCAAGAACCCAGCATGTAGTTGTCATGATTTCATGGATCGAGTGATAGAGGGGAAGGCATTCCTTGCATGCAAGCATTTGTATTTTGTGTACCTCCGTGTGTTTGGGATGGATGCCAATACGAACATATTCATACACCAACCCATGCTTTCAGATGACAATTTGCAAGTCAATTTCGACAACAAGAGAACATTTCCCAAAACCCCAAATATGTAGCAAAACTATTTATTTGCTTTTTTCCTTGGAACATAATTCTAGGCGCAATTATGTATCATACACCAATATCATGGAGAAATTTGGAGTGTTGTATCCTTTGTAATGTTGGGTTTGATTCACCAAAAAAATGTGTGATTAGCATGGACTTGAATGCATTGCTTGTTCTTCTTTTGTAGAAGTATTATTGATCTTAATGGTTTATTCCTTTTACACTAAACTAGAGCACAAACCTTAAACCATCATTGTTAATTGGCCAATGATTGCAAAACCCATCATGCAAAAAAAGAATGCAAGGCTTTTGAGTTTACAAAGCACATGCCGTGTACAATTGCTAAAGACCAGAGAGAGAGAGAGAGAGAGAGAGAGAGAGAGAGAGAGAGAAGGGGGGGGAGGGGGGGTTAGAGAGTTATATGCACTCACACGCGCGCACACACACACACAAAGAGAGAGAGAGAGAGAGAGAGAGAGAGAGAGAGAGAGGAGGGAGGGAGGGAGGGATGGAGGGGGGGAGAGAGAGAGAGAGAGAGAGAGAGAGAGAGAGAGAGAGAGAGAGAGAGAGAGGGAGGGAGGGAGGGAGGGAGGGAGGGAGGGAGGGAGCAGTTTTAATGTGGTAGGGACAATCCCAAGATGCCTCAAAGGCATATCCCACGATCCAAGTTTTGAACCCAGGTGGACTCAACCTTGAATAGTTGAGAGAGATGTGTGTGTGTGTGTGTGTGTGTGTGTGTGTGTGAAACTCTCTCTCTCTCTCTCTCTCTCTCTCTCACACACACACACACACACACACACACACACACGTCTCACACACACACACACACACACATGCACACAGGTTTGGGAGGGACTGAGAGAGATAGAGAGAGAGAGAGAGAGAGAGAGAGAGAGAGAGAGAGCAGTTTTAATATGGTAGGAACAATCTCAAGATGCCTCAAAGGCATATCCCATGATCCAAGTGTTGGGCACAAGTGGACTCAACCTTGAATAGTTGAGAGAGATGTCACAAAGAGAGAGAGAGAGAGTGAGTGAGAGAGAGAGAGAGAGAGGACTAACTAGAATAGGTAAAATAAGAAATAGTGGGTTGCCAAAAAAAACTCGCTCCTCGCACACTCTCCACACACATATGCTAGAAGCATAGAGATGCATATTTTTAACACTCATGCACGATGCATGGTAAGAATTGTGGAGATACACATGCCCAACCGTGCAAATGATATCAATCCACATAAAACTTTGCAAGGACAAGTACATTACTCTTTCATGCCTATACAAAGTATCATACCCATCGGACACACATACATATGCTAGAAGCACACCAATGCATGCTTTTAACACTCGAGATGCATGGTAAGAATTGTGGAAATACACATGCCTGTCGACCATACAAATTATACCAGATCCATATGAACTTTGCAAGAACAAGTATCTTACTCTCATTAAGGCCGATGCAAAGTGTCACACCCATTAGACAAACACCTATGCTAGAAGAATGCTTTTTTTTGCATTCATGCATGATACATTTTAAGAGAGCAGAAATAGGCATGCCCAACCGTGCAAAACATATCTGATCCACATCAAGCTTTAAAGAATAATGGGCTTAATCTCATTAAGGTCTTGCAAAGTATCATAGCCATTGAATCCACACATGCTTTTAACATTCGTGCATGATGCTTGGTAAGAATTGTGGAAATACTCATGCCAAACCATGTGAATGGTATTTGATCTACATCAAACTCTAGAAGCACAATGATCTTACTCTCATTAAGACCAATTCAAAGCATCATTTGCATCGAGCACACACACATATGCTAGAAGTGCACCGATGCATATTCTTAACACTCATGCATGATGCAAGAAATGGTTGCCCTCTCTTCATAAGAAATGGCGGTCAAGAAATGGTTGTCATTTTGTGCTGCCATTTGTTTTTTTTTAAATGGCAAATAGGAAAATATTGCCATTTCTTCCCAAGAGATGGCAATTTAGGAATGGATTGCCATTTCTAAGTGCCATTTCTACCAAATATATGGAACTCTGAGAAAAGTGTCATTTCATACATAAGAAATGACAAAAATGAAAATTGGGTGCCATTTCCTATTGCCATTTCTACCTAGTTTTCCTATAGTGTGTTGGCCGGGATGCTATTTACACACTAAAGAGAATAATTTTTTAACGTCAGACCGTAAGGCAAGGCCCTCACGGGGTCATCATATGTCAACCTTGGAGAGAGAGAGAGAGAGAGAGAGAGAGAGAGAGAGAGAGAGAGAGAGAGAGAGAGGTGGTAGTGAGGTGTGGGTGTGTATGGATGCAATCATCAGGGAATCTGAGAGGATTGCACATACATAGGAAGAAAATGGGTATCATGGAATATTGAAAAGAGTTCAAAGAAAGAGCCATGTGAAGTGTCGGGCCTCAGGGCTTTAGATGGTCCATTGTGTATACATGCATTCAAGAATCACCCTTGTCACAATTGGAAGTGCACAAACATATTGTAATGTTGTCATGATTGAGGAAGCAAAAGGGAGAGACATAGAATGGTGCATTGGCAAGGTGCAATTGAGTGTGATCAAAGATGAAGCATGGAAACTTGAAAGGAGTAAACTTGACCTACACTCAATCAAAGATGAAGTGCATGGAAACTTGAAAGGAGTAAACTTGACTCGATTGTCTAGAGCTTATATGGTATGTGGAATTTAAAGTATAAACAAAGTTTGAGCTGATATTTTGGTAACATATATCGGCGGCAAGGGGAGGGGTAAGAGTGGTCTGTGAATCAATATTCATGAAAAACATTTTTCTACAACAATACACAATTTTTGTCATGGAAAATTAATCATTCATCCAAAATTCAAAAGTTCTTCCTACACAATAAGGACTTGACCATTAATCGCAAAACAAGAACTTCAAACCTTCTATAGTTCAATTCAAGCATTCAAATATCTAATAAGGAGACTAAAAAACTATTAATCGCAAAACTACAAGTGAAAAACCTTTTAGCGTGCAAATGCAAACATTCGCAAGGAAACTTCATTGTTGTTGATTAATCTCCCTCCCTCCATCCAAGCACACCTTACAAGGCAATTGAACCTCACTAGAATAACTAATTTTGATTACCTCTTTGTACCATAACATGGATAGGAGCCTCTAATGGTGGGTAATACATGTAAACTATTAGTATTTTGGAGATGCTCAACCCTCAAACCCTAAAACCAATTCCTAATACTAGCAGGGATTCGTGAACATGGGGAGGGATTAGTTGATTGAATTTTAGATTTTTCCCTATCAAGGGGGACATTTTAGTACTAGTATTTTAAAATTGAGAACAATATAGATACAAATCAAATACTTTAACATCTTCTAATAACAAATTATAAATAATTTACTTTTTCTTTTATGGGCTAAAAGACTACATATCCTTAGAAATGGTTATCTCATGGACACATCTCCACTTGACAATAAACGTTGATTTTTTGTGAACAGTCCAAGTGACATGTGGTGTGTATGTGAAGAAGCAAACCACATCAATGCTCATAAACACTTAATGTATTTTGCTATTGGTTGTAAGTACCAAGAACATACTTGGATTTGCCTCATCTTTCTTCATGCAAAGGCTAGTTGTTTCTAGTTAACACAGTTGACAAATCACATATGTTAAGCACATGAAATGGATGAGATTCAAGGGTCACCTATTATTATGAAAAAAGATCTCTTTCTAGGAAAGGATGGAGGCAAAGGCAAAGCCTAATTGGATCAAGAGGTCCCATTGTGAAAATGACTTCAAAATTGTATTAAAAAGAAAAATAAGAAAAGTACAACTGTAAAAAAAAAATCCGACTGCCTTCTTGTACAAAGACATGAACATCTAGTCCCAAATATGGCCCATGATTTTGAAAGCTTCATGTCTCTGCCCAAAAAACTGCTCTTCAAATTCCGAGATGTGCAAATTCAAAAGGCCTCTTATCACTTGCCAAAGTTCATACATAAGATCATTCAAGCCTCCTTTGTCCCTCAATAATGCCATCTTCCATTTTAGTTTGATGTAAACATGAATACTTCCATAGATCAAGAGTTGTCAAAAAGGTAAAAAAAAGAGGCCCCATTGTGTGGAGGGCCTATAAGAGGCTTGTTCCACGCACTTGAAGACATAAAAAATCACATGCTTCCTTCTAGCTTGGGGGGCTAGTAAGAGGGCCCTTCCAACACACTTGAAGGCATCGAAAATCAGCGGTTTCCTTCTGGTCTGAGGCCGCATTGTGTGGGGGGCAAGTAAGAGGGCCCTTCCATGTACTTGACATTAAAAATCACCTATTTCCTTTTAGTTTGGGGCAGTGATGTTACGAGCATGTTGCTTAAGCTAGCAACAACTAGTGTTGACTAGTGACTAGATGATTTGGTGTCGGGGGTCACAGCATTGGCAAGCACCGCCTGGGTGCATGAGTACAGAACAGATGGAGAGTTGCCACGATGACTAGTGTGTGTGACGCTTTCTGGAGTGATCTGCAAGGGCAACAATCATCAGCGGTCGCCACTTTGGTGACTGGATGAGCGAGCGAGTGAGTGTCGGGGGTCGCAGAGTGAGCGAAGCACCATGTGGCAAACAACAACAAGTGAGGTGAATACTCGTTGAGCGTGGAAGAGGCCTCTAATAATGTATATAAGAGAGCCCTTTTACACCGGATCCCCTGCCACGTCATCATCCCTGTCGTCTACGTACTTTGTTGCAACTTATGAGCTTCAGAGCTCGCCATCGCCATAGCCATCGCCGGGTCTTGCTGGCCTGCTTGCTTCCCCCCCGGTGCCTTTGACAGAGCCCGGATTCCCTATCTTATTTGTCGACAGTCCAGTCCCCTTCCGTTTATTCATTTGCTACCCACCTTTTCTCGACTTCTAAGCCTCTTACGTGAGAGTTGGGTTTGTCATGCACCATCCTCCAAATGAATTTCAATCGGATGTCGAAGGAAGGCTTTTCTTCCGACTCCTGAGAAAACACAATTTCCTCTGCGTTTCTGTCATTTAATAAGCCGTAGACTTAGATACAGCTGATAGGAAATGGCGGGCATAAAATTGCCTGCTTTTCTTGAATCTCCCACCTTCCAACTTTTTCCATGTGGATATAGACGCTCACACTCTTCTGCTGTCGCCCCTCCGGCTTTGCCACTTAGCTCAAATGCAACGCTATTTCTTTCTCCTGCTTTGTCGATCACTTCCTCCAAAGACCATACTCGCCCTCAGGTCTCTAGAGGTGGAAAATCACCGCCTAGTCTGAAACATCATGTGGGATGCCGCAGAACTGCAGCACTTACGAAATGGAATCAAGGGAAGCACGCGAAGCTTAGAGAGCTTGGTGCCCCAGGATATCTGCAGGTTTCGGCAAACTCAAAAGCAGACAATCCCATTCCTTCAGAAATGTCATTGGAGAACGCTTTGAAGCTGTTGGGGGTAGTTGAAGGGGCATCGTTTGAAGAGATTTTGAGAGCCAAAAATGCGATTCTTGGCAGACACAGCGGAGACCAAGAAATCGCAATTCAGGTGTGTCTGCAAGCTCTGATCGGACCAACTATCGATGTCACAAAATTTGGGTCCTTGCTTTATACAATGATATCGAGGGGTGGACGATCACAGTCACTTCAATTAACTTTTGGGCGCAGGTTTTGTGGTTACTGTGTGTAGCGACGCATGTTTAGAAATGGTGGTATACGGATGTTTAGAAATGATAGTATACCAAAGACGGTAGTAACAAAACAGGGTGTCTAGTATTAGTGGGAAGTGGGAAACATTAATAGTGATGTTAATTCTACTGAACAGCACGTCACCTCGTTTTCCTCTCCCACCACATGCAAGACTTTTATATAGGGCACTATATAGAAGCTATGAAATGGACACTCTTGAGCAGGACAGCAAGGCTCACCTGAACCTATTGGTATATATTTCTGGCCATAGTTGCAATTCATGATTTTTGTGAATCATTCTGGAGCTGTTTTCCATGGCTCACAATGCGGTACTATTCACGGGTGAGTCTTTCTTCTTTTGAATCTTCAGGTGATGCTTCTTTGAATTTTTATCGGGCAATCATCGTGTGATGATGTTGATCCAGTAATTGGTAGAATACCTTACATTCTCGTAAGGATTGACTATGCTTTGCTTATGGATTCCCAAATGTCTTTGTCTTGCCTGTTAAGGCTAGGACTTATCACAACAGAATCCAGATAACTAAAGCAGTTTTTTGCCTTGAGTTACATGCAATTTGTGGCTAGGTGCCTGATTGATTATGGCGAGTCCTTTTTCTAAAGCTCCCTTGTTCTATGATTTGATAGTAGGTCTCTTCTTTTCATTTTGTTTCCATCGATTTTGCCTTCAAGATACCTTGCACTCTGGAAACTCTTGGTTGGCAAAATACTTTTTAAATTGGTGCTTACGATGTATGAGTTTCCTTTCGTATTGCACATGTTTTTCTCTAGAGTTATTTTGTTCACTAAGTCTCACGTGGAAGAAGTTTGTGCTGGATTCAGACTTTATGGTATTCCCTGTAGACTGTGGGTGATTTGTCTTTGTGTGTCGCTCATAATTTCTGTCTTTTATGCTTGGGACAAAGCCTTTTTGTCAATCGTATCATCAAATAAAACTATACTCCCTGTATCAAGAATATATTTTATGCTTATATGAATGGTCTTAGTGATAAATGGAAGCTACATGAGAAAGAAAAATTTGGTTTGAGCTACTTGATTTGGAAATTGGTGTGATACAATTCCAGCTAGCTTATGGTCAGGAGTGACTTGCTTGGAAAATTGGTTTGACACCATTCCAGGTAGTATATGGTCATACTCCAACATAGAGTAGCTTTTAGAGATCAGATTGTGCAAGGAAGGCAATATAACTTATAAAGAAAATACTTGGAGACAAATAAAACAATACTGAAGACAATTAATGGCTGAAGAAGATATATATATCACAAACGGAACTTAGTACAAGTGAAGATATGAGAGAAGCTCTGGAGGAAGCAAACGTCAATCCTGACAACTGTAGTGGACTTCTGCACTAGCTCCACAAGTTGGAACTGAACCAAATCTGAGACAGCAAACTGATGCAGGGGTTGCTGCAGATTTGGAATAGAAAGAACATAATCTGGAGCGGAAGTTGGAGGTAGATCTGGAGCAGAAGTTGAGGGCAGATCTGGAGCAGAAGTTGGGACAGATCTGAAGCTGAAAATGAAGGCAGATTTGGAGCAGAAATTGGAGCAGATCTGGAGCAGAAATTGGAGCAGATCTGATGCAGAAAGGAGGGCAGAACTGAAGCAGAAAGGAAGGCAGATCTGGAGCAGAAAGGAGGGCAGAACTGGAGCAGAAAGGAGGGGCAGATCTGAAGCAGAAAAAGGAGGCAGCCAGGAGGCAGAAATTGAGGCAGCAGAGGAGGCAGCCAGGAGGCAGAAGTTGAGGCAGCAGAGGAGGCAGCCAGGAGGCAGAAGTGGCTCAGGGTGTGCAGGTACCTCTGGAGCTGGAAGAGAGGAGATGCCAGAATACCTAGCCCCCCCCCCCTTTAAATAGGAAGGGGCTTTAGTCGGTCAACCAACAGGTTGACCGACCTGGTCAGATTTGACTGACCAGGTCAATGTGGTCGGCCAGAGCTGGTCGGCAGATTTGGTCAGCCAGCAAAAACTTTTTTTTTTAATTTTATTTAATTTTTTTTATTTTGTTTGACCTCCGAACCAGGGCTTTTGACAGATCTTTGGTTGTAGATTTTGCCTCCGATCCAGGGTTTCTTTGACAGGGCTCGGAGAGTCACCAGTGGTGGTTGTACCTGTTTATCCTGTCCTCGAGAATTGGAGATTGCCTAGCTTAACACCCCCTCTCAATGTCCAATGTAGACAGGAGAAGCAAAGAGGTGTTCCATGAGTGATCTATCTTCTTCATCAGCCTTTTTTTTTTTTTTTGAATAAAGGGTTTTCATTTAGATGAAGATGCCTACAAAGTAGGTTCTCATCTTCACTAAATGCTCAGATGATGGTACAAAAAAGAAAGACTTGAAGGAGTGCCCTCGCAGGGGATTTGTTCACTTCCTTAAGTACACAAAAAAAACTGCTAAGAAGAAGGAGGAGGTAAACCAATCCCCAACCGTGGGCAGAGATGCTCAAGAGTAGGACGATTAACCGGCTTGGTAAGAATATCAGCATGATTATCGGCAGTTGGAACATAGATCAACCGAATAGTACCTAATTCCACTTGCTCGCGAGTAAAATGAAAGTGAACACCGACATGTTTAGTGCGGTTGGAAAAAATGGGATTGCCTGCGAGAGCGATGGCACTTTTGTTGTCGACGTAGAGGATCGTGGGTTCAGTACAAGGAAAGTGTAGCTCTGCCAAAAACTGTCGGAGATATATGGCCTCTGTGGTACAATCATACAAGGCCCGGTATTCAGCCTCAGTAGAAGAACCAGCAACAGTTTCTTGTTTACGGCTAGACCAAGAAACAGGTGCCGAGCCAAACGAGAAAATATAGCCGCCATGAGAACGACGATTGTCCGGGTCACCAGCCCAGTCGGAATTAGTGTATCCCTGTAGGGTTAGTCCTGGTCTGAAATGTAAACCATAAGAGTAAGTACCACGAATGAACCGTAAGATACGAATACATGCATGTCAATGAGTGAGCTTGGGTTCATTAAAATACTGACTGAGAATAGAAACGGAGTAAGCAAGATCAGGACAAGTGTGAAGGAGCCAGAGGAGTTTGCCAACAACCTGGCGATAGAGATGTTCATCAAAGGGAGGAGACTCCAAGTCTTTTGAGAGCTTTACTGTGGGATCTAAGGGAGTGGCAGCCAGCTTAGGCTCATGAGGAATGATTTGATCAAGGAGTTGAAGAGCATATTTATGTTGAGAAACAAAAATACCACCAGAATGTTGTACAACTTCCATGCCTAAGAAATAGGAAAGCCGACCGAGATCAGTCATTTCAAAAGTGATGCTGAGTTGAGTTTTAATGAATTGAAGTGTAGTGGGAGTGGAGCCTAAAAGCAAAAGATCATCGACATAGAGTAAAATAAAGCAGACCCCCTCTGACGAATGATGGATATATAAATTTGGATCAAAGGGAGTAGAATGAAAACCATAGTTTTGAGGAAGGTGTCTATCCGGTGGAACCATGATCGAGGTGCTTGTTTAAGCCCATAAAGAGCTTTGCGGAGACGGAAAACCTTATTTTCATAGCTAGGAGGAGAAAAACCTGGTGGGGGAGTCACATAGACTTCTTCATCAAGGTAGCCATTGAGAAAGGCACTCTTGACATCCATTTGATAGATAG